>NC_134174.1:27793799-28421021 GCF_964188355.1 Buteo buteo | reverse complement strand
AAGAATAAAATACAGGAAGAAAAAGACTTTATTGTATTCAACCAGAAGTAGGGTTTGACTTTCAGATTATTCCTCTTATTGGAGGCTTGAACAGAAAAGTTAGAAATTACTTGTGTAGTATTTCAGTCTTGATGGACACATTTTAAAACCTAAACTCTTTAGTTAGTGTGGCAAATGAAAATGGGACCAACGTGACCTAAGGATTATTGAGGTGAAATTTTGAGCCCCTTGCTCAGAAAACTGATCCTGTGAAATTGGATCAACTGTGATAGGAATGAAAACAGTGAAGTCTCAACTCCTGCAATTTTTTTTACCTTTAGGAGAGTGTTAGGGGAGCTGCTGTAGAGTCAAACAGAAGTGGGCTTTTATGTATTACACTGTATATGGAAAGTTCTTCTATCTTTGGTGTTGATGTTGAAATAAAGAAACTGGAGATTATTTCTCATATGCAACTGTGTAATATCCAAACGTGGTCAGATGTACAGATTCTGTTTTGGTTTAACAAGCTCAGAGAGTATTTAATTGGGTTCTAGTACTTGGCCACACTTTCCTCCATCTTTGTGGCCCATCTCCTGGACCCTTTGGGCAGCAGACACTGGTATAGTTGTATAGCCAGTACTCTCAATGCCTTATTGGTAGCTCATGTAGTAGACTGTTAGGTGTATGGAGGAGGGAACCGAATACTTGCAAATTGTGCAGAAATCTGTGAGTTGCAAAGCTTAGCTTTGTGAGCACTCCTGTGCATGTTACTCACTGGCAGTGTGAGAGAAAGCATCCCAGTTCCATTCTTTCTGAAAGCTGTTTGCAAGTTTGCCCATCTCTCAGCATGATGTAGGAAGCAGGTCTGAAATCAGAGCAACAAAGGCAGAACAGATCTGTTCCTTCTGTGTTGGCCAAGTAGTATTTCTTCCTGCCTGCTTCAGATCTGTGCAGTCCGCATCCTAGAAACAAAATTTGGGCTGGATCTCCACCTGGCAGAAGCTCAAAGTCTTTATTGTAAAGTCCCTGGCATGTACAGGGATTGGCAGTGAATTGGGTTTTGGGTGTGTTTTACATCTTAAAAAAATGTCATGATTTATATAGAAATATGTGCTGGTTGCTTGAAACATGCTCTCCAAAAAGTACTCAGTTTTGAGGCTTAACTA
Organism: Buteo buteo; assembly: GCF_964188355.1. NCBI lineage: Eukaryota > Metazoa > Chordata > Aves > Accipitriformes > Accipitridae > Buteo > Buteo buteo. The sequence goes on along the minus strand of NC_134174.1, from coordinate 28,419,876 downwards.
GTAATGGCAAGCGTTTATTTACTTTGTAACATTTTCAAATGTTTACAGTTAGTATTGGAAAAAAATATTAATTACAAATTAATCATCCCAACTCTTTTAAAAATTTCCCACAGGATGTAGGTGATGCCTGTTTGATGCCAGCCTTGATGCCTTTTCTTCCTGGCAGTATTAGAACTTCTGCTCTTCTGTACTGTGACATGTTTGTTATCAAGTCAGGAAACCACTTCATTTCAGCTCTATTTTGATGTCATATTGATGCCATATGTAGTCCACTTTCCCGCTCCTCTTTCTTCCACCAATACAGGATCAGCTCTTCCATGGTTTAGAGATACAAATTATTCCTGGCAGATGTTTTAACACCTGCTCTTAAGTACCTCCAGTGATGGAGAGTTTAGAGTCTATCCAGGCAGTCTGTTTTTGAGCATAGTAACTGTCCCTTCAGTTAGGCATTATATTTAAAGAACAAACAAAAAAACTGCAGCATAAAAAAACTAAACAGCCTTGTCTCTTTGCTACAGTTCTGTTCAGTACTTCCTGACCTATTCCTGGTGGCAGAGATTACAGTTTTATTTTTCCCTACTGAGAAGCTACCTTTTATTAATTTGAAAATTGTCATATATCCCTCACTTTTATACTACAGTTTATGTATGCTGCCAGTACTACTAGTCCTTTCTATCACAGTCTTTCCTGTAACAAATCTGTGACATAAAGGATTGCTAGTAATAGGCGGACCAAAATGGTGAAGGTGTCATTCTTGTTGCTAATGTACCAGCATATACTGGTCTATTAAGTATCTTGCAAAGTCTTTTCATGGCTTTTTCCAGGACCAACATGCAATTTGAACTTTCTTCCTTTTTTAGAAAGCGGACGGTAACTTGGAATGTGTTTTATTGGGGATGTTGGTTTTATTCTTCTCTTCTACTTCTCTTCCTCTGCTTTTTAATTCTCACCCACTTGTGTACATGGACATTGTCCTGTTTCTATGTTGCATGTTTTCTGGGTATAATTTTGGAATAGTTAATAAGCACCCAACATTGAGAATGTCGCTTGCTTTATAAATTCTTGGTCTTTGTGTTTACTGAAATTTTTCTTCTTTTTCTTGTGACATATTGTGTTCTGGCTGATGAAGACAAAGCTTAAGGTAGAGTAGGAAGAATTATGTAAGTGTAAATGCTTATCAGTATGGGCTGTATCTTAGAAAAACAAACTGAGTCTTGTCTGAGGAACAAAGGAAACAGAGTTTTCTACTAATTCCTAAAATTAATAATTCCTAAAATGGTTAAACTGCTAATATTGTTTAAAAAAATACATGGAAGTACACCATTACTACACTGAATTTTCTGTTTGTGTATTCTACACTTCATATAGAAAGACCATCACAGGCAGCATTGTCTCTCAACCAAAGAAGTTTGGGCACTGAGCTGAAGCTTGGTAAGGTTGCTTTTGTTCTGCAGAAGTTTCTGTGAGGAGCTGGAGGATGTGATATGTACTGTCACCAGAAGTGGTACTCCTGAAGTACTAATGCAGAATTGTTTTAAAACCATGGTCTGTGCGCAAGTCTTGAGTCACCATGTTTTCTTCCTCATTTTCCATGTCTGGGAGTTAAAATCAGGCATTAATGAGAAGGCCTTATGTCTCTAGTCTACTCTTGGGAGAACAGTGTTTAGGAACTGAAAGCTCAGTGTATTTTAAAAAGGCGATAAGGGAAAGGGTATTTAGCGCAGGCCCTTTCCTACTTCAGTTTGTCCATTCATATGTGCATGTGTGGGATTTTTTATTAGTTTTACCAAGTCAGTTGGAATAGCCACAGTCTGTAGTTCCTTACAGATGAGAAATAAAGTTGTCATAGCAAATAAAACCTTCCTTTTTATCCTATTGTCAAAGCGCCTTCAATTGAATAGAAACCTTAAGCAATGGACTCCGTCACCACGGGTCCTGAGAAATGTGGTAACAAAATTGAAAAGATGATCTGAAGCCTAGTTCATAAACTGCTTACAATTGCATCTTTGGAATTTTAAGCATTTGTTTTAATAAACAAAGGAAGTAGTTTGTATTACTGGTGAAATTGGAAGTCAGTTAAGACTGGCTTTAGCATAATGTGTTATTGCCTACTTTGAAGTATTTATGCAAAGTGTGTGTTCAGTGCCAAAGGTAGTATTATAACAGAGGAAAATGCTGAACACTTACCTTAATAAAAATGAACCCTAAGAACCTCTTAAATTCCCTGGTTTAACTCTTTGAGGGGTGGGGTGGGGAATGTGTACTTGCAGAGCCTTTAGTAGAAGCAATGTATGTAAATGGAAATTTAAGCCTTCAGCAGCTTGACTGATCTGTTGACTTATTTGAGAAGCCAGAAGCAATTGGCTATCCAAGCATAAATAAATGTCTACAGGAAGATACCCTGTGTTTCTGAAGTGGTCCTGCAAATGAATAGCTCATGTGGGAATGTAGGCAGAACTTTTGTAATGGTAGATTGCTTATGCCTAGGAGATAGACACCTTTGTTGGTGTCTTTGAATAGGGCTTCTGAGTCCCTGGTGACTCATTTTTAATGTCTGCGTTCTGATGAGATATAAATGATCAGCCTTTTCATTTACGTTACCATTGCGATGCTATTACTATTTTTCAGATGTTAGAAATGACGTGTGATTTTAGCAGCGCTCTCTCTAAGCTGCACTCAACATTCATTTGTGAGAGCTTTTTTAATCTCCCTGGAAGTTACTATGACTCTCTCCTGCATTTTATTGGAGGAGAGAATGTTACTTACAAACTAAAATGTAAGGCAGAGTCTGCACATTCAGTATTTTAACTGTATATGTTTCCTGGCAATTGCATTTAAAAAAACCACAATAAATGAGAGTGGGGAACTGTGGTTGTGTTTTTCGCATAAGAGACATAAATGGTGTGCCCACTTTTAGGGGTAGAATCATACACCATCAAGACGTACCTGCTGCCAGATGATACAGCTGATAAATGCTTTTGCTGCAGATTTTGTAGATCTGGAGTATGGATAAAATAAAATTGTACAACATATAACAAAGGAGCTGTATTGAAAGGATGTCTGAAAATTATGGGGAAAACTATTTAGCATAAAGCAAATTATAATCAGAAGAGGAAAAAGTGTAGTCAGTTCCAAGTCCTTACTGGGCCTGGCTAGAGCAGTGTTCTGTCACCTGCTTATAATGCCTCCTATTTTAAAAGTCAGTGGCTTTGTTTTAAGGATACTGCATGAAATGAGACTTCTTTCAAATGGGCGTTTAGACTTTATTATGTATGTTCTTGTGAGCTGTACTTTTTCAAAATATTGTTTCACGGGCAAAGTGCTGAAACCATAGCTGATGGTGGTGGAGTTTGAGGCACTTCTGATTTTTATTCTTTTATTTTAAAGATCATTGCATATTATCTGAGGTGCGGATCAAGTAATTGTACTGTTGTTGTTATAAACAGGTATTTTTAAAACAACAACTGTGCAGCTTTAAAAAAAAGACTTATCAGATGCAGGACTTTCAAACTGTAATTCCTCAACTGCTCAGCACTTTTTTCCTATAGCATGCACTTTTTGCCTTTAATCAGAATTAACTTGATTCTTTACTTTGGTTCTTTACTAAAGTTTTAATTTTTTTTTTCCAGGTATGGGTAGTTTGATAACATGTTCTTTAAGATAGCTGTGTGGTGCTCTGCTGTATATATGAAGGCAGAATACATTGTCAAAAAGCTGAAAGTCTAATGAATTAAATAATTTGCATATTAGTAATCCGGAAAATGGGAAGAATGACAACTTCAGCTTTTTTCAGTGTATTTTGCGGTTTTCAGCATAACCTTGCAGTTGTTTTGTCAAAATAGGAAGGTTCTGCAGTGTACATTGCCACAAATTCAATAGTAATTCTGAGATGGTGGGGCTCCTAATGGGTTACATTTAGACAACAATTAAACAGTGTTTAAAAATATTTATTATGTCATTATTTAAAATCAAGTAACATCTTTATGATAATTCCATTCTTGTTTTCCGAAAATAAGTAGTAAATCATTCTGGTATATTGGCATAATACTTCATGTTGATGCTCTTCTATGCATTGGATGACATGTTAATAATGTCTTCCTTAGTTCAGCAATTAGTGTGCTTGATAATTTAATCTTAAGAAAATTACTGTTGTCATGTGTTAGAGAATTTCAGGTAAATGAAGAGCTTTTTCCCTGCAGAAAGTTGAGTTAGTGTTTTTTGTTTGATTTGGGGTTTTTTTTGTTGTCATATGGTTTTGTTGTGTGTTGTTGGTTTTTTTTGGTTTGGTTTGGTTTTTGTTTTTGTTTTTTTTTTATTTTTTTCCCTTCCTGCAATTTAAAGATTCTTCTTTGCTTTTCATCATGCACATAGAGTAGTTTATTTCATCTCTGCAGCTACTCTCTGTTTCTCTTCAGGCTTTCTCCTCTAGTCTGACTTCATTTGTTTTTAGGTTTTTCTCACAGTTTTATGTTTTTTAGAACTGTCATGATGATACTGCTGTTCTCTCTTCAGTGGGAGGGAAACTCTTTGTGTCTTTCTAGAAGTATGGTGCCCCCAAATGGATAGGGTTTTCCACTTAAAAAAATTATAGTGCAAAAGTAGAGCTAAACACTTGCCTCAGGTTTTTTCAGGTATTTCTTCTGTGTTTACTTCTCAGACTGTTGGTTTCTCCGACAGTACCTTCTTTTTGCAACCACTTGGCATGGTGGACTTGCATTCATTGACTGATGCACTGTAAATGCAGAAGCATTTTTGCTGCTGCCTGTCCACCTGGTTCCAATTCTAAATTTGTTTTGCTTATTGGGATTTTTTCTTTTTTTCTCACTGGAGAATAGAATGCTTTTATATTTGTACTTATGGGACAGAATTCTATTTTTTACATCACTTGTGGAGTTGGTGAAGAAATCTTATCCTTTTCTTCATTGTAGTTGCATACTCTCTGCCTTCTCCGACTGCCTGGTAAAGTAATAAGCACGTGGTCTATTCTTATCAAAATCATTAGTAAAAAGACTCAATCCCAGTAGTATTCTTGTGAAAGCCTAATTGTGTATGTTTCTTCATTATGAGAGTGCAAATATTAGCAAGTTTGTCATTATTTAAATTTTACCACCTGTGTAAGTTCATGGGATATGTAAAATACCAGCCAAACAAAACTGATTACAAATTTAGCTTATGGTCCAGAACAGGCTCAAGAGGATTGATATTATTGTAAAGACACATCAGATGGACTTAGGATGAGGAATTTCCTAGTTCTTATTCTTTGGTGCAATGACTTGATTACAGTGGCATGATATACAAGAATGTTTAATGAGTGTACACTGTCAGCACTGGGGATTAGTGTGGCACATTGTTTTTATTCTTCCCATTTTTTGCTTTACATGGTGTTTTGTTGTCTTAAAACCATTCTCCGCTTGATAAATAAGCAATATTGGGAAGGGGAGAAAAGGCTAGTGTAGGGTTAATGTTTAGCTTCTACCTGGGATATGTATTAGTTTAATTTAAATAATATTTACAGATATCAACAAAAAGCCCTATTAGCAAAAAAACCTCACTAGCTAATTAACTGATTGAAGAGGTGTCTATAGAAGTAATCACTTTAGGACCAGTATTTCCATCTTCAATTTCCAACTTCTACCTTTTTAATGAGAACATAGTATCTATTTTTAGCCCTAACTGATGTAGAAGTACCAGCCTGCCGCTTTTACATAGATGCGATATGTGTTATGTCCCATGCCACTGATCCTAAAAGAGATCTCTGTTGTCTTGGCAAAACTTTCCACTTTTACATGACAGAGGCTGATAATACTCTTTCAGTGAAGATAGTCCATAATAAGTTGTGTGGTAACAGTTGTTACAGATTTTAAATTCAAAACTAAAGTGATATCTGCCATGCTGGTATCTGTGTGCTTTTAGTGTGTGTAAGTAAAAACCTCCTTGTATTGATACCTTGCTGTCGTAGTTTAACCCCAGCCAGCAACTAAGCACCACGCAGCCGCTCGCTCACTTCCCTCCCACCCAGTGGGATGGGGGAGAGAATCGGAAAAAAACGCAACAACAGTAAAACTTGTGGGTTGACATAAGAACAGTTTAATGAAACAGAAAAGAAGAAACTAATAATGATAACACTAATAAAATGACAACCGTAATAATAAAAGGATTGGAATATACAAAACAAGTGATGCACAATGCAATTGCTCACCGCATGCTGACCGATGCCCAGTTAGTCCCTGAGAGGCAATTCCCCCACCCCCACTCCCCCCAGTTTATATACTGGGCATGACGTCCCATGCTATGGAATATTCCTTTGGCCAGTTTGGGTCAGGTGCCCTGGCTGTGTCCCCTCCCAACTTCTTGTGCCCCTCCAGCCTTCTTGTTGGCTGGGCATCAGAAGCTGAAAAAAATCCTTGACTTTAGACTAGACATTACTTAGCAACAACTGAAAACATCAGTGTGTTATCAACATTATTCTCCTACCTAACTCAAAAGCATAGCACTGTACCAGCTACTAGGAAGACAATTAACTCTATCCCAGCTGAAACCAGGACACCTGCAAACTGGAATAGTATGAATTCTCCAACTGAAACTAAAACTTTGGGATTTTTGCTATCTTATTCCATTAGCTGCTTTATTTACGAAGCTAAAATGGAAGTCGGCCTAAGCAACAGCTGACTGATATTCCTGCTGAGAACAGAAACAAAAGCTGAGCTACACTTTTGCTTAGAGAACAGAAATGCTGCTCTGCAATTTTAAGTAAAACATAAAATTTTGTTTCTGAAGACATAATTAATTAGATGTTGGGTTTTGTGTTTATTTTTGGTACAGGTTATTAATGCCGCTTTAGCTCTTGCTGCCAGACCAAAAAGTCAAGTTGTGAAAAACAACATGGAGATGTATAGGAGTACATGGGAGAATCACATTCATGTTCTTACTGAAGCTGTGGATGATATAACAAGTATTGATGATTTTCTTGCTGTATCAGGTATGATAATTTTCAGAATCTGATTATTCTTTTATATGCTTTGAAAACTTTTCATAACATTTCAATAGGAAACCAGTGGAAGATTAGATTGTGTAAGGTTTTGTGAAGCTGTTGCTTCTGTTTAAAATGTCTCCACACAGTAGATATTTCTACTCTGCACAACGTAGAGCTGGGTAGAAGCAGCTGTATCTCTGCTTGCATTTTTTGTGTTCCTTGTAGGCTTTCTGTTAATTTCTGTTGTATGATTGGTTGCAGAAGTTTGTTGGTTTAAGTTTGGTACAGTTCTTTCATCTCTTACTCCCCTAGACTCAGGCTATAATTGATTTCACTAAGCAGTTCTGTTAAACTTGCAACAGTTTACTCTTAAGTTATGGAGTTATAGTCTTTCAATATAGCACACTCTGAATTAAAATCGAGCCAGTGTTTGTTATGAATCATAACGTCTGTTCATAACAAAAGTAATTCTTAAATTGATTTTTTTTTTGACAAAATCTGATGAACATTTATTATTCAGTCTACAGCTGAATGCATTTCGTAAGCTTAATTTAATCTCCCTTTTTTTTCTTCTGTACTCAGTGGACGGAGATACGCTCATTTAGAGAGATTTAGGAGAGCGTTGCTTGTTCTTCTGGATGATTCAGTTGTTCTCTCCTGAATACAGAAAAAGCTTGTTGAGATTAGACTAACATAAAATTTTATGAATTCTCCCTGATTGTCCAGTCTGATGTATTTCCTGTTGGTAGCTAGGTTTCTGATAACTTTCAAAGTTTGTTTTTTCAAATCTGTAGCAGATCCCTAGCATTATCCAATTTCATACAGTAAAAGCAGACCTTTCGTGTAGTTCTCCAAAATGACTTTGAATCAATCGGGTTTTTTGTTTATTTTTTTAAATCATGCTATCCTTTTAGTTCCTCTGACTTTTCACATCCCAAACATGCAATTATATGCAACTACATTTCCAATTTTTGTAATATTCTCTGAATATCACACATTATTCTTTGTATCTGCCCTATAGTAGTTACCCTGCTATTGAACCGTTGCTCTTCATTATCCAGTGTTACATTCTGTATAAGAGTATTCCTAAAAAATAACTTTCTTTATGCTGCCTGTCCTTTTAATATCATATTCATTTATCCAGGATTGTGTCATCGTCTACCCAGTGCTGCTTTTTTCTTTTTTTCTGGGACCTCAGATAATCTGAAACAATAATTTATACTTGCTATTACAGTCTGAGGATGGAAACAGGCCAAGATGTGAAGGGGGTGTTAATATCTATTTGTTACATTTGAAGGGAAGAGAAAGCTTTGGTTTTTTAGTATAAACCCCCTCTTTTCTTGTTTGGAACAAAAGCAGCAAACTTCAAGGTAAAAATAGCTTAGGATTTAAATTAATTGATGACATTTTGAGAGAGAAGGGTGCTGAGCACCAGAGGTAATTAACATAGTTCATCCTGTCTGGCTGTGTGCATTCTGTCTGCTAACCAGAGGTTATGGTTCTTTTAGGATCTGTGTGATGACTCACACTGATCATCACAGATCAGCATTGAAATTGGCATCCAAACTAGAATTGCAGTCATTGTTCCAGCTTCAGGCACTCTTCTGCTGATGGATTGAAGGGTGAGAGGGAAGGAGGTGTTAAAACATAGATTATTCTTTGTGTTGGGGTCATGTTGTGCTGGAATCACATTGAATGATTTCTTGATTTTTTTGATATATATCAGTTATTTCATGATTGCAGGAATTGTTAAATATTGGAGTTCCATAAGTAAGTTGGTCATGCAGTAGAGAAACATTGTACCATAAACAAGTTAGTTAATATGAGGGAAAACAACTTACCTGTTCACAGTGTCCATTTCTGATGTGTATTAATTTGCAAGTTCTTAAATTGTCTTGTGCTTGCTTCTTTTATCTGGAGTGACTGAGACACATTTATTTTCTTTCATGTAATAACTGATGTTATTTTTCCCAGCTTAATTGCCAGAAGGTTTGGATGGTAAAAAGAACTGTTTGCTGCCCCATTGGTTCGAATTGAGTGATAAATTCTGGATAGGAGGCAACTGGAAGGAGAATGGAGATTAGATATGGATAGGTTTTCAGCTTTGTATATGTATGTCATGCCTTCCTGCCAGAATAAAGGTTCTAATTCTCATGGCATCGTCTGTCCTTCACTGCACTATATTGGTGTCTGGAAACAGACTGTATTTTGTGCTCTTTGCACCATTATTAGAGAATGCATCATACGTGTCAGATCTAGTATTTTTATCCTCTGCAAACTCTTAACTTGTAGAACTAGTTATTGCAATGTGCTGATGACATCAGTGTTGTTCAGTTGTGATACCAACCTTGTCAAAAATTTTGGAAATCAATGACCTATTTATTGAATTCTTTCTGCTCTCTGCTTTGTTGATCATCTGAGGCTTTTACATGTAAAAAATTGTTACAGGTATAAGCCTAGATATGGCAAGAGCTCTTTGTAGAAGTGCCATTTATAATTCAGGTCATTGTAAATACATAGATAGAGGCAAATGGTAGAACATTGAGAAGTGCTGAAACTTTTGAAAGTGTAGTGGAAGAGAATCCCTACATTATCTAGATGCCTTTTGAAAAATACTACTCCAACTCTGTAAAATCCTGTTCATCCTTACTAATTCTTCTCATACTGCACTGGAAGTTTTAGATTTGCTGGGAAATTTATTTAGTGCCAACTACTGAAACTCAGTTAAAAATTCTGAAAGGTTATATCTGATGTTGTAGGAGTTCAAAGTTTAGAAACCATTTTACGTGTAATTTCTTCTCGTTTTATTCCTAAATCTTCTCAGTTCTCTAGTACTGTGCATTTCCACTGAAAATTTCCCATTTCCTTCCCCTCCCACCCCAAAATCTAATTTCTTTCCTGTGAAATTTATCTTCTGAAACTTCTAGAATCTCCTTCCTCTCTACACTCCCTTTCTCATTTAAAAAAAAACAACAATACAAAACAAAACCAAAACCAAAAAAGCCTTTCAGCATTCTAGTACTCTGCAGGTAAGGCTGTAAAACTTTAATGGTTTGTCTGCTAATTTAGTGGAACCACTTGCAAACAGAAATAGTGTATGACATCTCTGCATTTTTTTCCGATGCGCTTTATTCTGTTGTGGTTTTATTCACTGATTTAGGAATGTATGTTAGCTTTCATCTTGCTGAACACCTACACTTAAGCCTGCATTAAGGAAGGTGCTAGTCTGAGGTTATTGCAGTTCAGTTATTTCTCCGGGCAGAACTTCTTATGTTTTACTAGTCATTTGTTCTTTGCAAAAATACACAGTTGTGCTTAAGCAACATACAAAGTATTGGATGTAATTGGGGCTGATCAGATTGGTATGTTATTTCATTGTCTTGGGGTTTTTACCTTTTGCCTCTGGAGTTATGTCTTCCTGTTAGGTGCATGGGGGGTTTTTTGTTGTTGTTTTTTGTTGGTTTTTTTGGTGTTGTTTTTTTTTTTTTTCATTTAAAAAACTTGGCTGTGAGCAGAAATTGTTGTCTTAGAGGAACAAGTCTAATGAGTGAAGAGCTTGCATAGAGACCACCCAGTAGATTTTAAGGAGCACCACTGAATAAATTACTTATTTCCTACATGTATCTCCTAGCAAATAGGTATATTGTAGGGAGAGTGAGGGCTGTTAGAACATCTCAAACTTTGCTACTTCAGATATTTGCAGTAACTTTGCTATTGTATTGTAACAAAGTACTAGGAACTTATCAAAGTCATGAATAATACCATTAAGGCTGTTCACTTCAAGTCATGCATCACTGCAATTATAGGACTGATTGCATGTTTGCGCATTTGTATGTGTGTGATTGAATTACTGTGGGTATAGCTTGCTCATCTCTATTTTAATTACTCTCAGTTTATTGTAGTTGGACTTTACCTGTGACTGTTGTAATTGTGCAGATGGGTATTATATGAACCCCGGACTCTGCTTTGGTGAGATTGTTTCTATTAACTATGGTTGCTTTTTTTATTAACCCCTAAAGGAAAACAAAACTAGGCTGTTTGTAGAATACCATTTTTTTAAAAATTGGATCATAAAAAGCATAAAATAACTCATGCCTTGTCAAATGTAGTAAGTGGATATGTTTGTCTTTTGCTAAAAGTACTCTATGTGGCATAGTAGAATGAAGTCCATCTCTGGAGATGGCCTGTGACCATCAGAGTCCTCTACTGTTATAGCTAGATTTAGCGGTTGCCTAAAATTTCTTTCCTTTGCCAAAGCCAGCAGAGGCCAAGGCACCATTGGAACATGGGTGTACTTCCCTTAAATTCCACATACAGGTTTTATTTAAAAATCTTGTGCAACTTGTAGCTATATTTATATGTCACTTACCTGCACAAGACACCCTGCTTCTTTTTCATACGTGCGCATGTGAGCATGAGTCACATCATCTTGGGCCTGTTGATTCTGTTGCCATGGAAAATCCACCCTGTTCATTGTCCCTGATGGTTTCTGCTGCTGGGCAATGTGGGAGACCTTTAAGCCTGTGTAGAAGGGCCTCTACCTGGATGAGTCCTGACTGTCAGTGGTGCTTCATAGCTCTTGGTTTTAGTGCCCATTTCATGGGTAAGCAGTAGAATTTGTTGTCCAGTGCCTCCTGTGTGTTCCTTTGTGAATGCGATTTGGATCATAGTGGATTGGCTTTTTTTCTGGAGGAAGGGGAAGCCCTTGTTCCGGTTCCTGTTGAACTATTGTGTAAACTGCAATGACACTAGAACATTTTTCGTGTTCTAGAACATAAGAGAGTCTGAAATTTCTTATGAAATGCTTTTTGTTTAAAAAAAACTCCGAACCAGCAAAAACCCCAACAACCAAACGTTATTTTTGGGTGGGAGAATGTTCTTTTTACTGCTTACAAAGAAAAACATTTTAATGCCCATCTACTAATACCATCCATTTCTTCTTTATGGATACTGAAAAACTTACTCAGGACTGTGGGATTAAGAGATAGAAGGTGCTCCATGGTGCTTGTTTGGAAAGCTGAGATCACCCTTCTTTTAACCTTGTAACATTGCTACATCTTCTATTATGTTAAAAAAACCACGCTTGATGAATAGCACTCAAATACAGCGAGTCATAAGACCACGCCTCAGTCTGTATGTATTTATAGCACTGAATTTTAGATTTTGATCGGCATCATACTTCAAATCACTTTGGACAGTTACAATCATTAAGAACTGGAAAGTTGAAGTCCCTCAAAGTAAACTGCGAAGTACGCTGTAAATACTTGGGCAAGGAGTAAGGGGAAGATTCAGATTTCTGGCTTGCTTATCTCTCTTGATATAATTAGTTTTCCATCAATGGTTTAAAGTTCTGGTTCAGTTTTATTACTACTTTTCCAGTCTATGTAGCATGTTTACAGATGAATGCATCGCAAAAATTGCCAATTATAGATTCAGTCTTAGCATAGCTATGGAGAAGGGGGGGAAAAAACAAGATGCTATTCAGAGGCTTAAGATGAAATTTAATGTTTTCATGCTGGCTTTTTGGCACCTGCAATAGCAAAATACTGTGCCATGCTTATTGAAAAAAAAAAAACCCCACAAAAAACCCAACAAACCCCGTAAGAATCTAAGTAGAGATGTATGTACTTATTTATGGTGAAATGATATTCAAACAGGAAGGTTAATTACACAGTGAGTTTCAATACCATTTATCTCAAGTTTGTTTGGCCCGACTATAATGTGCTTCAGGACAAATACGAATTCACTGAGCTGAAATGGTCAAGATCCCTCTTCACAGTTCTCACCTGGAGTATAAGAAAATGCGTGTCACTGAGCATGCAAAGTTTGCTTTTGCTGGTATAGCTTTCATCAGTCATCCGTTTAATGACCCACTTGAAAGTTCTGTCAGAGCCATCATATGACTTTGCCCTTGCTGGGCCATATCCTTTACTTTCTCCTTCTCTTTCTTTTAACCTGTTTGTCTTCTATAACATTATGTAGCTGTTATTTCAACAATTTAGAGATGTGTTTTATGAAGAAGTAGGGGTTTTTTTGTTTTAGTCTTGCTACTTAGTGAAGTGGATGTTTTTAGATGGAAGTAAGGACAGGAACTCTTCGCATCATTTAAGATGTAGGCGTATTATGGATTATGCTGGCATAGTAAACCCCTTTTTTCTTTACTGTCAGGTCTTCCCTGGGAAATCCTAGCAGTGTTCACCTTTTAATCATGGTTGAGCAACTACGCTTCTAGAATTTTCTTAATTGACTTCAGAAATTTCTATGCTTAATAGTAGTAACTAATTTATAGCTCAGTATTCGATACAGACTTAGGGCTGTTCTTCCGCTAAACACATTAATTTGAGTTTATTTACACTGAATGTGGTCTGTTTCATTGACTGATCACTTGGTACTGTGATAGCCATCTTCAGTTCTTTGTTGTCAGTTTTGACTATCCTAAATGAGAAAAGAAAAAAAAAAATCCCTCCTTTGTTACTTCAGTACTCTCTTTATATTATTTCTGAAAGTATGGAATCACACCATTTCAGAGCCAATCCCTGTGGAACTGCTGACTTATGTGATTGGGAAAACTGTCTGCTTATTTCTATCCCTTGTTTTCTGTTTTCTAAGAAGTAACACCCAGGAAAATCTGTCATCTTGTTCCATGCCATCTCAGAGTTGCCCAAGAATAGTAGTTGCAAGACCATTTTGAAAGTCGTTTGGAAATCCAGTCTATAGTTACCAAATGAATCACTTATCTCACTATTCACTGGTTCCTTTAAAAATCTCTGGTTTGTTATACATGGCTTTCTGCTTTACAAAGCTATTCTGACTCTTCTTAATTATGTCATATTTGGATCACTCTCAGTTCTATTTTATGGAAAAGTTTCTACCAGTTTGGCCAACAGGATTATTATATATAGGTTTCTGTTTCCCGTGATTCCTACCAAATGCCTTAAAAGTTATCACTATAGTAATCAATTTTTCTTACTGTATTATCAAGGTTAATGGAAATTGGTATGTTATGTGTCACAACTAGTAGTTCAACAATTTGTTTTCAGTTTCCTTTAGAGGCATGTCTTGTTCCTGCAAATTTGTTGATGCTCATTGTATGCACTTTGTTTTAACTGAAAATCTAGTGTTGTCTCCTACCTCCCTTTGGTATCTCTATCCTAGCCCCAAAAGTAGCAGACAGTCCCTAATACACTGATCTAAGTGCAAATTACTCTTGTAACAGCGATTGTTTACGCTCAAGGGCAAACTTTACAATGGTGTTACACTTCTTAGGTAATTGCTGCTTTCTTAGGGGCTGCTTGTTTAGGTATGCCATATCCTAGCCACCAGATTGGACCATGTATCACATGCTGATTTTGGGAAACTGTTTTGGCAAGCTTTGTGCCATAAAAACCTGCTATTTCAGATTAGCATTTTCTAATTCAAGATTTTCTGTACCTGTTATGGGAATGTTTTAGTGGCGAACTGCTTGCAGAGTTGTAGAGGATAAGAGCAAATCAGATGTGTGAAGTCATTCAGTAAGTAGGCAGGACTAAGGAGCTAGGTAGTGTAGTTCAGCAGTGGACTTGGTCATTTGGATTATGTAAAGTTTCCATCCGCAAACTGAAATTTCATATTGAATTCCTGCTCACTTTTTACTGAATTTCAGTAAGTTGTTGCTTAAACCTAGTTATCTGCAAGATTTGTTTCTCATCACAAGCTTTGCAAACTACTGGCATCCCCTTCCAGAGTTTTGAAGGCTCATGCATTTGGAATTTTTGTATTTGATCTGGCTGAGTTCAGATTTGGCAGCCTTTGGAGCATGGTCTAAGATGCATGGGTTTGATGCAGATTGGGATTAATTTTTTGTGTGTTTATTTCCTAACAGCTTGGTTGCTAATAGCTTTCCAGCTGCAGCTGTGGCAGTAGCTTTTAATGGGTTTGTGCAGCTTTGCAGGAATTGATTTGCTTGCTTTTTGTAATGAGGCCTACTGGAAACATATATAAGCATTCTAAAAAATGGTATCTAAATAAGCACAGCCAAATGATAAGGGAAGATTTTTGATCAGTGGCACTAAGAGTTTAAAGTGACGATGCTACTATGGTGCAGAATGCCAGACTTTCTGTTTCTAGGATATGATACAAAATCTTTATCTGGGAGAGCAGGTTCCAGTTGTGTTGTAGTTCTGAAACTTCTGGTGCGTGCTTTACTACTGAAAGCTAGCCAGCAAGGCTAGCGTGCAGCATGTCAAACACATATTTTCTTTAAAAAGACATACATACATGCATGCACAAGATGAGCAAAAGCTGACTGTTGAATGTGATGTGTTCCCTTAAGGTCCCTTCTTGTGAAACTGATAACAAGCAGTAGGATACTAATGAGCTTTTCTTGATGATCAGAAGGCATCCTACCCTTCGGAACCTCCAGCAACTGGATAGGACCTGTGCCTGTTTGCTACAAAATGGGGAATCCTTAGAATATTGGGGGAGGGGAAAGAGTGCAAAATCAAGGAATGTACCTAATTGAATTTGTGGGTTGCACAAAGTCTGACAGTGTCCAAGCTTCTGTTGCCATTAAGTTTAGCAGATACTTTAAATTTGGTCCCAGAAATGTGGTGTGTGGTAGTATAAAAAAACCTTAAAAACAAACAAACAAAACCCCAAACCTTAACCCCTCTGAAACCCAAAAATTGCCCGAAACAAGATAACACCACCCGTCCCCAACAACAACAGCAAAAATGATACCAGCTTACACTTCAGGGGAAAAACTGATCTAATGAAAAGGCAGTTTTTCTTTCTGGGCATTTGATACTTTGAGACGTAGCTATTTTCAGCAGTAAACAACACAATTCACAGATGAGTATAACGCTTCCACCAGGAAAACTGATAAATTTATCACAGCTTAAATTTATCATTTTTGTAGGGAGACTTTGGAGTTTCCTACCCCAAATTATCTCTTGTCAGTTAAATGTTTTCCATCTGTTAACATTTGCCCTCTCTGTGGGCTGGCTATTGTGTCAAACAGAATTATTAGGTGTTCATCACATGTTCACTATAGCAGATAAAAAGCTGTTACAAGAGAATATTGTCATAAAGTCGGTGTTTTCACCTGAACAATTACCTAAGAGTGGCAGATGGCTATTATCTTTTGACTATTTTATAGACATAAATGAAATAGCTACCATTTAACATAATACGGTCTGCTTTGTTGCACACATTGTAAAACAGGTAATGCAAAAGGTCTCCCAATTATACACCACTAATCTAGCAAAAGGAAATAGGTGATAAATTTTCATGTTTGTTAATTCCCACCCCACCCCCTGAGGAAATTAAATCTTTTGAAGGTGATAAATTGACCAAATCCTCCAGCTGATCCACAGACAGACATTGAGTATTCCCTAGTAATTGCAAATTTCTTTTATGCTGTTTGGTCCAAACTAGGAAGATTGCCGGCTCTTCATTCTACAGCATCTGCCCTGCAATTATTAACTAGGATATTAGCTATACATTGATTTTTAAGATATGTGCTATGAACTATTTCCCTGTAATCTGGCTAGTTATTTCACTGTTCAAAAGACTTTCATTTCCAATGAGATAAGACTGGAGGTCAATGAAGAACTCTGTAATTTGTGGCATAAACTAATTCCTTAGATAACGTGTTATTCAGAAGACATTGCTTTTGCCATATTGGACTTAAGGATTTATGATATATCAAGGCCTTTCTGAGTTTTCAAGAGATATTTTCATGAAGTTAGATAATATTTTAGCTAGATTTGGATTTTGAATGCAGAATTTAGAAACCAACAATAAATTTTCCATTTCCCAGCCACAGAAGGGCAGAAAACAGATTTATTTATGCCCCGTTTAGGGCCAGCTCATATTTCACCTAAGGCAATAAAACTGCAGACTTCAGCTCTTCTCTTTTGGCAGAGCAAATGATATGGAAAATTGAATCTCTACTTTCACAGCACTGAGAATACAACTTCCTTCCCACTGTCCCCAGCCTCTGTCTGCTTTAATTCATCAGCTGTGTAAGCAACTCTGCCTTCAGAAGAGGCAAGTGGGGCACAAAACACCAAAGACTTGTGGAGCATTTTGTGTATGATGCAGTCTTCTGCTCACCTGCTGAAGGAGAATCCTCTCTTGTAGTTAAGAATTCTCCCCCAGACAGTTCTAGTAGACTGCTGAAAAGCTGATGGGAATTAAGAAACAAATGGGGAGAAAAAAAAAAAAAAAGATTTCCAAAGAAAAGTCTCTCCCCTTTTGTAGTTCATCTACTGGAAAAAGAAGTTTTCCTGAATTTTTACCTGGCATTTATAAAGGTGACAGAAAGGGAAACTGTCTCCTCTATTTTTTGAGAGGGTATGTTCTGAGGAGAATAATAAATGCTTCGGTTCTGTATTGCTGTGTAAATAAAGGGAACAGGCCCAGACAGAGTATTAATAAAATGGTTTTCCTGTGTATTTTATGAATGGGATGCACGTACTAAGAAAAATACGACATGATTTTTTAAGGCAAACAATTCTTCATTATCCAATAGCTAAAGGGAAGAGTGAAAAGTAATTACTTAATTATTACGTCTAAGGTAACAAAGTGAGGAGAAAAGCCTAAGTTAAAGCTGACAGTTGGTGGCAAATGTACTGAAGAATTTTATGATCAAATCTGTAAAAGGACTTGCTGATGCAGAGAAGGCATGTTTCAGTAATTTGTGGAGCCTGGATATGTCAGCCTGTGCTCTTTTTGGCTGGCAGTTCTTAGCGTTTTTTGCCCTCTATATCACAGAATCGTGAATCAAGATCTAGTCCATCCTACTGCTCACAGCTGGGCCTACAGCATATTCAGATTAAGAAGAGATTTTACAACCTCTCTGTTCATTATTCTGGTCAACCTCATTATCTTTGCAGTGATTTCCCCCCGCCACCCCTCTTCACCTATTTCAACTGTTACCTCACATTCACCAGCCTCACACCTCAGTGAAGAAGTGAAAGACCGGAGTCAATTAACCTATTAATGCAGAGTTAATGTTACCTGGCAATGTTCTTCCAGCATGCTGTGTTCACTAAAACTTAAATTTCTAAAATGTAGTGTAAGAGATGAGGGATGTATGCTGATTATGGCTTCTTGGATCTGTCTGGAAGCACTTACTGTATTAGGTGTAAATGTATTTAAATGGTGGAGGCACTTTTTAGAGCTGTTTAGCAAAGCTGGGTGTATAGTGCAGGACCATTGAAGTACCAGATGCTATGGAAGAGGAAGGGTGGGCCATTTGTCAGTCCCTACATTTGTAGGAGATGTAGGAGAGGTACACGTACCATGAGAATTCTGATGTAAATAACTTAATGTTTAAGTATCAGTCTGTCTGCAGTAGCTGAGACAAAAAAAGGTCTTGTAGTCCAGTGCTGCCTAGTCTCCTAATCTAGGCCAAATGGCCTTCTGGTCAGCATCATCAGGAGTTAGCATGGTCAAATTAAAGTTGAAGGGGTTATTCCGTTGTACTTCAAGAAGCTGAAGTTGTTGAATTGTTTTTTTAGGAAGGTAAATTACAGTCTTTGAAAAATTTTACTGTATGTCCATTATAGCAACTTAGGTGAAGAGAATGCTTTTTTAGGAAACAATGGTTATTAACATAATTATAGTTTTACCTAGGCTCATAGCTGAGATGTGGCTAGTCTGAGTAAAATTTGCTACGTACATTCTGGAAGTTAGTAGCAGTTGGGAAGGACGGCAGGGCATATACTGTGAACGTGATTTGTGGTTATGGTGATTTCCAAGGATTAAACACGAATGCTCTATTTCTTCTTCTCCCTCATTGTCTCCTCTTTCATGTCTTGCTACCATTTGCAATTCATTATTTTTTCCCTTCTTTTCCTACAAAGTCAGCATCATATTACAGGGTATTAATACATAAAAAATTCTTTGTTGCCCTCTACATTATCTTGGATAATGGGAGTATGAACCATCTTCTGTAATTTTTAGAATAAAAACTGAGCTAAGTATTCTCAGCTATTGAACACATTTACATGTGTACGTAAAGTATGAGGCGGATTATCCCTAAAATGTATAATTTCTCTGAGTTGACATAAGAAGGGTACGTTTAAGATGACTAGGCCAAATGAAGAGGCTAGGGGCAATTTGTACGAGTGCATGTCACCCCTGTATGTTTCTGGAGGAAGGTGTTTCCTTGGTCTCATAGCCCAGGAGAGAATTGGAGTATGTAGGTAGAGAAGTGACCCCTACCCGGCTGGGTATGCTTATGTTTTTGATTCTTCTGGCTTCTCTTTATGTCTAGTCCATCCAGGTGTCCATGTTTCTGGTCTGCTTTTTCTCTGCCTTTCCTCTCTCCAGATCCTTATCTAGACATCAAGATTGCTTGTATGTTTTTACTGTGTACTTCCTCATTTTCAGAGGAATGGCCCATGGAAAGCTCTAGGAAAGGAGAGGGACTTAAACATACTGAGAGTTTAAGACTCTGCTTCCTTCATGTCCCCAAGATCCTGGAGTACATCTGGATGCTGAATAGGGAAGCTGACAATCCAAGAACCTGTCTGTAGGCTGAATTTTTTGCACAAGAAATTGAGGGCAAGGATTGAAGCACAAGCAGTTAGCATCTCAAACCAACCAAATCTTATTGTAATCATGTTAAAATGAATGAGGGAAAGAAATAAAACTCTGGAAAGTATTAATATTACTATAGAGTTCTCACTCATGCAGGGAGAGAAATTTTGTGTAATTTGAAACCTTTATTAGCCAATTAAACTGATTGTTTTGGGTTACCAACTCTCTAATAAATAGACATTCACTGTAAGAAACATTCTTGTTTTCAAAGATTCTTTTTTGGTGCTGATGTGGTGGGGAATTTGGGTTTTGTTTGTTTGTTTGTTTCTTTTTAGCTTTCTTGAGTTCATATGCAAACATCTTGGAATCATTCGTGCATATGTGAATGAAAATGAACCTTAAGGAGAGGCTGCCAACTCAATCAATACTTTGTTCACCCTAAGGTAAAATCCAAAAGAAATACACACTTCAGTTAGTACTTTCTGTGAACAGAACTGAAGTTAATGTTTCAGACTACAGGTTGAAGTTTCTAAAAACATAAACAAGAAATTTATTATACAATTTAAAATGTTGCTTCTCTTTTCCTTCAGAAGTCATCTATAGGGACTTGGAGAGATAGTGATGGATCCTGAAGAACTTTCAGTACCTTGCCTAAGGGGGTGCCTTTATGCTATCCCCTCTTTTCTCTGCCTACATTCATCTTCATTTTCCATCCCTATTCTTCTGTTGTGTTACAGCTTTTGTCTTGCAGCCTCCAGCTCACTGTTTGAGATAGCTACCATATTTTTGTGCTTATGTCTCATGACTGGACACTTAGATTTTACCTTTCTCCAAGTTTGCTCACTCTTTCCTGGAGCTCTCTGGCACACTTCCTAGGCATGTTCTTCTCTCAGGAAAATTTGTCCTTGTGGCCTAGTACCCATTAACATGAGACATATCTGTTAACTCAGGAGGCTTTTCATGTATGTGCTTTTCCAAATTTGATCTCTCTTAGCATCACAATTCTCCTTTCAGGAAGAGACTGTAGTTGTGGCAGAGTTTCTCGGTGTTTTTTAAAAGTAATAATAATTTATTTTATCTAGCACCTGAAAACAAAAATATTTGGACCCGTTTCTCTGCATCAGTTCATTTCTGGTCTCCACAGGCAATTTGTTCAAGTGTTTCACCATGCTCATAATGAAGAAATTCCCACTCCCTCTGCCCCTTACACCAAGTCCTGTTCCCTTTGCTTTGACTTCTGACCAAGTGCCTGTTGGTGCATTTGTCCAGCTTGTCAGGGTTGCTCTGAATGGCAGCCGTGTCCTCTAAGAGTACCAGCCAGCCAGTCTGCCCAGTCAGTGTCGCCTCCAGACTTGCTGAGGATGTGTTCTGTGTCATTGTCCAAGGTGTTAACGAATAAGTTGAACAATATCGGCCTCAGCATTGACCCTTCCTGAAGAGCAGCTGTCATAACTAGCCTCCAGTTTCTTTGAACTGCTGACCACTCTGCTGCTTCATCCACCTTGTTGTTCACCCACCCAGATGATATCACTCTAGTTTTTCTGTAAGGAGGCTGTGGGAGACAGTGTCAAAAATGTTCTTGAAGTAAGCAATGACCAATGCACTCCCCTCATCCACAGAGCCAGTCTTTCATCACTGAAAGCGATCATTTTGGCCATGCTTGATTTGCCTTTGGTAAATCAATGCTGTTTGTTCCTAACCATCTTCCTGTCCTTCATGTTCCTGGAAATGCCTTCTATGAGGTCTTGTTCCATAAGTTTTCCAGGAACTGAGGTGAAGCCTTAGCCTGTAGTTTTCTGGATCCTCCTCCTTGCCTTTTTGAGGATGGCCTTGACAATAGACATTTATATGCATTTTATATTATAGCTGTATGTGTCTGAAAGCTGAGCATTTTGGAAGCACCATGCATGCGTTTGAGTAAATATCAGACCATTGTGAACCCTGCTTCTCAAAACAACTCTTGGTCTGAGACAGAATGATGGTGTTGTCAGCTGCACTAGCAACAAATAACGTTAGAAATCATCATCCAGTTTTTTAGTTTTGGCAGATAAAGTAGATTTAGTTAATACAATCATAGAAGAAAGGATATTTATTTTCCTTGTTCTGAGTAATTCTTTTTCTCCACTTGTTTATTAATTTAAAAATTATTCTATTGAAGTTGCTAGGGACTTTGAACAATAAGTGATTACCAGTGATTTCTTTTTTGAATAGCGACTAAGACACTGTCTTCCCCCAAGTGCCAAGAAACACTATTTCATAAGATTGCTCATGGAGATTTACCCTGGAGTATTCTCTGAACTTTGGTATGTAGCAAAAAAGGTGGGAATTAAATGCAGCTTCTTTTCTTGTCTGAATACAGGAGGAATGATAACAGGGAATTGTATACTGGCACTTGCACCTTCCACTTAGTGGTCTTGTTCTCTTAACTTTGGCACCAGAAATTGCTAAATCTAGGTATGGATATTATTAATAATTATTTCCTTTCAAATATCTTTTTGGAGTTCACCAAAGCATTATGAGTCTGTGGGAGCGCATCTTTTGCCATACTAGGTAGTGCTATTATTGGAAAACTTGAAATCTTTTCGGAGTAGCACTGTAAGGTACCACGTCCAGGGAATAGGAATGGTCTGAAAGTAAGTTTACTTTTTGTACAAAGTTTCTTTGCTTCCCATTTTATCATGCTGACAGATGGTAGAATATAGAAATCATTTTGGTCAGGCTAAACTATCACTGCATAAATTTCTATATCTTAATTTTATGGTTTAGGACTTGCAGAAAAGTACATTTTATTTTCCATCTTGTCTTCAGGAGACCAAACAAGTTGAGTTTTCTAATGCTTCTTCATATCCTTTATTTCTTAAATCTCTAATAATTCTTTTTCTGTTCTTTTTACTGTAATGCCTCCATTTGGTCGACAGTTTTCTTGAACTGAGTGGAGGAACTTTAATAAAACGTGCGTCAGCTGAGGCCTTATCAGTGCCAAGTGGAGTGTAAGGGCATCATCTGTCTTTTTCTTCAGATGACATGCAAAGGAAGAGCTATTGATTTTGTCCCAGAGACAGTCTGAGTCATGGCTTTGTCAGAGACAGCTTTATTATCCAGTGGTTAGCTCAGCTTAGATATGATTTTTGGCCAATCCAACTAACACCAAGATCCCAAAGGAAAGTCAGAAGGTACAGCGCACCACCTGTGATAACTGCTGTGATGACTGTGGTGATCTGACAATTTCTTTAAACATCTATCAATCCACTGTTACAATTAAATCTTATATTAGATATTGACTCATGATGGAGAGATGGTACATCATCCTAATCATCCTTTTCTGCTTTGGAAAGTAGGATACTGCAATGAAAATCAGAAGTTGATCTAATGAATTTTGTATAGGAGGAAGAAGCATTTGTAAGAAAGTTACAGGTGAAAAGAATCTCAGCTGGACTGTGACCAGTGCTGATTTCTTTCCTTTTCCATTAGATGTGCTAAGGCAAATTTATAAGCTTGTTTGTGCCTTGAGGAAATTAAGTTAAGCAAGGTTTTGTTGATTGTGAAGTACCTCATCTGGGAGGAGCTTCAGAACATTGTGAGAGACTGTGTGTTGAGTGTGGATATGCAGAAAGGCTACGCCTGTATACTACCAATATGTGGGGACAAGGTCATTTATGCTTATTGAGTTTGTGTATTGTCTGTGCATTCTGTCATGCTGCCAAGAGCTTGTGATTTTTTGACGTAAGTATGGCATTTGGGAAGTTCTCAACTGACCCCTTACTTGTGACAGTGTATGGATGTAGCAAGAAAAGATGTTGCACATCTTTTCTAGTACAAGGTGGATGGACAGTACACAGTTAATAAAATCTGCATCCGTCTTTGTCTTCTGTGAAACACAGTGTCTGGAAGGATATATCACATTCTCATTTATATTCTCTGATATTATTGTGGGCTTTGATAGTTGGATTCTAAAAGGACTTAAAAGTAGTCTTACCAGTTTGGAAGGAAGCAGCTAATTGGGATCTCAGGCCACAACATACAGGCCTAATTGCATTTCTGTTGAGTATCTGGCCTCAAATTTGCTTTTTCTTTCTCCATGAAAGTGTTGTTTTTGACATCTCTTAGAAGGGTTTGGAAACAGGGAGCTTTCCATCATGTGTTCCATTCATACAGTATTTCCATTATGCCACATGCAGTGTTTGTTTTTTTTTTTAAATTTACTTGAGGTTCATATCACACAAGATAACCAGTTAACTGTGTTTTTCCATTATGGAGATTTCACTCGGTATGTATCAGAAGAGCCCTACCTTTCTGTTTACACAGGACTAAGCCCTTTCGTTGTTGTCTTTGCTGAACAGTTAAAAGGGAGTGTATTCTTCACACAAAGGCCCTTAAAGTGGAGGTTGTGCTATCCACTTCTGTGATTGTCTTTGTTAACAGATGGACAATATTAAACCTAATGCAATGGTGACCTATACTACTTCATTTTAGACATAATTATGGCAGCAGAAGTGGGGTTTTGTTAGTCCTTTCTCCTGCGTTCTGTGCACGTCAGCCCTCTCTTTCCTTCAGTGCTTCAGCCATTTTCAGCCTTGTGCACATTCACAAACTGGTTTGTTTGGAAGCCTCCCACTGTGGAAAGCACACAGGAGGAGATGCCTGATAAAAGAAAGATGAGGTATTAACCTGTACAGCACAGGGTAGTCCCTGGAACATCTTTGTGCATCTTGTCGTTTGCCCCTTTCTTTCAGTTTCATGTGTTGTGTTTGGCATGGGTGGAACTGAAAGAGTTGCCAGTCCACTCGTTGCCCTGCTTCCATGTAGATGGTAGTCTATGGGTATAGTTAACTGAATATGCACAGACTGAAGAAACAGTGCTAAGAAAGTCACCATTATTAAACTTCTCTGCTGATCTTGGAGATTGGTGACATGTACCTGAAAGAATATGGACATTCCATACTCATAGAGGCATTCTGTGATGTAGCAGTTTCATAAACTGAACCAGAATTCATAATTTTTGCATAGGTAGAATCCCAAGATACTCATGCCAGACATAGTTAGTAATTCAGGATTACTTAAGAGTGCGTTTTGTCTGTCCCAGTTACCATGGTTGTCCAATTTATTGTATAACATAAAGTGCAATTTAATACTGACATACTGAATGGCAGTCCTGAGTTAACAAGAAACATGTAAGCTATGAATTATTTCATGGCTTAGTGCAAAAGAAGTTTCACAGTGGTACTTCTGAAGATAGAGCAAATCTGTTGCCTTCACATCTTGCGTTTCTAATGTTCTTGTATTACATTCTCTGAGAGACAAAGCAGATTTTAGATCTGTGTAGGAAAGGAAATTCAATACCAAAACTAGTATGGAAGCTTTTAAGAAGTGATAAGCTTTAAAGCCATAAACATATTATCTTTTTTAATTATATTTTGTGGTATTGCCCTCTGTACCACAAGTTAAATTTTATATATACATCACTTTGCCTGAAAAAAATGGAATATGCCCTTCAGTATTGGTGGTATAGGTGGGAATACTAGCATACCACATATCTGTTCTCTCTGTAACTCTTGACATTACTGATATTGCCTTCTAGCTTAATCTGAATTCTTACTCAGGTCTATTACCTTTTGGTTTATGACCAGTCTTTCTTATTTTAGTACCAGTATTTTCTTCTTCATCTCCATCCTTCCTGCTGATGTTCTTTTTTCCATTAGTATATATTTGAGTGTCAAAAAATAGTTTTTAAGCACAAATAGAACTTTACTATTGGCATTTGAAAAATATTGATGAAATGGATGTTCAGAAAGACAGAAGGATAATAATTTATTTTAGAGGAAGAATTGTATAATTCTTCTTTGCTTGGCACCCTTCTGCATTTCTCTAATTTTCATTTCTGACTGTGTCAACCCAACAGTTGTTTCTATCAGTCTACAAGCAACCATTTTCTCCTTGTACTTTCCTCTAGCCAAATCATTGTTCTTTTTTAACTGTTGACATTTTGCATGGGTGACTTGGAGATGCTAATATGCCATGCTCACGTTGTATTTATGTGTGTTATAATAATTTCTCTTTTCTGGCTGTCTTAGACACAAACTGACATCAGACTCCCTTCAATGAGGTCATTACATCACATAGAGCTGAGCGAAATAGCAAAGAAAGGTTCAAGTGTCTCTTCTGTACTGAGTGTTTGGTGCGTTTTAGTGTGGAAGTGTGTCAAGCAGCTCAATTTGTCTTGGCATAGGGCAGCTACTGCCATTAAAAAAAAAAAAAAAAAAAGTCTGTCAAAGAGGAACCAGCAAAAGCAACTTTGCAGTTCTACCTGCATTGGAGGTGAGTGCCAGATATAAACATGTTTGATCTGTAAGGAAGACAGAGTCAGTTTATTACAACTCCCATCCTTAGGAAAGACACCACTGGGTACCTCTTTGGTTAACCGTACAACATATACTTCATCAGCTCCCAGGTGTTTCTTTGCCTTTCTTTTATCAAATATTGAAGAAGTCCTCTGGATGCTAAATATTGTCCATAGTTGGAAGATAGCAATTACTGTGATACATACTGTTGTTGGTTTGGTGGGGGGGGTGGGGGTTGGATTTTTTTAAAATAGTGCTATGGAAGAATAGCCCTTTTTTATTGCATCTTTCAGCCCCTTTAGTAGTGGGATGGTTTTGTGCATGTTTCTTTCTTAAAGCTTTTTTACTAGGAGGATCATCTTTAACCCATTTAATCTCTCACCAAAGAACTGGTGTCTAAGAGACTTGTTGACTTTCAAGAGGTTCTGCGTCATTATGTGATTCACATAGTTTAACAGCATCTCCCTGCCTATTCCCAAACTTTGTGTTCTGTTTTGTGCCAGAAATGTAAAATTAGGAATGTATGTATATTTGTACAGGCAGAAGGTGACTATAACATGTATATGTTTCAATTAGTAAAGTAAAAATGGATCGGCTTTGGATATGTTGTGGCAAATCATTTAACTAGGCTTGACAATAAACTAGTTGCCATACTGTAGAAAAGATGAAGCAAACAAGAATTCCTTCATTTCTTCAATGTGGCTTTGAATTTGTGAGGTGATCATGAATTCTACAGAGGAAAATTCTAATAAGGAAAAGAATATTGTAGAAATGATAATAGAAAACAGGAATCTTACCATTAGGCAGTGACAGAAATAGCTGAAGGGGGGGAAGTGTTGTATGGCAAGAAGGCACAGTGAAATAATGTAGCTGTAGTAGGCAAACCAGTGCTGCATAATTGTGTTAATATATTGGTAACTGATACTGTAGGTATATAGATATATATTTGCACTTATTTATTTGAAAGTCGCCAATAGCGTATAAGCCAGTAATATACATAGTAATACAGTAAGTACATTACTATAAATAAGAAATGTAAATCGTATGGAAAATATGTAATCAATATACATTTTGTAATAATGACACATTGCAATAATTTAATAAGTAATAGTCCAATTTTAATGCAATTAGGCAAAAATACTGCTCTTTTTTATTCACATAGGAGTTTGATTTAGCATGAACATCCTAACATACTGATGTAAAAGAAGTTAGTTTAGTTGTTGGGGCTATTGTTTGTCAACAAAGATTCATCTCATTATGGAACCTTTTGTCACAGCGGCTTAAGAAGGTTTCAACAACAAGTAACAGCTTTAATCCCTTGAAATTTTCCTTCATTCTGCAAATATTCACTCTGTATGTAAGGTTTTGTGGTTTTCATATTTTTCTAACACTTTCTGACCGAATATTTTATTGTTGCTGTTGCTTATAGGAGATTACTACTGTACCTTTGAATTCTAGGATTCAGTAAATTGTTTTAAGAATTTCAAGGACAGTTCAGTGTAGATTTCACATTGTAAGTTTTTTATCCAAGCCTGTGTTGGCCAATGCATTTCAACAGAGGAAAAAAAAATCCAATCAACTCCATGTCGAAAATGTGTCTGATTGTGTAAGAGGTGCCATCCTAAAAGAAATGTTGTTTTATTTGCAGAAAGCCATATTCTTGAGGATGTAAACAAGTGTATCATTGCACTGAGAGAGCAAAATGCAGACAATTTAGATCGTGCAGCAGGTGCAATCCGAGGCCGTGCTTCAAGAGTAGCTCATATTGTTTCGGGTGAGATGGACAATTATGAACCAGGTGCCTACACTGAAGGAGTGATGAAAAACGTTCAGTATTTGACCAAGAATGGTAAGTCTGATTTTGAAGTTATGTTCTCAGTTTCTTTAGTGGTATAAACTTTCCTTTGTGTGCCACAGTTAAAGTGAATCCTGTGATTCTCTGATGTAACGGACTAATTATGCACTAATGATTCACTGTATGGTCTCTAATCTCCTTTCAGCATGCTATCCAATTATGATGATACCATGCAGTTCAAAACTGATTTTTAAAGTTTTATTTGAATTACATCATTTATGTAAGATTTTTTAAGTTATGGAAGGCTTCTATCAGAGTTCTTAATTAAATGCAAGTAACAATGTTTGGAGACTTGTAACTGATGAGGCAGCAGCTTTCCACTTTGTTGTACTGACCTCATCACATGTGTTGTAAGCAGATGAAAGGCAAAGTCAGAGAAGAAGCAGGTTCATGATTTGTTTGTACTACCACTTTAAGGATTGTTGACCAGTGGTTAAATATCCCCAGATATCTTCAGTTTTGCTAAGCAAATTTGGAACTTCCTAAAATGGTTAGTGGTGTCCATTTACTTTTTTCATAATATTCAAGAAGAGTGTATCCTATATTGGAATATCCCTGTACTGGCAGCAGGGGTATAACTGCACTATTCTGTAAATGGCTTCTGTTGTTTACAACAGTTGCCATTTATATAAATGAATCTCTGGCCTTTCATAGTGTACATAATAAAAAAATTTATCTGTGGAGCTCCCAGGACTTCCATGTTTTCAGTGATTGCAAGTCTAATAGTTGGGCAGTTAAAAAACTTGCTATTAAGAAATTTTCTGGCAAGTCTGTATACCTCTGGAATTTAGGATTTAGCTTCGTGAACTCAGAAGTCTAAATCCTAGCTCTGTCAGTCTAAACAAATTTCTTAATCATTTTAAATAAGTCCAGGACAGAACC
Source organism: Buteo buteo (assembly GCF_964188355.1). NCBI lineage: Eukaryota > Metazoa > Chordata > Aves > Accipitriformes > Accipitridae > Buteo > Buteo buteo. The sequence goes on along the minus strand of NC_134174.1, from coordinate 28,391,300 downwards.
GTCTTCATGTGATCAAGAGTGAACTGACATAGCGATGAAGTGGCAAAAGGGACGGAATAGTGAGAAGAGTTTGTAATAAACTTGCCTGTTTTTATCTTCTTTTCTGACATTTTGATGAGAAAATCTGAGAACTTTCAACATGACATTCTTTTTTTCATAACTTCTGAAAGTACTATGACAAATACCAAGGGAAGGAGCAATTATAGGAAAGCACAGTTTTGATTCCCATGTAAAAGCTGAGTCCTTCTTTCTTGAAACTGGTAGTATTTAAATACATTAGGAGTTGACACTGATTTCTGTTCTGTTGCCTTGCTTTGACAGTAATATATAATGTACCTAAATCCGTCTACTTACAAAAGACAGGGAGATGTAAAACTGGTTTTGGTTGGAATGTTTGCCTGTGTCAAGGGACATCAAGCATGGTGTCATCTCGCATGTCTTTGCAGTACTTCAAACCCAAGAACCTACTACCTTTACATAATTCATTAGGAGTGGAAAAAAGAAACATGTACTTATTCTTAGCTGTATTTATATGATCTGCAATGAGCAGACATCAAATCATGTGAGGTTTTTTGATTGCTTGATGGTTTTCTCTTGTTTGTTTTGACTCTTTCAGCTTACAGGGAGAATGCAGGTAGGCTGCAGCCCTCAGGTGTAACCCAAAATATTCTATCACTGCTGGGTCTTTGAGGAGCCAGCTGATTGCAAGGTGACACTTCACTAGGAGAGGACTGTGTATTTATGCTGCCATTAGCTCCTGAGTTAGCTTACATGAGTAACTTAGGGCAGTGAAGTGCATCCCTTATGCCCAGTGAACAGGTACTGTGTTACTGAAGAGAAATTACTGCAGGTAGAGTATAGAGTTAGTGAAAATAAAATTATAGAATAATAGCATACACGGAAATTGAAGAGAAATAAGAGAGAGAATGGGAGCCAGAAATAGGAAGGATGCAAATTGGAGGTAATAGGACAGAGAAATTGTGCATAAAGAGAAACAGATGCATTTACTGTTTGTTAAAACAAGGACTGATGTTAAATTGTAGCACATATGTTGAGGTAATTTATAAGAAAAAAAGAGGTTAGATTCTCTGCATTACAGTATATTCAAGAAAAGAGTATAAGATCGCTGAATCTGTCTCTTCAGCTGGAATACGTCAGACATATTTGAGATGAAGTGAGCTATTCAGTAATAATATCATAATACTGCCGTACAACGAGTATTAAAAACTGGTGCTTAATTTCTTCGCTCAAGTTGTGTAGTCCTGTTTAGATACAAGCTGTTGACAGCTGAATGGATCTCAATAGCACCATACAATGGAGTGTCTGCTTTCTCAGGCTTATGTTATTCTGCTCCTCCGTTTTGCCCCTTCCCTTTCCCTCAATAAAAAGAAAACCCCCAAGAAAACTAACAACAAGGCCCTGTAAGAGCACCATTTATGTTGTGGAGTTGAGTTCTTAGAAGTTAGGTAATAGCAGAACTAAAGTTGTCTTTGCAGCCTTGATTTGCATGCCGTGTGTGTATGCATTATGATGTTGTGATTGTGTGGTCATACACAGTTATATTTCAAAACAGCTGCTTAATTCAGGTCACTGGGTGGACCTGCTTTAGACATATGCCAGCGTTACATTAGAGGAGGCTGGTGTCCAAAGGATCAGTTTGGAAAGTAATGAAGCAAAAGACTGCAGAAAGACTGAGGATAGTTACGGTTGGACTTGATGATCTTAAAGGCCTTTTCCAACCTAAATGATTTTATTATTCTATAGTTCATTTGGACTGCCGCTGTCTGTACAGAGTTCCTGTGTGATACTAAGTGCCCGAGGCTATAGCTAATTGTGGGGTGCAGGAGTGCTTCCCAGCTCCTGATCTGAGTGAGCACCATGCTGACCGTGTCTTTGTTCTACATCACAATGAGATTGGCACATGCTCTGTACAGTCTTGTTCTCAGGTTCGAGTGGGAAGGGCATGTAAGTACGTGGGTAGGAAAGAGAGCTGCAAAACATTCCAGCCAAATCCCTACTCTAGATGAGTGGAAGGCAGCATTGAGAATCATTCCCTGGAACTGCATCCCCCAGGGTCTGTATGAAACCTTTACAGATCACTGGAGAAAAGAGTGTTCAATCATGTGCTCTGTATACTCCTTGCAGGCAATTGTTTAAAACAGCATTTCCTATCTTGATTTTACAAGTGCAAAGGTAGTAGAGCTTCAGGCTGCATTCTGGTACGGTTAAGACTGTGAAAATGTTAGTTTTGGTACCTTTCTGTGATTCCTAATGTCTGGCACTGTTGATTAGACTGAAATATGCAGATCCGTGTATTTTGATTGGGTTTGTATACTGTTGCATGAAAGCAAAATGAAACCTTTAGAAACACTGTTTACAAAAACATGAGGTATTTCCACTTCAGAACTGGATGAGTAACCTTGTACTGTATTTTTAAATATCAAAGTCTACTCTCTTACATTACTGCCTGCCAGAATCTGCAGCAGTTAAATTTAGGTAAACAATTTATATTATGGCATATATCTGTTGTGATATAGTAAAAAGCCTATATTTATTGTAAATTTTGTCTGCAGTTTTGCTTTCATGTCAACGTATAATGATATGCTATATGCATATGTATGTATGTATACACATATATAAATCCTCTGGTTGTTTAGATCTAAGGATCTTGTAAAAAACAAGGAAAAAGCTAGAGACAAAGATGAGTATTTTACTTGTCTTAAGGAACTGGTGGAGGTATCTTTCTCTGAATCATTGGAGTTTCGAGTCCACCTATTTTTATTCCAGTAGTGCTGATGGAATTACAGCAAACCGTTGTCCACAGCTTCTTATAACCAGAATTATGAAATACCTTGTAATTCACATAGGGCTTAACTTTAAGTTTAGGAATAATGATGGAGTTGTATTTGGAATGAAAACCAAATTTAGCTGTTCTCAAAATCAAAGGTCAACTGTAGGCATTGTTCTGAGACAGACACTGATATGACACGCAATACTGTTCTCACTCCCTTTGAAGTATGGATTAAGACAGAGTTTAATCTCTGAGACAGAATGGTGATATCAAATGTAAAGTTGAACATGGATTTGAAAATTTCTTCCTGCCTCAGAAAATATTTTTAAACCTGTGTCCATAACTGTGAATTCCAAATAGTTTCTGAGTGTGAGGGACGTAAGTCAGACTTTTTTACAAATACCCATAGATCTAAATTGTGTATGTCTTGTTGAAAGTCATTAAAACTGTTATTCATGTGAAATTTGCACTCAAACTATGAAGTGTAGTAATTGAATTGACTGGAATCTTAACAGTTCTAGAAATTACTGCTTTTCTGATGTGATTCTAGCAATGTTACTTGCAATTGGGATTGAAGGGCAAAATACATAAGATGTGTTTTTTATTAAGGGAGTAATCATCTGGGTAAGTACAAGTTTTTAGACATTTCAGAGTGAGGGAGAAACCTCATATCTAAACAGTCACCATGACTTATTCAGGAGGCTCAAGGAGCTTCATGTTGAGTATTACATAATCATAATTCTTTGATCTATAGCAAGGGGATACCAAGGACAATTTGTGGCCCTGTTATGTCCTTGAGAGCTGTGTAGACCTATTACTTCTAATTAAAAATTTTCCTCAAATTTCTAGCATTTATGCATGGCCAGTTTGTACGTTTTGTTCTTGCGTCAGTGTGAACAACTCTTCTGCTTACACCTGGATTAAAAACGCTTGGCCTCAGTTGGCCAAACACACTAAACTTTTAGACCTGTTCTGGAGAGATTGGGTTTGTGTTCAGTGATTTTCTTTAAAATCTTCACAAGTTTCAGTTGCTTTTTTTTTTTTTTCCCCTTTAAGTCCTTTCCTATGATTTTGTCCTAAAGTCATTCTATTCTTCCTGACCCAGCTGTCTTCTGTACTGGCAGAATGTTTTAACATCACACTGTTTGCCAGTGTCAATAATGAATTTATTTATTTGTTTATTTCTTGGTCCCAAGATTGTTATTTTGGCCACCTTCCAGAGTCTCCTCTCACTTTATAGCTCTTTCAGTGCGATCAGTTGTTTAGCCTCCATACTAATGCTGATCTACTTCACCTGAAACAGAACTTTCATGTATGGTACTTTATTAAATGATTCTACAGAGTGGATTAAATCTACTGGATTTATTTTCCCTGGGAAAAGGTAATTTATCTTGGCAATAAAAGATAGTAGTGTTATTCAATATGATCTTCCTTCCATCTGCGTTTTTCTTTAGCTTTTCCATTTCTTGCATGTTTATGTGCACAACTTAATGACTTTGTATGTTCCTAGATGCTTCATTTGCCTTTTTCAAATACAGTGTGCACGCTTGTTGCAATAGTTTATGCAAAATGACTGACAGTTTCCTCTGTCGACTGTCTGAGTCTTGTGCAGTAGGGATTGTCTGTTTTCTCCAGTTCAAGAATGTTACACTCTCTCTAACCCAAAAGACACCCACCAAGGAGGAAACATGAGAAGGCTTTGTGGTCTGTTTTCTCCCAACCACTCTAACATTTGGTACTTTGGCATGCAATCTAAGCCAAAATGGGGAGAGAGAAGCACCTCCAGAGACTTCATTGACTTTTCCTAAGATACATCTTCAGATTAGATGGGATGAATCAGCTGTTGAAGCTCCTTACCTCTTCCGTGGTGTAAAAGATACCAATATGGTAAACTTCTTTCTAGGTGATTTATTTGGGGTTAGCTAAAATGAGGTGGATCAATCTCACTCATTCTGTGGTGTGTGCAAAATCAAAAGTTGTCATTAATTTGAAAAGACAAATATTTTTAATGAAAAAGATATTTTCCACTGCTCATTCATCACCCTCAGAATGAGATTTAAAGATAATATTTGCTATTTGAGTCTGTTTAGTATTCAGAGCTTTTTACCCTTGCTTGTGAAGCCCAAAGACTGCTAACAAGGATGGAGTCTTTTCACTGTAAAATATTAAAAACTAAAATCTCAAAACATTTGATAGAAAAAGTGGAGTGAGGCTTGAGTATGCAAGCTTATGGAATTGGTGAACTTGTGAAATTGGTGTACAACTTGGACAAGGAACAGCTTGTAAGAAACTATTCAACAGGGAATTATCGTAAGAGCTTAAGAGGGGAAAAAGGCATTAACTAAGAAAAATGCTGAGGATGTTTGCATGACTTAGCCTAAAATATTTTTTGTTTATAATTACATGATGATTGTAAGACTATAACTTAAGCAATAACCCTTCATTCTTGTGACTGTTACTCTATTACAGAGTCAATAAACTCCATTTGATTAAGTCTGCAGCTAGCTTTTTTCCCTGTCAGGCTGTGTTCTAATCCTTCCTTGAAACTATGTTTAAAATGTTGGCTTTAAAAACTGTGAAATTTGCTTCAGATGTGAAGAACGTTCTGAAAAACAGGAAGAAATGTCATCAATTTTTTTCTGTGTTCCAGATAATCAAAAAATGACCCTGATCATAATGCCATTTCTTTTTGCCAACCTTTTTTTCCATTTCCTATAGCTCAAAAATAGCTTTTCCTCACTGTTAATAACAGTAGTGTCCATGTTGATGATAAACACTGTGTGGGAGTTCGGATGCCTTTAACTACACATTTGGTTGCTTTAAAATGCTGTTGTGTTTAGTGATCAACCAAGATACTGAGAAGAAACTCCTCTTCAGTGCACTGTTCCCACAGGCTTTGTTCAGTAAAAGCTTCAGAGTGCCCTGTGCAGACTCGCTGTCTAGGGCACTAGCCCGTAAACACGCAGTCTCCAAAAACTTTCCTCCGTCTCAAGATAAAAGTTAGTAAGAGGAGCATTTAAAACATAGCATTAACATAAACTGATTTTATGTTTATGAATAAGCTAATGCCTTTATTTTTACAGTTTTCAAATTAGTTTTGATATTTTTTTGGTTGTTAGATTGTTTTCTTGAATTAGGATGGTAAATACGTTTCTGTTACCAGCATGGAATTGACATACATGTTCATGTTCCAGCTAGTTATGTGGGGAGAGGGGAGGGAGCTGAGAGAAAGGTCTCTTGGTTTAAGTGGCATTTATGGAAGAAACTGGAAAAGGGAGGCTTTCTTGTGAATTCTAATCTTGCTCCCATGACAATGAATTTGCCATGTACCCTGGTGAAGCCAGGTTCACTTGCAGTCTGATTCTGGAGCAGAGGACACTTGTGTAAGCCTTCCTTAAAGTAGGAACACCACTGCTGTCTCTGTTTCTTTAATTTCCACAAGCCCTTAGTAAAATCAGGTTTTTATTCCTGCAGGGGAAGTGAGGATGATGATATAATAATGTTCAGTAAGTGGATTTTTTTTTTTCCAGTCAGTATAATAAATCTATATTTACGTGTGCTCCAGAAGACAAATTTTGTTGGGTGGGTGTGGGGTCTTTTTTGTGTTGTTTTGTTTTTTGTTTTCTGTAGAATTGCCCTTCTGTGTTCATCATATGTGACACTGTGATAAATCTTCACTGCTTCTCCTCACTTGAGCCTACTTCAAGAAATGACTCATGACTTTCCAGTGTGTATATAACCTTTATCTATCCCTTTTAATATATTTTTCTTTTGTAGATCTTAAGAATCATTGTTGTGGTCTTGTTCAGTAGAGTCCATTTGTAATCACAGCCCTTCCTTAAGCTGATAACAAGATCAGGGAACTACTGCTGCTCTTTGTACTAGGTATTTTTAACTGAAGCAGACTCTCTAACTTGCACGGTTTTTATCTGTGTGCCCATATCAAAACCATTACCTTCATTTCAGCTGTGACTTTCTTGCACAGGGTCTTCAGTGCCTTAACCTCTGTGATGTTAAGGACCTTTCATTTGCAATTCTGTAGTCTGCCTTTGGCTTCCAGCTCTGTAACCTTTTGGGTTATTTTGAATGTATTTTCCAGAGCCTCTGTGGCAGTGTTTTTCCATTACTGTTGCCATAATGTTTTTCTCATGGTCTTGCACCTACAAACCCTGCATTCTTTTGGGAATTACAATAAGCATGCTGTCCCTGTTGCATTTGTCCCTGATTAACTTTCTATGTCTCAGACATGAGTTTTAATAATTATTTCCTTTGCCATTTAACATTTAAAGAATCCTGTTTTCCTGTTGTCTTCTAGAACAGTGCAGTATTGAGATGATCTGCCTTAAAGCAGTAAAAGTTTTTGTCTATTTTATAAATTCTTTCCAATAGGAACATTTTAGTTCTTAACCTAGCTGCTTTGGCTTTTTCTGAAGCTTCCTGGAGCTAATTGGTCAGACATACCTACTGGTTTTTTTTTCCTACAGACCAAAATGTTTTGAATTCTTTGGGATTTACCACTCTCCTAACCATTTGGTTTTGTAACATTGATGTGTCAGAGCATGATCTGCCTCCTAAGCAGGAGTGTGGACTGAGTAACTTTTTCACAAATCATTGGTGCTTATGAGTTAATTCTACATTCCATAGCCTGTGAGGAATTTTTTGTTTTAAGACTTCAACATGAATCCAGTCTCATTAAGGATTTCCTAAGATGTGAAAAATTGCAGTAACTTCTTCTTCTGCTTTAGATCACTCTGAGTTCTTCACAGCTATCACTTGTTGTTGTTTTCTAACTTGAATTTATAAAAAGCACCTTCCACAGTCTTCATTTTTGCATGGAATATTTTTTTAATGTTTTATGATAAAACTCATAATTGTCATAACATGCTATATCGTAATTATAAAATTATATGGTCTCCCTCCCTCCCCCCAATAACTATATACAGCTAAACATTCCAAAGTCTGCTCTGCTTAAGATTTTCATAGTCTCTCACCCAGACTGCTTTCTGGCAAACATGCCGTCAGCTATTTATGTTTTGTTCCTTAGTAACTATGAACTGTTAGATTTGAAAATGATGCAACAGACCTTGATGGAGGGAGCGTATGCATAATTCATTAGGATTTGTGTGTGCATGTGTATGTATGTATGGATTATAAATCTGTTAACACAGTCAAATTGAGTCTTGCTGAAATCATAAATGATGTGCTTGTGGTCATTTTGTTCACCTCAGATCTCAGTCTCTCAGCACTACCATTCATGGCAGTATTTGGAGAAGTGGTGTTGAATGCATTGTATGTGGAATAACTATTTCTGTAAATAGGGCTTCTCCTTACCTTCTGGGAACCAGAATCTGTTTTCTACCAGAATCCCACCGCTGCCAGCGCTGTACAAGGTCATCTCTGAAGCCAGTTTTGTCTGCTGTGGGCTTTGTTTTGACTCACAGTTGATGAGAACACTAGACCATCTCCTCAGTTTACCCAGTGCTATTGAACAACTGCAGCTGGAGTATTGTGGAATAATTCAGTAGATAGCAGACAAAGTGTAAGTAATATATCCATCAATTTTAGAGCATTCATCATGGCGTTTCATGCAGGAATATACAACTGTCCATCACTCATGCTCCTTTATGATTGCCGTCAGGAATTGAAAATTAACAGGTAGACAGCTTCAGTCAGCAGATTAGAAGGTATGTACCTTGAGCACCGTACAAAAAATTCATTACAGAAACCTTCACCCTTCCAAAGCAATATAAAGCAGTAGCCATGCTTCTCTCATGGAATACTCAGAGCTTGACAGCTAGGTTAGGCAGTAAATGGTTTGATGCCCCTCCTAATCAACAAAAATGTTTGGGAGAAGCTGTTCATACTGCAACAGCTTGTTTTGTTTTGTTCTGTTGTGGGTTTGTTTGGTTTGGTTTGTTGGTGTTGTTTTTTTTTAATCTGGAGCAATTTCATAACTTCTTTCCTGACCTGAAGCTGCAAGTTAGCATTCCTTGTATCAGACTATTAGTGTTTTCCCAGTAACTTTGTTCTTGGTGTTGAGGGAGGCTTAAAATAATTTCCTGAAACTGATGCCTAAGTTTGATGTCAGAAGTGTTTAGTGATCTATTCTAGAAGATAGCTGCAAGTTTTAGATGTATTTTTATTGTTCTTAGATTTCCTGGGGCCTTTTTTTTTTTATAAGTTTTTTTTTTGTTTGTTTTTTGTTTTTTGGTTTTTTTTTTGGAAGAGGTGGCTAGATTTCAGGAAATACTGTGAGGCAGATCTCTGAGGAAGCATTCATGGTAAAAAAAGTAATATTTAATGGTAGTACTGATTCAAAGAAACTAACACAATAGTTTAACTATTAAGTAGGTATTCTTTATTGGCAGCGCTGGATGCACGGGGGATCACTCCACCTATCGTGCACACCGTAGGGTCTAATTGTGCAGGTTAAGTACATGTTTTACATATTCACTAGATTTCTGAGAAATGTTATACATATTCATTAGTTTTCTGGGAAAGTATTAGCATATGCAAATGTCCTTTACGCAGGCGCATTGAAAGTCTCTGGTGGTCTTCAGGAGTTCTCTGGTGGTCTTCCATAGACTTCCTCACTTGTCCGCCATTTGACCCTCCTCAGGTGATTCTGCGCAGTATGGTCTTTTACATGTTTTGATACATGAGTGCTTGTTAGTGCTCTTATTATCTAAGTTTTCATTAGTGGTGTAGAACCATATGGCTAGTTTAAGCTAAATTATCTACAAGGACGAGAACAAAGGCAGGAGTTTTTATCTTTTCCGGCCCTATCTATTCAAGCAAGGCCTCTACTTGTGCCTTCTCAACAAGATCGTAAATTCATCGAACATTTAATTAAGTTTTGTGATCGCTCATGGTTTCTTCTTGCTCATCACTCCCAAGTACCAGTCTCTGACAGGCTTAATTCTTGATAAACACCAGTCCTTGGTATGTAAAGTTACAGAGAGACAATCATTAAGCAATAAGCAGTTCGTTCTCTATATCAGTACACCAAACATTAAGGGAAGATGATATATTGATTATAACACCAATGCCAAAAAGAAGGTGGGAAGAATCTGAGAATGTGTCTTTCGGAAACAGGAAGGTACTCACCGAACACTTTGCAAAATATGCCTTGCTAAATTCAGAAATGCTGGGGAAAAGATTTCTGGAAAACAGAGGGTGCTCAGGCTGGCCAGGGGCCTAGAGCAGGTGACCTGTGAAGAGAGGGAGAGATTGAGGGTTCGTTTAATAGAAGAATAGAAGTCTTTGAGTAGAAGTCTTACCTTGAGAGATGGTTACAGAGGCAATGGTGCCAGACTCTTCTTGGTAGAGACAGATAGCATAACAAAGGATGGTAGCCACAAGTGGCAGCATGAGAAGTTCAGGTAGGACATGGGGGCAGGGAGGAGGGAAGGATTTATTAAAAGCGTAGTGCAACACTAGAACAGAGATGCAATGAAATTTGTGTCCTTGGAGATTTTCAAGACTTGTCACTCATAGTTTTGTCTGGGTCTAATATAGTGTTGGCCTTATTTTTAAGGAGGAGACTGATCCAAATGATATGCAGAAGTCCTTTTTAAACAATGTGTTTATGATTCCCCCCCCATGTTAGACACCAGCCACATTCATCTGGGAGTCATCTTTTCTGTGTAACTAAATGTTTTAACCTGTGCATTCATACTCTGCAGTAACAATCTCAAATTCCTAGAGTTCCTTCTCTTCCTTGGTGATGTGCTTGCTGTTAAAAATATGTAGTGCTAGTATTTGAGAAGGATTTTTAGTGTAAAAGGGTTGCAGATACCTCATTCTGAATCTACATATTTCTCCAGAATGCTAATGCAGGTTTCTTATGTGAGGTATCATGTATTAAATGGAGGTGAATCATAGCAACATTGCAAATGGATGCAATCAATCTACATGATTTTATTAGATACATTTCCAGATAAGCAGGTAAACATTTAAAGCCTATTGGTACCCTATTTTTCAAAGTGTTTGTTTGCTCTGTAGCATGCTCTTTTAAAACTACGTTGCCTTTTTTTTTTCCTGAGAGCTAATTGTAAGATTTTTCAGCAGTGCTCCAGATTTCTTCTAAATAAGTAGTCATCCTGTATTTACTCAATTTCTTCATTTGTCTTGCTTGTATATTATTCTGAGACAAATAAGTACCTGTACCTAAGAACACCTTCAGAAGTGATATCTTAATAGTGTTAGAAGCAATGTTAGTTTTATTCAATATAGTTTTATTCAATTTCTAACCATTTTTCATGAGTTGATAACTGATGTTCTCAAATCTTTAATAAAGTCTGCTATTCTGAGTCTTGGAGAAAAGTTACTCTTTCTGTATTGCAGGTTAGAAGGAAATATTCTTGCAGTCAGCCTTTCTAAACTCTAAACCACAAGTAAAGAAAAAAAATAATCTTCTGGAACTTTTTCAGCCGTTCCATATTCTACATAGAATTGAAGGTAGCAGGAAATCTAATTGACAGTCACTTTCTTGTCTGTCAGCAGTCTGTTGCAGTTGGAGTTCACCCTGACTGTATGTGCAGAACAGTCAGTACCTATTATAATTAATCATTCTCACTGTTTCTCTAGGTTCTCATACAGAACTTTCTTTACCTAAAGAACTTCCCCCTGCTGGTAATACTTGCATTAGCACTAATATCCGTAAATGTTGCTAATATAATTAGTCACTAGTTGATTAAGAGCTTCAGGTAAATACTGAAGAATGTTCTTTTTAATGTTATTTGTAGCTGTTTGGTTAAGGCAAGGCTTCTGTTATGGGGCAAAATATGTAATGCAAAATGCAGATGTTACCAGTATAATGACTGCAAACAGCCCATTCAGATTCTTGCTTGGAATGCTTTTTTTTCCTCTGGGAAAAGAATCAAGGGGAGGAACGAGTTGAATAGTAAAACTGGAATTAGTTCAATATTCTACCGTTTTTTCCCCCCCTCTATTTTATGTGGTAGCCCATCCTGCTGTTTTCAGTAGAAAACTGGTAGATGAGAGCATCATATTCTCTGTCTCTTCGCATCTTTTAGTATAGCAGTTTTGTTAGGCTGTGTGAATTGTTTCATTCTTCATGTCAATCCTGTCTGATTCAGGGGCTGTTGTATATCTGATCATCTGCTCACTCTTTTGTGTCTATGCTTGATCTTTTGGGCTTCCAATTATCTTCAAATTCCACTTGAAACAATTTTCAGAATTACTTTCCCATTTGGTTTTAGATTTTAATCAGATATACAAAAAAGTGTTCTAAAATACTTGTACTCCTTCTGGTAGATATGGTTAAATTGGTTTTGATAACATAAAAAGATATGCAAGTTCTATCCAAATGTATGTGACAGCTTTTGAAAGGTTGCCCAGAGAGGTTCTGGTCAAAGCCCAGTTGGACAAAGCCTGGCACAACTCTTACTGCTTTGAGCAGGAGGAGAACTAGATGACTTCTTGAGTTCTTGGGTTGGGTTGGTTTATTTTTCCCTGGAGCACTATCTGTATGTAGGAATTTTTGCAGAGCATGTGGAGATGCCCCTCCTTCGATGCATAGTCTGATGCTTATTGTGCTTTTGCAGTCATCTGCTTAGATGAAATTAACTTTCTGTCTCCTGACTCCTGTCTCAGTGGGCCAAAACTGCTCCTTCTTGACTGGTTTTATTAATTTTGTATTGCTGAGTGGTTTAAAGCAGATTTAGGGAACCTGAGCCTTTTCAAACCCATAACAAGCAGGAGCTGGTAGAAGTCGGTTCCTTAATTTCCTCATCCAGACCTAAGTTTTTTGCGAAAGAAGGTGCTCGAGCACAGCAGCATTGTTTTCTGCAAGAGAAAGGTAATCTGTGGGTTTTTAATAACTCCCTAATTGCCATTATTTTCTTTAGAGGAATGCAGGCAAAATGGTTTGAGTGTCCCAAGTCTTCACTTTCAGGGAAGCCAGGTGTCCAGAGGGCTACTCTGCTGCTTGTAGCAAGAGAGGGATATGATAATTTCCATCTTTCATTATACCCAGAATTCTAGCAATTTCTGCCCCAGATTCCTTTGTTACAAAGTCGTACTCTTTGGCCTCCTTTTTCAGCTCAGTCATGGTGAGCTCATGCTTCAACACTTCTGACAGGAAGTCTTTAAAAGCTCAACTGGGATAAAAATGCAGAAATCTGTAAGTCTGGAGATTGAATTGCTAATCTGGGTTAACAGTTGTATTTATGACATAGCTAGATGCTTGATTATGTGATAAATGTGCTTTGTGTGCTTGTATGTACAAACAGGTTGGTTTGCTTAAAGATCTTCTAATTTCAGTTATTTTGCTTCCTAATCTGAAGATCATTCTCCACTACAAATAGGACCACCAAGGTAAAACATTTTGGGTAAGGTTTACTCACGTTCTTGTAGTTGATCTTAACAGGTAGCAACCTTATTAGCAACATATTAAAATGCAAGGTTCTAAGTGTCTAAGTGATGTATACTTTGAGAGTAGTCAGAAATGTAATAGGAGAAGCCCAAAGCTGTCCAAATTGGGGACCCTCCTACAGGTTGTAGCAATATGGTAGGAGCTACTCCAGGCTCTATCTCAAGCTGGGAACTATACTTCCAGCTCATGTTTGTGTTCCCGCATGGATGTGAATGTGGTTTGGCCTCAAAGCTCTGTAGTAAGCACAGGTGCTGGAAGAATGTTACTAAGACAGCATTTGCTACATGAACAGTCATTTCTTACCTTGTGGAGTAAAAATGATTGTCCAGAAGGTGGCATTGTGAAGGCTGGCTGGGAGTCATAGTTGGAATGTGGTGACTTAAGGTATTCTATAACAAATTTCCATTTTTTAAATGAAAAGGCAATTACAAAATAATTCAAAAAGGCAAAAAGCCTGTGAAGTACACAACAAAAGGGCTACGTGTGTGTTGCCTAATACAGGCGTGGCGACCTGGTTCAGGAACGGCGAGCTCCGTCCATCCGCTCACAGACACCAATATGGTGGATGGCAAATGGCGTTTATTGGTAATCGACGCAGCATTATATAGCTTGGGTTTACAACGTCACTTCCGCCTGCTTACGTCATAGACTAAACGCTATTGGCTATCCGGAGAGGGGCCCTATATTTCTGTACAGCGCGACATCTTCCGACCGCCGAGCCCTATCTATCCACATTTCCCCCCTCCCTATGCATAACTAAGTTAGCTTAAATATAACAGTTCAAACAATTAAAAAAAATAGTATTCTTATTTTGTATTTTATAACAATTTTAAAAGTATGTGTCTTAAACCTGAATAAAAAACATAAGGCACAGTGCACAGGTGAAAGTTAGGGGGTAACTGGTAATAATGGGGTGTAACTTGGGGTAACTTAGGGATAACTGGGGGTAACACTGAGTGAGTACACTCTTACAGCAGTTGCTGGTGTTCCACGAACATAATGTTAACTTTTTCTAGCCGGCTCTTGACAAACGACACAAGTCGGTTCAGTATACAGGGTCCAAAAATCAATGCCATCACGATCATTGCGATCGGCCCTATCAAGGTAGATATCAGGGTGGTTAACCATGGTGAATGGTTAAACCATGATTCAAACCAATTTTGTTGTGCCTCTCGTTCCTTTTTCCGTTTTTCTAATCCTTCTCGCAGTTTGGCCATAGTGTCCCTCGCTATTCCGGTGTGGTCCGCATATACACAACACTCTTCTCTTAGTGCAGCGCACACCCCCCCTTGCTGTAAGAACATCAGGTCTAATCCTCTTTGATTTTGTAACACTACTTCCGATAGTGATCTAATTGATTGTTCTAACGCACTTATTGATTGTTCAATTCTAGCCAGGTCCTCATCTACTGCCACCCTCAAGGCGCTAAATTCTTTACTCTGTTGTACCAAGGATGTTACTCCTGTACCTAATCCCGCATGCCCTATAATCATAAGAGTAGCTACCGTTAGCGCTGTAAGGGGTTCTCGTTTTGACAGATGATGTTCTGGGGTGATCTGTGAGTCATAGACAAATTCTTCGGAATGGTAGAAAATTTTAGGGACTATAGACACTTGGACACAATATTCTGAGGATTCATTAAATTTTTCTAATGACAAACAAGGTGCAAGTCCAATAGTAGAACAAACCCACTTGGCATTTTTGGTCGGTATTAACCACTTTGCGGGGGTTTTATATTGTGTCTTATTAACACACAGTTGTTCTCTGTGCTTTGGGACTTTGCCTACACACACGCCCCTTCCCACCACCTGTGACAATGTAATGCCTTGTTTTTCTGTGTCCCATATACGCTGGGTCGGATTTGTACTATTTACCTGTATAGGTATGTCACTTACTCCTACGGCCTCATAAAAGGGTGGTCTTATTCTGTAACATAACCAGCAATGCTCTGTAAGATTCGGATTTGTTTTGTTCAATACTTGGTAGCTAGCTTGCATCATTTTCCAGAGAGGATTCCCATAAGGGGTTTTGGTGCTATTGGGAGCTGCATTTTTGGTATTATCTGTGGTGATATGTATTAAAGGTTTTGATGTTGGTGGGTTAAAAACCAGGTTAGGCCCGATTGCCTGGGGTGCTTGTAGCTTGAGCTTTATAATTTGTATCACTACTCCTGGGTTTTTGAGAGCGCTGTGAATAAATACTGACCACATTTTTCCCACCATCCACCCCGTATTAGCCGGGTTTTGGATTTCCAAAATCAAATGGGTACAGGTACCTTTTTTATACACCTTTCCATCCCTCGCAAATTTTGGATGTTTACATCTCCTTGGTCCCCATCTTACCCGCAAAAATTCGTCCTCTCTTTCTGGTTTCCATCTATCACTTGTTACAATGGTCTCGCATCCCCAATATCCACAAAACCCATATCCTGGATAATTACAATAACTCTTTCCTGGATTTGAACTGGGACACCAATATGTTCCCCATAATGACTTAGATCCTTCAATTTTGGAGAATATATGGAAATTTGTTATCGTAAAAGTTGGGGCACCTACTGTCACGTTTTCTCTTATCACTCGATCACTTGTAGGGTCCCGTAGGATCCATCTGTATGGCTGATGGTGATGGTAATCTGCCTGTCCTATAGTGACAAGCTCTAAAATCAGGATCACCCAAAGGCATCGCAGCCCCCTTCTGCGGAGGCTATTTTGCTGTTGTCTGGATTCTGCCGGTGCGGAATTTCCAGGCTTGGACAGGATGCTTGCCGACTTGTCATTTTCTCTTGTCACTGGGATGTACGGGTTACAGGGGTGTCCGATGATCCGGCCCTGTGAACAAAAACTCACAGAGACCATGGCAGAATTATGCCCCTTGTCCGCGATTGCTTTAATGATCGCTTGTATATCCTTGGGGTTTATTGGCGAATGGACCCTTTGTCCCCCGTCCGTCACTCGGACCGGGAACGCTAGCGTGGCCGATGGGGCCCAATCGGCACACGCAATCTTTATTTTCCTCCAATCCGTAGGAGGACATTTTCCCCTTCGCGTTTTCTCTTCATAGCGAATGGGGATATTTTGGTTTTTAATCCTGTGTACTCCCATTTCCTCGCCCTCTGAATTTGGATTGGTTGCGAGCCACTCGTCCCAGCTATTGTCTGATTCGGAATCGGAGCTCGACTGACTGGTTACTTCTGGGCTCCAACACTTTTTTGTTGGGCTCTGGCCCCGCCCACTTCCCTTGCGGGCGGGCCGTTCCCCCCCTCTTGGCTCAACCCGCCTTCGACTCCGGGGGGTGTGTGTGTGTGTGTGTGTGTTTGCCCTATAAGGGCATTTCTTCAGATGGCCGTTCTGATTGGCTCTCCGCCCCTCACTCACGCTCTCCTTCCCTTCCCGTTTGCACGCGCATGTTAATTCCGGCGCTTCCTCCCTGTTCCCGCCAAAGGCATCTTCGCCCCGCCCTCCACCTTGCTGCTCGGTGCCATTTTGGGGCGCGTAAGGCGGCGGTCTAGCCCAGGCGTTCCCAGACTCTGACTTCTCCGCGGCACCCCTGGCCTCCTCGGCTAACCCACCCCCGAAGGATTTAGCTCGTTTCTGTCCCTCCGTCAGCGGGTCGGGGTTCGGAACTTGAGGGGGCGAATCGCCCGCTTGCAGATCTTTAGGCTCAGCGGAATCGCCATCGTCTGGGGGGTGTAAAGTCTGTGTGGCTGCCCCGATTCCCAATTTCGGGGTGGCCAACAAACAGTTCTTTGCCGCCCTCCAGGTCTCCTGTTCTTGTATGGCCTTCTGCAAGGCCCGTACAACTTTTCCCCAAGCCTTAAGGTTTTTCCCACAACCTGAGGACATCATCTCCTCGGCTAACGCTTTAGTACATTTATCCCACACCTCCGGGTGGAGAATATCCACCGGCTGGTCAATGACCCCGATACGTAAAAGCCTCGCAACTGCGAGAGTAAAATCTTTGGGTTTACAATCAATCCCCCATTGCTTGTGTAATTGGGACACGACCTTCACAAGGGCTTCCATCCTCTTTGTTGGTCCTGGTCCGGGAGCGTCCTCCCTCGACCTCCCCCGCCGGGCTGGTCCTGCAGCCCGTCCGACCATTCACCCGCCCAGGCGATTTCCCGGGTTTCGGCACCACTTGTTGCCTAATACAGGCGCGGCGACCTGGTTCAGGAACAGCGAGCTCTGTCCATCAGCTCACAGACACCAATATGGTGGATGGCAAATGGCGTTTATCGGTAATCGACGCAGCCTTATATAGCTTGGGTTTACAACGTCACTTCCGCCTGCTTACGTCATAGACTAAACGCTATTGGCTATCCGGAGAGGGGCCCTATATTTCCGTACAGCGCGACATCTTCCGACCGCCGAGCCCTATCTATCCACATGTGTGGTAATAAAATTTAGCTTGACATCTAGAGAGAGCCTCTTGAGTTTGTGTCACCTTGGCCACAAACAAGCTACCCAATGATATTTCACTTTCTGCAACTAGTAGGCTTATTGGTTTCAAATGATTGCATACTATAATTGAACATACTTCTTAAATATACCAACATTCCTTTAATCACTTTTCATTTAAAACAATTTCATTAGTACCGTGTTCTAGTAATGAAAGTTTCTGTGTGGTCTCTTACACCATGTGCTTCAGCATTTAGGACCTAATTTCAAATCCACTGAAACTGCTGGAATGATTGCCACTAACTCTGCTGATTATGTCTCTAAACCCGTATGTCCCAGTTCTTATTTACTGAGTTTTACCATTGTTCGTTATTGTATTGAACAGTAAAGAGCACAGTACATTAAGGTATTACAGCAAAGACAGGAAGTAGATGCACAAAGTTTGTCTTTGTCACAAAGTGGTGTTTTCTGAATTCGTTTCAAGGCTAGCTATTAATATTAAATTTAGAGTCAGTATTTTTTTGGCACTGTTCAGAAAAATATCTTTTCTGCAGTTGACAGTGTTTATTGGAATTACACTGTAATTAAGGACTTGGCTACCAAGCTGTATTTTCACTCTGCTTGATTTTTAAGTGTCAGCAATCTTCCATAAAATATAATTCTTCTTGATTAAATTATTTCAGTTATTCCAAGTTACTATTGTAGTAGACATAGTACTAAAAAGTGGTGTGACCCTTTTCCCAAATACATTTTGCCAAAGGCAATGTTGTTGTCTATGTTTTTGACAATTGCTAATATATGTGTCAAAACCAAAGTATCTGATTCTGCCTACAAAAAAATTTGTTTAATTCTGATTGTTTCCCCATGGAATATACAATTTTTTTTTCCTCTTTGGACCAATGAAAGCTGGGAATCTTGTGCAGGATTATCCCTTCTGGATAATTCAATTACTTTCAGGTTTTGTAAGCTGATACTACACCCACTGGAAACTAGACTTCTAAAAAGACAGTATTTCTAATAATCTACCAAAGTAGATGGCTACATTTCAAAAGGAAATGTTTAGATTGTTATCTACTGCTAATGTTTTGAAGACCAGCTTAGTGTCAGCATGGTTATAATATTGGGAAAATTCAGCCCAGTTACGTGTTCTGAATTTCTGAAACAACACTGGCGCCTACTGACATAATATCACCAATAGTACATGAAAACCTCCCTGTACCAAGCACGTAATAACCACTTCAACACCAGTGTTCTGCCTTCCCTGATCACTGAAGGACTTACTGGGGATAATACAGAAGTTTGTATGTTAGTAACTGCTGGGCTCAGGGTTGTTCTTATCTACTTCTCTACCTTACAGGATGACTGGATTTAACTCAAATTTAGGCATTCTTATTTTTCATAGAATTATAGAATGGTTTGGGTTGGAAGGGACCGTAAAAGATCACCTAGTTCCAACCCCCCTGCCATGGGCCAGGACACCTTCCACCAGACCAGGTTGCTCAAAGCCCCATCCAACCTGGCCTTGAACGCTTCCAGGGATGGAGCATCCACAGCTTCTCTGGGCAACCTGTTCCAGTGCCTCACCACCCTCACAGGGAAGAGCTTCTGCCTTACATCTAATCTACCCTCTTTCAGTTTAAAGCCATTACCCCTTGTCCTATCACTACGTGCTCTTGTAAAAAGTCCCTCTCCAGCTTTCTTGTTTTCCTGATAATTCACTAAATCTGTTGCTCATCAGCCTCATCAAAGTTTTATTCTTCTTTTTGTTTGTATCCTAAGTTTTGTTGAGATAGGACTTTGAAGTTTTATGTCACATGGAATTTAAACACTATGGAAGTTCTCCCTGTAGCTTTGTAATTTTTTGCCTCAGGGTTAAGGTTTTGGGTGGTTTTATTTTTCTTGTTGATTGTTTTCTAATGAGTGATCTTTTTTGGATAAGATTTGTATTAAGATAACCAATTAATTCGGGAAGAAAACTGAATTGTATCTAACCTTTCAGTATCAAGCTTAAAACATTATGGGCTAATGTTCTTTTGTCTTGGATTAGGAACAGTACCTAAATAAATGAATTGTAGGTCAATACTAGCACAGCAGGAATCAGTACTTCATGAGCAGTGGATCTCTAATGTGTGCACAGATCTCTGGAGGTATCTGAATGGAACTATCTCCTCAAGATGTTTCAGATCTGGAAACTTTTTTAAAAACAAAATACAAGCTTTGCAAATTGAACTTTGCATGTAGTTTGGAGCTTTTACTGAGACCAAATTTTCTCAGATGTCAGACCCCACATCCTCAGAAGCATGTTCTCAAGTACTGTCAGAGCATGTTCTAGTCCCAAAACTTTGATGTAATCATTTAATACCCTGCAGGTTGTCTGCAAGCAGGCAAGATGCGAAGAGGAGACAGAGCATCTCTTGTGGCTTCTTTGAAGGCTGTCTTTCAGAACACTGTAGTCAAAGCCATTAGTTTTCATTTCTGGTGCACCATTTGTTTTCACTAGTTAGGGTGGTAAATAGAGGGAGAAATTTGAAGAATGTTGATGCTGCAATTCTTTCTCTATACATGCAGATTCAGTCCACCTTTGCTAGTGAGCATTCCCCTGTTTTCATGGGAAAACTTTCTCACCACTAGGAAACCAATTCTTTCTGTCCCTATAGGATGATTGCTTCATTTAATGCCAATTTAAATAGCTATGCCTTGTGGCCAACTGTAACAATGATAACATTCAGATTTGTTTTGATTCTTTATCTTACAGGTATGAAATAATCTAAGCTGCAGTTGGGAAATAAATCATTTGAATGTCAAAGATGCAGCTGATTTTATAGGAATATGTTTTTATTCCCAAATGCAACAAATGTAGTAGTCTTGTTTTCCCATTTCTAGCTGTGTTGAGCAGAGGTGTCTGCAGTGTTCTTGTTTCTGTTCACACACACTTGCCCATGTGCCTTTCTAAATTTTATCTTTCAAGCAAGAGATGGGCAGAAAGACAGTAGTTACCACTCACATGTTCTGTTTGGGCTGGCCCTTTTTTCAGTAACTGAGAGTGGTGGATGTAGTCTGGTGTTCTGTTACAGGTATATATTTGGCTCAAGAGCCCATTGTGTTTGGTACTCAAGACAGTATGCACCCGCTGCTTGCCATGTTTGGTAAAACACAGTCTCTACT
This sequence comes from Buteo buteo, assembly GCF_964188355.1. NCBI lineage: Eukaryota > Metazoa > Chordata > Aves > Accipitriformes > Accipitridae > Buteo > Buteo buteo. Next base: position 28,370,548 of record NC_134174.1, on the reverse strand, counting down.
CTGAAACATTATTTATGAAACTCTGACATTTTACTATTTTTGCCATTGCAAAAGACATTCTGTGCAGTGTCTCAAAATGAATTGTTGAAAATAGAAATAAAAATAGCTTTTTTTTTTGTAAAGGGTCTTGCTTTTACACTCCTGTATATTGTCTTTTATGAACTGCATGAAGTGTAGTATAGCAAGCAAAGGAAAAAAAACATGTTTGATTTCTGTCCTTTAGATGTAAAATAAGAAAAAAAATCCCAAACTGCTGTAAAAATTGCAAAGAAAAGTGGCTATAAGTGAGAAATATTAAGAAGGATCATACAAACCAAGCATATATTAGGGTACAGAGAGTTCCTTTGCAGATTTGCGGCCTACACTTGTTCTCCTTAAAATAAATGGATTTTCTGCCTTTTTCTCTGTAGAAAGCATATAGTACTGCAAGATTGCATTGGCAATTTGACATTGCAAGTCAACCTGAAGTAAGATGTGACCAGTAATGGCATGAACCACTAGTCAAAATACTGCATATTTAGTTCTACTGTTTTACTGAAAACGTGCATGCCAGTCTGTGTATTACAAACTTAAGTAATATCTTACTCACTTTAGACCAAGAGGGACCCTCTTGGAGTAGTGAGGTGGGATTAATTTCTTCCTATTTTGTTTATTCTGATTTCCATGTTTGGTGACTTTTTTTCTAAATTGAGGTGTCCCTTGCCCTGCTATAAAAGTACAGCCTGAGAAGTGTCTATAGTTACACCCCAAAGAGAGTATAATAGAATGGAGAAGATGAGATAACATCAGTCAGTATTCCTTGTTTGTTTGGAATAGAATTTAAATGCCTTTCAGTTAAAAAATATTTGGAGAAATTGGATTTCTCAGTTTTTCATTGAATTGCATCATTCTTTGTCCCTCAAAAAGTCTATTTAGTGGAAACATTACATTTGTAAAGGGGAAGAAATGTCTTAAAAGTTTCTGACCTTGTTCAGTTGAATGATCTTTAAATTTTTTAGATAATTTCATAATTGTAACTCTGATTCAAGAAATCCTCAAAAATAGGATTTTAAAACACTTCTGTATAGCAAAACAAGTATGCTTAGATTCAGGCATTCAGTTGGTGTTCCTTCTGGTGGGTGGGATGTTGTGCAGTAATTTGGACCAGAATGCGGAAGTAATCAACCTTGCAGCTTATGAAAGTAGTGTGCTCCTTCAGTGCAGCAATTACACGTGCCAAGCTGAGATAAAGGGGTCTAGAACAAAACCCCGGCACTATTGAGTTCATTAGAAGTTATACGGTGATCAGTAAGCAAACCCTAGAGAAGGTCGATGCAAGCATCACAGATGTGCTTCTTTCCAAAATGATGCAATTTATTTATATGGTCTGTCTACAGACTTATGGCAAAATGTAGAAACAAGCATTCTTTGCTGTTGTGTAAGTGACAAAAGCTTCCCCGTTGTGAAGATGGTGACTCATTTCTATTACTAGGACTCCCATGCAATAGGCGCTGCTCGATACAAAAAGAAAAGTCCCACACCAGGTGGCCTAGAGTGGAAGATCCCCTGCTTTTGCAAGCACTTGGTCCTGTTCAAGTTGTGGTTCTTGCAGTCATTAAGAGCCTTTTCTTGACCAGTTTCAAGCTGTGCCCTATTACCTGTTTTCTGTAGAAGGCAGAACTAAAGGTAACGATGTCAGAAGATGTACTATCAGTGATTATTACATTTATGTAAGGTAACAAATGCAAAATCCCATTCTGGTTTCTGCTCTGTCTTTATGCAGCTATAGCAATTTAGAGTGTTCCTGGAGGGAGACCTTGGGAGAGTGTCAAGAACAAGGGTAACACAGAGAAAACAGCTAGCCCCGTTCCATTCTTGTTGAGTCCAGTGCAAGGGTCTGTTCCCTTTCCCATTTGAGAGGCAGCTATGTTTGTTACGATGTGTTACCTAAACTTAATTAAACTTAACTGGAGTAAAACCTATCCTGAATTGTGCTGCCCTGTTTTCCCCAAGTGTCTAAGTATGTCTGGAGACTATTGCAGTCTTGAAGACATTTGATTACTCGATATGACAGGAAGGAGTCTAGCTTTGTCCCTTTGCTAGCTTTGTCCCTTTAAAAATGTCCATGTTAGCTACAGCATTAATTTTAAACTCCATGACTCTTACTGTATCTGTTAGCAGAGGGATGTATTTTTGTCCATTGATGTGTGCTAAAGGCATTAAGGGAATGGATACCAACTCCTTATCATGCCTAGATAAATCTTAGAGGTATGTGAATGTGAAAGTGTCTGTGAATAATAGTCTTCACCCCTGCTGATCTGTTGAAGCACTATATGCTTAACTCCTCACTGCTCAGGGGAGATGCCTTTCACTTTAAATTTATTTCCTATCACTTTCAGCTTTTAATCCATGGCAAGCCTTTGCCCCTTGCCCTGTGGCTTCCCCCTCGCCTAGTTTCATGTATCAGCCATTCACCTTACATTAGCATTTTCAGAGCACTGCAGTGGATTAGAGACACTCACTTTTCATGAGCTCAGGCATTTGGACATTGTAGTGTTAGATCTGTCCAAATGTGTGTCTTCAGTGAGGCTTTCTGTGCACGTGCTTTCCCCCACCTCCCCTTTCGGAGGGGGGGGCAACTAGACATGGTAAAAATGCCAGCACTTGCTTCTCTTGGTTCTTTGTACATTTTCATTTCATTTTTAGAGACAGTGTTAGTGATTTAATTTTCAAGAGTAGTAGTTGCATTTAGCTACTTGCACTGTAGTTTAGGGAGAAGGCAGAACCTTTTAGTACAAAGTGATCTGTACGGTTTTAATAAGAGCATATAGAAAGACTTAGTAGGTGTGCATGCTCATATCTACAATGAACACTACTTTCCTGTATAAACACAAAAGTATAATCTATAAATCTGACATTCAGAAATGGTCTTAGAGCAGTTTTGTTTCTTTTACGAAGTCCCTTTCCCAGAATGAATTGCCGTATATCCATTCACTTCATTGAATGTAACGCTGTTGCATAGAGCCTGAGATTTGCATTACCTGAAGGTCCATCTTAATTGGTTTTCCCTGCTTACCCTCTCTGTATTTTTCAAAACTGTGTTTGTAGAAAACAATTATCAATTAATTTTAATAAAATGTGTCTACATTTTCTCAGATAAGTCAGTATGTTCGTGTAGCATAAGCTGTGTTTTGGGGAAGATTATAAGATGAGAATATAACTTTGCATTTAAAAATACAGCTGGTTTTCTGTGACTTTTCACTAAGCATAGCTAAAGAGATACTTAGAGATACTTAGTGACAGATACTTAGTGTTTCTCCATTGATTTTATTGTCGTAGCTAGCTTTCCCCAGTACTTCTACATGCTTAAATTAAATTAACCGTCTTCCTTATCCTCCAAATGAAAACAGTAACATGCCACATCCCACCAACTATAACAGTTTTTAATTTGAAATGATATCAGATACTAGGTATTAAAAATCAGAGAGTGCTTTGTCTATCCTGACATAAAATTAGCGAAAAATCTGTGAGAGTAGCCTGCTATTGTACTGAAACGGTTTGATAACAGAATCAAGTACTAGAAACAGGTTACTTAAAGAGGTCTTAACATCCCTCCAGATTATCCTCCATTCTTGTGGCTTGCTAATTCTCTTCCCACTGATTTAGAACAGGTTTCATTTTTCTTTTTTTCAGTTGCAAGCGATAAGACAAAGAGATTGTAATATCTCTCAAATCTTTTTTTTTTTTCTCCTTGTCTTCAATAGATAGGAGAGTGTGTATGTGTGTACCTGCAGCAATTATGCAGTTGAATAGAAAGTTACAGAGATGGAGTTTAAAACGGTGGAGAAAGTGTTACAGTCATACTCGGAGGTAAATGAAGCCGGTCTTCTAAGACTCAAAATTGTAATCTATCAGACAAAAGGCAAAAAAAAAAAAATTTTGCAATATTTTTTTCCTTTTAAAAAAAAATCATTGTGTTTACAGACACAATGCTTTTATGGAATGTGTCTGGTATGTTACAATAAGTATGTTTACAAATAAATCCACCTTACCCAGCAACAGACTGTTTTGTGGAATTTTTTTTTTATTGAATGAAGCCTGAATGCTTTGGGGATCTTCTGAAGATGCTTGAATTGCCTTCAAGGAAAGGAAGAGGTGTACTAAGAGTTACAAGCTCAGGCTATAGGCCAAGGTAATGCTAACCAGTAATTTCAGGGACGTAACAGTAAACATGTGGAATAAGCAAACTGTCAGTTTGCAGGTCGTCTCAGCATTCATAAGTGAGCACGTGAGGAAATCCACACTTTAGTCATGGCAATGTTAATGTATAAAACCTTAGCCAAAAATGGGGTTGTATTGCACATGGGGTAAGAATATATTCCATGTTCCAGGGTGCCTGTTTCCCAAATATGTAGTTTCTAATACAATGGTGAATTTATTGCATGAAGTGCGTTCTGTCTTCTTGTCAGTACTCCTCTCCAGATCAACCTTAATAAGATTTCTATTGTAGTTCAAAAGAGGTAATTATTTTTGAATGCTTTTAAATGACTTTAAATATCTTCTAAGTGACCTTTCCAAAGGTCAGTGTTTTTAAAGACTAAAATAATCTTACCCCCAAATATCCCTTTATATACTTTGTTAAGCATATTCTTATTACGTCAAATTTCGTAGGAAACATGAAACATTATGTAATAATACTCAAAGTCTGACTGGTTTAGTGTTTTGTGAACTAAACACCATTCTCTAGCTTAAGTAGTATATAGCATAATGCTTATGCACTAGAAACAACCAAGTTTCGCAGAGATTTTTTTTTTTTCTTTTTTTTTAATTAAACTCTCAGGATTTCTCTTCCCCATCTAAATTAATGAAAAAGCTGTTCTCTGTTCAGATAGTCTCCCTTACTTATAATGAGGAGACTCCCCTGTAGGAAGACCTTCCTTTCCTCTTAGTGGTTTGTATGGAATTTCCTATGACCTATTCAGGACATTTGAACAATCCCAATTCGGGAGTATTTATTCAGCAGCCTTTAGAATTGCCTGATGTGTTAGTTGGCTCCCTGCTCTTCCTCGCAGAGCTTTGGCCTTGGATATAACAAAGCCAGTGAAGAAAAAATTGATTAGAAATCTGCGGTAACAAATTTTAGTCAGAGCAATGGGGGCTGCAATTCACAGTCCTTCTGAATAGCTCTAAATGCAGCTTTTATTGACAGCAGTGGTGTCCACCTGCCCCATCTTCCTTTTCCTACCACCTTCCTTGTACCTGTACTGGCACGTCAGCTACCTGGCCTGATAGCAAGTTGGACTGGTACACTGGACCACCTCAAAACTAGCTTGACAACTAAAAACCAAAGTCTTCAACTGCTTCAGTTCATTGAACCTTGTCATCATGCTTCTGTATGATCACTGGTTTTGAAGTGAGGACATATATGTGGAGTTCTGATGGTAGTCCGCAGTTGGACTTGAAAGTAAACTGAAGCCTCTGTGTTCCATGAAATTCACTTACAAAAAGTAATAATTTTTTTATTTTCTTTTTAGATACAGACTTAGGAGATTTGCTGGTCTTAGCCTATGTGTATCACAAGACATTCTATTTAGTGCCGATGCCTTTAAATTAAGCCCAGTGACTTCAGTTAGACTAAAGAAGGTCATCCTGTTACTAGAGCGCATAAAGGCCCTGCAATAGCAGGGAACTGATGAGATAAGACAGGCCCACATGGTCCACACTGTCTGCTAAGAAATGGGGAAATTAAAAAAAAAAATAAAATCTGAAATTCTTCACCCGTATGCCCTGGGGGGAAATGTCTTTCTCATTTGAGATCTCATGGTCAGTCTGTCCTTGAGCATGGCAGCAAAATGCAGTAGGTAGAATGCTTTAAAAAAATGGTAGATTATTTATATGATCTCCAAGTATCGTTCTGCTCTTACGGGTGCTGTGACCTGCCTCTAATACAGGGAAATCTATCTGTCCCCTCAAAACCAAAACCACCTCTCTCTGTTTTTTCTGGACATTTGAGCAGTGACAGGAAGAAGATCCCTTTAAGTCACCACTGAAGTCTGGAACTGTGATGTTTAATTGTAGGCACTGCTTTAGTTCCCAGCTGCAGTGTTACATGCATTTGCTAGGCTGCCCAAGGACTGTGGAGGGAGAGCTTGAGTAGGGCAAAGTCCAGAGGCTCACATATTCCGAAGGCACAAGCAATTACCTGTACGCGTATCTGTCCAGTCGGCTGTCTTACTCTGTAAAAGTGACTATGTATGTATCTAAATTGTCTTGGTGCAAATGAAAATAACTACATGTTTTCCAGGTAGGAAGTTGAATTGCTGTCATGGGTGTGTTTAAAAGAGGGATAAATTAGGGCCCTTTCAAATGTAAAAGCAGCAATTTACTGGATTGCCATTCGTTAATAATACATGTTGCCAATAATTAGGTCTCATGCATTATCAATCATTTCTCATATTCAGTACTAACTCTTAAAAATCTTACCCTTATTAGCTGTAAGGCTGTAATACTACAAAACTGCTGTCATATATTCAGCATAGCTTACATATATGTAAACATATATGTATATTACAAACAAAATACATTTATATATAAATATATAATACATGTTTTTATATATATTCTTAGCTGTGTTACTAAATGCGTGTTGGTTATGCCAGTAGTCTTATAACCTTGCAAGTGCATACAGTGTTGCAAAATGCTTATATGCAGTTTCTGGTTTCGCTATTTTAGTATGCATATGTCTGGGTTAAAGAGAAGCAAATACTAATCACATCTTGGTTTTAGTATGCAACTTCTTTTTACATGCAACAGGCCTCTGCCTTGGCTACTTCATTGTTGCATTATGCTTTCAGTATGCGAAAACTTCAGCATGAAATACTAAATCCCACAAAGATAATTTATAGTTCTTTAATTAAGGGGGGTGGGCACAGGGGGCAATTGAGAGATCTCTCTCATGTATTGGCCTAGGATGGAGATGGGCAGAGGAACATGAGCTAAGTATTTCATGTGTTAGAAGTTCCAAAAACATTAATTCCTTTTCCTGCATATAACCTATAAGCTTGTTACCAAAAAAAGGTTTTTAAGTATGAATGACAATATATGAAGAAGTAGAAGGGATATATCAAGTGCACAGTCACAGTGCTCTTCTAATCGTTTCATAGATATATGTATGTCTGGGCAAGTCATCTGATATGATGTTATAATTAAATGTCACCAATTTAACATTGTATCACAAAAATACAGGCTTGAAGTGTCTGTACCATAGTGAAATCAAATTTAGAGCTTAATCTTCATATTAGCATTGTATTATGTGGATTTGTAACAGACTCGTAAACGATTGGAGATTCAGAAAACTGTTTATGTTATTCAGTTCAACCTTTTGCAGTGAGTGCAGAATCATCTTTCTTTGCAATAATTCCATTATTATTTAAATGTAATTTTAAACACATCTGATGAAGGTGTCTCAGTCATAAAACAGTTCATTCCATTCTAAATAGCATGCCTTGGGTGGTATAATTCAAGCTTCTGCCAGAAGAAGCCCTTGTTTTTCAGATGTATGCCTTGGCCAGTGCAGTTGCCTTAGCTTAGATGGTTTTTATTTGATTTATTTATTAGTTTTTGTATACCTCTTCGGATTCATATGACATTAAGAATAGACATAATATTTAGCAGTAAAATTGGGTTACTGGAATATGCAATGTTCTTGCTACCTGAAATTCTTAATACCACTCCAGAAGAAATTTGCAAATGCTTATTTTTAAATCACAAGAAGTGCAAACTATTCTTTGGTCTCAAAGAATGAAATGAAATAAAGTACTGAATAAAGACTGTGCAGTTATTAACTAGATTTCTTATTTACTCTAGTATTACCCTGCATTTAAATGGTAGCTGTGTTTTTAATCTTGTCAACCTTACTTTGCATACATACTCAGCTGAATTCCTGCAACTGGAAAGCTATTTAAATCCTCTGAAAGCAAACTATCTGTACCCATCACACTGACTTTCATGCTAGGTGATCAGATTATGGGGGATTGTCGCAGTAGAGACGGACACGACAAGTAATAGATCATGCAAAATGGCTACTTTATTGTTCTAACACACCTTTTTATACCGTTCTTTTGAGTATGTGTTAGTATATGATTGGTTTGGTTAGTAACTAACAATTCATGATTGGTGAGTTCGTTAGGACGGTTCTTCTTATCACTATCTTGTTTTTGTACTGGTCTTCTCAGATCTTTCCAGACTCTCAAGGATACACTACAAGCTGCTCAAGGTCGCGCTGTTCTCGAACTGTCAGGAATTCCGTAGGCTCGTTGCATCCCCCGACAATTCCCCCTTTTTGTATTTGTGCTAAAGATATTGTCCTGGCTGCCCTCTGCAGGGCCCTTTTGCAGAAGGCTGAAAAGACAGGGTAACATCAGGAGCATAGTTATCACAACCAAGATCACTACCCCCACAGTCTTGAGCAGAGATATCAACCATCCAGACAATCCCCAACCCTCGAACATCTTCGTCAGCCAATCTAATTCATCGCTTTCTGTCAGCTTCCTGACTCCCTTCTTTAATTGTTGAATACTACTGAAAATGGATTCTGAGTGATCGGGTAAATTCATACAACACATCCCTTCAAACTCATCACAACCATGTCCTTGTGCTAAAAGCAAGAAATCAATTGCAGCTCTATTTTGTAGCGTAGCATGTCTGACACTATCAAAGGCTAGCAGTAAATCAGATAATACTACACCAGTCTGTATTCAGGGACCCCAGAATTTGTGATTCCTGGGGTGGCAATGAGGGTGAATGCCCGATTCGTGGAAACCAGGCATTCCCATCCATTGAGTCCATGACCTGCTGCACAGGGGTCTCCATCAATAAGTTCTTAAACTCTGTTGATTTCAGTGTAACCCCTTATTAAACCTGCAAAAAAAGGATTGCTTGGTGTTACTGTACTAAGGTATAAGCAATCTTGTCCGGTCACATCAGCCAGGGTCATCCAGATGTTTTCTTTGGTTTGCGGCGGTTTCCATGACTATGTCCATCTGAGGACTGTGAGGTAGATGAACCATCTGTACATTCTTGTGCTGTCTTGCTCCACGAACTCAGCCCAGCAATCGGTAGGTGCCAGCTTTGCGTGGGCGTCCCCACGGAGGCAACGATGGCCTTGCTGTACACCAGCCTGATGCTCTTCAGAAAATCCCGGTATTTATACATTTGCAGAGGAACGGATTTCAACACACGTGGCCAGCGGGTGCCAAAATCCGCCTCAGTTGCAACCTATGACACATGCGCTCGCTGGCCAGGCGCGCTGCACGAGTCATAGCCATCCTGTCTATTGGTTCATGGGCTTTGTGGTGCGGTTGCAATACACAGAGAATCTTGACCTGTTATATTGGCCAAGGTGACCTACACTTAGTTTTTTGGTTGAGGTGGTATTTATATTGCCGCACCCTCTGGGATGTTCCAGATGATGACGGTCGCACAAATCGAGCGGGAGTCCATTGTGGGCCTGCATCTGTGGAAACACAAGCATAACCTCGCCCCCAGGTTAATAGCTCACATGGTCCATTCCACTGACCAGTAACTAAATCTTTAACATGTACTTTGATACCCTTTTGTAAATTCTGTGTTGAAAAGAGAGAAGTGTTGAGAAAGAGGAGGTAGGGAAGAATTGTCCCAGTAACGGAGAAAGGTAAGAACATAAACTGCTTTATCTAGGCATGCCTATGGTGGTTCCCCATCCATTCCCCCTTTTTGTTTTATTTTTGGTTTTTTTGGTTTTGTTTTTTTTTTTTTCTAGCATTACCTTCCGTATAAAAACCTGGTGAAGTGGTATGACTCCGGATATGCATGATTAAATAAGGTTCTATTCGTAGGTGAATACTTTTCCAGAGTTCTAAAAGCACATCAAATAATAATTGATTGTCTGACGTGGTCAAAGCCACTTTGTCTAGTCGAGAAACCAAATTAGCTACATACGCTGAGTCAGTTACAATATTTACAGGAGTAGAAAAAATAGAAAAAGCAACAGCCATTGCACGCAGCTCTACCACTTGTGGAGAACCATTTTGATGTACTACTTTGCCGTTCCAGTTGTTGTTTTCATACCATACTACTGCTGCTTTACCCGGTATTCCAGAACCATCTGTGAAGACAGTAGGGCCTTTCACAGGTTCCGGCTGGCTTAAGTTTTTCTGACCAAATGGTATTTCTCGAGCAAATTTCAGGAGCGGGCGCGACGGTAGATGATACGAAATCTGTCCTTGAAAACCCGCCATAGCTGCTTGCAGCTCATAATTGTTTGCCAGACACCATTCAAAGTACCAATTTTGAACAGGTAAAACAATCGTAGCTGGATCACGTCCTATTAGTTCTACACAGCGTTTTCTGGCTTTTATGATTACATCAGCAATAAGTTCAAACAAGCCAGGAGCAGTATTTCATGGCTGGAATGACAAAAACATCCATTCTAAATTACGTAATGGGTCATCCCACTCAGAATTCCACTGCACCAAAGCACCAAATGGCACAGTTTTGGCAATTAGCACAAAGAATTGTACCAATCGAGACAGATCAATTCGAGAAACAAATTTCTAGTATATACATTGTTCCACCATGTGAATTACATTTAACGCTTCCGTAGTCAATATTCTGGGTTCTGTTGGATCATTGGAATGTTTTAATAAGTCCAAGAGAGGTTGTAACTGCGAACTGGTCAGTCCAAGATAGGGCCTGATCCAGTTCAAGGATCCCATTAATTTCTGTACATCATTGAGTGTCTTAACCGCAAGATTAAGTTTCACAGGTTGGGGCACAACCTGCATGTTTGTAATTGCCATTCCCAAATATTTCCAGGGTGCTATTTCTTGCACTTTTCCAGGGGCAATAACCAACCCATATTGTCGTAGCGAATTTGTGGCCAAATTTTTCATGTCATTCAACTGCTCCTTGTTGTCTGATGCTAACAGAATGTCATCCATATAGTGATAACAATAACTAGTGGGGAATTTTTCCCTTACAGGTGACAGAGCTTGTGCAACAAACCATTAACAAATGGTTGGTGAATTTTTCATGCCCTGCGGCAGAACTCTCCATTGATATCTTTTTGCTTGTTCCGCATGATTGATAGAAGGCACAGAAAATGCAAATTTTTCTTCATCTTGAGAAGCTAATGGAATTGTAAAAAAACAATCCTTAAGGTTCATGACAATGATTTCCCAATCTTGAGGGATCATGGCAGGTGAAGGCATGCCTGGTTGCAGAGCCCCCATCATGGCCATGACAGCATTGACTTACCGCAGGTCATGCAAAAATCACCATTTACCTGATTTCTGTTTTATCACAAACACTGGAATATTCCATGGGCTGTGAGATGGTTCAATGTGTCTGGCAGCTAGTTGTTCTGCTACCAATTCTTGCAGGGCCTTTAATTCTTCAATTGGTAGGGGCCACTGATCCACCCACACAGGGTTATTTGTTAACCAGGTTAAAACAAGCATGGGTTGTCTAACACCCTGCAGCACAGTGGCCCCCGTTAAAAATCCGTGGTAATTCTCACCCCCCACTGCGACAAGCAATCCCTCCCCCATAAATTGCGGGGAGCTGCCGTCACATATGGTTTAATAACTGCTTGTTGGCCCTCAGGATCGGTAATCAGAACTGGTGTGTCTGCCGTCTTTGCTCGCGCAGAGCCTCCCAGCCCCACTACTCCCATACCAGCCTCCTCTGTGGGCCAGGTGGACAGCCACAGACAATCGGCAGTAATAGTCACATTGGCTCCGGTGTCCAGGAGCCCTGCAAGCCTTACTGTAGTCGGCGATCTTCCGTGATTCGACAGCGTGCACGTCATACATGGTTGGGATGACGAGACAGTCTGAGACCAGCAGAACTGAGGGGGTCCCGTAGAGCCGAAGCCTCCATCGCATCGCAGTTGCTGTCCTGCTCTTGAAATAGAACTCGAAAAAGGAACAAATTGAGCAATACGAGTACCTTTAGGGATTGTCACTGGTGGGTAGGGGGTCGAAACCATCGCACAAATGTGACCTGGTGATGTTTTGTGTGGAGAAGTTACATTGATATGCCCTTCACTGCCACACCCACAGCACTTTCCAGAATTTCTCATAGCATTGGCTATGGTGGTCACCGTGTGTTCCAGTGTCCCAGCTTTAGAACATGCAGCTACCATGTCAGGGACAGAAGGATCTCCTGGTAAAGCCTGTATGATCTTTTGACAGTCCTCATCAGCATTATCTCTTGCCAACTGTTTGCATAGAATCTGCCTTAAGACCTCATCTTCTACCTGTTTTTCCAGGGTGGCAGATATTTTTTCTACAAATTGTAAAAAGGGTTCTGTGGGGCCTTGGCAGATAGTGGCATATTTTTGCTTCGGAGCTGCCATGTCCATGGTTCGCTTCATTGCCATAAGGCCTATATTTTGTGCTTGTTCGAGAGCCATCGGAGGCCATGTAGCCTGCAGCTGAGGGCTACTATACTGCCCTTCACCAAGCAAAGCATCCTCTCCAAGGCCTAATCTCAGGTCACCCTGTAGCAGTCGTAAATTATGCTGTGCTGCTGTGCGTGCCATCTGCCTCCAAGTAGATTGAAATATGTGCAATTGTACGGGCTGAAACAGCACCTGTGCTAGATGCGTAATGTCATATGGACACAGCAGATCTGTGCTGATTACACGAATAAGTTGCATCACCTCAGGAGAATTGATTCTGTATTTTTGTACTCTATTCTGCAAATCCTGCACTACTCTCCAGCCGATTGGATTGTGCTCATCGTGCCGGTTTGTGCCTGGAGCAGCTCTGAAAACAGGAAATGTAACAGGAGCCTCTGCTGCTTTATCTAGAGGCTTTAGAAACGCCGGTGTTAGAGAGCACGGGCTGAGGCCTTCTACTAGATCCCAGTTGCCAGAGTCAGCAGCATATTTTCTAACTCCCTCCCAGAACTGATCAGGGGATCTCAGGACCACAGTTATTGTGGATGGAGGGAGAGCCCCCAGCAGGGGTTCCTTCGGTATGGTTTTATCTGTGAGCTGCAGAGATCGCATAGTGTCAGTTAGAGATTTTTCTGCCTCAGTTTCATTTCGGCTCTCACTTTCCGTTCGGCCCTCACACTCAGTTTGACTCTCACCGTCCTTTCGGCCCTCAATTTCAGTACGGCCCACACTGTCCGGCTCGGTGTTAATCGCCACATCATTCTCCTCGGGGGGGGCTGATGGAGTCACCCCTTCTGCCACCGCACCAGTAGGTGAGGAGGGCCCCTCATCGCCCGGTAGAGTAATTAATGGCATAGGAGGAGGAGGAGGTGAATAAGGGTATGATCTGATTTTGCCCATGAGGGGTTTTCTGCCCGCAACTGCTGAGATTGCAGCATTGGCTGCAGCTGTTACTTGAGCAGAAACTTTTTCATTGATAACATTGTCAGAGTCCTCAGCTTTCTTTTGCTGATCTTTCGCATCACATTCTGCTGTCCATTCCTTCAGGGTCTCGCGTAATAGATGCCATACGATCGCCAACATACACAGCTCTTTCTGTCCTTTAGAGATTTCACCAAACATTTTCCATCCCACTGCTTGCCACACACCCACACTGAATGCAGTAACTGTTGTGGCTTGAAAGCCTTGCATCTTACACCATATTAAAATCCTTTTCAAGCTTTGTTCTGGGGTCTTAACCCCTTTTCTTTTTAATAGGGCTCTCCAGGTAGACAAAATCGTCTCCTTTTCTTTTGTTAATTGCTGCCCCATTCTAACAGTTTCGTCCCCGGTGGCTCACCTTATTAGGTGTCTAGGCTCAGGTCCGGACCAGGCAGATTCCACTGCTCTCAGCTTCACCGGGCTCCGTCTCCGCAGCTTGTCTCGCTGCCCGTATACTCTTTCGCAGCGCTCGTCGCCGCCGGTATACTTCTTGCTAGTGCTGGATTTATTGCCTTTAAATGATCTGTTCGCTCAGACGCATCGGGGTCACCATTTGTCGCAGTAGAGACGGACACGACAAGTAATAGATCATGCAAAATGGCTACTTTATTGTTCTAACACACCTTTTTATACCGTTCTTTTGAGTATGTGTTAGTATATGATTGGTTTGGTTAGTAACTAACAATTCATGATTGGTGAGTTCGTTAGGACGGTTCTTCTTATCACTATCTTGTTTTTGTACTGGTCTTCTCAGATCTTTCCAGACTCTCAAGGATACACTACAAGCTGCTCAAGGTCGCGCTGTTCTCGAACTGTCAGGAATTCCGTAGGCTCGTTGCATCCCCCGACAGGGGATATTAAAATACTTGAGATTCATACCACTTGCCACAACTCTCTGCTTATGCTGCTGCAGGAGGACTCATCTGAACTTCTTGCTGAAAGATGAAGGACATCCTTAAAGCAAAATTTTCATTCCCATGAATAAATTCTAGACTAGTTCAATCTGACATAGTGTACAATTCCAGGATATAGTATCGAAAAGCATCCTCAGGAGGGTAGAGTTCAAGCATTTATTCCAGTTACTATGTGGCTTTGTTGGTGCTACACAAAATTAGGTGAACGCAATTAAAATTAAACTCAAGCTATGCTAGCGAGCATAGAGGGAAATGAAAAGGCATACAGAGAAGAAATAGTGAATTACCTCACATGACAAAAAAAATGATTTATTTTTTCCTGATGGAAGAGTACCTGTTGCTTTTCTGCTTTACTACTTTTTTTTTCCTTAATTTTTATTTTGTTTCTACTTTTCTTTCACTTTTGTCTTTTTTTTTTTTTTCCTTTACCATTGTTGCTTTTTTGGAATGAAACCCGAGGGATGGAAGGTATGCCTATACTCTTGCTGCTTGCCAGTAGCATTTACCTGGTGTCAGGATTTAAGTGTCCATGGCAACTCTTTTCTTTACAAGGATTGTATAAGCTTCTTCCTTTAAATAGGGAAGTCAGGAGACTGTTAAATTATCATCTATTAGCTGTCTGTTATAAGGATAGATTTCTTTTTCCTAATCGACAGGTCCAGATAATTTTTGCCTACAGAACTTAGAAGCATCAATGGTATATTTCTCTGAAATGGAAATGTTAAATTTTTTACTCTGAGAAAAGGAGGGGAATTTCAGATTTGATGGACAATATAGTTCCTGTATTTAGGAAAGAGTGCGAGTTAATATATTGCAACATAGGGGGTCTAATCAAAGGCCAGCATCCATCCCAGTGTGATCCCAGACCTACTGAGGTCAAAGCGAGAGCCCCCTATGGTGTGGGTAGAATTTAGATCAGGTTCTCAAAGTTCAGTAGGTGCTTTCTAAGAGAGAGTAGTGCAAAACTGAGTTCAGTTTTTCAGGGTATTTCATGAAGAGAGATAACAAATTTTTTGAAGTTGTCTTCCTTCATTGTTCAAAATGCCTTGAGTTTTCCTTGTAATGATAAAAATACTTATGTTGTGAAAGGAGTTGATGAGCCAAGAACATGATTCAGTGTTAGGAGGATACTAGGTAATTGGCTCTGTGATAACTGATTTAATATAAACCCAATATATTTCATATCATTACGTGTGATGTTTAGAAACTATAATATAGAAAGCATATTTTTTAAATGGGATCAGAGTCAATGATCAGTGGATTTATTGTATGGGCTCTGAAAAAATACTGTGGTCCAGCAGTTGAGTAAAATTCAGTGCTCTTTGGGGAAAAGCTTGTTTTAGTTTAGGGAACATTTTGGATAGAAATATAAATTATTCAGTTGAAGAGAATTTAAACAGTAAATAACAAAGTAAAGGACATGGTGCAACAGTTCTAAATAAAAATGTGGGATTGTGTTTTTGAACAGTTCTTAGTATTAGTTATTCTTTTTATTGTTTTTTGTCGGCACCATTTTTCTCCCAAAAGCTTTTTTGTATTTTTATTTCTGTTTCACAACTGTTGTTTGACTTAGACACACTGTGCTTTCATACTGTTTCACTGTGGCCCCTTGATGTGTGAATAATGGCCTCCACTCTGAAGAGGTGTTTTTATATGTACAATTAAACATAACATATTAAACATAGGTATACATTTAAATATCCTTTAATATTTAAACAGTAGTGGACAGAGTACATAAATGCTGTATTTTTGGAAGTGAATGTGGCAGAGTCATTTAAAAAATAATTTCCATGCATGATTATTGAAAGCAAATGGCACTATTTACTATTTAGCAAATGTTACACAGTGATAACAAATTTAATTGTGCAGTAACACAGAAAGTAATACTGGTCAGGGGATTTAAAGCCCACCAAAAATCTCAACAGTGTTTTTTTTTTTTTTTCTTTAAATGTCAGTCAGCTTTAGTATAGACATAATGTGAATACTTACTGAAAATGAGGTAATTTTTTCCCTTGCCACCTGAAAAGGTGTTCCAGAGTTGGTTGGACCTTCTAGGTCCTTGACAGTCAGAAGAGAAGAGAAAATCACTTCAAGCAGCATTCTTTGTATCCATACCTTGAGTTTAACTACATCTGGCAGGCATAATTTCCTTGGTAACATAAGATACAAGATCACTGGTTCTGACTTTTATGAATTGTCCTGAGTTCTTGGTGCCTAGAACAGTTTTGAGCTCATATTTGAAGTACAAGACTTGGAGATTTCTGTGGACTGCTTCCACTATTGTCTCTTCAGATTTTTACCTCTTTTTTGATGTAAGAGACAAGAGATCACATATAGAATCATAGACTCATTTAGGTTGGAAAAGACCCTTAAGAACATCAAGTCCAGATGCACACCTAATACTGCTGAGTCCACCACTAAACTAAGTCCCTGAATGCCACGTCTACACGTCTTTTAAATACCTCCAGAGATGGTGACTCAACCAGTTCCCTGAGCAGCCTGTTACTGTGCTTGATAACCCTTTCAGTGAAGAAATTTTTCCTAATAC
The DNA here is from genome assembly GCF_964188355.1 of Buteo buteo. Taxonomy (NCBI): domain Eukaryota; kingdom Metazoa; phylum Chordata; class Aves; order Accipitriformes; family Accipitridae; genus Buteo; species Buteo buteo. The sequence continues at coordinate 28,353,684 of NC_134174.1, read as the reverse complement.
CCAATCTAAACTTCCCCTGGTACAACTTGAAGCCATTTCTTCTTGTCCTATCACTTGCAACTTGGGAGAAGAGACCAACATCACCTTGCTACAACCTCTTTTCAGGTAGTTGTAGAGAGCGATACAGTCTCCCCTCAGCCTCCTTTTCTCCTGACACAGTCATAACCTGCTTGTAGAGATAGGGCAAGTGCATCTGGAAAGGTAAGGTATAAAACATGTATTTGGGATCCTTCTGTAAGTGTAAACTCTACTGCCTTTGTAGAACAAGATGGAAATCTATCCATATACTTCAATGTCAACAACAGACTTACTAGAACTTTTGAGTTGAGCTTCATACACTACGGCTCTACTACCATCCGTAGGAAAACCCTAGCTATGACATATTAATCTGTTGCCATGGCTTCACCATCTTTTGATGCCCTAAAGGCTGTTAAGGCAGCCAGCCTTTAGTGCTGTTTTAGTTCTGCTAGGTCACAGACTTCTCATGTAACAAGCCACTCAATCTCCATCTAATTTTATGATTAAATAAAGAAGTCCTTTGTCTATCTATTCTTCATCTTTAGAAGGCTACAGTCATCTTGTTCAGGTGGTTTGGTCTTGCTAGCAGTGAAAGCCTTGGGTACCTTTCATGTTGCTTATGATTACAGCTCCCTCTTAGAGCTTTGGCAGCTAAATTTACCTTTAAATGTTATTCTGGAGTAACTATGGAAGTTTCTTTGGTTTAAAATTGTCATGGAAGCACTAACAGTGTAGGATTCTGGGATTTGTTTTCTCTGCAGCACTGAAGTTTTTCATAAAAATACTGTTCCTGATGATTGCTTATGCCTGAGGCTGGCATTTTCTCTCTCTGGATTGAGAGCTTTGGATTTACGTACTACTCCTGGGTTAGCTCCGAGGAGCCCTCCTAGTCTCGTAGGCAGCCTAAGATCTTTCAGGTTGATGTACAGAAAAGGGGAGATACACAATGGTGTTCTGAAGACTGTTTTGCAGGATTTGTGGGTGCCCTGAGATCAATTTCTTAACCTTGAGTATCAACAAATGACAGCTTTTTTTCCTCTGAAAGAAGTCTCTTCCAAGGATTGTTGTCAGATGCACTCTTAGCCCTCTGGTTAGGAATGGTAATATATTAATTACCTTCAAGTTTTCCTTTGTCAAGAGTTATCTTCCAGATGACAGAAGACAGTGCATTTTTGATACCTTGAGCTACAGCATTACTCAGACAGTTTTGGTCTCAGGACTTGCTGTGTCTCTTGGTTTGTAGACCTGTAGCTCTTCCTGTGATTTCAGATCTTCTTGCAACAAACCGAGGTCATTATCAAGACCTGAGCCTCTTGGGTTTTTGCCATCTTACTGCCTAAATGGTGGATGGTTTTCAAGATTTTAGTGGGCCTGTTTTTTCCTGCTTGGAGGCTAATTAATAGACATAGTGTGCTGAAAGAAGGTATTAGGCATAGTGGTTGAAACATGTGGCTTGGCATAGGTCTAGGTTGCACTCGCCTGCCTGCAAGTCTGGTTTACTTCTGTGATCTGAAAAAAAAAACCCAGACATACTAGTTTCATATTAGGTTCATTCAGCATCTTTTTAGGCCTTACATGACCATGCTTTTGGCTTTTGCTTACTTTTTTAGAATCTGTCTTCTGATGGGCTTTTGGAAGTGCTCATGAGGCTTTTTCCTCCTGTTAGAATCCCAATTCATCAATAGTCACTGACCCTGATTTTATTATCTTCAGGAGGAAAACCATTTTTTCACTGAGTCTTTTCCACTTTTTTTTTAAAAATAATCTTTTTCATAGCAATTACTTCAGCTACCTGTAGAAGGTGGAGATTCCCATTCTTAGAACAAATCTTCCTTACGCCATTCTTGTTAAGTTTCCCTGCAGTCTCTACTCAATTTGATATTGGAGGTTCACTTTAGGTACTAGCCTTCATGTGATTTTTATTCCGAGTGCTTCATTAGTTGAAACTAATTATTCACTCTGGGTATTCTGTATTTTTGTATACTGACAAGACAAACTTTTTAGGAAGGCTGCTTATATTTTCATATCTCCTACCAAACAGTCCTGTGGGTCTTTTAGTTGAGGACAGAAGATGTCTCTGGATGGCTGACTGCCCAGCAAAGAGTCTTCACCTTTGCGGAATGGTTGTTGAACTTAAGTTCAAGCGATAGCTGTGGCAGTCTTGCAGAGTCTACCTGTAGCTGGGGTCTGTAGGTCTGCCACAGCTTCATTCATTCCTCTGGGCACTATGTTTTCATTTCCATCTCAAAGCTGCCTTTGAAAGAGTAGTTTGTAAGTCTTCTTTCTAGTGGGAACTCTTGAACCTTTTTCCAGTCTATTTACACCATACAGTAAGTTGCTCACAGTGTTCATCCATATAGATAAACATTGAAGGTGAAAGTTTATTAGGTGGAAATTTATTTACCACAAATTCTTTTTCTTGAGATAAATTTTGCATATATGGATTCAGTAATCCACGATGTCTGTTCTCCCTTGACATCCTTGAGAAACTATGGCATTCTAAGTTGAGAGGAACTGAGAGGGATAACCATACCCTGCCTGTATTGTTCAACACAGGGATGGGACCTGGGGATTGTCCTGCAGAGAGGGCAGAGTACCAAATAGTCTTATTCTCAGTACTTGAGTATTAGAATGGTGAGAAATAAGTAATGTGTGTTTTCATTTTTTTATGACAATGCTTCTTGGTGGGTTTTTTCCCCCCTTTCTCAAACAAATGAAATGGGTTTTGGTGGGTTCCCCCCCCCCCCCCCAATTAAAAGCATAAACATTTTGAGGGGGGGGGATTATTTGCTTTTTGATCAGTTCTAGGAGGTCATGTCTGTCCATGTCTGTTAATTCATTTTGTTAAGGCATTCTTTAGGTGAGTGTTGCATACGTGTGGTCATTTTAGCAATATCAAGCTCTCTTGATTGCTGATGAAGTGATGTTAATCACTTAACTTCATTAAAAGGTGCCAGTAGAGTGGCTCATGTTTTCACCTCTTGTCACTGCCCATCTGCAAAGTTGAAAACCTGTTGTCCTGATGATTTTGTTATTGAAAATAACAGGCACAGAGTTGCTAATTGGAATAATATGATTAGTGAAGTTTACTTCTCTGTATTACCTGATATGATTATGGCATATAGATGTGGTAGCCTCTGAATTAAGAGCTGGGTCATGACAGCTATTAAACTACAAACAGGATTCATTAGTTGGTTTTGGTTGAAGATGACAAAATAAAGCAAAAATTATTAGACGTCTAAGAAGATATGGCCTAGAAGGAAGGACAAATAGTATTGTTTATTTACAAGAAAATAGGAATTAGGAAGACAAGATGAATTTTAAAATAAGCTTAATTTCAAGAAGAGTGGAGAACGTGATTTTGGTGGCATGAAAAATGTAAATTAGTTTGGGGACTTTCATCATTACGATTATGAGCAGTATTAGTATTTTCCAAAACATCCTCTTCCTTTCCATGCCTTCTCCCTCAGGAAAGGCAGGGTTACAGATGTTCCTGTTGAAATTTGTTCATAATTTTCATTGAGGAAAAACATAGCAAAAATTTAAAGGAAAATTGTAGTGTTTTAATATTAAAATCACAAAAATCTAATAATACTTCTCAATTGTATAGCACTTGAAACTTTTTATTTTACTTACAACTTGTTTAATTTTTCTTTGCTTTTGAAAGATTGAAAAACTCAATCTTATCCAACCAATTTTTACCTGCATCTGCTTCTCTGTAATTAGGCTGCCTAGAAATATAAAGCAGAATACAGCAAAGATGCACATTATTAACATAGTTCTAGTCCACTTAATGCAGTGCTTGAGAGTGATGCCTGAACCATGTGAGGGTGTATGAAGTAAAGTATTTTTGATGCCAGTGATCCATGTATAAGAACTCATATATCCACCAAAACCTCTTCTTAAGTAGTCATTTAGTTGAGAACTCAAAAATTAAATAAATCATATGCAGTCAAGAAAGGAGTCTTGGATTTGAGGGAATTATCCAATCAGATACAGGGTAAATGACCAAATAATAAGAACTATTTGATAACCTTATAATAGCGCAAGTACATTTTTATACTTCGTTAGCAGATTGTTATGTACATATTTTAGAATTACAGTTTAGTCTTGTGTTTTAAATGTCTATGTGTAAAAATTACATTGATGAAAAGCAACCATCTTAAAAATGTTATCAGAGGGAAGCCACTGGGATCATATTTCTGTAATCAAGTGCAGACTGTGGTTTAGCACTGATTCTACCAGTAGCATACAAGCTATAGAGTACCTATTTGCGTAAAATCTTTTTTCATAAGTGATGTATTCATCCAGACAAACAAATATACTGTGATAACGAGTTTGGCCTTGGAAGGAGCTGTAAAAAGGCCATTAATAAGCATATGGAGTAAGGATGGCATGCAGGATGGAGCCTGAATAGAAACAGAGAAGAAATAGCCTGTGCTATAGAAGACAATACCTGTAGGTAGTGAGCAGCCACTGAAAATGCTGCTGGTAAGCAGGGAGTCTATGCTTTACAATACTGCAAGTGAAAGTATATGAAGTACAATGAACTGAGAAGTAAGGATGCAGGAGGCTCTGGAAAACACCTGATGGTTTTGACTGTACCAGTGGAAATCTTGAATTCCTGGTAACTTCTTATATTCTCCCAGGTGTGAAGAGCTGAACGTTTAATTTTATGTAAACGTTTGAGGTGACTGTTCAAAATTGCCACATTTGCAACTATTTTGATAGTCTAGGGGCCAAGATCTTTGTTTAACAGGAAAAAAAAGATTGCATGTTCTGAAACTGTGTATTTGTGTTTCTTTAAAAAAAAAATAATCAAAAAGCATTAAACAAATAAGTGCTCGCTCTCCCTAATTATTCCATTTGGTTGCTAATGAAAAATCTGCTATGTCTTTTTTTTTCGATACCATTTAAGAAATCTGTTCTTCCCATTGACCTTTTCAGAAGGCAAGGTAATTCAAGTGATAATCTGAAGAGGGAATAAAGGATTTTAAATATCCTATTTTTCAAATTAAATGGCATCTACTTGTCTCACACTTGTGGAGACCTATTTTACAGAAGAAAATGAACCCTCCCACTACCACTGAATTAACTGATGTTTGTTATTTCTGAGAACTGACACATAAGCTAACTGTTCTGCACTCTAGAGAGAAACGACTGAGCTTGAAGACAGTGAAGTTACTGTAATTTAATAGTGATTTAAATGTCTCCAAGGGTTATGTGGGTTTCTCCATGTAAAGTTAGGGGTTAAAGCATTATTATGGCATTTTTCCTAATATTTACAGTATATGTTGCCAGGTTTTCTAACTCAGAAGTCCTGTTGACTTCAGCTGAAGCTTTGTCTGCATAAAAAAATCATTATATACTTCAAAATTTACCTGAAGTTATTCATACTTAGGGTATTGGTATTGTTGCTTTCATGTCATATGAATTCATGAATTACACAGCACATACTTGTGTAGGAAGGGATGGAAAGCATATTATACTTGTATTTGAAACCAACATGTTGCCTGAAAAAAATTTCTGTTCCACAGGGTATATGTTATTCATATTGAATGTTACAGAACTTGAGTTCTATCCCTTTACTTTCCATTTCTTCTGTCTCTTCAGTCTCCCAGTGATAGGAAATGTGTTTTTGCAAATGAGTTTGACCTGTACTTGTTTGAGGTCCTTCTGTGTGTGATGGATTTTCCAGTTGCATTCTCTCTTCACTCTATATTCTGTTTGTTGGGTTTCCTTTGCTTTGAATTGATATGAAGGATCAAGGGAGATATAGTGGTACCAGCTCACCATGCAAAATAAGGCCATGGAGCACCAGAAGAAAATTCCAGGACACTCTGGGTAAAGCACAAGTTAATATCAAACTGGCTCAAAATATACAATTTGTTTGATTCAATCAAACAAGGTAAACTGCCTTGGTAAGTCAAGGTTACAACTGTGGGACTTTTTAATTTGGAGAATAAGCATCAATCTTGCAGTAGTTTTGTCTCCGTTCAGACTAAAAGCAGATTGTGAAATAGTAGTACTCAGTTGTAGTTCCAACTTTAAGCCAGGTTATTCATCCTGATTTTTTGAGTAAAATTACTATTGAAATCACTGGCAAATTTTTAAAACTGATTTCCTGACCCCCCTTTTAAAGTTTTCTTCTTTGTTGTACTGTATAACCACCCACAGCTTACGTGCCCACCAAGTGCATTTTTATCACTGTGATAAAAATTACAAATCTGCTCCCACTTAAAGCTAATCATGTTATTACTGTAATTTTTTTAAATAAAGTTTTCAGCAATGTGAGGCAATTTGGCAGAAAGAAAAATAAAATTTTATCCTTTTTGTGCTCACTGAATTTTGTTTGTGTTTTCTTTTTTAAATAGTGATTCCAGAGTTTATTAGTCAAGTAAATATTGCATTGGAGAGCTTAACCAAGAATACAGTGCATCTGTTTGATGATAACCAGTTTGTGGACATTTCTAAGAAGGTGTATGATACAATTCATAACATCAGATGCTCAGTGATGACTATTCGGGTAAGTTTTTTATTTGTTCATTTAATATTAATTTCTAAAATAGTTCAGGACATCAGGGCATTTTCAGGAGAATTTAGAACTCTATGTAAGCAATGCCCATAAGGTTACATCCAGATTGAGCTGATCTGGGAAACTTGGATTACAATGAAACACACATGGTTATAACTCAAGAAGGCTAGAATTGCGTTGAGTACCAGATCAGAATGTTGCATTAAAATGTGTTCTATTCTTTAAAAATATTTATTTATGTTTGGTTGATAAAGATCTTCATTCACTTCATTAATGATCAACTTGTGGCTACAAACCCAAATCTGCTTGTAGCTCTTTAACCTTAACCTTATTTAGTGGAATGTAGGAATGAGAGTATATCCAGGTGATCCTGATAATCCCTTGTTGAACCAGAAGACTTAACAGCCTGATTTCTGTCAATCTTACACAATCACAATCAATGTACTTATCCTAGTGTTTTTCCTGAAGTTCAAGAAAATGCTTTGGAACAGCTTATTTTTAAAATTTGAACCAGAATTTTGTCATATGCAGCATTTCCCTTAAATATCTTCAGTCCACAAATCCCATTTCAAATGATAGAACATCTGAGCTACAGTATCTGTGTGTTCAGCAATTTTGGTTTTAAATAAAATGAAACATTAATAAAAATATAGATACATTTTTCAAAGCGAGGTTGTCTTCTGCATTGCCTTTTTAGTTGAGAAGAAAGTAAGAAACAGATTCCTCTTTTCTTTAAAATATAAAAATGTATTGTAAGCTAGCATGGCCAGCGGGTTGAGGGAGGTGGTTCTGCCCCTCTACTCTGCTCTGGTAAGACTCCATGTGGAGTACTGTGTCCAGCTCTGGAGTCCTCAGTACAGGTAAGATATGAACCTGTTGGAGTGAGTCCAGAGGAGGGCCACAAAGATCATCAGAGGGCTGGAGCACCTCTCCTATGAAGACAGGCTGAGAGAGCTGGGGTTGTTCAGCCTGGAGAAGAGAAGGCTCCAGGGAGACCTTATTGGGACCATTCATTACTTAAAGGGGACTTATAAGAAAGATGGGCAGACTTTTTAGCAGGCCCCATTGCAATAAGGGGTAATGGTTATAAACTAAAAGAGGGTAGATTCAGACTAGGTAGAAGGAAGAAATTTTTTACAGCGAGGGTGGTGAAACACTGGCACAGGTTGCCCAGAGAGATGGTAGATGCCCCATCCCTGGAAACCTCAAGATCAGGTTGGATGGGGCTCTGAGCAACCTGACCTAGTTGAAGATGTCCCTGCTCATTGCTGGGGGGTTGGACTAGATGACCTTTAAAGGTCCCTTCCAACCCAAACTGTTTTCTATGTTTCTAATATGGAAAATATTAGTAAGTCTTAACATATTGCAGTGTATAAGTTAAACAGTTTCAGTAGGAATTCAAATGTGCAAAAACTTTAAAATGTCTCATCCGTATTGCAGTTGTCAGTTATGAAATTGTTTATATATTGAAGAGAGATCCTGAAACACTGTTGTATGGTTTGCTGTTCTTTCACTTACCTACAGTGGGTTTTGATTGGTTGCCAGCAGGTTAGTCTTAAATAATTCTGTCTTGAAGTGATTGTTCGTAAGTTTTTTTATCTGGTGGTTGTGCATGTAGCCAGGCACCAAAAAATCAGATAATGATATACTTTATCTGGAGGGCTCACTAAAGCCTGGCCTGTTTCTCTTGTTCAGCACATAGCTACATGATGCAGGGTGCAACTAGTACCATCTAATTTCATTGCAACTGCCTGAAAAAGTTTTATTACTGTATTGCTAATTTTCAGTCCTGCAGCATTTTAAAAATATTTTTGTTTCTTAGCAGATTTAGGAGTTTCCTAATCCTATTTGAATTATATTTGGCTACTACCACATGTATTCAAGGAATCTTCATGTGCCTGCTTGCCTTCTGTTTGTGCCTGTCACTGTTACTTTTGAGTGGGCTTCTGCTCTTACAGCATCTTCCAGATGTTTACTTTTCATGCCATCCTGCCTAGGTCAGATACCATTTACAGATCCCACAGCAGTAGGCATGTCTACAGCAAAGATGAATCCACCATCTCCATTTGCTGCTTCTTTAAACTGTGTACCTTTTGAGAGGGGTCCAAGCTGGAACCATTTCTGTTCAAAAAGGCCTTTTTGGTGATGTGTTCTCACAACCATACACTTTAAAGGATGTAACTTCTCTGCTAATCAGGTAATTACAAAAGTTTTTTTTCCTGTACACCTGTGGAAAAAAGAGTTTTACAACAGATACTTTCAGGAGCTAACAGGAAAGGCAAGTATCTACCAAGAAAATCACATTTGTGTGATGACTGCCACTGCTATTGCAATTATGTTACATTAGTGGAGTTCTGAGTGTTGTCTTCACCTCTATAAGGGAGCAGTCAATCTTTGGAAGTGTATCAAGAGCAGATTCAAAGTTTGCCTCCTTCTCACTTTAAATATCCTGGTAGGTGATCTCAACTACTTCATGCGGTTAGACTGGGAATGATGTTACCAGTATGCAGATGTTACTTGATGGGTTCAGTTCCAATCCTGCTAGGACTGGAAGTAATTCTAGGGTGAAGCTCTGTGCCTCAGACACAAGGAAGAAAGCATCAAACCTATTCTACGAGTCCTACTCAGGGAAAGCCAACGCTAGGATAGATAAGTGGTTTTGACATGACGGTCTTCTGTCAGTGAAAATTTTCTGGACTCTTGTCTCTCCTTATTTGCTAATGCAGAACTCTGTGCTTGTCCCAGGCTCAAGATGCCTTGCTTCACAGTGTTGTACTCCCTGGCTCTGTTCCTCTACTTTTTAGAATATTCTTGCCCATAGCAGGAGGAGTTTATGTGAATTGGATTTATCTGGCAAAACAAACTGCATTGAGGATGATCCTCTGCTAGGTCTTCCGATCAGTTCCTGGTTCAGTGAATGTAGGCTAAGAGTTTTGGTTAGGACATCTAATTTCTTTTGTAGATCAGTTAAACTTCATTCAATGCCTGCATTGCTCATCTCGCCTTGCCGTAGTGACTCGGGGACTCTTTGTTTTTTTAGGATTACAAAGTTGTTTCTATCTGTTTCTCAGTGAGATCTGAGTCTTCTATAGGTCCAGTCTTCTTGGGCTTGAACCCCAGATGAACATGACTGACTATCCCTTTATGGAGTTTTTCATTTTTGGGAAATGCACTGAGGAGTGCAACAAAGCTTCAGTCAGTCTCTATGTAGACACAGACACTGCTGTGCAGGAAACTCTTGAGTGTATATTCTTACAGTCCTCTGTGATGTGTGTATGTATGTGGACAGTCACTCAAAGAAGAAAAGGATATTATATCCCCTGTACTTCTTTCTTGAAACATGAGAGGAAAATACTTTCATCTGAAGAGACTGTACATATGCATACCACATAGTAAGTGCAGTGTGTACGTGTACTATGGAAGTGCATAGTGCATCTGCAAAATTGCAAGTCATTGCACAACACCTAAATGGACAGTATTAATACGAAGATTTCTATCAGTGCTGTCTTCCACTTCTGCTTTGCAAGTGGAATTTGACAAGGCAAGAAAAACCAAAGTATCAGGAATTACCTTGTGGGCTGTACCTAAAGCTGTGGGTAGCGAAGAGCAGATAATCCTCCTCCTCTGAATTGAAGAAGTTATGACCACAATGGGATAAGAGCCTGCCTCCACCTGTACTGAACCTTCCATTATCCTAAACGATGTATGTGTTTGCCTTAGAAATCCATGTGGCTTGGAAGTGTATTCAACTGTATTTGAATGTATTCAACAGCCCAGCAGTTGCAGAGTCCTGACAAAAGCTCAGGAGATTAAAAAAAATAAAAAATTAATTCATTAAAAAGGACATATGCAGCTTTCTATTTAATGAATACCATTATTCAGACACTGTCATGAGAGGCTTTTTTTGAGGTTTGGTGAAATGATAGTCAGCTACTCCACCATCCCTTAGAGATACTGACTGCGAGCATAGAGTGCTGAGGAAACCCTGGCATTCATTTTTTGAGTAAGGATGTATTTGCATTCCTAATTAGATACTGAAACCAGGACAGATACATTCCAGACAATGCCAGTTTCATTTCAGCCTGCCTGTAAGAAGCTTTAGTAAATCTGATGGTTATTCAGATGCATGCTGTTACCACAGCAGCCAAGGTGAGGAAATAAGTGTTCTGTGGCCAACTTATAGGGGCTTACTGATACAGTGCCAAAGAGCAATGCGATACTGATTACAGGGGATTGCAGGACTGAATCAGGGAAAGAAATTGTTGATCAAAATATAATTGTGAAGTGTAAATGAACAAGGACACTGATTCACAGGGGGCAATTTTTCAACATCAAAGTAAAAGCAGAAACTCTTCAGATCAGTTCCTCAGGAAGCATTTCAAGCATGTAATTACACAGAGAGAATGTTTTTAAAAATAGAGTTCCTAACTGTAAAATGCTGCCAAGTAGTTTTGTTAATGCAAATTATCATGTATGGTTTTCAACATCCAGGCTTAACCATAGATACATAAAACATTCATTCCAGTCCTGCAGGTATAATGCGAATAACACTTGAGAGCAACTAAATAGTGGAAGGTGTGCTACACTGATGAGCTGTAATAGAAATGCCTCTGGAACTGCAGGATGCTTCCCTTACGATGCTTTTCATTGTTTCACTTGCAAGGATTAATTCATCCAGTAGTAGCTGTTGAGTTGAAATCATCATGTATTTGATCCAGGGTATATAGCTGCATGTGCTTATTAGTGTCCACATTCCTCAGTCCTTTTTTGACTCCTGAAGCATCTGATTTTTGTTACATTGTAGAGGCTTTGGGAGCTTGATTTTGCACAGGAGCATTTGGGCTTTGTCTGGATAGTGTTTTATTCAGAATATTGCTGTTACGGAACTAGATTGGGGTAGACAGTAGAAATAAAGACAAGAATTCTGCCATGTGAAATACATGGAAAAGTCAAAGGAAACAGGTTGACAGTTTTTGAGGCAATACGTATTAAATGTTGGACAATGTTAAGACCGATGCTAGAACTTCTTCTAAAAAAAGGAGCTTTATATGAAAGTTTATTTTGTTGAAGAATGAGACACCTGGATCGAAGTAACAGCTAATAATATCCCATTAGGATATTAAACACAGTGGAAAGTGGTAATGACTTCAAATGAATAATAACTACTGATAGCTGAAGCAGTAATAAAGTCATCCTAATAGACATACACCAAGAACAGTGGAAAAGAATTCACCAAGTCAGAGTTTCATGGAATGCTTTGTTTTTGTTGGAGGATAAACAAGTGAACTGCTGTGAGTTTTCCAGAGAGGAGGAAGAGGGTAAAATGTTCATATACTCTATTCAGAATGCTTTTGCTACTCTGTGTTCGTGGAAGCAGTGAATGAGGAACCTGTGTTCCCTGATTCTATGAGAGGTGGAAAATTTATATTGAAATTCTAGTTCTTATCTGGTACAATGCATCATTTTGATGAATTTCTTTAAAATTCTTTCTGCTGAAATGTGTATTCCGTGTGCCATTTCTTTCAGAATTCTGGCATGGAGACTACAGGTTTCCTGGGTTTTGAGTGTTTCTTTTGCAGATTGTGCCTTTATTACCGTTGAGCAGCCATTGTTTGCACCATATTCTACATGTCCACTTGGGGTCCCCCCAAAAAACTGAGGCAAAGCATTCATTTTGGCTTTCTATTATACCTATACCTAGATACTTCCATTTAAGCTAGATCCTCACTACATCCCTATTCCATTCCTTATCTTCCTATTTCTTTAGCTAATAGTCTTTTACTGTGGGTTTTAATTCCCTTTGCAAAATCAAGCTCTGTTTTAGCTATACATTCAGGTGTCCACAGCATGACCCTTTTTGAAATGTTTTGGCTACCTCAGAATACCCTTGGGATGGGTTCCCTTTTTCTCCTTTTGTTGGTTGGAAATCCTGGGTGGTTTCTCATTCTGTTTTAAAGAAATGTGAGAGTTCATCCATAACAGAGCTTGTGAGCTCTTAAATACACTTGATTGCTCTCAGTGAGAGACATCACAGCAGACTTTGATCTCTTGTATCCAGCAGAGTTACAGGAATTTTCAGAACATGGACTTCTTGGAAAAGAAGATAACAAGTGGCAAAAACATTATCATCATCCTGTTTCTCTTTCAGCCAGTTAATAAGCATCTAGTTTAAATTCTACCTTTGCTTTTATTAATGACAGAATTACCCTATGCATGCAGGTTTTTCTACCTGTTTTTACTTCTGCAGTAGGAATGAGTTAGATCCTCTCAGATGCAGGCAATAGCACACTTGAATTGAACCTCTATTTAAAAGCTAGAGAAAACACAGAGCTAGAGAAAGCAGGGAAGTGTTTGAGAAAAAAAGGCATTTACTGCAGTCTTATAATTGTTTGTTTTTCCAAGAGAGCCCTGAGACCTCACAGGGACAAAAGAAAAAAAAAACAACAATTCATATAATCTTGGTAAACTTCACTGTTGTTGGTCTGAAATTCATGAGTGATGCTAACTCATTACAAATATATATCGGGAAGTTTAAGTACCTTTTTCTTCATTTTTCTGCCCTATACCAATTGCAGAAGAGGGAGAACTTCTGCTGCATTAGTCAGAAAGCCAGTTGGACCTGCACCTCTCATAAATTTCTTGTCATTTCTGACCTAAGTAGGTCAGAGCTGACCTTTCCTTGCCTCAGCTTGTTGTCAGCTTCCCTGGCAGAAGGGAAGTGTGTTTTCACTTGTGCTCCCTTATGCACTAGGCTTCTTATATAAACATAGTTAGTACTTGTTACATTGTCCTCATCTTTAAGCAGGAGAGGATTTTCTTTCCTTTGTTACTCAGGAAAAAATATGCTCTATACTGGTTTTTACCAGGCAGGTGTTTCCATGCCCTACCTTCTTCAAATGGTGCTTTTCTTTCTTATTCTATCAGTCCTGTCATCCAAAGGTTGATATATCTAGATGCAATGTGACTGAAAAAAGATACAATATCTGATGTCCATTAAAAAAGAGCTGAGAAGAAGTGTCTGTTGTCTGCTAAGGACAGTTGGACCCTCGTTCCTTTTTCAGGTTTTTATTCCAAGCCACATAAAAGGTTTTACTGGGGAATGTTATGTGTGTGCTGCGGAAACCAAATAAGAGGTGAGTTAAAACTGTTTAGTGTCATGATCAAATATGCATACTTGCATGTAAAAGCTTCTGGCAGCAATTTGTCCCTGCCATATTACTTGGCTTTTTAACATCTCGAGTCAGGATCACCAACCTTCAGGTGTCATTATGGGGAAAACTTAACTCAAAGCACTATCCCACATAGGTTACCTTTCATATCTTAATTCATCTAAATACATATTTTCCAAAAATGTCTATGTTCTTTACCCCACAGTATACCTGGGAAATCATCTCATTGTAGACATGCTTATTTATGTTTACATCTGTATTAGTGTCATAAACTCAGTCATTATTATTATGACTGTACCTTGCGGATGTCTTACCAAAATGCTCTGTACTGCAACAGTTTTGGGACACAGTCTGCATACATTTCAATTTAAAATGCTGACATTTTTTTAAATGCTAATCTCCATTTAGTACCAGGTCAGTTTGTGTTCCCAAATAAAGCTGATCTCTGTTTTCTGGCAAACAACTAACTACACATATCATTTTGCTTGTATTTCACGTTTATGTACCATATAACAAATTCTCAAAGGTCTGATTTTCTGCGCATTTCATTAGTTTAAGGCCTTTAATATCTTCAGCAAATCAGATGACAGTTCTGGTTCTGTGTGTAACAGTGTTACTGTTTTTGTTGCTTTATAGAGGAAAAAGCTGCTCAGCAGTGTATCTGTAAATAAAACCCACCCTCTTGTTTTCCTTGACAGTTACATTCTGTTTTCTTGAACATGTGGGCAGGTTGTTACGGTAAGAAATATCTTTAGAGTTTGGAGTTGCCACAGTTGCCATAACAAGTATCTGTTCTTAAGAGTTGAGGTGTTTCCACAAAAAAATTAATACTTTGCTAGTAGAAAAACATTAATTTATTGATTTTAAAAACGGATGGTGTATTCACATCTCAGGTAGAGGGAGGGAGACAGAAGAGGAAAAAGAGAATGTACACCTTTTTTTATCTCAGCCATGGGAATGGAAGCCAAAGCACAGATACATTATTATTTCACCCAAGGAGGGATTGCCCTTCTCCTCCCACATCTTTGGGTCCCCTTTGCGTAAACCATTGAATTAGCGTCAGCAGGGTAGTTGGCAAGTGATTGTTTGTTGTTGTGTTGCTTGGTTTTTTTCTTTCTTTTTGAACAAAAGATAAGAGACACTACCTGGCTTTTGTGCTTCTACATTCCTGCACTTTCAGACTAACAATTTTTAACTTTTCGGTTCATTGTACATCCTTCTGACTGCTGTCCCTGCTCCCATGCTCCAGCCATTCGCTCAGTTTTTACAGGGATATTTCTGATTTTAGATTCTGAGTTCTTTTACACATAAAACAAATAGTGGATAGGAAAATAAGTGTGCCCTTCATCCCCATATGGGCAAGTCTAAAATTGTTCTTTTAAATCTATGGGCTATATTATTTCTGTACAAAGAAATCATCCTGTAGTATAGGAGTGTCAAAAGCAGATACCCCCTTCTGAGCAAGAATACGTAGAATTTTTGGATTGTTTTATGTATATGTTGGAGGAGTAAACTCTTTCTCTAATTGCATGTATAAGCATATGAGAAAGTACTTTATGTTGTCAGGCTGTATCTTGCGTACGGGTCTGATGGTGAAGACTTCCTTTCCCCTCCAAAGCAGCAGCTCACGTGTACCATCCAAGTGGCTCTAGGTAGGACTAAATGGAAGTAAGTACTGAAAAAGAGTGCCAGGAGCTCACCACTTGGATAGTACCACATTCAAGCCTGTAGTTACTGTATGTTAACATATATTACTTTTTTCATTATTTGAAATTCTTTTAATACCATTCAGTATTACTCTTTTTGTCCAAAATATTGTGGTTAACTGAGCCTTCTTACTAAACCGAAAATACTGCATTGTCTTTTGAACCAAACCTTACCTTTCACTGTCAACATTTGACTCATCTCACTCTCTTGTCAGTGGGGGGAAAGAGAGACATACATAGAGGATCACAGAAGGAGGGGACCTGAGGAGATCATCTGGTCCAACCTCCTATTAGAAGCAGAGTGTTATCCAGGGCCCTCTCAAGCCAAGTCTGACTTTACTGTCTGTTTTTTTCTTTTATATATTAGTGTTAAGACAGTAATGGAGAATTGATGGGGCAAAGCTGTGTGTGCTCAATCTTATTTATAAAAGCAAGCCACTTGCTACATTGCATGCAACTACTAGACTATAATACTTTTACCATTGTTTGCTGTGTTTATGCCTGCTTGTTTACCTGCAGCACATGCTGTATGATGTGCTTCTCTTTTTTATTCTTTTTCAGTTACAAATGCAATTTTCTTAAATCTGCCTTAGGTTTCCAGTTGTAAAGTGTCAGCTAATGGGAAAGATGTTGTGTTGGGTTTTAAAAAAGAAAGGGGGGTGGGTGGGTGGGAGGGAAAAGGCCTTATGGGTGTGTATAAACCAAATAGAGAATGAGTTCAGAAATGCTGATACAGGGACCACTAGTGAAAGTGTCAGCTGCATACTGTATGCATTACAATATAAATGTGCAATTATCCATCTTGGCAAATCTACATTGTCTTCTGCCCAAGCTATACAGCCTTAGGCATCATGCAAGGCTGTGAATTAAGAACTTCTCAGCAGCAAATTGCTACATGGCTTACCATCAAAGTCTCTTAGTGCTGGCGTTACTGGTTCAGACAGAGAAGCCACTATGCTTTGTACAGAAATGGATGGCATGAACAGTTTTGACTTACATACTACTTTAAATTTCTGTTCTTCCCAGTTTAGGGATTAAATTAAATTGCAACTATGTCACATATGTTTATGTTTTTAATTGTTCACAAAATTATCCCTCTCTTTTAGGAAAGCAGAACTTTCCAGAATGATGTGATAGCTCTAGTTTAGTGGCTCATTGGAAACTTAAGCACAAGGCAGTATTTTTTCTGGAACATTAAAATCTTTGCTGAAGGGTTTTTTTTTCTTACAGCAAGGAAAAGTGATGTGTATTCCTTTCTTGCCATTTGGTGCTTACTGTCTAATATAAATTATATTCCCAGAGAAATGGAATGAATATTATCCTGTTAAAAGGGAAGGACTGAATTTCTGGAACTAAAACTGGGAAGCACAGCAAAAATGTTACAAATCTCAGATACTCTATTAAAATATGCACCGTGCCACATGGTTCACTGGAGTATGAGAAATGCAAGCCTGGAAACTGCAGTCTTTCAATAGTGTTAATAGCTCAAGCTATGGTTCTGGTTCTGAAATCAGCCATGTCGATGCTAGTGCCGGTTCTGGCTCAGAGATCTTCATTGCTCAGTGTAAATCTGGCCATAGATCCCTTTTACTGATCATAATCATCTGTGCAGTCCATGGTCTAGTCGAGATTTCTCCATTGCCATTATTTTCACTGTGGAATCATTTAACTGGTAGGATGGACTCTTTTTAGCATGATGCAGAAAAGCAATGAGGTACACTACAAACGTATTGAACATGTACTCTGACTTCAAAAACGTAATAATTATTTGTGTGCTAGATTGTGAGCTCAGTTTTGCTGGCACAAGAATGGAGTAGCAGTGCTGTGGTCTGTGTCATTCTGTGCTTTGACATTGGTGTAACAGTGCAAGATCTGGTCCTGTTGTCATGTGTGTTCTTGCTGATGCAGCAGTGTGACAGTGAAAAAGGTTTGGGAAGATTTTATTTATTTATTTAACTCTGAATAATTCTTTTGCTTTACATTTTTATAATCTCTTAGTATTCCATACGAATATTTGAGTTCAGGTTTTGCTGTTAATGATACCTTCCTACTTTTTTTTTTTTTTTTTAATAATGTTGCTTGCTAACTTGAATCACACCAGGTTATTTTCTTGAAAGTGTGCTCATAGAGTTGGAATGCAGAGTCGATGAAGAGAGGTGGGCATACCAAATAAGGAGGCATAGTAATAATAGGGAAACTGACTCAGAAAAAACAGAAACCTTGAAAGAAAATTCTTTGGAGAATTTAAAAAAAATTCCTCTACTGAGCAACTGAGCTTGATAAATGGAAGATGGTATTTTTAAGTACTGCTTACATGAAAAGATTCTGTAGAGGTTGACAAACCAGATACTACCTAATTACCTGAGAACCTCTGGGACTTACAACCTATTCTTAAAAAGAGAGAAAGACCCTTCATTATACTCAGTATCAACAAAGTCAGTGTATATTGATACTGAAAGTGAGGTGTGTTGCAGCGAGGGAGTACTGTGCATCACCTAGCGCATGGATTGTGTTGAAATTGCAGTTTTAGAGCACCATTCCTTCAATGTAACTTAGCTACTAGCTTTTGAGGC
Organism: Buteo buteo; assembly: GCF_964188355.1. Classification (NCBI taxonomy): domain Eukaryota; kingdom Metazoa; phylum Chordata; class Aves; order Accipitriformes; family Accipitridae; genus Buteo; species Buteo buteo. Next base: position 28,335,683 of record NC_134174.1, on the reverse strand, counting down.
CATCTTGCTGTCACTATACCAAGTGCTTTAGTTATTAGGAAATTAGAGCAGTAACATTAACACAAAATTAGTTTGTTACTCCAAGTGCTTCATTATCCTGGTCTCCATGAAGTAGTCTGCATAAAATGATTATAGAAAATATAAGAAAACCAAATTATTCAGCAAGTTGGAGAGAATTCTTTCTGAAAATAGAAGCCTTCCTCTTTCCTGGACATATGATCATACCTGCCAGTTCGGTTAGCCTTTGAAATGTTAGGGATGCATGCAGGTACAGTTACGTGTCCCTAAGAATGGCTTTGTCAACAGATGATCTGCCTTAGCTAGCCGCCTTGCACCCAGAGCAGCTGCATGGCCCCTATTCCAGCAATGGCTCCTCTCCTTACTACAGTGTAATCAGGTTTCCTCCATTAGGATCGTGGCCAGCACAGGTAGGAGAATATCATCATTCTTTGACGGGCACTGACATTCACTGGCTGACTCTGTGTAGTCTTGCTGTGAGGGCCACATGCTTGACCGCAGTAATTGGTGTCAGAGCCAACTGGATAACTGATAGCCATTGTTCTTCCACCTGTATTTATTGTATTAATCATACCACTGCCTGCCTTTTACCTTCTTCATAATCAGCGTGTAATTTGTTCGTTGAGGAAATCAGATAAGCAGATGTCAGACAACTCTACATTCTTTGTATTTGTTGCTGATGTGCTATCAGAATGGGAATCAGTCCCTTTTGCCTTAATGAGAAGCCAATCTGGCATCCCATGTGAACATGGCATGCCATGCTATGTCTGAGTTTTGCTGACCCCACAGGGTTGTTCTGTCAAATACACTCTGAAAATGTTTGTGGGTTTGTGAAGGCTTGATTCCAGATGTGTAAAAAAACAAGTATGAGATTTAGTTAATATTCAGCAAATAAACAACAGAGCTGAAGAATTGTTTGCTGTTTCAGTGAGGAAGAGCTAACCGCAACAAGCAAATGTAAACCCCTTTCAGCACATAGTTATGCGCTTGAAGTGATGCGAGATCTCACCAGTGCCCTGGAACTGTGTAAGTACTAAGCTCAGTCTGATTGGTCAGTGGCCAACAAATAAAACAAGCTTGTCACCTCAGTGAGTGAAGCCAGAAGTAGAACTTAAACCAGATTTCAAGCAGAGCAGCACCAGCGCAAGTTGCGGCTTCATTTGCCAGTGTTGGGGTTTCTGGACTAATCGCTTATTTGTGAAATGGAGCCAGTCCCCAGCAGAGATGAAACCTAAAATTGTGTCTGCCTAGAGTTAGGCTTCCCTTTCCCCTTTGCTATTCCATGCCATTAATATAGCTTTAAGCCTTGCATCTTACAGCTTCCACCATCTCAGGCTTGACTGCTTGATTTGCTTTTGCCATTTATAGGAAACTCACAGATCAGAAAACAGATGACTTGCCCTAGTTGCCTTTTAGCTGCAGAAGGGATCTGCTTGAAGGGAGTTACTTTTTCCTGAATGAAAAGGTCATCCTAGCTGATAGTGTTACTGCTATATTGTTGGTTTTGTTTGGGTGTTTGAGGAGTTTTTTGTATATGAAATTGCATCATGTATTTTTAGAACATACTATCTTTATAATTCATAGGACTCTTTTCTCCCTATAAATTATCACGTTTCTTGGCTGGTGGGGTTAAATCCAGATGAAATTTTAGGCTATGTTTAGTACATCAATAAAAAACTTGATTTTCTCCTGATATTTTCCATTCCAGAAAGCTCAATAGCAAATATTACCTGCAGTGTGGATATTTAGAGGTGGAGTGATTCACTCTCGCACAGTCTGTAGGATTGCCAGATGGCTCAGAGGTTTGGCAGGCAGCTTTTACCTGGCGTAATTGGGTTTTAGGCTGTGATAGATCTCCGCTTCTTTTTTGTTTGTTCTTGGGTATGTTGATGAGCTCAGAGATCTATCTACTGCCTAGGCAAAAAAAAGTTGAGAGCATTATTAATTGCCAAAAAATACCATCCTCTACAAAGAGAAGGTAAAAGAACAATTGAAATTCATGTTGGGACCATTCAACAACTGGCGTGAATAGCTTACCGTGAGGACGTAAAATAGTATTTGAAGTATTGTGGTGCTGCACCACAGGTGTAGCTATGCATTGTCTCACCTCACAGTGTTGTTTGTTTGTATCTTCTTTTCCTTCCCTTTCCTTTTTTCATTCCTTTTCCATTTTCTCTCCTGTTACCTTACAGTTTGTCTCATGTTGTCTATATGCAGGTTTACTTCTCATGCCTCGTACTGAGTTCGTATAAGAATTGTCTTTTGTAAAGCATGAAAACTGGAATTCCCACAGGGTGCCAATCTCTTTGGAAAAGGGTGACTAATGCATGAATTCCAACTTTTATCTTGGCTAAAATAAATACTGTAATCCAGTACAAAATTTAAAGTTACCGAACTATGTATAGAAATTGTATAATAAAGTAATGCGATTCAAAAAGTCTTGTTAGAAGCAGGGACCTACACACTAAAAGCTACCTTGGCATATGGATGTAGATTAGAAGATGGATGTTTAAATACAGAGTTTAAGGCCTAGAGACCCATGTTCACATGCCCTGAAGTTTACCTCAGTCTATGTACTTAGTAGTTTCTACACACCAGAGTTGTCATTCGAGCTAGACAAAAATAAAACAAGTGGTACCATGACTTTAGTCCACCTCAATCTCATCTCCAGAGTTAGATTCATCACTCTGACATGCCTTCCCATACAACATAAAGAAAGTGATAGACAAACCAGGATAGGATCCACAACAGCCATGTTACTGGCTGGGAATGCCATTTAAAACAGTTTGCATTTTAGTGAAAATACTGTCATCCTCATGATTAGCAGTTTCCATTCTCTCCTGGGCCAGGTGACCTTCCTAAAGGCTTCAATGATTAAAGGCAATTCTGTAGCCTGGGACTTACTTACAAAAAAGGAATGCTTAGCCTTGTCTTTCAAAAATTGAACCATGATTGCTTTTTCTAGAAACCAACCAAAACAAAAAAAAAAAACCCAAATAACCCAATCCAAAATCACAAACCCAACCAAAACCAGCAAACCTGCTGGTTGATAGAAAAGAAATCACCATTTTGTTGTAATAAGATACCTGGAGCACCAATGGTAGTGTGGGTTTTCTCAATTTATTTCCCTGATTGACAGTGTTGATCATGGGATGATCTGTGTGACACCAGGCCTGCTGGGGCCTGGCGGGATTCACCTTTCTCAGTGAGGGAAAATTTTCTATGACCTTTTTGTGAACCTACATGTCCTGTGCTTATCATGAAGTTACAAAGTGTCAAAGCAAGCTTACTTGAAAAGCATGTTACAGGTTTAATAACACTGATAGACCTTGGGCTGCCCAGTCCCCTGAGTTGGAGGACCATGAGTGTGGGAACAGTGACTCTCCATTTGTAAGGGAAATTGTAAGGGATCAGCTGAATGTTCACAAGTCCATGGGGCCTGATGGGATTCATCCCAGACTACTGGAGGAGCTAGCAGATGTTATGGCAGGACCCCTCTAGATCATCTACCAAAGGTCCTGGGAGTCTGGGGAGGCCCCTGCTGACCGGGAGCTAGTTAGTGTTACAAAGAGGGCGTGAGGGAAGATCCAGGGAACTACAGACCTATTAGTCTAATCTCAGTTTCTGGAAAAATTACAGAGATTATACTGCGTACTATTGGAAGGCCTTTAAAGAATAATCCAATCATCAGGCACAGTCAGCATGGGTTCACAAAGGGAAAGTCCTGTTCTATGATGAGGTCACCTGCCTAGTGGATGAAGGGAAGGCGGTGGATGTAGTTTTCCTGTATTTTAGTCAGGCTTTTGATGCTGTCCCTCACAGCATACTTCCAGACAAGTTGTCTAACTGTGGGATGAGTGGGTTCACAACTGGGTGAAGAACTGGCTGAAGGACAGGGCTCAAAGGGTTGTAGTGAACGGGGCTACATCTGGCTGGTTACCAGTGGTGTTCCTCAGGGCTCAATTCTAGGGCCAGTTCTAGTCAATGTATGTACCAATGATCTGGATGCAGGAGTTGAATGCGTCATTAACAAGTTTGCTGATGATACCAAACTGGGAGGTGCTGTTGACTCTCTTGAGGGACAAGAGGCCTTGCAGCAGGATCTAGATAGATTGGAGCATTGGGCAATGATTAATGGGATGAAATTTAAAAAGTCAAAGAGCTGGATTCTGCACCTAGGATAGAGTAACACTGGGCACAAGTATAAACTGGGAGAGGAGTGGCTGGGCACCAGCCCTACAGAAAGGGATCTGGGGGTGCTGGTCGACAGCAGGCTCAATAGCAGTCAGCAGTGTGCCCTGGCAGCCAAGAGGGCAAACCGCACCCTGGGGTGCATCAAACCCAGCATAACCAGCTCGTCAAAAGAGGTGGGATCCCACTGTACTCAGCATTGGCGCGGCCTCACCTTGAGTGCTGTGTGCAGTTCTGGGCCCCACAATTTCAGAAGGCTGTGAAAGTACTTGAACATGTCCAGAGGAGGGCAACAAAGCTGGTGAAAGGACTGAAAGGAATGTCCTATGAGGAGCAGCCAAGGACTTTGGGCTGGTCTAGTTTGGAGAAGAGGAGGCCGAGGGGCAACCTCATTGCTCTCTGCAGCTTCCTGAGGAGGCGAAATGGAGAGGGAGGTGCTGAGCTCTTCTCCCTGGGATCCAGTGATAGGGTGTGTGGGAACGGTTCAAAGCTGCGCCAGGGGAGGTTTAGACTGGATATTAGGAAGCACTTCTTTACCAAGAGGGTGGTCAAACCCTGGAACAGGCTTCCTAGAGAGGTGGTCGATGCCCCAGGCCTGTCAGTGTTCAAGAGGCATTTGGACAACGCCCATAATAACATACTTTAACTTTTGGTCAGCTCTGAAGTGGTCAGGCAGTTGGACTGCATGATTGTTGTGGGTCCTTTCCAACTGAAAATACTCTGTTCTGTTCTCTTCCATATGCTCCAAAAGATACACTTTTCCAAGGAATGGGTGGTATTTTTGTACTGTACTATTACATAGAATAATGACCAACTAATTAGTTGGGAAAAAATGTATTTTTCTGAAAATACCATGAAAGCAAATTGAAATCTCAAGTGAATTTAGTGGTTTTTTTAACCTCTGGCAGAGCACACCAAAGAACAGTTGGCCCATCGTGAACCGATTTATGTAGATGTTATGGGCCACATCTTCTGTTTATAGAAATTTAGCAGCTATGTTAAAATCAGTAAACTGTAGCAATTACTCTGCTTGAAGGTCTGACTCATATTACTTTGTATGACAGAGAGAGATAGGAGTTTGTTGATAAAATATTAAAAAGGGGAAATAGATAAAGGCCATTCCACCATTGTGAACAGCAGACCTCATTTACCCATCTCACGTAGCCTGTATCCAATCTTCATGTGGTCCTGTGGTATGGCACAGTTTATTGAGCATTCATGACTAGTTATTTCCTACCTTTTAACTCTTTGAAGTTGTCTTTTACCCTTTCCCCCCCCACATTTGGAACTGGATTTCTTAATCGCAGAAGTAAGTTTCCTTTCTCTTCTCTTTTAAATCTTAAATTTTAAAGTCTCTTCAAACTCATCTGGATGTTTGCACCTGATTCCATTGCCTTCTCTGTTTCTTATGTTGCCACTATCTATATTAAATTACTACACTAAAAAATGGTGAATGTTTTAGAAACAAGCACTTAAAAAGTTAGTAAATAGCACTGTTGAGGTTCTCTGCAAGCTTAATGCACTATATCTGAATAATGTGTCATTGTGTCATTCGTAGTGATATTTAGCAAGCAGGGGTTTTTTTTCATGGTATCTCAGTAATTAACAATAGTAAATCTTCTTGCACTGCATTAAATAAGTATATCTTAATATCATACTGCCTGCGTATATATGCATACTAATATGTTAGTATTGCCGTAAAAGTAAACAAAAGTTTAAACCAAATCAATGAGTAATTATGTTTTTTATTCAGAGTAAGAGAAAATTTTAGAGTTTGGATGATTGAAATGCTTCTGAATAGTTTAGTGCGTGTCTGATCAACATAAAAATTAAGGCAAATAAATTGATAAATTAATTAGAGTATCATTTATGTGATCACTATTTTCAAAAGTTATTTTCCTGTATGAATCAAGGATCTATGACCAATGATGTGCAAAATCTTTTCAATTGTGTAAGTCTGTTTTTTACATTACATTATTGCAAGTCCCATTCTCAGCTTTCAAGTGGTAATAACTCCTACAACAAATTAACAGTACTGAGCTGCATTAATGAAGAAATACGTGGAATGACTGTTGGATGGTTTTTCATCTATTTTTCAGGATTTACACTAATTAGAATTAAAGTGTAATTCCTGTATATATCAATTTGTATTTAAATTTATCATTCTTGCAAAGACCTTACTTGTACTCTAACAGCAGGTATTCCATAGTGTAATCAGGTATTCCATAGTGTAATCTGTGCGTAACAAGGTATCTTTGCTTTTAAAAAAAATTGCTTGGTAGCAGTGTTTGCAAACTTGAATCTTTTATATTATTTGCTTTTACTTCCTTCATGTCCAGTTACAGTTCAGTAGTTCAAGCACAGTGGTACTCTGTCAGTACTGTTTCCTGTGCAGACCAGGATTAACTTCAAATAGTTCCGAATGTTCATTTGCCTGACCTGATCTTAGAAACATCCACAGCTGGAAACTCCTGGGTGTTTTCAAGCAATCTATTCCATTCCTTCATTAGCTTTAGAAAGTTCTTCCTAAAATCTGCCCCACATGTCTCCTTATGGCAGCTTAAAGCACTTGTCTGGTCCATCAAGGATATGGAGAACAGGCTATCTCCTCCTTTTTTTTGGTGTACTTGTATACTCTTGTAAGAGAGTTTCTTTTCATATCATGCTCATGCTTGTTGTGATCCTTTTCTTCAGCTGGTTTACCTCCTTTTGGAAGTGCAGTGCCCAACACTAGATACATAGAGTACATCCAGTGGAGGCCTCAGCTCTGAGTTGAGTAGAAGGCTTATTTCATACAGCTTGCTGACTGTGCTCCTGCAGATACTTATAACAGTCTGGTTGCCTTTATTTTCAAGAATGTGACATTGCTGCTTCCTGTTTAGCCTGTGATCCACTGTAATTCTTAATGCTTTTCCATAGACTTCCTGCTTAGCCACTTAGTTTCCATCTCTTACTCGTACAGTTGATTTTTCCTGCCTAAATTCAGTACTTTGCATTTATTCCTACTGTGCTATCTTCCCTTCTTTCTCAGTCTGTTTGTCAAGATTATGTTAGTTTTAACATTGGCTTTATAATCAGTCTCTCTTAAGAATTCAGTATCACCTACAGATTTAGTAAGCCCACTCTATTCCATTGTACTAAGTTTTTATGAAAATATTGGGCTTAGTGCAGACGCCTTTTGAATTCTACTTGATAAATCCTGTCATTTTGACAGACAAATCTTGGTAACTATTTTGGAGTATATTTTTTTAACCAATTATGTACAAACACTATCATAGGTTCATCTAGAATCTATTTATCTAGCTTGCTTAAAAGGAGATCATGTGAAAGCATACAAAAACTTCTGCTTCTATATGCACAAAGGGGCATTATCCCATCAAAGAATTAAGTTTGTTTGTTTTGCTGTGATTTATTCTTAATAAATCCATATTTGCTGTCGCTCAGCGCATTTCATTTAAAGTTTTCATTTGTTCTAGCAGCAAGTGTCATTAAAGCATGTTGTGTATTTTCTCCATGTAAAGACGAGCACTGATGAAGAGGCTGCTCTGTATGGCTTTTGCCATTTCATAGAAGCATAAGCTCTGCTTCATATTGTATACTGTTTAATTTAAAATACAAGTTCACCCAGTTCACAGGACAGACCTCTGTTGTTCTGCTGCCTTACATTTTGTGAGTTGCAGGTTAATATAAATGAACAAACTACTATTCATGTCAGAGACTTAGACTTTGAAGTGCTTAGTTTATTCACAAAAGGAGTATAGCTTCATCCTTGCTGTCCCACAGCTCTGGTTTGTGGAGACAAGAGGGCATGCTCACCAGGGCCCTATTCTCACCGCAGCTTTTGGGGACCAGTAATTTAGAATAAAAGGCCTCAGTGAAGTTGGTGCAATTACGCACATGCGTACAAGTTGGAATTTGTGTGCCTTACAGACCCTTCCTCTATTGAGATACCTCGACCATCATATCAACTATGTTCTGTAAAGCCCAAAGCTGCATTAATTTATCAGTGAAGTCTGTTCTCATTGCCAAAATTAAACTTCCAGGAGATTTGAAACCAGATCTAGTTTTAATACTTAACTAACTGTGAAAGGGTTTTACAGAAATTATTCATGTGCCTGAGCAGTTTCCACAAAAACTTAAAATAATGGATAGGCAGCAACAATGACAAACCAAATGAATTTCATTAATGCTTTTCTAACAAGTATTTATCAAAAGCATTTTTTCCTTTCACGGAAAAAAAGTCTTTGTATTCCATTCTGTTCTAGTAAGAAAGACTTTTTTTTTTTTAAATCCATTGCCATGGGATAAAAATATTGCTGATCAGCTCCAGTTACTGATTGAATATTGCCTGGCTATGGTTACTTACTTTGTATTTAGATTCATTAGTTCTTACTGTTCAAGTCAGATAATTCTGGAGATCTCTGAAAGACCAGTTTCACCCCATGCAACCAAACAAGATTTGATTGAGTTACAATTGGCTGCAGTTACTCTGCTTTTTATATACCTTAGTTAAAAATAAGGGAACTGGGGTTTTATGGTCCCAAGATGAGCCGTGAGCACCTCCAAAATTCCCTAGTTGTTTAAGCAAATGCACTCTAATTTGTTGCAGCTAGAATAATCAAGAGTATTAGAAAATGTGACCTATGAGAAAAATACCAAATGGGTTAGTCTTAATTAGCCCAGTGAATAGAGCAACAGAAGGGGAGAGAGAAGGAAAAGATGATAGCCATTTTCAATTATATGAAATGTTGTTGCACAAGAAAGGAGAAAATCTGTGTTACATGTTCATAATGGATACAGAGGGAATAAGCTCTGACTACATGGGGAGTGATTTAGTTTAGACATTAGGAAAACCAAATTTCATAAGTAAAATTTTCTTAGATTTTCATAGACATTAAGGATCTTGTGTCTCTGTCATTTTTATCTGTGGAAGTCTGTGTTTGTAAATGGCAGTTATGTTGAATATCTCCCCTTCCATTTCACTGGCCAGCAGAGGCAGTCAAAGATGCATGTTGTGCAAAAATACACAAAGGGAAAGTACTGATCTGAATAAATTTCTCATTTGGTGTGTTAGAGAGGAATATTCCTTGCTGCCATGTTTCACACAACTTTGTCGTAAAACGTTCCCAAATTAAAGAAATAATTTCACATAGAAACCTAAGAATTTTGCATGGACTGTTAAATGCATTAGTAATAACAGACAGTGTACATATAACTAAGAAGCTGTTGTATGATTCTCTTTAGCAGCTATAAAAATTATAACAAAATCATGTAATAAATAATTTGTTAAGAACCAAGACCTGAAATACTGTTCTGTGAGGGGTGGTTGGCGTGTGTGTGTGTGTGTGTGTGTGTGTAATTCCACTTCACTTGGGGAGCCTACTTAGTAATAAAGGCTATCAGCCTCTTAAAGTAGAATCAAATTACTGATCTGTGACATGAAGGCTGGTCTGCACAATGATGTGTTTAATGGGTTATTTGTTCCACGTCAACTGGCACTGATCACTCAGTTGAACAGTTATTGGTTACTGAATGACTAAATGTGGGTGGATGCATGTTCTGGGCATCAGAAGCCTCCTGATAATTAAAAGCAGGAGTGAAAGTAATGGTTACAGGATTCATGGCTAGGGTGGTTTTATTTTCACTGTCTTAGTGTCTGGGGGGAACATCTGCTAAAACTGGGAAGTTTACATTTCATCAGTAAGTCATAGGTGGGAATGTGTGGGAAGGATGACGGTAGTGGTACCTTTGCATTCAGAAGCGGGCTATGCGTTAGAATCTGTATTTTTACAATTATGCATAAGGTGTTGATTTACAGACTTATTCTGTGTACCTTTTTTTAAGATGATAGGTTTTACTTGCAGGTCAGATAGTAGAGAGGGTTGGTTGAGACTGAAGACACTTGAGCAAATCTTGAGGTTGTAGATAATCATTTCATCTACTCCAGTTTGAGAAATGTACTTATCATTGGCAATCTTTTGCTAAGGGATATATATTCATCTACCCAAGGATTATTATTTTTTTTTAGTGTGATCATTTAGCATAATTCATTTAACAGAAACAGATGGATTTTTAAAGAAAAATCTTTGATGCAGGGGCTGCCGTTGCTCAGGCTTTATTCATCTGATAAACCTACATTTCTTATGGAATTTTGAATTGTCTGTTTTGTCTTCTGTTTCTTGTCCTTTCTGAGCAGTGAAATGTCTCTTTAAGGCAGTCAGACTTAGAGGCATTCACTGCACCTGTTTTACCTTTAACATACTGATATTTTCAAAAGCAGTTTCAGTTCTATCTGCATTTCATAGGACAGTCTGCCTTGGAAATGATTTGTTTTGGCTTGGGATATACTCTCCTACTTCACAAAAAATGGAGTCTGCTAGGGAGGAAAGGGAGTTTCTGCAGGAAGGCAGGCTGTATCACATGTTTTCAAAGCATAATTTCAAATCTCTTGTTCACAGAAGTGGATTTATCTTACCACACCTCACTACTCCCTATCACAAGGAAGAAGCATTGTGGGAAGTTCACCATTAGGTGACATTAAAATACAAACTAAACATTAAGAGGAAAAAAACCCAAACAAACCAAAAACACAAAGATGCAAACAAGCATGAAAGTTGAGGAAGGAAACAACGGCTTTTGTTGAAAGTACCTGGAACCTGTGACTGGACCTCCCCAAGTGGATCTTCATTGTAATCATCCCCTCTGCATTGGGGGGTTTCCTGCCTTCTATGGGACTCCTCAGTCCCATGCACAGGGTGTTAACCAGCTGTGTTTTGGAACCCTCTCAGGATGGATATTGCACAACCTTTCTGGGCAGCCTGCTTCACTGCTGGGCTGGTCTCATGGGGAAAAAGGTTTTCCTTATGGCCAGGCTGAACCTCTCTTGTTCCAACTTAGGCCTGTTACCTTTCATCCTCCCACCATGCACTGCTGTGTGGAGTCTAACTCCATTGTCTTGGTGATCTCCTCGTATGTTTTGGCGGGCTGCTGTTAGATGCCCTGAAACCACCTTCTCGCTAAGCAGAACAAGCTCAGTTCCCTCAGCCTCTTCTTGTGAGACAAGTGTTCCAGCCACCAGCTGTCTTGATAGTCCTCTGCTGACCTCGCTGCAGTTAATGAAGTGTCTTCTGTGTATTGGGTGGGGGCCAAAAATGGATGCAGCATTCTGGATGCTGTCTCCCTAAGAGTCAAGTAAAGGCGGATGGTCACTTCCCTCAATTTTCTCGCTCTTCTGTGGTTCATACAGCCCAGGATGTTGTTGGTGTTCCTTGCTGCCTGGCCATACTGCTGGCCCATGCCCAGCTTGCTGTGTGCCGAGACCCCCAGGTCCTTTTAAGCTGATCTGCTCACCAGCCGGGCAGCCCCAGCTTGTTTTGTTTGTAGCAAGGGGTTCTCCTTTCCCAGCTGCCAGACTTTGCATTTATTCTTGGTGAACTTTATAAGATTTCTGTCAGCCCATTCCTGCAGCATGCATAAATCCCTCTGGATGGCAGCCCTGCCTTTAAGCGTATCGACCGGTCCCCTGATCTGGAGTCGTTTGTAAACTTGCTGAGTGTGCTCTGCATCACCTCCTCCAGACCCTTGGTAAAGATGTCGTACAGAACTGGTCTTAGCATAGACTTCTGTGGTACTCTTGTTCCCAGCCACCAGGTAGGGTACAACTCATTAACCATTGCCTTCTGAGCTGGATCATCTGACCAGTTTTTATCCATCTAGTTGTTCAGCCATCCAAAGTCTAATGTCCCAACTTGGTTACAGAAACTGGGAGATGGTATGAAGAGCCTTTCTAAATGATAGGCACTGTTCTTCCCTCATCCAGAAATGTGGAAGAAGGTGGTCAGGTTGATGAGGCATGATTGACCCTTGGGAGATCCATACTGACTATTCATAGTCATCATTGTGTCCTTCATGTGCCTGGAAGTGTGTTCCAAGAGGAGTCAGTCCATGATTTTCCCAGAGACTGAAGAGAGGCTGAGCAACCCGAACTTTCCCAGTTTGTTCTTCTGTCCTTTTTTGAAAATGGGAACCATCATGAATTTTTGAAGAGTTAAAATGGAAAGCATGTGTTTGGTTGCCTTTGGAGTTAGCCAGTCCTACAGTAATGGTGTTTTAGACTACTTCTAATACATACAGATGTGATAGAGAAAACAAGTTCTTTTCATTTTCAAATGTTGGAGTAATGTTTAGAAATAAAGTCTTCTATTTCAAACACAACTATAAAATTGGTAGGCCATATATAACTTACCTATAAAGATTACTGGCAAAAGTGGTAACAGCGGCTCAGTTGGCTTTTCACTGTTTTCAAACAACTTAAGAAGTATTTCCATTATAAATGAAAAGTCTTAATTAGCTTCCCACTAGATGGAGCAAATGTATGCCAGCCCAGCAGAGGAAATGGGGAATACGTTTTAGATCAGCAGAACAACAGATCACTTATATTAAAAACTACTGTTCTGTTCTTGTTAATTGCTAATTTTCTGAGTTAAAAATGGAAGCTTCTAAGCCACGTGATGTTTTCCTACTTAATAAGCATAAGCAAAGGATACACTTTGCATGGAGCTGTGTATCAGTTGTCATGGTTTTCATGGAGTGAAGACAGGGACTTTGGTTGCAACAGAGGTGTATGATTGTAATGGCTGTGTTTGATCATATTTTCTGCTGTTGTTATTTGGGATATCAAATTCTTTAAAAAATGTCATACCAAAAAAGTGCTTCCTTGAAATGAAATAACTGGAAAAAAGTAAACAAGTTTTCAGGTTCCCAAGTGAGTCCTCATGTACCTGATGAAGAATTTGTACTCCTGAAATCTTCGCTTCTTTTATGATCATACTGTTCATTTTATAAAAACTGCTACCTCATCTATAAATCCTATCTTCCTTGTATCTTTTGACCCTTATGGTTACAATACCATTACTGTTTGTGATTTTCAGGCAACTTTAAAGTTTCCCCCAGCTTTTTAGATTTAAATATGTGTTCGGTGCTTTTGCAACAGCATAACTAGGTCAGTATTTTCAGGAGTAAAATTCTCTTTGAATTGTTCTCCGCATTATGCGAGAGTGGCATACCCACAAAAGTACCATCAGTGCTTCAAGAGGTACAACCAAACTTCAAGAAAGGAAGGAATGAAAACAGGACTGAAATACAGGTTTCCAGCAAGCAGTGTAACTTAGGATAGAAAATAGGTGCTAAAACTCTGTGCCAATTTACTCAGCTGTGACAACATCACAGTTTTTACTTTAAAAGGATTTTCAGAAGGCACTTCTCAAAAATTCCATTTCAGACTTTTCAGTTACACTCCTCTGCTCACATCCTTTCTATCTCCCAGGCCATTTATTGAGAAGACTGTTATCCTAATGTATGCTCACTGGGAACTGAAAATACAGGAATTGTCACATGGAGTCAGGCTATTGATCTGTCTAGCTGTTTCTAATGGTGATTAATCTTCACTTTTTTGTCTTAATCTCCTGGAGCAGAATGTTGTAAATTGGCTTACTGTTAAACGAGCAAGCAAAACCTCCTAGCATCCAGTAGTAATAAGGTAACTTTTGCCCCATACTATGAGTTCACGGCATTTATTATTTTTAAAACCTCGACTCTCCACCATATAAGATAATCTTTTTTATTGAAAATACTTTCATCCTTCAGTGCTGAAGGTTGTCATTTATTCTCATTATTAATTAAACTGTTTGGTCTTCACCAAAGTTTATGCTCTCACCACTAATCTTATCTGAAATTACAGCTTAAATATATAAAAAATCTTTTGCACAATTCTGTTTGTTGGTAACAAGAACTGTTTATCACCTACATTTGAAAATGAACCATCTGTAATGTGTACAGGCTATGGCAGGATAATGATTTTATTATTACTTGATGACAAATTCCTTGCTAGCAGTTGGTCACAATGCTGCTACCAAAGACAGAGTTCTGATAGCTGGTTTAGTTAATCATTTGTTAGCTTTATATTCATAATATCCCAAATAATGTGGTATGCAAAAGACGTCATTTTAAGGGAAGTGCCAAGAATAGATTTCAAGAATAGATGTATGATCATTTTAATGATAAATAGGGGGGGTGGTGTTGGCCATAGTGTTGAGATGTTGCTATGTTGACAGATTAAGAACATAGGATTTTAATTTGCCCTTTATAATGTAGGTGTTTATTGTTTTCAAAATAACAGTCAAAATAATTGCTTTTAGCAAAAACTTGAAAAGTGCTTTTAGTGAATAGATAACACCAATTACATGAAGTTCTTACTAAATTAGTCAGGAAAAATAAATAATGCTTGCAATTTCTTGTTCTCCCTCTAGTGCATCAAAACTCTTTCTCTGGCAGCCTGTCATCTGGCAGAATTAAGTGTGGGATAACGGTGGTATTGTGACTAATACACAAAAATATCAGACACTAGCTAGATATTTGCAGAGGGCCCGTTTGTGACACGTTTACCACAGTTTGTTATACTGAATGACATGCTGCTTGACATGATGAAATTTTCGAAATACAGGCATTAGTCAAACGTCCAGAGTAGAATGGATAATCTCTTTAAACCCATTCTGTTCTCAGTGAAGAATATATTGGACAAATTCTGATCCTCCTAGAGTGCATACAAGCATTTCTGTTGCTGCTGCGGTATTTACATACCACAAATAACTCTGTATTTGGGGTGGTATAATAAAGACATCACTTACCAACTAGCTACTGTTAAGGTGTTTGTCTGCACTGCGTTTTAGTATTCATTTGGGAAAAAGAATGACTGATGGGGGTGTTGAAACCAAGATAAGAAAAGTAGAAGGGCATATAGTGACAGTTTAAAGGTCAGCATTTAATTGAACGTTAGATAAGAGGAGATAGCTTCCTTCTTTCACATCATGATGCCTCTTTGTCCATTTACAGTGTATATCTTGAGCTTTCAGACTTGGCTCTGCATTATTTTTAACACCCGAGACCCTTTATTTGCAGGATTGATGGTTTCATGGGTGTATGTGACCTTTAAAAATGAATGATCTAAAGTTGTTTGGATAATCACTTTTGAGGAGAGTTTGCATAAAAAACTTTGTGTTGCAGAAAATGCTGTGAAACCTAGTCAAATACATTGTTCTACAAAGCTTGGATTAAAAAGCAGATAAGCCAAAGAGCACATTTGCACCCAGTTTGGAGAGACTGGCAGAGATCTAAAGACTAATGCCAGACCTTGTTTTTATTAGTTATTCTCTTTAAAATCCTAGTAGAAGAGCAAATTAAAAGGTTTGTCATCAGAGAGTGTTTTTCATTTCATAGATGAAAAGGTAATTCATAGCCTGAAATCACCCATGTACAATAGTAATGACTTGCTATTGCAGCTTGAAGTTGAATACCCGGAAGGTGTAAAATTCACCAGTGCTAGACTTGGCTACAAAAGTGATTTCAAGTCCTCAGCCTGAGTCTTCTGTAGCAAAACCACCAAGAATGCAGATTTAATACAAGCACTGAAATGTAGAAAGGAGTGTGCACTACTTGTGTAACATGTAAGCAGTAGTAATGTAATACTCGTCTTAAATGTGTAGGGTCACGCCTGAATGCATTTTTGTTGGGGTTGTCAAAGGCTTTTCACAAATGACCAAAATCCCTCTTAGAATCATGGGCCAGGAGGCTGGGGCAGGCGTCCCATCCCATCCTGTCCCATCCCGTCTCACGCCTCCACTCTTGCAGCCAGCTGGTACATAACCTTGTTTGTAGGCTGCTCAGGCTTCATCTTATAACTGATTTCTCCCACCCTCTAGCACCTCTAGGGGAGACTATTCAAGAGTTCTCTTCCTATGGCTGCTGGAAACCTCTGTCTAAATTTTCCTGTTTAATTTATTTCTAAACTCTTTTTACCACTCCGCTTCACACATGAGTTTGTAGGTTGTTGCTGGCCGGAGTCTTGCACAGGACTTCATTGTACCTCAGCATTGTTCCTTAACACTTACTGGAAATTCCATACTTTCTGTGTCTTAATAATGAATTTGCTATTTATGTCTTGTATTTGTCCTGTCCTCTTTCTCTTCTGTCACTTGCAGTTGCTGAGACTCCAGTTTATGTCGCAGTTATGTACAGTTTGTCAGGCCCCTAAATACTCAACCTTAAAAAACCTTTCAAATTCCTTCCATTCTTATTCCAGTCCTCAAGCTCTGCTGTTCTTCCTGTGCAAAATTTCTGTTTATGGATGATAGCACCCTATTTTGTGTTACAAGCCCTGGTAGTCCAGACCAGTTCAAACATGCAATAACATTTTCTTACTATAGCATTCAAAGTGAGGGTAGATTTCAGAACCAGCAGAGAGTTGCATTATGTTCAGTTTTCCCGATAATGGAATACCCGTGTGTTCACACATGGAATATTCATATGAGCAGACACATGTGTGCCTCAGGTATTTAGTAAATAGTGGATCATGAAAGTAATATGAAAAACCCCAATTCTTAGATTAAATTCAATAAAACAGCTTCCAAGGAGAAAAAAGCATTGAGTAACTACTTCTTTTGTTCTCATTATTGTGGTGGTGCGTTGGGTTTTTTTTTTTTCAATTTTTGATGCTTTGTATCCAAAAATGACTATGGTTTATTGTTTGTGATTTAAGGTTTGATAAATCAAAGAGCTTCTTTCATCTTGAAACTTTGTCCTTAGTCTTTAATAACTGGATAGGCTTTTTTTCTGAATTCTGTAGTACTAATAGTTCAAAACCTGGCAGATCTGGACTCTGCAGAAAATTACTTGGGAAGAACTCAATGGGAGTGCACTCTTCTGGCCAGGAAAATGGGCTTCCTACAAGAAACTTATTCCCAGCCACAGATAAATTTTACCAACCTGAAAAGGACATATGCATTGTTTAAAAAAAAAAAAAAAAAAAAGTTTTCTGACAGCATTTGGGCCAAGAGGGGCTCTGAGATGAGCCTACTTTCACTTAGATTCTGACCTAATGTACGGCATATGAGTAAAGAATTGGAGAGTGAATCCCTATGCCAGTGCAGATGGAAAGAGATCTCTGTTCTATAACTTTATGATTTCGAAAGTGCCATATCAGTTAATAGATTGATGCTTTCGTCTATGGAAAGCTTACCTGAGACTGTTGTTTAGAGGTGTCTTCTACTATTGTCATTGTCCTGTCCTCTTTGCTCTCTAAGGTTTCTACCTTTAGGCTGGTAATATTTATGTAGTTCGACTTTACAGAAAAATAGTGTCAATACAACTCTACAAAATTCTCTCAGTGCCTCCTAAAATAACTTTTTTGTAAATATTTGCGATTTGTTGTGGCGTGGTGATGGTATAAAGCTCTTACTGACATGACCTGAAATTCACTTACGAATAATGTGACTGTCTCAAAATTATTAACCATTCTGCCCTGTCACAACATCTGGGATAGAGTTAATTGTCTTCCCAGCTGCTGGCTGGGGTTAAACCACGACATCCATGTTTTATAGAAGAAAATAAACTGTATTGGAAATGTGGGATTGTCAAACATTCCCAAGTATGTGTTCACCCAGGAAGGAATGGTGCCCTGCTACCCTGAATACAACTTTAAAATCATTTGGGGAAAACAATTGTAACTAATGTTTAAAAAAACCTAAGAATCACAATGTATTTCTCTATGTAGTAACTAAGTATCATGTAGCTTTAAGGAGAAAGTGATTTCTTTTTTTCTATAAACCTTTTACTGAATCAGGGCCATTACCTGCCTGAGGGCCCTGGTCAGTGTAATCCTGAGAAGCTAAAGTTACTCTGTTCTAATCCCTTTCTGTTATTGGTCCTCTAATAAGAGCGTCTGTAAGTGTTTCAGTTAAAGTGAGCTGGTGATACATTTTTTATTTCATGGATATGCTTGCACAACAAAATCTGATTTTCCTTCCACACTGCGGGTTTTCAAACAATTTTTGCATGGTAACAGCTTTTGGCTACTGTGGAATTCTTACTACATCTAATTCCAGGGCTAAAGCTGAGAGACTTCATCACACTGTTAGTCTTCGCCTGAAAATAAAATGTTCCTTTTCCCTGCTTTACCAGTGTAGCATTATGCTCATCTTTGCCCCCAAAATTGATTGCCTGTCTGTTTTCTTGCGGGGGTCTAGGTGTATTTTTCACCACCAGCATATTTCTGCCAGATTGTGCACCAGCTTTGACTCCTTTATTTCTTACGAAGTTATGTCATAGAAATTATTGTTATTTTGTTCTATGAGTGAAATTTACTTGTGTGCTCTTGAAGTAATGGAGTGCTATTTAAACCTTGTTTCAAGGCTGATGTTGAAGTTTAGTGGTTTATATACCACCCTCTGGCCATAGAGGCACTTTCCCAAATGATACGAAGGTAGATTTATTCAATCTAATGTAGTGCCATTACCATGCTATGGACCCAGAAATAAATTAACAGAACCCTACAGTGTCCCTCTCAACAGATCTTGTTTATATGTAACTTGACAGTAAAAAGAAGAAGGTGAGAATGTATAGCAATTCTGGATTAAAAAAAATTACATCTGACATGATGGAAAATTGGGTAGAAGTAATGACCAGGGTTTTTTCTTTTGGTAGGGTTATCTGATAGTGCTTGTCTTGTCATGCTTCTCTTGCCATGTCAGGCTTTTGCGATAGTAAGAACGTCAGGATTTCCTTCTAATGGGAACTCCAGATGTCATGCTTGTAGGAGATCATTCAGTAGTAGATTTGTTACCAGTTATGTATTAAGTCTGGTTCTATATATTTTTGGTTCTTTAAAATGTGAATCTACTTGATAAAGGAAATTTCTTTGAATGCCCTATTGCATTGGTGGAACCAGTATTATTTTTTAAATAGTTCATAAACCTGAAAGTTTGTGTGCTTCATTGTACAGTGTTTTATTACTATGAATAGACTTGCTTTTAATGTTTTATTTGGTGTCAGTTATACAGCCATGTTTGTTATGCTTTTTTTACTAAGTTTTTTACGATAAAATTCAGAACTTCTACATGAAGTCTATTTTTTTTTTTATACTATGTTGGTTAGTGGGAAGGAGGAAATAAATGTGAAGACCTGGATTGTATAGAAAATTGCTCTTGTCCTAAGTTAAACAATGTTTTTTGATGGAGTTGCTCCTGTATAGTTAAAGAAATTAGTTTCCAAAACAGATTCCTTTAACTGTGAGTACATTACATATAATATACACAGTAAAAGTCATAGACCGGCCCAAATCACTCATGTTTTGGAGTTTATGGGGGAAAGAAAAAGTTTAAAAAAAAAAACCAAAAACAACCACAAAAAAACCACCCAACAACAACAACAAAAAAAACACCAAAAAAAAACCAATGGAGAGGAAGAGAGAAGAAAAGAGTTCAGAGAGCCTATTAAAAGAGGAGGCTAGAAATAGAATTTACATTTTTTCCCAACATATATAATAACTGGTTGAAAGATAATAGTTCAAGGGTTGTAAAAGGCTTATATGCTGAATAAAGTGTAAATATATTTACCTAATGCTGTTGGGATTAACTTTCCTTTGTTGAGAAGATGGCTTGATATCATTATTTGATACCTGTAAGAACTACTTCTTCCTATCTACCTGTAAGCAAAAACTAGACAGCCCTAAGAAAATATCACAACAGTAGAAAATGATAGCAAATTATCATAATGCAAATGTGTATTTTCATATAATGAACTGGTGTTGCTTAAATGGCAGTCGAGGTGACTAGAAGGAATAGAAAATAGCATATGAAACAATGCCATGTATACAAATAGCAAATTAGGGCCACTTAATTTTTCCTGTAGTGCAGGAACTTGTGCTGCTTGATAGAATTGAGAAGTGATATAATTTTTCCTGTAGTGCAGGAACTTGTGCTGCTTGATAGAATTGAGAAGTGATACAATCAACACTGGGGAAGAGGTGTTCTTTCCCTCTCAGGACACATAGCTGACTTGGAGCACTCTCTGATGTCAGTGTAGCAACAAAAATCAGCGCCATTCTGAAGCCTTTTACTCCCACTGACAAAATATTATGCCATTTTGAGAGCCTGCTAGATCTACTGTGTCTAATGTGGAGATGGGAGGGCGGGCATATGAGTATTTCTGGACAGTGAAGAGAAGTAGTAGAAAAACTTGTAAAAAAGGTAGAAAAACCTTTCGGTTCTAAAATCCTAGGCATCCATTCTCATCATGTAAAGGTTTCTTGTAAGATACCTTTGCTAGCAGCAGTAACACAATATTTAAATACAAAATAACTTCCCTAAGTACCAACTTTAAAAGTCAGTGCTTTAATTAAAGCATGGGTATTCTGAACTAGTTGAAAGCTGTCTGACACAATTTGATTTTAGTTAGCATTTAGTAACCAGTGCAGTGCTAGAACAGGACTGTTTTTTATTAGACGTTATCTTAGACCAAATTACAATATTAGTTCGACATTAATACCAAAGTGACTAACCATAAAAGAGAATAACTCATTTCCACTTTTCTTTCCCCAGACACCTGAGGAGCTAGAAGATGTATCTGACCTTGAAGAAGAACATGATGCACGTAGTTGTACAAGTATTCAGACTGAAGGGAAAACGGACAGGGTATGTATTACACCAGTTTATTTCAAAAGCAGTTTGATGAGGGGGAAGAACACTATTGTGTTGCTGTTCCTATGAAGCCACGTAAAGTCACGCAGTGAATCATTAAAGTCTTGTTCAGCTCTTAATAGATTTCTGAAAATGTGCAGAGGGCATAAAACTGATGTGTATGATCTGAAAGAGAAAAAGACAGTGTAATTAAGTTGTAAACACTTGGTGAACTTGTAAATTAGACAGAAAAATTCTTATACTTACTGAATGAAATTCTAACAGGTTACAGTTTCATAAATGTGGCTTGGTCTAATGGAAGCTAGGTTAGTAAGGAATTTTTTTTATCTGGGTCTTACTGAAGCCTGCAAGGTGTATTAACCAAAAATATCCTCTACATATGAGAAGGTTCACATGCACAGAAGAGAAGGGGATGTATCTGGAATCTTAGCCACTGCAGTGCGTACGTTATGTGTTGTGTGAACCTATTCTATAGTTTATTGCCTAACTCGTGAATTAATGAGGAAGCATGAAAAACCTAATAGAGCATTTGGCAATTTCTGTATTTCTGGAAGTTATGAATCTGGTTTTCCTGTTGTATCATCATTTAACCTGAGGACTTCGCTACATTACTGGTTTTTGTTTATTGTTTATATTCAAACATTTTTAAGAGCCTGAAAACATTTTTGAGATAGCAAAAGGTTTCTTAGTACAAAATTGATGTATTTAGCAAGCGTTAATCTTCTTTATGTTTCCACTTTAAATAATGTTTCAGCAAAACTGTACTCTTTTCACAACTTTCTGAAGTGCGAAGATCCATGAGGCCAGAAACGTCTACTTCATTACCTGTTTGCTCAATACCTAGAGCAATAACAGATCTCTCACACTTGATTGATTTTAGTATTATTCCCATAATGGAAATTATAAATGATAGAACTAGTTGGGAAAAAGCAAACATTTTCAATACAAAAAGAATTATGTCAAGAAAATGGCATTTTAATTCACATCTGTTTTTCAGCAAACACTTTTTTTTTTATTCAACACAAAGTTTTTAAGACCCTAAATACTAACAAAAAAACACTAGCCAAAATGAATGCTGTTAACTTGTGTTGCATATGTGCATATCAATTATATGTTAATTAACTGTCAATTGAATCTTAAAACATTTTGAGAAAAATGCAACAACTATGTGAAAGATCACCTCATACAATCTTACTACTCAGTAAACATAATCGGCAGTTAAAATACACTAGCTGCCCTTTTAAATTTAAATTACTCTTTGTAAATATTAGCACATTTTCCTGACATTACAGGCTAAAATTTCTATTGTAGTTAAGAAGGGCAAGGTTTTCCTTCAAAATGTTATCCATATAAGATGTTACGAATTTGTCTGGAACAGGTACAGATGGTGTGCTTGCATATTTTCATAAATATCCCATAATGAATGCACTTGCAATTTTTCTCTCACTGGGAAAACAGAAGTAGTAGTTTGTAGATGTTTACTATCACAATGTAGTAACAAAAGATCCACTAAAGCTTTAAAAGATCACATTTTCACACATGGTCTTCCAATTCTCAGATAAACCAGGGTACTTCTTTAAAGGGAATGTTTTTTAAAAGAGAACCATAAATAACACATACTACCAGATGACTACACAAAGCAAGAAGTAAATGCTGAAGACTGTTGTAGGTAGGGAGCTGGCTATCAAGAGTCAGAGGCATAGGTTGTTGCTGTGAAGAGATATCCCTGGGATATGCTTTTCCTTGTACTACACACACAATATATAACCTGCACTGTCGGTGAATTTGGTGGGGACGTGGAAGGCACCATTATTTATAGATAAACTATGGTTAATACATCTGAAAAAACAGTATTTTAACAGTATAGGATGTACATTTCTATTTTTTCTTCCATTTCTCCCGAAAATAATACAAATCCTGTAAATGTTCCTTTTGGGGGGATCTGGATAGCAGTCACTGCTTAAAGCCTGATTCTATATCTTTACTTGGGAACAATTTTCCTAGATTTCAGATTATGCTATCAAGGCCATAAATGGCACATTATCCCCAAAACTAATAGAAAATTACAGCTTTGACTAAATCAGATACATACCTACTCAGCCTAAATCAACATATTGACAGAAACCTTTACATACATTTTTTTAAAACCAGTGTTTGAACAAATCTATTTGCTGCTGCAGCAAACATGAACAGTGATTTAAGGCCTCTCTGCTTGGATTGCTATTTGATATTGATATTTGAAGATTTATACATATAACCTATTTAGCAATATGAAAAATCTGAAAGGGAAGATAGATTTTAAGGTTTAGACAGGGGTTGTCTTGTTTTGTGTTCTGCAGCAGCTTTATGTGCTATTGTGAGGCTTCCTCATGCAGTGGTAACACCAAGAATGACTGTGTTCCAGAAGTGGTATGGCAAGATTGCAGAGTAACCTTTTTTCCTCCTTGAATTCTTTCTCTTGGGCATTTCTGCTATAGTAATTCAATTTTATTTATATG
The DNA here is from genome assembly GCF_964188355.1 of Buteo buteo. NCBI lineage: Eukaryota > Metazoa > Chordata > Aves > Accipitriformes > Accipitridae > Buteo > Buteo buteo. The sequence goes on along the minus strand of NC_134174.1, from coordinate 28,312,447 downwards.
TATCTGTCTCGATACTAGTTCTGCATAACAGCACTCTTGATTCCTCTTGCTTTGTCAAGTGTGTTGTATTTCCTCCTGTGTCACATCTCTCACTGCTCCAACAGGGAACTAGTGCTTATGAAAGTGCCTTTTCTCTTTCTCTTTTTATCACAACATATAAAGTACGTAAAACCAGATGTGATGTGCATATGGCATTTGTAACAAAGGCTACATCTTCAGTAGGAAATCTCATTTTCCTTATGTAGGAAATACTCATATATTAATAATAACTCCTTCAAAATCTGTCTCTGTATATAGAGAATATAGGTTAGTGGTGAGATAGCAGGACTGAGATTTGACCTCATATTTATGTTCCTGACTCTGCAAGTATATAGGTAATCTTGGAAGTGTTGAATTCATTTATCTTTCCCTCAGATAATTCCATATCTCTAAGATGAATATGATAGTGCTTATGGCACCATCCCACATGGTGAGATGCAGGTTAACTTGGGCAGTGTGCTGTGAGATCTCTCAGTAATTAAACTGGATAGCAATACTGATTATTATTTGTAGGACTCTCTTATATCCCTGAAGAAGATCCTTTGGACCATTTATCCTTTAAGAGAGTGGCTTCTCTATGTCTTTTTGCTCTCTTTTTCTCTCCTCTGCATGCTCTTCAGCTGGTTAATGACTTTTTAAATTTTGTGTCCAGAGTATTTATATTGCTAAATGCATTATGCCAGCTGTGGTCTCAGCAACAAGCACTAGTGTAAGGTTTACACTATATTATTCTGTATGCATGCTTTAGAATCAGTTTTGTATGAGGTTTGTCTTTTTGCCAAGAGTACATTTTGATCAACTACAAATCCTCACCCACAGAACCGCTGATAACTTGGTTTTGTCTCAGTTCTGTGTGCGTATTGGTGATATTTCTTAGGTGTGAAACCATGTACTTGTCTTAGCTGAAATACATCCTATTATTTTTTCAGAGCAGTTCTCAAGTTTCTCAAGATCACTTTGAATTGTAAACCAGGCCTCTTACACTGCAAATGTGTGTTTTGTACTCTTGGTTCTGTCATCCACACCATTAGTGAAAATACTGAATAATGCCAGAGTCAGGGCAGGTCCCTTCAGAATTTCGCCTGATGAATCCCTCTGGCTTGGCATGTGTTCTTGATAAGTATTCTGTGAGCAGTTTTCTAACCAGTATGACATCCACCCAATGGCAATTACATCTAGATCATATTTCCTTAAATTATTTGTGAGGATGACATGAGAACCAGTGACAAAACCGTAGTGAAGCCCAGATTTATGACATGTTGCTTCTTCATCTATGGGCCTATTATGCTGGGACAAAGAAGATTAGATTAATATCACACAATTGCCTCATCTAAGTCAACCTTTCTAGTGAAGCCTGATGCAAAAATGACATTAAACAGTTTGTTCTGTTATCTCCTGATAGCTTTACCTCTTTATCCAATTACATTGTATCTAAAAATATACAGGAACTGACTTGGCATCCCAAATGGGGCACTCTCTGAATTTGTTCAAAGAACGCTGGACTTCAGCAGGCATGCTACAATTCTTAAAACTGGGAGAAGACAACTGGTGACAGCAAGTAGTAATCTTAGAAGAAATTCAGCTTCTCCCAGCTGTCAGTATCACACCCCCACACAGTTCATCTCAAGGAAGCATGCTGTGTATTCACTTTGCCATGAATTGCTGAATATCCACCATTCTCTCTTTCACCTTTTTATCCAAACTTGAATAATTATTCACTCAGTAGAAAAAGTACGTTTTCTAAAAGGTAGTGGACACATTTTACTCATTTTAACAGAATCACTTTTGACTCTGTGCTGTATTCAAGAAGTGTACTTGTGTATTGGCATTAAAAACACATCTGTATAATAGTCTTTGTAAGTGCCTATCTTATGTTCACCTTCCTGATAAAAGAGGCTCAGATGATGTGTGCATGTTTTATGACAGTGATCTACAGGTTTGTTCAAGAAAAAACAATTAAAGGTCACAATTGGAACTGGTTTATAACAGTTTGATTGAAAGATGTTACTGTCCTTTGAGTGATTTGGAGGGGTCTTGTTCACTTCCACCAAATGTTCAGCTGACTCTGCAGCAGGGGAGCAAGAACATAAGTGAGGTGGCTTCCTGTGGCTGCTGAGTCTGTGGTGGAATGAAAAGCTTAGCTCTCAACTAAGGCAAAGCAGGGACGTGAATCAGGTTTTTTTGGATCTAGGCCATTATCTTCTAACTACAATGTGTGAAGAGTATGTTATTTTGTATGCTTGCTTGTAAAAGCTCTGAAAAGTTTTTCATGTGCTCCATCAGGAGAGTGGGGTTTGTTTTCTTTGTAACCTACCAAATTGTAATAAAACAGAGTTTCCCTCTTTTCTTTTCTGTAGTTACATGACACACTGCAACCTACAAAGCAGGAGGTGTTAAATAATTTTCAAAGGGAGTTTCTTACCTTTAAAAAGGGTGTCTTGGCTTGCCTCTGTCTCAGACAGAAGGAGTTTTCGGTAACACAAACAATTGCTTGAGCGTACTTTGCTTCTTTCTGTTGCTTTTCTTTCCTTCCTGATTCCCTGTATGTTAAGAATTTTTGTAGCATGGATCTGGCCAGTAATTTTTTATTTTTTTTTTTTTTTGGGGGGGGGGAATGTCAGGAGAGAAAAAATGCATGTCAGTGTAAGACTTGGAGAGAATAATCCTAAGTTTATATGAAAGTCAGTTCCTTTGAGTGGAGCCAGGGGCAAAGGTAGGAAAAAGGCCAGTTCTTTGGGTTGGGATCTCATTGGTGAATAATACACCAATGAGAGAAGAGTCAAAATCTTCACCAAGTAGTTACTCCCTATGTGTCCTCTATTTTTATCATGTGTACAATTTGTTCTGACATTAAAATGTCAGTATCTGTGATAGCGAATTGACTGAAACTTGGAAGGGGCTGAAATGAAAACACCAATCTCACATGGTAAGTCAAGTTGCAAATGAGACAATGCAAATAACCCCAGTGTTGGGAGACTCCCAGCTATGAGGGATAAATAGCCCTCTGAAGAGTTAATTCAAGGAAATTAAAGAAAAAAATACATACTGGGGTTTTTTAATAGAAGAAAGAAAAATATCAAAAACATAACTTCTCCTCTCACTTAGTTTTAACTCTATTATCTGCTACTGCAGTAAAAAACAGTTTGTCTTAGAAGTAACGAAAAAATCATTTTCTTCTGGTGGACAAAATAAGCCTGCACTCACATAATAGCAGTCATTCAATTTAGATCTTTATTTCACACTTAACAATTATGTTGTCTGTTTTGATACAAAATTATATCTGCACTTAGAAGGCTGTGTATACAATTGTTTTATTTTGTTGCTGTAAATGGTTTTAAAGCAGTATGAGGAAAATGAAAGAAAAGTCAAGGTCAGAATTGTAGTTTCCTTTGCCCCTTTGTTCCAGTGGATAATGTGTCTCATTCCACCTGAAACTCAGTATTGTTAGCACATAGCAGGATACTGTATGTCACTGTTCCCTCATTAAAATGTCATCTTTCTGGTGGTTTTCAGATCTAGGCCTGTGTTCTTGAACTCAAAACAGTATTGAAGCTGGGGGCTACGAAATACCATAAGCATCCACCAATCAGCAAATACATATTAGATTATAAAAAAGGGGTACTTCAGTTCTCTTGACTCTGTAGCCCAACTCTTATTTTTGACTGTTTCATACCTTTCCCAGCAAGCTTATCCTGCAGCCATGAGGAAAATGTGTCTTGGTCTTCTCTGGTCTGTTTTAGGTTGGGTTTTTTTAACAAAACAGGAAGAGCATTTCTTAAAAGAGTTACACTTTCTAATTCTGTGACTGCAAGTATAACATAGTTACACTTTGGGGTAATTTCCAGTAATTCATATAAATGGGAAAATTAACCTTGTGACAGAGTGATTCCAGCATAAATAAAATCTCTGAAATGGCATGGCTTGAAAAACATACGCACTACATATTAAACTGCTTATCCATTATACTAATCATAAGTAATTCAGCCACTGCCTTGACTTTCTGTTTTATGGATAGTATATAATGTTTTATAAACAAGAATAAGTCACAAAATATTTATTGTTTAATTGCAGTATAATTGCAGTGTGTTAGTAGTTGCTGTATGTAACTGTGAGTTCCTCAAGGCCTGCAATGCAAGGGCTGGACCACTTCACAGAGAAGGTCCCAGATAAAAACCACTATGGCAGTAGAGCCGTCAAGACAAACAGGCCGAAAGGTCTCCTCACTTCCTGTGGTAGAAAGTATTGTGAAGGGCCAGGACGGGCATATGGCCACAAAATATCTTGGCCCCTGTCCGCTTTCTGGCCTGTTTCTGACACAGGAAGTATATCTGACCCTTGTCTGGAGCAGGCTGATAATCTTGCTCATAAAGAATATTAAGTAAAATGTTTCTCTCACCATGCTGCATTTTCAGAGGTTGTTTCACTCTTTATATATTAAATACTTCACTAATGCTTAAATGTAGGAAGAATACATGCATAGAGTATAGATCAAATCTTCTGATTCCGTAGTCTGAACTTGCACAAAACACACCGCTTTTCTAGCTATACTCATCCTCTACTTGAAACAGGTTTAGCAGGTGGAATGGTTGCAAACAGTCCAATCTGGAGCTGCAGCCAAATACAGGCCTGTGTCCTGCCTGAGCCCAGGTTGGATGTGGCTTTATTTGAATACTGGAAGTTTTCATTGACTGGAAGTTGACATTTGAGATACTTTTTTGGTAACCTTATTCACATACTGATTTCTGACACGTTCATGTTTATTTATCTTTTTCAAAGACAGAAGATGCATATTTGAACAAAAAGGTCCTTCTCAGTTTTAAAAATTATATTATAGAACCTTGTCAGGAGAGAGGGCAAACATACCTGAAAGTTTTAGGACAATTAAACCTTTTCATTTATTCTTTCGTACCTGAAAGAATATTGCATTTCATAACCTGCATATACTTAAAAACACTTAGGCTCCTTCATCCCTAAGAAACTCTATCAGTCATATTTCATAAAGGCTCTTAGGAAGACTTTATTCTTCTTTATTTCACTATGTTAATATTAATGGTTTTGGGGACACCACTCTCCCCATTACTCTGATGTAATTTATTTGGCCCAACCCAATGATAGCATACAGATTTTGAAATTCCGAAGTGCTCAGGCTGGAACAGTTGGCTCAGGCCACAGTAAGTTTAAACTATATATTTAATAATACACAGTGATTTTGTTTAAAAAACAAAAAACACTCTGAGATAGATGTTTTGCTAATCAAATTATTTTATGTTTCAGGCCAAGATGACTCAACTGCCAGAGGCTGAAAAGGAAAAGATAGCTGAGCAAGTGGCTGACTTCAAAAAAGTCAAGAGTAAGCTTGATGCAGAGATTGAAATATGGGACGATACCAGCAATGACATAATTGTTTTGGCCAAGAGGATGTGTGTGATTATGATGGAGATGACTGACTTCACAAGGTAATTATGCAAAAAAAAAGGGTCTTCAATATTTATAAATATTGGAGGCCATTGTTATATTGTTACAGCAGGAAATACTGGGGTTTTAATGTCAGGTGACAGCATCTTTACAAAATTGAGTGGCTAAGCTAATGTAGTAAGCTTTACCACACTAGCTAGTAGTTCTGAAATGTTGGAAAGGAGGTTTGAAGTTTTGAACCATGCATGTCCTTTAATATTTTTTTTTCCTTTGTCCTTTTTTATTCATTTGGTTGGTTGGAGGTTTTGCACATTTTTTAGCACTTTATTTCTGCTCTCAATGAAAGGGGGGAAAGTAACAAAATAATCTTTATTCTAAGTTGTAGTTCTGTCTCATCTATTGTTCTTTCTACTTGTACCATACCATGCTGTCAAGCATAAAACATACTGTACAGACCATATGTACAGACACATTCAGACTCATGCATTTTTTATATCACATTACTTGCTGTTGCTTTCATCAGAACTGTATCATGCTGCTATATGTAGTTTTAAAGAATGAAGCGCCCTATAGCACATAGCTGCCAAAGCTGGTATTTTTCTCTGCTGCCAGTATATGTTCTATGATACTTGTATATAGGAAACAATCTTAAGTTCAGGAGCTTTTTCTGCCATGCACTGAATAAATGTTTAGTAAATGTCATCAATTAATTGTACCAAAGGGAGGTGCTGGTGGGCTTTTTTTTTCCCCATCTGGTTGTTGCGAATGAATGAGCAGTTTGAACCACTTAAAAGAATTCACCGTCAAAGGTATCAGCAAGAATGATTTAATAGGAATTTATAAAAGCATGACCTCACAGAGTTCGATGGCAAGTGGCAAGGTTCGCTCTATTACTTAAGTGCACAAAGGAAAATGAAGTTAGAATCATACTAGAATACAGAGACTGAAAACACCAAAGTGTGGGGGATAAACATACAAAGAAAGATTGAGTTAGATTTGATTTTTCATGATTTGTACAAATATTGGGTATACAGAAAGGTAGGGGAGACCCTCCCATTGGGTCATGAGGTTCAGAGAAGACCCCCTTGCTTTCTAAACTCCTGTTGGAGTTTAGGTGTGGTTGGATCTACTCTTAGTCCCAGACTTGGTCAGTGGCTTATGTCTAAGGGATTATGTGTGTAGCAGCGGTCTGAGGTTCATTTACAGTTTGAGGTAAATGACAAGATTTAGTAACACTTAATCACTGATTAACAATTACAAAGCAATTCAATAGAATATGCCTAGGTTAATTCACACATGTGCACACAAAGATACAAAGATAGATATATATAATGTGATGGGTTGACCCTGGCTAAACGCCAGGTGCCCACCAGAGCCGTTCTATCACTCCCCCATCCTCAGCTGGACAGGGGAGAGAAAAATATAACAAAAACTTGCGGGTCGAGATAAGGACAGGAGAGATCATTCACTAATTACCGTCACGGGCAAAACAGACTCAGCTTAGGGAAAATTAACTCAATTTATTACAAATCAGCCAGAGTAAGGTAATGAGAAAATAAAACGAAATCTCAGAACACCTTCCCACCACCCCTCCCTTCTTCCCGGGCACAACTTCACTCCCGGATTTCTCCACCAAGCCCCCCCAGCGGCACAAGGGGGACAGGGATGGGGTTTACGGTCATCACACGTTATTTTCTGCTGCTTCACCTCCTCAGGGTGAGGGCTGATCACACTCTTCCCCCGCTCCAGCGTGGGGTCCCACCCACGGGGTCAGTCCTCCACGAACTTCTCCAACGTGGGCCATTCCCATGGGCTGCAGTTCTTCACGAACTGCTCCAGCATGGGTCCTTTCCACGGTGTGCAGTCCTTCAGGAGAGCTGCTCCAGCGCGGGTCCCCCACGGGGTCACAAGTCCTGCCAGAAAACCTGCTCCACGGGCTCCTCTCTCCGCAGATCCGCAGGTCCTGCCAGGAACCTGCTCCAGCGCGGGGTTCCCACGGGGTCACAGCCTCCTTCGGGAACCCACGTGCTCCGGCGTGGGGTCCTCCACGGGCTGCAGGTGGAGATCTGCTCCCCCGTGGACCTCCCTGGACTGCAGGGGGACAGCCTGCCTCACCAGGGTCTTCACCACGGGCTGCAGGGGAATCTTCGCTCCGGCGCCTGGAGCATCTCCTCCCCCTCCTTCTTCACTGACCTTGGTGTCCGCAGGCTTGTTTCTCTTACATGTTCTCACTCCTCTCTCCAGCGGCTGTTTCTCACTCTCCCAACTTTTTTTTCCTTCTTAAAAATGTTATCACAGAGGCGTTACCACTATCACTGATTGGCTCGGCCTTGGCCGGCGGCGGGTCCGTCTCAGAGCCGACTGGTATAGGCTCGCTCTCTCTCGAACACAGGGGAAGCTTCCAGCAGCTTCTTACAGAAGCCACCCCTGTAACCCCCCCCACTACCAAAACCTTGCCACATAAAACCAATACATATAAAAACAAAGGTATACCTGTTAAAAAATTCCCCTCGAATTCAGTGAAATATTCATGTCAAATGTCTCAGCATTTCTCAACGGGCAAAGGGTTGGGCCTCAAGGAGTAAAGGGTATGAGCCCAGGTCCCATTGTCAGCTTTCTGCAACCGTCCTCCGATTTTTGCAGTGAGTCATGATCTAAGCAACAGGAGTCTCAGGTGCAGTTCCAGGTGACAGGAGCCCTGGGCGCAGTTAGGGTGTGCCTAATGGTTCTGACTCACTGTACCATAGCCAGGATAAGAAAGCATTGAGCTGTCCCAACTCACTGTGTGAAAACACAGTGTTGGCTGGTCCTGACATTGCAAAGTGGCAGGGGGGAAGGGAGGGGCCTGCACCACCACACTGGTTACTAATAAAATAGTTGCTGATAGGTAGATGAAGCCTTAAAACACAACCACTCTTGCAAGACACTTCACATCTCATAAAATAAGTCCTTTCATGTAAGATACAAAGAAAAACCTAAGCCTCTTGGGCAAATTCTTCAGGTGTGTAAGTTAACAAAGATGGATAGAGCTGAACCAGCTAACAAAGCTGGGGTCTGGCTTAGGCCTGTTCTGGTGAAGACAGTTGTTGCATTTTATCATGCTAGCACTTCCCAAATTCACCTTTGTGTGAGAGAGATTTAAAGACCTGCATGTTGAACTCTGGAATCCTTTTATTTGTTTTAAGAGTATATGATTTATATTGAGACCTTTGAAAAAGAACATATTGTGCCATAAAGTCAGTCTTTACAATTAAAGTCACCTCCCTCACCAGAGTTCTTTAAATTATTAGCTTTAGATTAATCAAGATTAACAAGGCCAGTTCATAGTCTTAGTTTTGCATCTGTGGCTGTCTGTTGAACACAGCATAATCTGCAGTTCTGAGTCAAAGAGCAGCTCTTGTCCAGTGTTGCTGATATCCAGAGAGTCTACAGAGAACTCTGAAATTACTCAGGTCAAATAACTTGAAGGTAAAATTAAAATCTATTGGGAAGAGAGAGCAGAAATGCTAGCCTTTACTTCAGAGTATGGTAAGGAACTACATTATTGGAAGATGGATTTTGATTATTCTCTCCCAAATTTTAGGAAATACATAACTCTTTTTACTTCATAGATACTTAGACTATAATTTGAGATATGCAAGTATATACAAGTATATACTGCTGTATTATGAGTTTGATGCTCAAGTTGTAATTTCTTGGGGGTAGGACTATCCTACCAAGTCTTTTGTTGAGTTTCTAGGACTGTTAGTAACAGAAACCAAGGTCATCCTGTAATACAATAATGGTCTTACGAGATGCTTTTGTATCTTACATAACTTTACCTCATGTCTTTGTAAAACTGGTTTTGAATATGTCCTTCAGCTATATGTTTTCAAGTTTTGTTTCTTCCTTAAGGATGCCAGACAAGGTCTTGTAAAGTAAAGGTTTGTATCTGTCTAAACAATAGGTGAACTCGGGTGGATCTTCCCCTTCCTCTTATTGTTGCTGTATCAAAGGTAGCAGTTAAGTGCTGAGGAACACAGCTGGCTTTCTCACTTCCTTCTCTGTGAAAATCTGGGGATGAATAGTGCAGAGGCCACAGCAAGCACTGGCTCACCTCACCCTTAGGGTTTGATCTCTCTAGTCTGTAATTCCAAGTTCTTGGACATGGAAGAAATAAAAGATGCTGATATTTTATATTTGTTACATCAGAAGCTTCCCAGGCAAATAGTAAATTTCCTTATTTGAGTCATTTGTTACCTAAGCTGGTTTCTGTTTTCCTACAATGGTATTACCTTGCATTAATTTTTATTTAATCTCAATGAGCGCTTTCCAAAGCTTTAGTTTTTCAAGGTCATCTTAGCATCTTAGTGTGTTTGCCTGTGTGTATTATCATGAACATTTATGCAACAGTTATATATTGAACTAAAAACAAGTTAACGTTGGTATCAAAATAATTCATTATTCAGACAGAAGATAACGAGAATGATGATGGCATAAAGTATCAATGTGTATGCCTCAGATCATTAACAAAAATACTTTGGGATGACTTCAGTGAAGGCCAGTGATAATCTGTGAATGCTCAGCGGGAGTTAGGACCGGTGTAAAGAGTAATCATGTGAAGTAGCTTATTATGGCTTAACTTCCTTATTAGATTATACAGGCAGCTGCCTCTGTGCTTTTTTGAGTCTTCGCAGAAGGGACCTGCAGAACCTCATTTGAAACAATTCTTACCCTACTGAACATTGATGAGCATGTCCTCTGCAGATAGACACTAGGCCAGGCTACTGTAATTTTATGTAACATATTTTTCCAGCTTTCTTTAAACTTTGTATGTGCTACATGACATAAGCTTACTAAAACTTGATGAACCTTGCTCCAGTGAACCATCCTACAAATCATTGTCATAGAAAACTTATACTTGACAGATGGAAAAGTAATTGAGCAAGAGCGGAAATCTACTGTTGGAAGTTTGTAGCAGCTAGCAGCAGCTGCTAATTGGTGGTATGAACATGATAATCGGGCCTGTTACGCAAAACTGGTTATACTGATTACTGCAATCAGTTAAAAATTCCATTTTATTTGCAGTAGTAAGCTTTGGCCCTGACAGGCAGAGGTGGAGGCAGTGGATAACAGACATTTGCTCTGCTGAAAGTGTGACCCCCTGTTCCTGTTTGGACTCCACCAGACTTCTTGGTTGTTGGGGGATAACATAAGACGTTTCTGCCAATTTTATTGTCTGTTCACTGAAGGTTGTTGCTGCTAGAAATGAGGGAATTTGGTAGAGGTTTCTTTCCTGAATTTTACTTTGCTGAAAATGAACTGGACTGTAGTTTTAGTTTCTTTAGGGGAGGCTACAGTGAATAAGGGAAAAAGAACAAGGAGTATGAAATTGTTCCTATATTGCCATGGCTTCAATAGCAAAGGCATTCAGCAAAGCTGAGAAACAAATGAGGTATCAGTGGGTCTGCTGATGTTTTCTGTCTGTCTTCAGCCTGTAGCTGCAGCACCATTTCTTTCTCCTGAAATACCATCCTGGCTCTGCTAGCTTTCACAGCGTTGACCAGAAACCTGTACTTCTCCCTCTGTCTGTATGCAGAAATGAGCAAAGTCTGGGAGATGGTTCCCTTGTGCCTGTCACTCGTCATCCTCTTCTGAATATACAGGAGAGGTGCTTTGTCACTTCTCTGTTCAAAGGGGCTGGACATTTTCAGAGCACCTTATTAGGTCAGGATCTATCCAGAGTGCGTATCTGCATCTCCTTTGAAAGCCTGCTGTGCAGAACTGTACAGAACAGAGTTTATTTGGTTTTCTGATACCTTAGGGATTCACTCAAGATAGCAGTACATTTGGTTTCTTTGGCTAGAGGGGGTTTAAACTTACTTTTCACCTTGCAGAGTATTAGGCTATAAATTACTGGGAATTGTGGGATTGACTTTAACACCATCCCGTGGATACTTCCCTGTGCAGAAGAGGAGTTTGCTTGGCTAGTGTGTAGGGATTCCAATTGCTGTTCCAAAACCTGCATATGTATTTGTTAAATATTCATTGGATAGTTTGGGGACAGGAAGATGAATATTAGGTTTGTCCTTTCCACAAAGCCATCATTTCTGTAGTCCTCATACACAGTGTACCCTGTAGCTCACTTCTTAGTGAGAAGTGGCAATAGACATGGATTGATAATTCTGTGCACTGAAGTCATACTTGGCCTAAATTCTGCGACCGTGGTGAGCATTGATCGGTTATGTTACGGAGAAGGGAAAGCAGGATTTCAGTTCTTGGTTCAGCCTTTGAAAGGCTTCTCTTTCTTGGGTGAGGACGAGATACAAGGATTCCTTTGTCCATGGTTTTTCCTACTGGCCATCTTAGATGACTTCCTGATGAGCATTTTGTTTTGTGTAGATCCCATTTTGAATTACTTAACTGTCATTGACAGAGTGTCCCACAGCCTTAACAGTGCAGTGTGTGTGATGTGATGAAAGTTGTATTTAAGTGCTGTGGTGTTCACTTAGTTGCACCTAAGTCCCTTTGTAGTCTTAGATGTCTGACATCCGAAATGCCGTAACTGTACAAGGACCATTAGTAACTTGAAAACTCAGTCCAAAACTTAGGCCTACTGTTTTAAAAATAGAAGTAGTTAATTCTGGTTTTGAGCTTCTAGTTTTCCAGCAGTGACAGATCTGTCCTGCTCTGTGGGAATATACTATTTTTAAAGGAGTAGCTTCTGTATAGGCAATGAATGAGTTTTCTTCCTTTAAATTGAGCTTTTAAGTTAACATAATTCCTGGAAAGGATCTGTATAAACACATAGCAGTCAATTAATTTAACTCTCTGCTTAGACTTCAGTATATGTGATATTGTTTCATTGTATTGATGGGTGGTATGTAAATGAAAGATGAGAACAGAAGTGGCATCTGAACAGGCAGACTTCTAGGGGAGTAAGAGGAGGCTAGTTTGGATTTGGGACATACGATCTATCTGGGAAGCAGATACTGTGCACTGTATTTTAATTTTAAATCTTGGCCTGTGAACCAGTTGGTTCACCCCAAACAAAAGAGAACATAGAAAGATTTGACATTAAAGAAAACACAGTTTTATGGAACAAGGAACTCTGAAGTGCTTACAAACAGCTATGTTAGCATACAGCCAGCATATATGACTCAAGAGTTGTCTTAAGAAAGGCTGGTTACAATTTCTTAAGCAATTAATTCAAAGCATCCCTCTAACTTTTAGAGTTACTATTTTTCAAAGCTGTATTTTACAGAAACTGAACAGGTAGCTAATAAACAGGCTTGGATACATCATTGATTTAGTGTCCCAAATGCACTCATTTTTCCTCTCTATGAGAAGACACTTTTTTTCCCAAGCTTTCTAACCATTTTCAAATTACATTATTGGTAAGAAACCTTGCAAGGCTTTTGAAATAACTGCTTATTTATGTGTTTATCTCAAATACAGGTATGAATTGTGTTTTTAAACAAGTGAAAAAGTGTGGACAAAAGTAACCCAAAGACCGCATTGGGTTAGGGAAATAAATACACACACACACACACGTGTGTGTGTGTGTATATGTATTCTCCTTAGGAAGCAACACTGCTATACAGTAGTCTCTATTCTCCACCAGTGTTTTGGAATGTACAACAGGCACAATTACCTCTAAAAGGAATGGAAGGGTAAAAGAATAGGGATTTTGGTATGTATAAACATACATGTGTGTTTTCTTCCTTGTGTCCTGTCACATTACGTTTTCCCAGTGCAAAAGCGTGAATATTCACTGATAGAAAATGTCTAAGTTTAAAAAGAAGTTAGAGCTTTTAATTTTATGGGAAAAATGTATTTAATCACATGGGTCAGTCACACATCAATGTTTTGTCCTTTTGCTATGTCTTCTGTAGAGGTGAATACAAGAAATTGCTTCATCTGCTGTAATAGTTTTCATAATATTCTGGTGAAAGTATTCTAATTTATCTGCTGATTGACTAAAAATGTACAAGAAAAATCCTGAGGTTGTGGGGTTTTTTTTCTAAGGCTTTATGTATAAATGGAGCAGGATTTTTTTTTCCATTGCCACAGCAGATTTATAATTAGGAAGGTATGTACCAAGTATGTACCAGACACTAATCTCCTTTTGCTCATATAAAGGAATGTGTATCTATTCAAAGTGCTTAGGATCAGAACACTGGAATTTTTTATTCATACTGAGAAAATAGCAAGAAAAGGCCAGTGGTTTAAGCAGAAAGGGAAGTCTATCACGAACTTGTTGAGAATAATTTTAGTGGACGGCCTTACTGTGAGTCTTGCTTGCCGAAGACAGTTCCTTCATAGTAACAGAGAACTGCAGGGTGTCTTCACTGCAAATTTTTCACAGCACTTTGCTGATAGGAAAGATACTACCAGGTCCTCAGATGAGATTCAGACATACAAGGCAGAGCTTGCTGCCATGTCTGAGGTGATTTTAAAGGTATGCCAGGGAGAGACCAGCTCTGGTAACTGACTTCTGCTACCTGTTTCACAGCATGTCCTAATGGCATATAGTCCATGGATTCAGGATTCACAGCGCCTGGTTAAAGTCTCTGTGACAATCCCTTTCAGTTTTCTGTGGTATAAACAGTAAATGAGAATCACTGGGCTTCTACCCCTACCCATTTTGTAGGGTTTGTCAAGATTCCAAATGGGGCCACATGAATGCTTTCTTTGGGGGGGGGGGGGGGAAAGTGCAGCTCTTAGCAAACTGTTCAGAAAATATCTCATATTTGCTCTTGATACTTGACATTTGTTTCTAAAATGGCATCAATATCAGAGTTAATATTAGAAAAATATTAAAAATGGCAAAACAAATGAACAAGGTGTGGAAAACTAAAATCTAGCAAAGTCACCCCCCAAAAGCTGTCCCCCTTTATCCTTACAGTAAGCCTAAACATAATTCTGCTTATACCTCTGGTACTTCCAAGGACTGCAGCTTAGCCTAAACTTTCCTCGCTGTAGTACTCGTGGTTAAGACCAAGTGCAGCTGCCCAATCTAGCAAGTCTCCTCACCTGATAAGAGCCACAGTCTTCAGCTTTGATTCTTTTGCTCTCCCTGGTCTTCTAGTCTTTGCTTGGAAAAGCAAGAGGGGGGAATCTAAAAAGAAGATGGGAAGGCAGGGTCGCAGTTCTGTAGTTACTGAGATTTGAAGAGACCATGGGACAAAAAGGTGATGATGGAAGAGGAAAGAAGAGGGATACTATTCTTATTCAAGTTTATCCATGAAGCTCCTCACCATAACTCACTATTTGATTTACCTTTCTTGGTGTTCTTCTCCTTTTTGGAGTGACCCATGATACTCCTAGCTTCCCTTCAGCAGCCAGATACTTCTGAAATACTGTGGAGCTTTTCCATTGCACCCTAAAATCCACTGACTTCCTTGCCTTTTTCTGGTCCCTCCTAGCCCTCAGATTTCTATCAGTTCCATCCAGCTCCCAGCTCACTTACTCAGTCTTCTCCCTGGTCACCAACCCAGTTTGTTACCACCACAAAAGATAATGGTTCCTCTGTTACTAAAAACCCTGAACTAAGTGCCATTACATCCACAGTTCTACTTCAGATAAATAAAAAAATTTCCCCTTTCCCTCCCTTCATTGCTCAGAGAATTCATAGGTCAGCATTATTTCATTGAACAGTCTAGGATGCTTTCGAGAGTCCATAGCTACTCAGTGTTTGCATTATAAGATGCAAGAAAACAAAAAACTTTTATTTTAAAATTAAGTATTTCATCAAAAATCACCCAAAGATTGAAGGTTGTAAAAGTTTTGTCAACAGTGACGTTGTCAAGCTGAGTCATCAGAAAGGAAAGAGTTATTTGGGACAAAATTACTTTGGGCAAAGTAGGTGAACCCTCCTTAGGGTTCTATCTTAAGAGCAACTTTTGCTACAGTTAATTATATAAAGACGTTCTTTAACATAAATTTATTTCTAAAGCATGTGTAATTTAGTTGCATGTGCATGTTTGCATGTGTTTTATCATACATTCTTTGATAAACAGAACCACCAGGAATTACTTGTTACAACATAGTAGATTAAGCAGATAAATTTTGCTGTTAAAATGAGCAGGAGAATTGCATTAGCTAGAGTAGCATAAATGCTATTTAAGATTTTGCAGTGCTTGCAGGATACTGACTGTCCAGCCAGAACTACATGTAGTAGCCTCAGGCAGTTGTTACCCTCAAGTAGAAACATGGTCTCTGAGATTTGTGATGAATTGTTGAGATGTGTCAAGTTAAATCATATCATGTAACACCGAATGAGCTGATACTGCTCATTCTTCGTGAATGTCACAGAGCTTCTAAAATGTATACAAATTCAACTTTAACAAATAAGTGAGAATTTTGAGGGCAAAAAATCCTCTATCTGTCTTCCTGCCCATCTCAAAAGATTTTGACTGAGTCTGAATTTCATGCATGGTACTACTGTGTCTTTATTAATGATATTTACATAGAATACGGTAGTTTATATGATACTCATGTGGATGCTCTTTTACCACTTTTACATTAAAAATATTTTCAGCTGATTCCTAAAGACATACACCAGCAAATATTTAATAAGAAATGGCAATCACCACTCTGGAGGCCTCAATATAATTCTAAAAGGTGTAAGTTCTAAATATTCATCCTCTGATAGTAAAATTTCTCCAAAAAAAATCCAAAGACTAGTTATTTTATACAACCACATATTTCAAAGTGAAAATCACCTTATGGAATGAAGCCTTAGAACCAAAAGAGAAACATTTCAAGAAAAACAAAACCAAAAACAAACCAACCAAAAAAAACAACCAAAAAAAAAAAATTTAAACAGTTTGGGTCTACTACTCAGAGTGTTACTCAAAGTACTTAGATATCCAATTTGCCTGCAAGCTGAGTGGATTTTTTCCCCATAGTATGTGTAATTAACACCAATAGTACTGTTATTAAACAAACATAGTAAATCATGGATGCATAGTCTGGTTTAGATGCTTTTGTTAGGAATTACAAAGTCAGGATTTACTTTTAGACTGTGACACAAACAGGTTCTAAATGGATAAAGAGTATGCAGCTGAAGAGGAGGTTAGGGGAGAAGAGTAACAAATATAATGTTAAGATGCTTGCTGTTTTGCAGGTTAACAAAGCATGTTAAATACTCATAAACCAATACAGTGAACAGCTAATGACCAAAATAATAAGCATAACATTGCTTTCTCTCCACTGCAACATTACTGTAACAAAATACAGCTAAACCATCTACAGCTACCTTCAGTAAACAATTTTTTTGCTATTGCTCACAACTGGACTAGAGATACTAAAGGGAATAGATAACTAAAGCTCCATGTCAGCATCAAAGTAGAAGAGGGTAGGTAAATATGCATACCTATACGCATTGGCTTTGTTTTGAATCTGCATTTTTGCAGCCTCCTGTTTCTTTTTGCATCATCTCTGTTGTTTGTTTAACCACAACCTTTTTACACACTTCTGTTCTCACCTCTGCTGCATCAAACAAACCACCTGCCTTTACTGTCAAAACCCTTAAGCACACTTCTTTTCTCTCATCTCTCACTCAGTACTGCTGCTGTCTCCAGCCAGCTTATCACATTCATAATACCCTATTCCTTTAACACCTACTAGGTTTCTTTTTTTAAATGGATCCTTTCAGTGCTGTACTGTGGAAGCTCATTATTCTCCTTTACATCAGAGAAACACTCCAGGTCGAGAAATGGATACTGGCAGACATATTGGTTTGCTGGGGTCGCTTGCTAACCAGCAGTCCAGTCTCATCTCACTGCATCTCAGTTTGTTCCTACTGACTCATAGAAAAAGTGAGGTTAGAAGGGGCCTTTGGAGGACATCTAGTCCAGCCTCTTCAAAGCAGACTTAATTTCTACATCAGATGAACTTGCTCAGGGGCTTGTCCAGTAAAACTTTGAAAATTCCTAAGACTGGAGATTCCAGCATGTCCAACCTCTCTGGGCAACCTCTAAGTGTTTCACCACCCACAGTAAAGAGGTTTTCCATCTTCATCTAACAGGAATTTTTTAGTTGCAGTTTGTGTGCCATACACTTTATGTTTTTTTACTGCGTGTCTCTGAGGAAAAAGTCAGTGTCCTCTGTACCCTCCCCTTCAGGTAGTGGAAGAATGCAGATTAGACCCCTCCTTTGCCTTCTTTTCTTGAGGCTGAAGCTTTGTTCCCTCAGCCTCTACTCTATACATGATATGCTCCAGCCCTAAATCTCTGGACTCTCTTCAGATTGTCAGTATCTCTGTAGCACTGAGGGCCCAGTATTAGGCAGAGGACTCAAGATGCAGCCTTGCAAGAGCCAAGTACAGGGCCATCACTTGTCTCAGCCTCTTGGCTATGCTTTTAGTGATGCAGCCCATAATGTGGTTTACCTTCACTGTGCAAGGGCACACTGCTAACTCATGTTAGGTCATTTTATGCAAAGTTAATACCTAACCAGTTAGTTCTGCCTCTGCACCGACACATGGAGTTGTTCCGTTTCAGGTACAGGACCATGTGTTTTATTTTGTTGAACTTCAGAAGGTTTGTCAGCTCATTCTTTCACCTTGCTGAGGTCCTCCTGAATGGCAGCCCAACGATTCAAGTATCAACCATTATCATCTGCAGACTTCTGAGGGCGTGTTCTGTCCCATCATCCAAGTCATTGATGAAGGTGTTAAACAGCATTGGCCCCGCTGTCAACCACTGAGGAACATGCTTTTAACAACTCATCAAACTTTGAACCACAGACCATTAACACTGTGAAACCAACAATCCAGCCAGCTTGTCACCCACTTTGTAGTGCGCCTATGTAGCCATGTCTCTTCAGTTTGTCTACAAGGATACTGTAGCAGACTCAAAACCTTTAAGGTGATCAACAACCACTGCTGTCCCCACATCCACAGAACTAGCCATTTCATCACAAAAAGCAGTTGGTTTGGCAGACTCACAATTTGCCCTTTGCCCTTCCTAATCATATTCCTGTCCTCAGAATGCCTTCCATGAGGACTTGCTCCATAATTTTCCCCAGGACTGAGGTGAGGCCTTAGCCTATAGGTCTGCAGATCCTCCTTAACTTTTTGAAGATGAACTTGAAGACTAGCATGGAGCTGTCTGTTTCTTCTTTTATGTTAGTTTGGAAGTTCTTTGGCAGCAGGTGCCTAGCATGTACTCCAGTGGGTCCAGGACAGTGTCAGGTTCATGGTAGTAATTATTATGATACCTGGTGAGTAGCTTCTGCTTTTTTTGATCATTAAATCACACATTATTGTCACTGTTGCTTCCTGGTCTCTCAAGTTCATTGTAAAGTTTTAAGTTACAAATGTATTACTCAAAACTAAAAGGTTCTAGAATACAGCAGGTCCTTAAGTTCCCCCCATGAATGCTATTAACTTTCAAATAATTCAGTTAACATATAATTTACCTAGTAGGTTTTGGTTATTAAACAGTTGCTTATGTCTTCTCTGAATCCTGGTCTTCAAGCTATTGCACTTCCAGTTCTGGAAAGAAAGAAGAATGCTTATCCGTGAGTTAAGTTATGATTCCAGAGTAAGCCTTTCATGGAAAGGATTGGTTTGGGGTAAGCTAGTTTCACAAAATTCACAGGAACTGTTCTACTACTGAATCACTGTTGGATCTGTGTGAGCTGATGTTTCTCCCCTATATGGGGAGAAAGATAGACTTCTAAGTCCTTGAAATTTTTCACTGAGAGAACAATCGTACTGGGAAAACGCAAGCTTTTCAGCAAAAGATGAGGGCAGAAGGATGTTCTGTTACCATTTTCCTCTTCTTTCAGTGACATAACTACATTGTGGATATCTTCTACACTATATGCATGTGTAATTATTTGAGTTTTCCTACTTGCCTCTTTCCTTGGAAGGGTGAGGCATTCACAGTTTGGTCTTTTATTTAACAAATTTTTTTTAAAAAGACACTTTCTTTGTGCAACTCTCATTTCTTTGGATCAAAACTGAAAGTGAACATAATGCTTTTTTATTATTGAACTTAACGGTTACACTTAGACTTTTGATAGAAAAATGGCAAAAAAATATTTTAGCTTGACATTTGACCTTCCTAATTTCAACTTTTATATTGCCAATGCTTGCAAACCATTTTTTTTTCAAATTCTTTTTTTTCCCCGCAAGAAAACCAGGTATTGATACAAGTAGCAGGGCTTGGAAATGGAGCCGTTTTCATGTAGACATGAAGTTCTTTTAAAAGAATGTTTTAATTGATTGGAAACAAAGTCACTTGGCAGCTGGAATAGAAAATAATTCTTAAATTTCATACATAGGAGGCAGAAATTCAGATATATTCTATCACAGGGAGAATTCTACTAGTCATCTGGTTAAAAGTCTATCTAAAACTCCTTGACTTAAAAATTTTGGTGATGGTTTGCTTTTGTGACACTTTTAGTTGACTTACTGCTGGACTGTACAAAGCCATTGCTGAATCATTTGTTTCATGCTGTAGAATGCCTCGTAGTCATGGAAGCTGTGAAGATTAATTCCTCTGATTAGAGCAATTACATGCTCCACATCCTAAAAGAATTTTATAAATTTAAGACCAAGAAAATGTGTTCCATTTTAAACAGCAAGCCTCTTAATTCTACTGTTCCTGTAGAAGTCCTTTGTTTGTGCTGACATGTTTAGTTATACCTCATGTATAGGTAAACAAATTGTATACATAGGACAAAACAATACACTAATAGGAACACTAAAATATTTTTAGACTTCCCCGTCTCAGTATCTCTAAGTGTAACTAGTATTTCCTTGAAAACAATGGGTCCCTGAGAAATCAGTTAAGTAACACTTGTTGCCACTTCACTATTTTTCCTCTACTCCTCTGCAAGATTTTGATGAATACCTTGCTTTTTTAGCAATCTTACAAATAGCCTAGCAGTTCTTTCAGGGTACCTAGTACTTCTTGATACCAGTACTACAACCCTTAGTGTAAAAGTTGAGACTAAAAAGTCAACGGATAAAGAGATATTTGTTGTTTGGGCAAGGAGGTTAATGATGAGCTAATATTCATGCCTCATGTACATAGCCAAAGACAATTTAATAAAATGGGGGCATACTCAAATACAGCAAAATCATGAATAAGGCAGATAAACTGATCTGTCTGCCCATCGGTATAAATCCATTCAGGACTAGAAGCAAATCAGCTCCAAAGCCATTGCATACGTTACAGCAAATACAACTTGTCATTAAAATAGGATTTTATCTTGTGCCAGAAAGAGCCATCTTTTGCATTTCATCTTTAGGGACTACTAAGAGGACAAAGTGAGTTCAGGACTTCCAAGTATTAGCTCCTGCCAGCAGAGACGTAAGGAGTGTAAAGGAAGAGAGGTTCAGGCGGTGAATTAACAGCTTCCAGGCCAGTTTCCATAAGCAGCTGGGAAGCCTGTGGCAGGGAAGTCTCCTTTGGGCATGACAGACCAAGGAAAAACTGCACCTGTATGAGCAGCATTACACCCAGTATAAAGCCAGATGCTGTGCCACCTCACAGCAGTCTAGGTTGTGCTCTGTGGACATTCACCATTTAGCAGGGATGGGCAGAGGTGGTGTCAGCTCCCTAGCAGGGGGAAGCAGAGCACCCCAGAGGTGATAGCTACCTGCTCAGTTGGAGGCTTCTGCAGGGTCAGCCAGCACCACTGCTCTGACTGGTGCTGCTCAGTTTCGATCCATGGTCATCTTCCTCCTTGCCCTTGAAGCAGCAGGAGTGAGATCCTGGGGTTGTGAGGATATAGGCCAGTATCAGGGAGCAGCAAGGGCCAGCTACTCCCAAAGGGAGGCAGGCCAGGATCCAAGGGTAATCCCAGTGTAGACAGAGCTTGCACTAAGCGCAGCTCAGTCCAACAGCATGTGACTGTAGTAAGGAGCACAGCGTGCTGGTAACAAGATCCATCAGCAGTCCCAGACAAGGTAAGCAGTGAAGCAGCTGTTTGGTCCATCTGGGAGGAGAAGGGGCTAAAGCCAAACAGCAGCATATACATGAGCAGTCCATCTAGGAGACAAGCTACTGGCAAGGTAGGTCCAAAGTCTGTCCAAAAAGTAGAGCTAGAGAGAGCTATGTATGTGAATCAGGTCAGGGCTTAAATGGAGCTCTTAGGCCAATGGGCAGAGGCCACGGGAGGAGGCCTCAGGTGAGACTGGTCAGGACAGTTAAGGCCTATTGATGCACTCAGGGCCGTGTCAGCTGGAGCAGAGAAGAACTGTTTCTCCTCTGTGCTTTTTCTCGGTCCATTCTGATGGCTCAGGCCCACCCAGAAGGGGAAGCCAAAAAGACAATGTCCAGACTGGAGGTGAGGTCATGATCTGTGACATAGAACAATTTGCTGTTCTTATGATAATGCTCAGGGAAGTAACAGTTTTTGTAGCATTCTCCAATTGGCATGTCATTAAGCCTGCCTTTTGAACTTTAATGGCTTGATGCAAGACTTGTTTTTCTGTTTATCTTGCTCAAGCTCTTGTTGGGTAAGAATGCCCAGCAATGTCTCCTAGAGAAATAAAGAAGTTGTCATTAAAAAGGCAAAGCTCCTCTCTCAGCTTTTTTTCCCCTTTAAAATGTAGGCCTATTTTCATGGAATTTATTTGCTATATTTTGTACCTGCTATATATTTTTTGCTATAACACCATATGTTCAGGTTCCTCCTGAATTAATTAGCAGAAATTAGAAGCTTAAACCTTTGGAGAGTTTCCAAGGAATAAAGACTGGAAACTTTTGCAGTTATCAGATCCTTCATTGGAAGTATAGGCATATCAGTGAATTAATTATGACCAGAAATTTGACGTAAAATATTACTTACCTTTTTTTTCTGTTAATTTAATGCTTACTCAACCGAAGGTTGTGCCTACTTCTGCAAGAGATCAGTCACGTTGAGAGTATGATGTACACCCACATTTCTCTTGACTATTTATTGTCCAAGGGTAAAAAAACCCCAGATTTATGGCAGTTACTGCACTGTTGACCTGGCTGGTGTTTGTAAAATAGAAGACTGGAGCATTTGTCAAGGCAGAGTTTGTGAACTTGATAATACAGATAGCACCCAATGTGGATACATAAAAATGAGTAGTAACTGCTAAAAGAAGGAAGGCAAATAGTAGTTGCAGATAGTGAAATAGAAAGGAAACAGATCAATGGGATGTTATTTTATAAGGCAAAAGGGAACACTTTTGATGCTGTGTAGGCTTTGCACTGCTGGTCACCATAATTTGCAGATACTCTTCAGCGGTTTGCTGGTGATTACCACGATGAGATGAATCTAGTAAAGGGGTGTCATTTTCTGGACTGATGCTCTGATCTTAGTGAGGGGGCAAGTGGGCAGTCTGGAGAAAAGGGAACGAGGAAGGCTTGTAGTCAGGGACTTCTCTGCCATCTTCTTTACCCTTAGAAGCAATGCTATCAACTTTGTATCTCATGGCTTCTCTATGAGAATGTGAAACATGAAAAAACTTTGAGGGAATAAGTCGTATTTTCCAAAGCAAAGAGTTTTTGTAATATTTTTATAAGAGTCAGTTACTTTAAGCAAATTATCTTCTTTTACATTCACATGTGCAGTAAGTCATAAGCACTGGAGATAAATTAGGCTTTGGCCCTTTGTGTTCTGGACATTTCCCATATCCTTTAACATATAGATGAGGTGAAGGCACAGCACACTCTAAAAAGCAGGTTTTGTGGGGGCAGGTACCCAGCCATATCCAAATCAGCTAGAGGCTCTCTAGGTTGTGTGCCTCGGTTCAGTCATTTGGTGTATCAGAAGTACATTATAGGGTGGGGAGAGGAAGTATGGTTAGAATTTTCTTTTCAGTATATGACTTTAGTCTTTCCTAAAGGATTATTTTACTATTATTTTCCCCTCTTCCCTAAATTGGTTTACAGACCAGTTGTTTGATAGAACCATATCACTTGCTATGGTCACCCTCCTCTGTGCAGATGAAGCCATGGTTATTTCAGAGAGATAAGGCCTTCATCTTCATAAAATCAATTCACCTGTATTGTTTCTCCTCCCCCTATTCACCCTACCAAATGTCTAACTTTCTTCTGTCTGAGTGATCAATCCACAGGAAATAATTTCAGTTGAACCTTTGGTTTCTTTATGGCCAAGAGTCAAGCTAGGATGGAATTGCTATCTAATAAAATAGAATTGTTTCCAGAAGCTGCAGGGCTACAAACAGCCTTACTGTATTTTCTGTGTGATTTATTTTATTTAGTATCCTTTTAGTTTAGTTTTCTTTTTTGAATATGCATACTTCTGGAAAAACTATTCACAAATGCTCATCTTGGGAGCATGCTGAAAAACAGCAACAGTGCTGAACTGCTGTGTTTTCTGCTAAAAATATGACCAGAGTCTGTTCCAACCTTTTTTTTAATTAAACCAGGACCTTTCAGGGTTCACACAGCCTGCCAGTGGTTTTCACACTTTTTTCTTCAACACTATACAGCATTTTTTAAGACACATTTTGTATTCAGTGCCTTTGTTTTACTACCCTTGGGGATTAAAACTCTTTCTTCTTAAAGTGGTACTGGTAGTAGCATTCAGCTTCTCATAGTATACCTCAGACCTGATGTAGTACTAATGTTAATAAAGGTCGGTGAATAGTTTTGCCTCTCCATCCTACTATATTCTTGACACCTTTGAGGCATAATACTGTAGGGCAGAAAGAGGTATGCCCATACTGAGCCTCTGGACCAAACTCCTGACTGCCCTGACACCAGTTGAGAGCAGCTTTCAGCCTTCTTGGTATAAAGGTGGGATTTCCCTTGTCATGGCCTGTGTTCTGTGTAGAGACATACCTCTGCTTTGCTGGAAACAAGGTCAAATGAGAAATGATGGACAAAGCTTGTGTTTGGATGGACTGGCTTGTAGCGCTAGATTTTCTATAAGGTTAGATAGCCACTGGTCACCATTACTGCAGTGGGGCATGTTCACATAAATATGGTAAGACCTGCTCGGAGCATCATGCTGCCTCCTTGCACCAGATCTTGTTTTCATCAGCCAAGTTGAAGTGCAAGCAGAGTAGGTGCCCTTCTGTCTGCTGCCTGCTGACCGTGTGGTCAGGGGAATTATTGCTGCTTCAAGGCTCATTTGCAGGATGACTACAGCTGGTTGACCCCTTGGAGGTCAGTGTCTGGGGATATGGAGGGTGTGTGACCTTAATGTGAGTAAGCATGATACGAGTATTTGGGAATATCCAGGTCATGCAAATGTAGTCTTAATAATGCAGCATACACCCAACAGCCGTAATGCCATGATTTCTTTACTGAATGACTGCATCATAGCTGTTAACCTGAGCTGGTAGAAGATGGAGAAGGTAGAAATGTAGAGGGATCTGTATCACAGATTGCAAACGTAAGATTTTCTTCCACAACATTTTCCCATACCTGTCTCAATCCTGAACTGTTGAGGTCATCTGAGAGCTATCCCTGTTGTCAGCAAGTAGTGGATCAAACAATTCCACTAGTTCTATGTGCTCTGTGATGGCAGAGGGAAGGAGTGACACTGTTTGGTATACCCTGGGTGGATGAGAGTTAATGGAAGGAGTCTCAGAGTTCAGCAGGGTATCTTCATTTCATGGTAAACTTACTGAAAAGCTGTTGTTTAAAGATATCTGCTGTAGTCACACTTGTTTCACAGACTGTTGAGGTCATCCCTACATATGCACCTCTATTATTCCCCTAAAAGAAGTAGCTGACATTGTCATTGAGGTCATCTTTAGATTTATGGAAAGGCCATGTGTCATCAACATACTGAGAAGCAAAAAAAATACAACTAAAGCTGTAAAGGAGAAGGGGAAGGGGGTTGCGAGCACACTTCGTCCCACATGCCTACCCTCAGCAATGTGTGGTATTCTGGAGATATAGTGTGCTTCTGGTTAGTGTTGTGTCAGAGAAGGAGGAAGCAGAGGAGTGTAGTTTCCGCTTTTCACCATTCAGGTCAGCTTCCCACTTCCACCTGGATGACTTGATCGCTAATTCTCTTGGTATCCTGAGGTGGGTCTGTCTCTCTTACCCTAGAGCTGAAGGTACGCTGTATAAGCTAGGATTAAAATTAAGAAACTACTTGGCCATTTACACTAACACCTTTGATTTGTATTTAGCATTAAGCAGAGGTTTATTTGCAGAGTTTTGTTTATTAGTTTAAACATCCTCTTTTTCCTCTTGGCTGAATCATCTATGCAGAGCAGCATATTCCTCAGTGAGTAATGGCTGAGAAGCCTCTTCTGTACGTATGGGCCTGTGGTAATTGCTAGACATATTGTAATGCTCTGCTCTTAAATATCTTTTTTTTTTTTTTTTTTTTTAACTAAATAGTTACAAACAGATGATAGTTGCCAATTAAAATTTAGCATTTCAAGGTTTTTTATACTGGAATATACATTATTCCATTTCTCTCTCAAATGTCTTCATTAATGCTGTCTGGTCTCTCTCTATATTGCTTTTCAAGTGGGCCAGTCAGAGGTAGCAGATGAGGATAACATTAATATTCTAAAAGAGATTTCCTTTAAGAGTTCTCAGTGCTTATACAGGAAGGCATGAGCTGCAGGCAGCAGATGCTGGACGCTTGTTACTGGCAACTGTGAGAGCTTGGTGCTGTGTTACACCAAGAGCTTTTGCTGTCATGTTGTGGGTAACACAGGATATGGCAGGAAGAAGTTGCTGCCAAAGAAGTTACTGCTGTTGGATGGGGTATTGCAAGTGTTCACTCAGTATTTCCTCTAATTTTCCTTTTATATCTAATATGCGTTGTTTGCATTTCTAAATATTCAGCAGTTATAAATGTGTAGGTCATATCCAGACTAATCATTGCAGCTTATCTCTGTCAAGACTGTTCTGTTTTTCACATGTGGGTATTTTGCAGCTTTTCTTTACACAAGCCATAATTTTGGTTTGGGGACTTGCAGCTCAATCTAGATTAATAAGAGAGTCAATGAGTTACTTGGAGAATCTTACCTCTCTTTTCTTATACCCTTCTTAACTGACTGTGGGATTTGTTTGGGTTTTTTCCTCAAAGGACACTTCGAGACTAGTCTACCAAATCCTTTCCAAGAGCAGTTCTTGTCTAGAATGTGGCAGACCCTGAGGCCCCCCCACCATAATCATAAAGCTCTCTCAGTGGACCTCATGTGATGTCTGGCTGGTGTTTAATGAACAGCCAGTTGCTGGCATTGGGAATGCACATCACCTCCTTGCTCTCCCATGTCCCCAGGTGAGAACCACTCACATAAGGTCCCACCTTGGCTTCTGACAATAGGCAAAGCAAACAGAAGGTGGGCGAGAGGAAGAATTATTATGGAAATACTGTAGAGGGAAGTACCCACTAAGTTTCTCAATCACAGTACCATTCTTCTCCTTTACATCTTTGCTGCAGTGTGGAGCCTACATCTTGTGTTTCCTTTTCAGAGTCAGGCTATGCAGTGTTTGCCTGAGTGAATATTATTAGTACTTTAACAAAATTTGGAAGAGTTGTCTTCCCACCCAATCGTAAGAGAAGCCATGCTAAAAAGCTACACAGCCCCATAATTCTGCTCATGCAGTGAGAGGACCATTATAAATGTAAAGATAAATACGTAAGTAAACATGGCTGTTTAATGTGTTGCTTAACTGTGATAAAAGCAGCTTTTCTCATCAATAAAGCAGGGTTATTAATATAGAAAGAGAACTTCTCATGGCCTGGGACAGACCGCAAGCCTCAGAGCAAAAACCCTCAGGATTTTACCAGGACTTCATTGAACAAGCAGCTGTCTGTACTGCATTGCCTGCCAAGGCAGTAACTTATTCCAGAAGTTCTCTTCAAATTTAAGTCCTATAGGCTGATGAAACAAGCTGCAGCTATAGTTTAAGGCCTTAGAATAAAGTATGGTTTAATTCTGATGAAAAATTAAGACAAAGTGATGTTTCTATTCAGGCCTATCATGTTACTTTTTGGGCACGTCATATTCAACTGAAACACTCTCAGAGGATACTTCCCCTTTCAGTCCTAGGAAATTTCAACTACTGTGATACAATTTAAAAGTCTCATTCACCAGAGAGCATGTGCCAAACATCTTTTCCAGTGCTTTCATTTTGGCACGGCAAAGTGACAGTGAGACTTGCTGATGGCAAGTAACTTGTCCTATTGAATTGTGTTAATTGTGTTGAATGTAATTTTCTGCAGAAACTGTGTGTCCATTCAGCCTTCTTGGTTGTTAAGAAAACCTTTGAAGTACATAATTAATATAACCAGTAATGGCCTGTCTTGCTGTGGTTGTATGAGGCAGTTCAAAACAGTAAGGAATGATCTATTTAAGACCCAAATTCTGGCTCTAGTTTGCAGTCTCTGCATCTGCAGCCAAGCATTTCAGCAGGCAAGTTCTTGTGTCACAGCAGGGAAGGAAATCCCTTCTCACCCCCAGCATTCTGCAGCAGGAATGATGAATGGTCTCTATTGCCAGTCAGGAGCAAAGTCCTTATTCTTAAAAGGGTGGGGGAATGTAAAGTGAGCTAAGCAGCTTTTACAACACTATAAGCAGACATAACTGTCTGCCAGAATGTATACATTCTAGCAAACAGCCCCCATGTTCATAATTTTTCCCACGTGTTTGCTCTATTTTTTTTTTTTCACCGGTGATGGATTCTAGCCAGTGACCACATCATCCTTTCATACCACTTATCTCTCACTGACATGTGGCTGCAAGAGAGCTTTCTTACTGATGTTTGATGAGCAGAACAGGAATTAAGATCTTTCATATTTTAACTGCTCTTTTCTTAGACTCATACAGTCAGTGTTGAGGATTCAGAACTTTATTAGAAATCTTTCTATGTATATTGCTTTGTGTCTTGGCACTTGAGATGCGTTATTGTAGGTGAAACTTAACCTCCAGCATTTTTTAAGTAAGTTTCATGGCTGTTGAGCAAATCCTGAAAATGTGATCCCTGAAGGCTTGGAAAACAGAAAGTAAATACAAAGAACTTCAGATTTATTATTTCAAGTCTCATGGTTTTTATTCCAGTTCTGTGATATTTTGGAGCCTGACTCATGATATTTGAATACTTGAGGCTGACAATACAAATATTTCATTCACACACTCTCTATGTTACACTGTATTTACATAAGTAGTCAAGAGCGATGAGGAGAGTCTACCATGAAAAATGTGGGAGATTTGGGAGGATGGGAACATCATGACCCTTCTCCTTTGGTGCCAGAGCTGTTTGTAACTCCATGAATTGTCAACAGTATAAATGAGAATTTGTTTACTTTTTTTTTTTCAGAGCATGAACAAGGCAAGTATCAAATTGATAAAGAACATACAAAGAAAATACAATACAGTCTGTCAATAAAACTCTCTTTTTCATTATGCAAAGTATAATCTTTTTATTCTAAACATCTGAAATTGGTTTCCTCTTTGCATAGTGTTTTAAAGCCAGGTACTTCTTCAGTAAGAGTTAAGTAAGTACTGCAGTCATGAAGACTACCTAGGACTGAAACTGCTGCTTCTGGTCATGCCCATTAGGCAACTGTAATATGGAGGAAGTAAAAGACATATTTACTATTTTTACTCCAAAACCCCAAAACAAACCCCAAACCCCCAACCCTTGAGATGCGATAAATAGGATGACACGAAGTGGTATTTTAGCTCTGAAGAGTTGTATCTGAAGGATTCTGATGATACCTGGTGTCCAAGGCAACACTTTCAAGAGCTTCTGTTGCCTTCCAGTCCGATTCTGTGGCAGTGCCACGTGAAACAGCAACTTGTCAGTGACAGGACAGTGGCTAGCAGAAAATAAATGGGGCTAAAGTAGTATCAGAAAAATCAAGGGAATTCAAATATTCAAGCCCAACAAGTCCAGCTTGTTCATCTTCTGTGAACTTACTTGTAATAAAGTAAGCTTTATCTGTACCTCCGTAAGGGCTTAGAAATTAGGAGAAGAGTTGGTAAGAGAGTATGTCCACAGTAAAGGTGAGTACAAATGTGTGGTAGACATCAGTAGTTAATGGCTGGGATATTAGAAAAGGATACTATGATCTTCAGTAAACCATTATTATTTCCACAGTTTGAGGAATCTTAAAACACTGATGTTCAGCTGTAACCAAATATTTCAATAATTAACTGGATTGTCTAATTGTCTAACTAACTAACTCTCTAACTAAATGCTAGCATTTCAGATAAGTGTGTGATCTGTAGTACTCTGTCAGGAAGATGTGAGATTTTCTACGAGAGATTTTGGAGTTGAATAAGAAAAAGAAATTTGAAAATCAGTATTGTATTTTGATGTGGGGAATTTTACTCCTTTCCTCTGGACATAAAAACCAAACTAAGAGGAAAAAACAGGTTGCAGGTTACAAGGCATAAAAATTTTAGGGTGGGCTAAGGCATGAGGAAGTAGTATTTAGGATCTATAAGTTCCTGAAGATAACCAAAAAAGAGTAGTGTCCACCTGGGTCACCACTTTCGTGGTCATCGGCATTGCCATGGAACATACTCTTTCAAGAGATCTCTCATATCAAAACACATTTCTATTAATTTTAGCTGATTTTCATGCTAGTTATCATATTAAAGGCAGCATCTTTGAAGTAAGTCTTTCATACAACGTTTTTGCTATGATATAATTGTACAGTGTTGCTGAAATAAAACTGGAAATTAATGGTGCTTCTCAGAGGCCATAGAGGTAAAGTAATTCTTAAATAATTTGACAGTTGGTTCAACATATAACCAGAAACTTCTGCAGTATTTAGAAGATGGATTACTAAGCCATTAGCAATCTAGCAATATGATTAGATAACCATATTAATAAACATCTGTCACAATAGCATAGCAGATGTGCTAGGTACGTATATAACATAAAATGTAAATTTTTGATAAGTACTTTCTTATTTTTTACTACACAGTGTTTTAATTACATTATATATCATGCCATTTGTTTCAATTTGCAACACTGCAAGTCCTTTTTTTAAACAAATCTGAGGACAGTTTTCTGATAAATTCTAAAATATGACTCTGCTAATTAAATAATTTTAAAAGGTGAATTTTATTGTCTTCCATTACCGACCAACAGCCTATCATTACAGGTTTGTTGCAGCATTTTGTTTCTGATAATCCTGATTTTGGTACCTCTCTAGGCTCAATAGCATCTTTTAATTCCTGTTGCTGTTAAATTTATAATGCGTGGCATGTAGGGTGTACAACTTCATGACTCCCTTTTCTAAATGTCAGATGTCACAATTGGGCAAAAATGGCCATTGTTTTCTGAAGATGAAACTCGAAAACTTGATAAATGCAATTGTAAGGTATAGTAGTTTAACTACCAGAAAACTGCCTCCCTAACTCCCAAGAATTTCTTCCATTCCTGTGTTCTGTGTCCTAAACTTCATTCAATTTAAAATCCATTTATCATATTTGCAAAATCTTTGATCATTGTGAATTTTTTCTTCACAAAACACTAGATGAGCACTCTGAAAGACAATTTTGCAGTATTTTTATATACCATTAGTCAAATACATCTTTTTGAGCAATAAAGTTAGCAGGTTACTGATAGCCCAGGTGAGTTTTTCAGTCAAACTTTGGTATTAATTTGTATTTTTCTGGGGATTTTTCAGAAGACTGATTCCTTTGTTGTGACATACTGGGTAGTTAAAATTATAATTGTACCACTGAGAGGTCTTGTTCTTTCAAGTAGCTTTAAAAGCTATTAATGATAGCTTGTGGGCAGAAGTGTTGAAAAATACAATTATTAATAGCACATGTTAACACTGGAAGTAGGGTAGCACATGCAAACTCTGAAAATGGCATGACTGGTGATTAGCAAGATGATGTTGCATGTAGTAAAGGCACTCTGAAAGGTTCATTTTGGAATCAACATTTCAGTGGAATGATGAAGCCTTCAGTAAAGACTACTACAGTAGGAAGTATTGGCAAGAAAGAGGTAAAATGATTGTGCTGTGAGTCAAAGAGTTCAGAAAAAGTTAGAGGGAAGGTGAAAAAGAGATTTGCTGAGGCTAACTGCATAAAGTAAAATAATGCTGTAAGACAGACCTGATTGTATCATGGCCTCCTTTCTAGCCCATGATATTACTACTGTTAATCAGTTTTGCCAGTTCTCCCAATTTTCTTCTGTATCTAGCAATATGAGTTTCTTTTTCCCTAAAGTATCTGCATCTGAAGATCTATGGGTAGGTGAGCCTCTCAGGGCTCTGCTTCACATGTAAAGATATTTTTTGTTCTTCCAGCCATCATCTCTCCCCTCTGTTCTTGCAGAGGTGTCCACAGTGACTACAGTCATGGCACCGAGCTGCAGTGCATCAAGGTCTCCTGTTGCTACTGCCCAGCAGGGTAGGGATGCTGGAGAGGATGGTGTGGTAGAGTGGCCACTCATCACAGCTGTCCATGCTAAGGAAGCCCTTGTTTTGAGTTGGGCAGAGCCTTAACCTTTATTTAAAGGTAAAATGGTTTCATAGAATCATAGAATGGGTTGGGTTGGAAGGGACCTTAAAGATCATCTCGTTCCAACCCCCTTGCCATGGGCCAGGACACCTTCCACTAGACCAGGTTGCTCAAACCCCCATCCAGCCTGGCCTTGAACACTTCCAGGGAGGGGACATCCACAGCTTCTCTGGGAAACCTGTTTGACTGCCTCACCACCCTCAGAGTGAAGAATTTCTTCCTTTCTTCTAATCTAAATCTACCCTCTTGCAGTTTAAAGCCATTACCCCTTGTCCTATCACTACATGCCTTTGTAAAAAGTCCCTTGTTGGCTGTCCTGTAGGTCCCCTTTAGGTACTGGAAGGCTGCTCTGAGGTCTCCCTGGAGCCTTCTCTTCTCCAGGCTGAACAACCCCAACTCTCTCAGCCTGTCTTCATAGATGAGGTGCTCCAGCCCTCTCATCATCTTCATGGCCCTCCACTGGATTTGCTCCAACAGGTCCATGTCCTCTTTATATTGGGGACCCCAGAGCTGAACACAGTACTCCAGGTAGGGTCTCACGAGAGCAGAGTAGAAGGGGAGAATCACCTCCCTCAACCAGCTGGCATGCTTCTTTTTATGCAGCCCAGGATACAGTGGCTTTCTGGGCTGTGAACACACATGGCTGGGTCATGTTGAGCTCCTCGTCAACCAACACCCCCAAGTCATTCTCCTCAGGGCTGCTTTCAATCCACTCATAGCCGAGCCGTATTTGTGCTTGGGATTGAACCGACCCATGTGCAGAACCTTGCACTTGGCCTTGTTGAGCTTCATGAGGTTCTCGCAGACCCACCTCTCAAGCCTGTCAAGGTCCCTCTGGATGGCATCCCTTCCCTCCAGTGTGTTGATCTCACCACACAGCTTGGTGTTGTCAGCAAACTTGCTGAGGGTGCACTCAATCCCACTGTTCATGTCTCCTACAAAGATGTTAAAAAGTGCTGGTCCCAATACCGACCCCTGAGGTATACCACTCATCACTAGTCTCCACTCAGACCATTGAGCGCAACTCTTTGAATGCGACCGTCCAGCCAATTCCTTATCCAGTGAGTGGTCATCTGTCAAATCCATGTCTCTCCAATTTAGAGACAAGGATGTCGTGCGGGACAGTGTCAAATGCTTTGCACAAGTCCAGGTAGATGACATCAGTTGCTCTTCCCTTATCCACCAATGCTATAACCCCTTTGTAGAAGGCCACAAAATTTTTCAGGCATGATTTGCTTTTAGTGAAGCCATGTTGGCTGTTACCAGTCACCTCCTTATTTTCTATATGCCTTAGGATATTTTCCAGGAGGATCTGCTGCATGATCTTGCCAGTGTACCATATATTATACTTTGGGTTTGTGATCATGTAAATAAAAGCTTCTCCATAACTCCATGTCCAGAGGGTAGTTGGCACCTTCAACCTTTAGCTTGGCCTTTCTGAATTTAATTAAGTGTTTAGTTATGCATCTGCCAGCATTCCTAATGGTTTTCTTCAAGTAGTTTGTGTTTTTAAATTGCATTGATTTATTCTGTATTACCTTCTTGAGGCCAGAGGGGAAGTACTTTCTGCTTGTTTATATATGCCATTCGTTTTACTAAGTGTTAAAACGTAGGGTCAGATCCTACCATGCGCTCCATCCCTGCTTTGTTCTAAAAACATAGAAGAGACTTCAAAAGTTAGAAAAACGTGACAATTTGATGTCTAGTAACTTCATTTAATTGCGTGTGTGGTCCAGGAACTCCCCATGTAGTCATTTGCATCCCTGAGATAATGGATGGACTTGCAACAGCAGACTGAGTGCAGACAAGGTGCAGACTGAACTGTAGCCACCTTCACCAAGAAGGACATAACCAAGTGGTGCAGGAGCTCTCTGGATGGGAGTTCTAGAGCATCCTTAAGGTTTCCCCAGGCAGCTCCTGTGGTGTTGATAAACAGCCAGGGTAGAGAATCTGGCCCATCCAGACTCTCCAGGCACTTCCTGCTGCAAAACTGATGAAACTCTACACAGGAGATACTTGTAAATAGCCAGTAGAAACTGGTGCTGCAGATGCCGAACTGGTGACTTAAGACAGTCCGTTGTACCTCACTAAAGTCATGAGGATGCATGTAGTTTGGTTAGTGAATAGCAATGGATTGATTATGCACAGGCTGGAGTGGTCATGTAGGGCCACAGGCTAGCTGAATGGTAAAAAACTCAGCAGAAGAATGGTTTGGGAAGTCTCTCACAATCCAGCTGAAGATGCTGTTGTGAGGGCACCTGGAATAGAGAGTCCAGAGAGAGACCAACTGTCCTGTTTTAGAGAGATGATTTCCCACAAGAGCATTACCCTGTGCCAGTTCCCAGTAACTCAGTTTTAACACTCTATTCATGAGTATCTGTGCACTGCTGTAAAATTTCAAAAGGTAAGGTCTGCCATTAAGTGAATTTTTTTAATGACACAATTAAACGAGGAATAAATATCCTCAAAAAATCACAGCATAGTGGTCATAAAGCACCAAATTTAAATTTGCCATTTGATTTTTAACCTCTACCTTTTGGGATTCACTGAGTTTTAATTGCCGTAACAGGCCTTGCTACAAGGCATGTTCTGAAACAGGTAGGAAATAGTCTGGATATATATGTGGCTAGATTCTTCTAAAGAAAAAAAATTAATAGAAAACAGATGCAACAAATGATTTTCAGAACAATTAATTTGCTTTCTTTCATTGGAGAACTGAAAAGATAACACTTGGAAGAACAAAAGCGTTTCTTTCATGTTTTAAGGGTTACAGCATAGCAAGAGGCTTTATAAGACAATATTGACTTATTTAAGTGGCATTGCTATATGTTTGCACTGTACTGCTTACATTCATATTTTATTTCATTAGTAGTCCTCCAATGGCTTTTTTCTGCTTCCAGGCTGTTAAGACTTGTGTTTTCTAGACCATGTTGTAACTCTATTGAAAATTCAACACATGGTCCACAAGAGTAGGAAGCAGATGGGCCACTCTGCAGTGGGAGTCCTTAGAGATAATGCTGACTTTCTGACTCGGCCATAATTCACCTCTGTGCTTTGAGAAAATGCAGATACGGAGCTGCAGTGCCGTTATATTTGAAACATATAGCCAAACACCTCCATGCTTGCTCTTTCAGCTGTCATGGGAGACAACCCTAGAGTACCTCTGCAGACAGGCTGTCAGTGCCTACGAAGTATCATAGACAGTGTGTCTGGCCTGTTCATAATGGACAAGATTTGACATCTTCTTCTGCATTGTCCACTTTGTTGCACAATCCAGGTCAGACTGCAAGGAAGATGTGCATTTATTAACATGTATGCATACAATTCTAATGTTATTTGTTCATAACCAAATAGTTTCGACTTACAGGAAGGCTTGGATTTTAAAAATTACTGAAACATACAGTCTGTGAGGCTACTGGATGGTTTCTTATATTAGAAATGTTAAAAGTTTCTGGATAATTTCTGGTCGTGACAGGGAAAATAGGAAAAGGGAGATTGATGAGGCAAATAGCAGAGATTTTTCCTGTAATCAACAAAACAGTAACTGTAGGTATGTAACAGCGGTTAAAAATGATAGACATCCAAATTAAAGCCCATGACTGGTAAGGTCTGCTGACCCTTCTTAGCAACTAAAAAAATCAAAGTGTCCTTTGAAAAGCTGGATTTGGAAGCAGAAAGAGATGGAGAGCTAATGAGAGGAAGAAGAGATGAGAAACAAATAATTGATGCCTGCTTTAGATACCAGAACTGCCTCACTTGTGATGTTCTGGTATTCTCTTACATTGTACCAACAGTGTTTGTATATGGATGTGATAAACAGATCCGAGGGAGATTTAGAGAGAGATTTCTGGTGGTACAGGGAAAAGTGGCTATGAAATAGCTAACTGGGGGAACCAGTTTCTACATCTGTAAGTTGTTTCCTCTGTAACTAAACGAAATGCAAATCATTGAGCTTCATGCAGGGCATCTGCTCAGTAACAGCATCATCAAATTATTCAGGTGTGCTACATTGTACAAACCACTGCTTTTGTTACAATTTCATCTCTATTTTTAATAAACTACTACCAAACACAGAAGTGCTTCTATGTTTACATGCACTTAGCTGAAAATCTAAGAATTGTGAGTGGTTTCCATACTTAACACTTGTGCATGCAGATGGGCACCCTTGGACATTTGGACTTGTCTTGCAGTCTTTGATGAAATGCATCATCAAAGTGTCGACTTTATACCCAGTTGAGACCTGCTGCAGCAGTATTTTTATCTCTACAGGCTTTTGGTTGGTTGGTTGGTTTTTGGGGTTTTTTTTTTGAGTCCAGTGTAAAATCCACTGATAAAATAATTTAGTAACAACAGCTAGCATTGTGAAGCACTATGAAGTGCTTTTCATCTTCAGCTCACAATGACAATTTTATATTGTTATTAGTGTTTTGTTTTTTAATATATACACCTCCTGCAGCTGGTCTCAACTGGATAGAAATTTGGACATTTTCATTAACGCATTTCATCAGGTTTGGCAAGAGAACTCCATATATCTTTGAGAAGATTTGGACTTTGAGATCTATAGGTGAAGGGAAAGGGTGTCTGCCTATGTGCACAAGTGTAAGTATGGGAAGATCTCACAATTCTTAGACTTTAACCTCTGTAAGTGTATGTAAACATACAGACACTTCTGTGTTCGGTTGTTGCACATACAAATACTCAATGCATATGCATACACATCAGTCAGATGTACAGACATGTATCCCTTTGATGCTTTGCTTTCCACATTCTGTTGTTGCTATGATTAGTTTTGTCAGCCTTCTGATTTAACAACTTGTAGTCAGGGTTTCGGCTCTCTTCCACCTCCCAGGCTACACGTACAGCTCCTCTACTGACATACCTTCTTTTCTGTTCCCACTTGACTTCTGCCTCAGGTTCTCTTCTATTCTCTTCCATACTATTTTAAAATACAGTTCCAAATTATGAAGCATCTTTGACAGGTAACATAATGTTGAGTAACTATTCAAGTAATATCAGCATTTTTTCCCTACTAACTATTTCAGGATTTCTCAGTTTCAAAAGCATCATGATTAGAATGATGGAGCAGCACTCTGCTATATAGGACTACATTCTGAAGCAAGAATTCCTTGGTGTTAAGCCATATGCTTTTCAAAATTGGAGACCAGAAATAGCACTTCCAGTGACAGTTATTTTGCAATACTGTCATGTTCACCTTTGATCCTGCAGCCAAGTTTTTCTAACTTTTTTTTGCATTTTTCTAACAGAGCTTATACAGCTGACAAAATAGGATATGTGAGCTTAGAAACAAGAGTCGTTTGTCCTTTTCATGTTTAAATAGCTGCATTCGTTAGTCAAAGCAGAGAGAAGAAGAAAACACAGCATTAAGAAAAGGTGTATTATGCTTTTTAATATTATCAAATATTTTTTCCAAACAGTAATACAAATGAAGGGCATTTTGTTTGTTGTTATGCGGTCACATTGTATTTTACAGGGTCAGGAACAGACACTATCAAGGATGGGCCTACGGGCTTTGGCAGACTTGATAGCTAGGGACCATGCCGTCTGAAAGCAGCTGGGGGCAAAGCGGGAGGCAGGGCCATGCTGTTCTGCATCGCAGTGCCTGAGGGGCTGTGGTGGCCCACGAATGAGAATCACTGTTGCATAGGCATGGCACCAAAGATGAACTACAAATATACCATAGAGTCTCCGTGATGTTTTGTGAAATTACCAGAAGATTCAGGGTTTTTTTCAGAGACCACAAGAAGTGATCATGGTTTTAGTGAAATTCGGAGATTTTGGACATTGCTATCAGAACTGAAATTGTTAGACCCTAAAGGCCTTTGAAAAATCTGCTTCTGTATTGTCTACTAAGAGCTGAGAAGATTTTTGATTGCTCTATTTTCATCTTGGGTGGCAAAAGACAGGAAGAGCGAGCAGCAAAAAGAAATAAATGACTGGGTTCCTCTTAGAGCAAAGCCTTGTAAATAATAGCTTGCTTTATTTTGTAAAGCTAGTGAAAGCACAAAGGATTTGGGGAGAGAAGGATGACCTAGATAAGAAAATTACCAATGCGAGATCAACAGTGATGTATCTAGATAGTAGAATCTGTCCCAGAGCAGAAAAAGAAAGAAATCATAGGGCTGATATAAACTTGTATTGATGTAAAAAAAATTGCTGTAAATAACAGTACTTTCCAATTCCCATTTAACTGCCACACTGGTGTGAAAGATTTAACTACTCCTGTGGATTATTACACTGGTTTTCATTTTCAGTATTTCTTTAGCCACGGTTCCATTATCATTCTGTAAAGATCTGGGAGAAGAGGGAAGTATAGTTTGCCTCCTGCCAATTTAACTCAAAGGAAAAGTCTGGACTTTTCAACTGTTCTGTGTTTAGTATTTTTCCCACTTCCTTGGTTTCTTCAAAGCTAGTGCTGTAGAATTCATTGGGCTAATTATTGCAGGTTCATGGAGAAATTGTGTCATTTCCTAGTGTTCCCTATAACAGAAGGGGGCCACTTTGACAGAAGAGATGCCTTTGAGACAAGACATGCATGATGTTAGATAAGATGTCATTGTTGATAGAGCATGTAACCATATGAGTGTGTTGTGCCACGTAACCCAGTGACTGCAGCTGAGGAGGAATTCCCATGTCAAGATTTTTCACAGAGCCTTACTGCTTATTCCACCATAATAAGCTGAAGCTTAGGAAGCAAACCCAAACGTAATCCATTCCATTGACACTCAGTCTTCTCTTTTCTAAATTAAGTCTTATGTCTTTCTGGGAATTCTCCTACAGAGACCTCGTTACTGTAAAAAAGAGCTGAAGTTTTACTTCTCCTCTGTGTTTACCATTTTCCCACTGCCTTTCCTTCTGCAGCATGCTATTGTTGATTCATGATGGATTTGTGATCCACTGAAACTCCAAATTGCTTCTTACTGTCCTGTTGTGTAGGGACTGACTCTCTACTTGTATCTGTGCGTTTGATTTTCCTACCTGAGGGCTCATATCCTTTTTTAATTGCATCTACTTTTTCTTCCATACTTTTCTCAAGATAATTCTTAATTCCAAGTCTGGCCTCCCAGTTTATTTCCTTCTCCTTCCACATCACTATGAAGTTTAAGTTCATTAAGCATTCTTTTTTTCCTTCATTCAAGTCATAAATAAGGAACTGAGTAGCTGTCCTGGTTTTGGCTGGGATAGAGTTAATTTTCTTCCTAGTAGCTGGTTTAGTGTTATGTTTTGGATTTAGGATGAGAAGAATGTTGATAACACACTGATGTTTTCAGTTGTTGCTAAGTAGTGTTTAGACTAAGTCAAGGATTTTTCAGCTTCTCATGCCCAGGCAGCAAGAAGGCTGGAGGGGCACAAAAAGTTGGGAGGGGACAGAACCAGGACAGCTGACCTAAACTGGCCAAAGGAATATTCCACAGCATGTGACGTCATGCCCAGTATATAAACTGGGGGGAGTTGGCCAGGAGGGGTGGATCACTGCTCAGGAACTAACTGGGCATCAGTCAGCAGGTGGTGAGCAATTGCATTGTGCATCACTTGTCTTTCTTGGGTTATATTTCACTCTCTTTTTGTTACCCTCAAAACTTGGTTAGTTGCCACGAAGTAGGTGGCAGTTGCTGGCTGGGGTTAAACCACGACAACAGCGCAGAAACCAAGGCAGATGCCAGCAAAACCAGGTTCCTTCTTCTGTTTTTTGCCTCCGTTGTGACAGTGGCCCTTTGATAACCAGTCTGTCTTGGAGAATGCTCTTCCAACAGTTTTGCATCTCCCTTGCAATTATTTTGTCTAGACCACATACTCTTTAGGTAGTTTATGAAAATACAACAGAAGGGAGTTTCAGAAGCCTGTCTGAAGATACATGGTATTTACAGCTTTTAATCTTTCCAGAAGCCATAAAAGCTTATTTTACATTGGTCTGACAATATTTATCATTGAAAAATCATGTTGGCTCTTACTCATCTTTGTTGTATTCTGCATGCTTCCAACTTGTTTGATTGATTATGAATTGATAGGATTTACTGGCTTTCAGCAGACATTTGGAACTGACAGACAAAATGAGGTCAATGGCCA
The DNA here is from genome assembly GCF_964188355.1 of Buteo buteo. Classification (NCBI taxonomy): domain Eukaryota; kingdom Metazoa; phylum Chordata; class Aves; order Accipitriformes; family Accipitridae; genus Buteo; species Buteo buteo. The sequence goes on along the minus strand of NC_134174.1, from coordinate 28,272,501 downwards.
ACATTTCTACCAAGAGATTTTGAAGGGCAGCTCTCAGAATTCCAACAGGATCTGTGGCTGACTTCAGCACACTCAAAGGAACCAATCCAATAAAAACCAGTCATAGCCAGATCAGCCTGTGTAATACTCATTTATAAAGTATATTTTTTTCATATATATCACCCCACTCTTGCTGTAAAAAAGACTATGCTTTTGGACCTCCTCTTCCTTATTCCTCTTTGAGGGAGATGCAGAGCTGATATATTGCCAGTGCAGGTGGGCAAAAAAGAAGAGGGAAGAGAAACTTCTGCCTTAAACTCATTTTCATTTCCAGAATTATAGAATATATAGTAATATATATGCTGTGTTCACATTGCCTGGAACTTCACTGACCCGTTCCTGGATCCATATAATCCAGGTATTTTTGCAAGTCTTAAATTCCTTTACTCACAAAAGGTATTTATACCTACAAAATACTATTTAATACAGAGAGTTTACAGACATTTATTTCATGCCTTTTAGAGTTCCTTCCTACTGTCGTTTTCTCATCTGGCTACACTTTTATTTATATTACATCAATTATATTAATGAGTGGAATTGCTTCAGCCATTGCACCTGTAAATGTTGAGTGTGGGTTTGGCCTTAGTCAGTTACACTAGCAGTTTTGCTAGCATTAAGAATTCTTTCCTTCTAATTTCCAAACCTGTAAACTCAGATGGGGATAGAGAGTGAGTTAAAGTAGAACCTTCCTTGCTCCTGTGTCCACAGCTGTAATGAAATGGCAAAGGTCAGCTCTGGGATCCACCTGTACAATGTACAACTACATTCTCCCTAACTGAATTACCTGAGGAACTCTGCTGCCTCCCATTTGTCTAGGTATAACTGATAGAGACATGCAGTCAGGTGTAATAGAAGGGCTTTTTGTTTATAGCCTTGATTCTAAAAAGTGTAGTTTTCCATCCTTGAACAGCAAGCACTTCACAAATTGCATCTAAAACTGTGCGCATTGAGCTGGGAGGGGCAGACAAAACGATCTACAGAAAAAAATGATTCACTCAGTAAGTTAATAGAGCATTTGTAATGAGTGAGGTTTGAATCCTGCTTCCTTATCCCTGTTCCCAGGACTTCACGCCATCACTAGGTTAAAAAAAAAGAAAAAGAAAACTTAAGAAACAGCTCATGGAATAGAGATCAGAATGCATGATGGGAATCCAAATTTCTTAACTGTGCCAGTATTAGAAGCATTTTGGAGAACATCAGTGGGAAGGTAGAAAGAAGGGAGAAACACACTGTGTATTTGGGGAAGAACTGTAGAAGGCACAAGTGGAACCATGGAAAGTAGTGACAACTGAATTAACTAAATACTGTAGTGTATATAAAATTTACTCAATTTGTTTAGGAGTATCTTTCTGTCTCTGGATAAGGTAATGGATGTGCCTTATAAAACTAAACAAACTGATAGCAATGTAACTAATGCACTTTCCCCAAGAGTAGACATGCACCTGAAGTAACGTGATAGCCACCTGGATGAGTGCTCTGACCTTCTTCACAAAGTCAAGAAAAGTTCCAGCTGATTCCCATCAACAAGGAGTCCTTCCCAACAGTCAGCCTCATCCAGGCCAAGGCTGAACCCTAACTGATGATACAAGTTGGGGCTGCTCACACTGGTCTGGCGTTGGCCGGGATTGCCAGACTGGATCCATTGCTGAGCTTTGATTGGAACAGCAAGGACCAAAGAGGTAGCTGGGTCTATACTGGTTTGGAGTTAGTGCCTCTTCTGCGGTGTCCCCAGAAATCCTGTAATGACAGTGGGAGCTGTCAGGATTTGCTGAGCTAGAAATTAGGACTGATGATGTAGTGGTCTGTGCCTGAAGCTTGAGACTTTAATGTGAAAAAGACCACTCAGGTTGTGGTTTGGAGATGACAGTAGTTGCTAAGCTTAAATTCACACCTTGAAATGCTTGCAGTGCTATGAAAGGCTTATGTTTGATGGTAGTTTATGGTGTTACATGTATGTTAGATAGGAGTTTATTTTTTGAGACTGACTGGTCAGTAGAGCTCCCTATTGTTGTTTCTGATGCAGGGGAAGTACAAAACATTTGCTGAGGTGAGTACAGTGAGTAGGGGTAAGCCGCTCAGCTTTGCTCAGAGACAAAAAACTGTCTATTCTGGGAAAATGTGATGGCAAAGGCCTTTTAGATTTGAAGTAATTACCGAGTACAAGTTTCCATTAATGTAAGAATTAAGAGAATAATTTTGATCATTACTTTTCAGAGTGAAATTCTAGAGTGGATCAAAACAGAAGGTAATGCCCGATACTGATGCCTGTTAATCATTCTAGTTAAGTTTAGGCAGACAGAGATGGAGTTACTCTGCAGATGATACACTATTTGTTTATCATGGCTTGGAGCAAGAAGGATTAGATTGAGAGGGTTAGGTCTCCCTTTCACAATCTTCCAAAACCCTCAGTGTCATACCAATTAACATAGTCCAGCTTTTTTCTTCTTAGGATTGTACCTTTCAAGAAACGTTTATGTGAAGCTTTTTTTCTCCTACAACTTCATGGAGGTACTCTAAACTGATTTTGTTGTACACAGTCCAACTACATTCCTTCTACTTAGACTTAGCTGGATGTCTCTCAAATTATTTATGGTCTATTCCCAGTTTCCTCATTGGATAGACCAGGTGATTTTTGAGATCTAGTAACAATCCATCACTGCCTTGGGGGCATATAATTGCTCATAAATACTTTGTGTCTCATCTTTGTTTTCATAGCCTTGAATATGTTACCAGCTTACTTAGCTAGTAAGGTTTTATGCTTGGAAATAGTGAAGTGTGAGGAAAGTAGATGTATTAGATCTTTCATGCAATGAATCCAAATCAGGCATTCAGAATCTACTGTAGGCTGTGAACGCAATGAAATCACTGGGAAAGAATTTCAGTAAATGCAGTAATGGAGTGTGTGAGATGAAGTTTGGCTTTAAAAGTTACAGAGCCTGGAAGCAGGGCAAAAATAGTAAGATAAGGCTGAGTAAAAAAAAAAAAAAAAGTTTACATGGACACCATAGCAAAGAAATTAGAATTTATCTCATAGAAGAGTGAAAAAGGTGGAAAACTCCATGAAGGAGAAATTTTGTGATGCTGTTGACCAGCAGATGGTACATGGTGGGAAGGATTTTTTGATATGTCTTTAAGCATCTGCTGTAGGTGCACAAGCTAAGCTAATCTTCTTAAGCTTCTGCATGCAGATCTGTATTATCTATAGTAATTTGGTTATTTTTAACAACTGGACCAAGTACCACAATAGTCTCACAGATTAGGCAAGGATGCTTCAGCACCTGGTGGAGACGGATCACGGACTACATCTGTAGGAGGAAAGGGATGTTGGTACAATGATATGGAGAGAGAACTAAGTGAAATATCTGAAAAAAAACCCCTCCAGACAGTGAGATGGATAGCTCAGGGAAACAGCCTCCCAAGCAAAGTGGTTTTTTCATACTTCAAACTTGCCAGACAAAATGCAAGTAAATATAAAACTGGTAGGAAGCTGTCTAATGGCTGGGGAAAACAACCTAGATGATTTAATAGACTTTTTGTGTCTCTAACATCTGGATTCAGGGAGTTAATCTGAGCTAGTGGCATTCTGAATCTGCTGATCGGGTGCTAAATCAGGAAAACTGGGAATTCACAAAATGCACAGCTGCACCGATAACATTAGAAGGCAACACACATTGAAACTGGTAGTCATTCACCAAACAACATGAAACTTCTTTGATAAATTTAAAATAAAATCATTGGACTGGAAAAGACCTCAGAAGGGGACTTAAATCATCCCATCATTCGTAACAGATGTCTGTCTAGTCTTTTCCAGTAGTGGAGATGCCACAGCCTCCTGGCTGCTCTGTTCCAGTTCCCCATGATCTCAGCGCCTCATCTGAAACTTCTCCAGAATGTAAGCTCAATACTACCTCCCCTATCCACTACAGCCATGAAGCCCATTTGAAGACTGTTACCATGTGTATCCTACAGCCTCTCTTGCTCATGCTTCCTCCTTTGCCCCACTCCTAACTTTCAAATTTCTTTATCAAAGAAGGGTTTAAACCTTTCAGTCTTTCCTTATTGGTCATATTTATGACATGTCTAATCAACCTATTTGACAGTCTCCAACTGTGTCAAAACTGTCTTCATGGAGACCCACACAGAACTGCAGCTGCAGTCTTACCAAAACTGAGAAAGCAAAAGGAGAACTTTCTTTTGGATATCTACCTATTTGTGTACCTTGGTGTGGCATCTGCTGTTTTCATAACAGCAGTACCTCATGGACTCTGGTTCAGACTGACCCACTGTAATAACCCCTGTATCTTCTTAAAAACCTGCTAGAGAGTTTATATTGCTCTCTTCCCATGCAGTTGATTATTTATGTCCAAATTAAGAGTTTGCAGTTGTCCCCATAGAAATTTCATCCCAGGTTTTTTCCTGTCTGTATCTTCTGTTTGGCTGGTGATTCAGCAGATTTGGTGTACTCTCCCAAGTACTGTTTTAAAAGTATGTAGTGGCTAGAGTTGCCAAACATCATAAATTGGGACTAATGGCTCATTATGCTGTATCCCAAGGCAATTAAACCTGCACTTTATGTAAAAGGGTCTGGATTTTACGTGGAGGTGAAAAATGGAGCACAGATAGTTCTTCTCGGTTGTGTAGAAAAGGAGCCGTCTTTGTATGTGTAACTTAACATGCTGGATTTTCAGCACTTTTTAATACAAGCCTGAGGCATTGTTAAACACTATTTCTAAGCATTTATTTCAAGACTTAGCTGTGGTTCATAGCTCATAAGCATCCTGCCCCACATTTCTTAGAGAATGTAGTGGAGAAGAACTTGAACCATTGGTGCTATTAGGTGGCAAGTGGAGCAGAATTCTTGTCAGTCCTCATTGCTGAGTGTTCCTCTAATGGCTCTCATGGTAGCCGTATTTGTGGTGGAAAGAAATACTTTTCATTTGTTTGAAATACCTTTCTTGGGTAGAATTGCTTCATTCTCGTTAGCCAGATCCTCTGAGGGACTTGCACAGGTACAAGAAAATTGCTAATTTAATTGAACAACTTCACCTTCAAAATGCATGGCCAGCGTATCTTCAGATGTCAAAAAAGCTGCTGGCTGATACTCACAAGGATTACCTAAACAGAAATTACTTGCACTGTTATGCCATCTCTCCTTTCCCTGCTGCTTTAATTCTGGGTTGTGTTCACCTTTTGTGCTGTTTGACTGGTAGACTGGGTTGTAACTTTCCAGGAGGGTACTGGACTGCTTACAACTTGTAGAGCATCTAAAGTACTTGCTATGGACAAGTGACATACCTATGGCCTTTGGAACTTGCCACAGTGCAAATAACAATGAAAACCTAATCAGTGGACTGAGGTGGTGGAAAGGTTTAGTATGCAGTTTTATGAATTCAGTTGTGAAACTAAGAGTCAGAAGGAAAAACATCGGGAAAGGCAAATGAAGGGTATTGTGAAGTTTGAGTACTTAATCCTGGACACATAGGATTGCATTTGCAAATTCGTTCCCCACATACACTATTATTCTTCTATAAACTGGTCAATTCGCTAAATAGGTTTTCCATAAGAAGAAGATACCTTTCTGTAGAAAAATAACACATAAAATACCCGATTCTGAGTTGTTCCAAATGTGGGCTTCAGAAGTTAAGAATAAGGAAATTTGTGAAGTATGATTTTGTAAAGTATTTGTAAAGTATGCTTTTTCCCCAAGGATTAACACATAGTTCTTTGCTAAGCACTCCAATTAATCAAGAAAAGAAAAGATTAAACATTATCTGCCATATTGTGTTGTCATCAGGGTCTTTTTACTGAAGGAAATTTTTGTATAGTTACGTACGATAAGATTTTTAGGCTAAACGAGTATTTTACTGGAATGGTTTCCCTTTATACGTGAAACCATATTGTCTTTGAGGAAAAGGGTCTCCTCATTTGAACAAAGAAGTATAGTCATTTTTTTTTTCATGTTGTCCACTTCCTTTGTCCATTACAAAACTTGTAAATTTATATGAGGCCTTCAGGAATTAAATGTTTACATAATAAAACTAAAAGTATTCCTGTCAAAGACCTTGAAATGCAAAGTTGAGTTTAGTGGGGTTGCTCACTGTATACATGTGTGAATTACAATTAAGTGTTGACTTTAGTTCAGCTGAAGTATTTCAACACTGAAGAAGCTGAAGCACAAGATATTGTGAAGATAATGGTTGTCAATATCACCTACCTTAAGTATTCACATTTTACTTCTTAGTTTCTAGAAACATTCTCAAGTAATTGAAGTTTTTAGGTTTGTGGGGAGGTTGTACAAAAGAAGAGGTTGGCTTCTTGACAAACTGTTCACAAGAACTTTACAGTTTTCCTAAATTGAAAATTCTTCTGTGAATAATTTATGAAATTATTTGGAAACTATTTTCAGATATGGCATATCTGTACTTTGAGTGGCATTTGTTAGTTTTAATTGGAGCCTTGTTCATATAGTTCCACTCAAGCTTGTGTACACCAGTTAAGTTAAAAAAAAAAACCCTACTATTGCTCTGACCAGATATCTATAATGAGTCTCAGAATACATCACTGTGCTGAACTTTCTTTGAACATATTTACTAGAAAATTCCTGCAAGGGAAAGGAATATAAACTTCATATAACCACGGAAATAGCGAATGGCAAAAGTAGTCTCTTAAAATCTGTATTCTCAGGATTTGGCGTGGGTTGTGCTTCCAGTATGAAAAAACTGTGTGACATCCTTCTCGTACTTCTGCATCCAGCTGATGCCAAACAATACAAATTTGTGGGACATGAAAAACAAAACCCTTGGGGGGGAAGGGATTTAATTAATGTTGCTTCTGTATGGATTAGTTGTTTTATTCAGTTGAGTTCTTCTGTGCCTAATTTGCATGGATGTGATTTATTCTCAGTTTTTGAATAATGTAGTAAGGGTCTTTGTTTCATTTGAAGGGGTAGAGGACCACTGAAGAACACATCTGATGTAATTAATGCAGCAAAAATGATTTCAGAGTCAGGATCAAGGATGGATGTCCTAGCACGGCTGATTGCCAATCAGGTAGGTTATTTATGCAGCAGTGCATTAAACTTTGTCACAGATTAATCCATCCACAGAACCTCTAGCACCTAAGAAGGTCACTTACGAAAGTGCTTGTGACATTTTAGATCTACCTCAGATTTTCCTTTTCTTCTCAATTTCTGAAGCAATGGATAGATAGATCCTGTCTTAATTGTCTGTGTCAATTCTCTTCTTCATACATATCTATGTGTCTGTTCATATACACTTAAAAACACACATAAATATATGTGTACATGTATCACATGCATATGTACACACATTTATCTACATATGTATTTGAACATATGTGTATATTTGTGAGCTCCTTTAAGCTATGAATGCAACATTTTAGATGTATAGTATAGTCCATTCTTGACTTCCCTGGGTAAATTACGCAGAAACAACTTGAGTTGTTTCAGGTGAGTCAGCTTAGGGGTGGGAACACAAGGTTGTTGCATTGGCTTAGAGTTCTGCTGAGTGGGCTTACGGTTTTGGACAGGTGCTAGGTCTCAGCACTGTGCTTAGTAAGATTACTGACTTTCTTCCTCTGTCTTTGCAATTATTTGTTTTCTACCCTAATCTCTATACATGGATAATTACAGAACCTGTGCTTTTGCTGTACCTAGGTAATCTTCTATCTCTGCCCCCCAACACTGGCTGTTTCTTTCGAGTATTGATGTCAAATGGTTTTCCATGTAACTACCCTTCTGGATAGTCTGAGTTTTGGCCTCTGCATAGCTGTAGTCTCGAGGTGATTTTTTTTAGCATTTAAAAGAAATATGTATCATCATCAAATGCAAAGTGTTAGAGCTATAAGGTCCACTTTATTTCCGTTGGATCTTTAAAACATCCAGTCGCTCAAAAAACTCCACCAAAATACCCAAACCAGGATCTACATAGATCAATAAGAATGCTCATTTTCTGGGCTAAGATGACTGCATAGTAGCTTAGTAAATGAATACACCAAAAGCAACTTACAACATGCAGCAGCCCTCTTTACTAAGTAGGGTTGGTTGTTTTAGGGGCAGACAGTGCCAATAGAAGAGTGTAGTGAAATGTCAGTGTGCAAGTATCAAATCTAAAGCATTCCTAGTCTTTGTGACTGCCTTTTAGGTCCAGGGTAGCATGGTATAGTCGCTGTCTTCCACACCCTCACGTTCTCTCTCTCTTCCCCTCACTTTTGATTTTCATACACAACGCTTGCTTTTCTAATATCTGTGAAGCAGCAACAATCTATTAGTGTTTTCTGTCATATTTCTCTCTGAATTCCAGGTAACAAGACAAAGAATTTCTGGTTTTGATCTATACAGTTGTGATCTGATTTGTGGCAAAACTGGGTAAAATGTCTTGAGTCCCCATTTCTGATCTTGACAAATATTCTTCCAGCACATCTCTCTTTTCAAGAGCATTGCAACATGGCTCCTTTCAAGATTTTTTCAATTACAAATTAAAATTCAAAGCTGTCACTGATCTATTGCAGATAACAACGTGGTATCAAAGCCAAAGATGAGTAAGCATCATCATCTCTTGCTTGTTTTAGAATAGGGAATCCCATCTCAATGAAATATTTATTTCCTAAAATTTTCCTTTTTCTGTATTATTACAGTGACTCCAGACTAGAAACATGAACAAATCAGTGTGAGGAAAAAGTAGCCATGAATCATTAGTGCTAATAATTCGTGTGTACCCTCGTAGCTGCTGGGAAATGTGATGTCATTCAAGTTATTGTAACCCTTTTACTGAATTCACTCAAATTATTTCCATTTGTCCTAGCTCAGAGCTTGCACACAGTTGATACCCTTGAACCACCTGACCCCTGGTATTTATTCCCTGTGCCATCTAGTATGCATCTGAAATACACTGGTTAGTTAGAGGTGTATTTTAGATGTAATTTCTTATTACAAGCACAAGAAGCAAATAGGCATATACAGTTGTTTTTGGTTTTTCTTAAGAAAGATGAACCAAAGCAGCCTTTCCAGTACCTCTGTGGTGAACACAACTATAGTCATTGCTAGCCATGTGTCAAACTTAGTAAAAAAGAGAATCTTGCCTTTACTCCTCCTATTACAAAGAGGCTTAATATGATCCTCTCGTTCCTCAGATGGCTAGAAATCTTTTAACTTCTGTAGCCTTTTTTGCCCATGCCACATCATCTTTTAACTTACAAAGCTCTTTTCTCACTGTGTTATTTTTTTAATCTGCAAGGTGTTTGTAAAGACCAGTAATTCCTTTCTCAGCTGTTATTTTGCCAAATTTCCTATGCCTGGCTCTCTTGGGGTCCTAAAAAAAAATAAACTTTACATTCCTCTGGGCTACCGAATAGCTGTTTGCTGAATTTGGTCCAAACTGTAGGAATGCTGCAAGAATTTGGTGCCAAGACTGGAATGTGAATTCTGATGAGGTTTTATGAGTCCCTTTCTCAGCAGCATTAATACTTTTTAGTGGAATATGTCACCTGTTGCCTTTGAGTAACATCTAAATTATGTGGAATTTTTATTCTATGTAAAAATGGATTTGTATGATTTGCTTCAAAAGTGAAAATAGGTAGCTCTACATTGTACCAATTTTCAAGTAACTGTTACAAGATACAAGTCCTTGCATTCCTCCTGTGCATACTTTTCTTAACACTGTTTCACTTCTTGCTATTGAGCTTAGGCTGTCCTGTAAGTATTTGTTACCACTTCTGAAACTGTCCTTTAATTAGGCCACATCACTTCACAGTTGTCCCACGATTCAACAATATTACTCTGCCTTTGTAGTTAACAGGACGACAGTAATGTTTGATAGCATTTTCAGTATTCAAAGCTACATGCAAGAAAGAAAAGCCAAAACCTCGCTCTATTTCCTCCATCTAGCTTCAGACCTGAGCAGGAACCCAAAAGATGCAATCACTGCGTGATGAAGAATCACTGTCATATCTCTTTGACCTTTTCCTGTTTATAAAACATTTTCAAATGAATGATTTTGGTTCACACTCCATGTAATTTTAGAAAATCATAATTGAGAACTGTGGAATGACATAATTCATACAGTTTTTCTTTTAGGAGGGAAAAAAAACAAAACAAACCACCTTGAAACTGTATTAGCAGTATTTTATAACTTGTCAGCCACAGCAGCACCTCTCTGATACACTGTTCTTCATTTCAGATTTTTATAAACCTCTCTTCCTGCGTTTGAAGGAAAGGGAACACAGTATGGTATAATTAGCAGAATTTAGTTGTATTTGAGTCCATACAGCACTTTTAAGATGACTCAGAGTTAACAACTGTGAAAATAATTACAGTACCGCATCAAACTAGGCAAATTAATCACAAGTACCTTGATAATAAATTTAGTTTAAAATAAGATTGTTTCAAATTCATTGTTAAATTTGTGACCTGAAAGCCATAAGATGATTAAGGCAGTTAGTACATCCTGGTTTTAATGCTGTGTGCTGTAGATTAAGATCTTTATTTAAAAGCCTCCTCAGTATTCCAGTTGTTTTGCACCAGGAGATGCTGGTCCGCTATGATCCCAGTAAGACAGGCTCTCAGACTCTCTGAGATGTCATTTAAAATGCTGTTTGTCAGAGCTAACACTGTAAGGAAAGAATAGCGTAGATAATCTTACATCCCTTTCAGTGGTGGGAACCCCAGGTGGTGTAGCACCGAATGGCCCTTGGAGCCATCCACAGCATGCTGGGCAGACCCTCTCTGTAGAAGAGATTCCCCCATTTTGGTCATTCGAGCTATTACGGGATTCTCTTACAATGAAGCAACTCCATTTATCATTTCCACTGTCAAATGGGATGTTGACATGAGAACTCCTTTCTGCAGTCCTAGATAAAGGCAAGGATATGCCGGTGTCCCAATCACCACTACCAAGTGGGAGCTGCCCGCAAGCTTTTCTGCTGCCGTACATTAGCTAGGTGTATGCTGCGGACGAGGGATTTGTGCACCACAGCACAGCCCAGGCCTGGCCCTACTCAGGTTAACTGCTGTGTGGGTCACTAACTCCTCCATGTGCAGTGGTTTCTCGGTTAGGATCAATACAAGGCAATAAAAAGTTAACTACTTTCAAATTCTGGAAGTGTAGGGATCAGTATGAAACATGTCTTGCTACAGAACCAGGTAGTTTCCTGACTTAGAAGCTGATTTCATGTACTTCAAAAAAGTTTCCCTGAAAGTAAAACTAAAAAGGCATCCTTTAAAATGATTAGCTGGTGAATATGATGCAAGCAGATGTGCTAAAAAGATCTTCCAATTACAGGATCATCTTACCTACAAGCTTACAGTTAATAACTAGTTGCAATAAATTATTATACATTTGTATTTATAGTAATGGATCTGTGTGTGATTATACAGAGTATTACTCACCATGAAGACAGATTGAGATTCTAGAGAAATGCTACCAACTTTGTTAGCAAAGGGATGAAATCAACGTAAAGCAAGAACAGTATTGTTTACAGTCAGAATTTCCTCCACAATTGTTTGTCTTGGTCTTTTGTGCCACTGCTCTACCAGTGGCTTTTTCACTTGGATTGTGAATGTTGGTTTCACTGTGTCTTTAATCACTGCATAATTTATCAGATGGCTTGGAGGCTTCTGGATATTACTTCTGTTGGGTAAAACACCACTGCATCATTTGGATGCAAGTCAGTTCTGATCCTGTTCTTAATGGAGGGCTCTTAACACCTCACTACCTTCAATATGTATGGGAAAGAACCTCTCATACTTTGCCAGGATCTCCAGTTAAGAATGTGAGACATTAAACTGGTAACCATCAATTGCCTGTGGGATGATTAAACTCAGAAGTTATTAATTGTCCTTCTGTTGCAGCCTAGTGCTTGGTTTCACTAGTGAGCAAGTGTTGCTTGCACCAGATTCTTCTGAGCCGTATGTAGAGGATTCCTTATGGAATATCCGCTCTACAGAGTACATTTCTTTCTAACATCTGTTCATGGTTGATTGGGATATGCTATAAGGCATGAGGCTTTATTTTTTTTGTAGTACTTTATCCTGCTTAAAGTAGTGTAGAGTGTTATCTCTGCCCTTGTAAATGCCTCTTCTTTGCATTGTGTTGGTCCCTGCCTTGATCCTATCATCTTGGAAAATTTTATGGGTAAAGTACATAAAAATGAGCACACTTGGTTGGACCATAGGTTCATTGAGGCCAATATCCTGTTGCTGACAGTAGTGAATATATACAGAACTCGGTGAGATAATGGCATGCGTTTCATGATACTTGACAATATGGTCTCCCAACCTCCAGCAGCCATTCAAGAATTTACTTAACCAAACGTATTTTTGATACATTGATACATTAATAGTCCTTGATGTTTTTCATTGATTTGTCCAGTAACTTTTTTAACCCATGTGAGCTTTTAGTATAACCATTCTGCAACAAACAGTGTTAAGAACCATCTCCTTTTGGTTTGAACTCATGCTAGTAACTTTTAATGACCTCTTGGGTTTTTATTGGAGGAAAGAATACCTGTCTTCATAAAAATCTTTGTTGTCCTTTTCCTGTTGTCTTATGTGCCTCATAGTAGGCAAGGGAGGGGAGAGATGCACCATATCTGTCGACACTGGGTAGTCAAGTTGTGGGTATACCAGAGAGTCGTACAGTTGCATAATTACATTTCAGAAGTCTTTTCCTAATAATGCCTAGCATTTGCTTTTTTTGAATGCTACTGAGCACTGAACCAGTGTTTTCACAGAACTCTTTTAACTTCAAGGTTTTGTTACTGAGTGCAATTTCCCAGTCTTTGATGCATATCATCTTTAGCATTCCTAAAATTTTACACATTTCTTCTCAAATGGTATATAAGGAAGATAGTAAATGTGACTGGCCTGCCAATATGTAAAAGAGTACTATATAATAAGGTTAAATTATTGTTGTCTCTGAAGTTCTGTAATTGACATTGTCACTATTTGAAGTGGATGAGACACTACACCAACACCCTATCTGCCCATCTCTTGAATTTTTCCAGTGGTGGAAAAACGTAAATCACAGTGTATTTAAGAAAAGCAAAAATGGAGGAGCAAGCATCTTGTTCCAGGAAATATACCCTGTCTTGGTATAATTAGTTCTGACGTTCAAAGGAATTAGTTGTATTTGACTGGAAGGACAATTTTTTATTAATTAAAATTAAATAATTTTATAAATAATTTTATAAATAATGAGTATTCCAGTTTTCTAAACAGTCAGTGAGATACCAGTATGTAAATACTGATCTGTGCAGTTCTTAAAGCAGTGTTGAGTAAGCAAGAAACAAAGACGTATTTTAGTATAGTTTTCCATAATACACTAACACTTTGAAAACATCACACATAAGAAAAAGAGGATGTCAAGAAACTCCTCTATCTTTCTCCTAAACTATGTCAAAGTACAGAAAACATTTTAGTAATGGATCTAGCAGAACACAAGGTAAAGACTGACATTTAATTCATATAAATTAATTTAAAATTGTTCATGGTAATCTTCGTTTCTCATTGTTATTGTTTCCTAAGTCTAAAACATGAACTTGTTTGCTTAACCAAACATACTGCATAGTCATGAAGAGTAGAATTGTCACACCCCCATTTTAAACAAGTATCAAGTTTCTTTAGCAAAGCTAGTAGTTCAGGCAAAGCATTTCATGAGTTAAGTAGAATCTGTGCTTTTTCTGACTTCTGGCAGGTTTTGGATTTAAATCTGTTGACCACAATTCCGTAAGACCAAAAGTTTAAATAACTATACAAAATCAGAGATGACTGCTGCGACTGCAGTAGGTGGGAATGTATCTTTTAAGTGACCATATTATAATGTAAGTACAGCACACAGGCTAAAAACACGTCTGAAAAACTGTAGGGATCTATTTCTTACTTACGCTGGCTTTTTACAGCTGTGGTAGCACAATAGGGACTCACCATTCACCTCAAGATCCCTTTATACTGCCAGAGCAATGAAAAGCAGCTTTAGAACAAATGCATACCACACCTTAGGTGCCTAGCCTGGTACTCACAGAGTGGCATTTCCCCTCCAAGTACTCCGGGAGTTCACAGAAGTGAGGGTAGAAGGATGCTATTTTTTATAAAAAAACCTGTGTTGTTAAAAGTATTGAAATTGGTGAGTTTTCTGTAAGACATTCTTATTTTCCTGTTCCCACTGATACAGAAGATCTGCTGATCAAGTTGAATAAACTCTGAATGGAACACAAAAAAACATAGATCATATTATAAGACATAGATCATATTATAAGATAAAGAATAATTTAATATAAACATTAAGATTGCTCTGCATTTATGCTTGTATTTGCCCACATAAGTATCACTGTTAATGTAGGTATCTGCTTAAAAAGAAATCATAACCTCTTAGGAATATAAAGGAAAGTAATTATTCCATATATTAAAAAATTTGTTTAGAAATACTGCTAAGGCAAGCACAGCAGTGTTAAATAAAAAGTGAATATGAGGAAGTTTAGGATTATTCTGAGCTCCTCCAATTATTTTGTTAAAAAGCTTCACAAGAGGAATGAACTGTGCAACCTGATATAGCTGTAGTGAAAAGCAAGGCTACACTTGCATACAATTTGAATATTCCTCAGTGAAGTATTAACCTGATGTCTGAGTCAAAATTTTGAATCTGCAATTGCTGAAATGCATTATTAACTGTTCTTTTCTTAATCTTCAGTGTCCAGACCAATCATGCAAACAGGATTTGTTGGCTTACCTAGAACAGATCAAGCTGTACTCCCATCAGCTCAAAATCTGCAGTCAAGTTAAAGCAGAAATTCAGAATCTAGGTGGAGAGCTCATCATGTCTGCTGTAAGTAGAAAAATGGTATAAATTACTCCGTTAATCAAATTAAGTCTTAAATCTGAGTTGTGCTTTCCTGTGCTTGCAAGGTGTTCCTGTGTAGTCCTGAATCTCTTGTTTTATTCCGCACTGTTTTTTACACTCACATAACACAGAGAATCTGAGACAGTGAAGTGTAAGACTGGTGGCTTAAAAGAAACAGCAATCCCTTGCGTTTGGGGTTTTTTTAATTTATTTTAAATTCTCAAAATATATTATTCCTCCCTGTTATTCTGGGGTGATTTGGTTTTAAGAACTGTAACGTATTTTAAGATAGTGGGTCATTTATTTAACATATATGGAGTATGCATGTATGTACACAAAAAGAAATCCCCAGAGATGTACTTCAGTTCAGAAGGAAATGATGAAGGATAATCTACATGTCTACAGAAATAAAGACAATTAAGAGCAAGGTGACTTGATTCTTGAGTAGATTTCTTCATTTTGCATTAATTTAAGAGTCATTTGCTCGATTACAGCTAAGTATCATTAGCCATGGAAAAGATACCGTTGTTTATGATTTTGTGGAACTTTTATGCACTTCTCAGCACTAATCTGATAATGGGCATTCATATAATGCCTTCACCTTCACAATGTCTTTGATTGTTAGTGTTGTTACCTGTAGCATACGGGATTATGATTTCAAGACATAAAATCTGCTAAATGGTACAAAAAACAGGTAACAAAAGCTTCCCACCCCACATTCTTACCATTTACATACTTTCCTCTTTATGATAACTTCACATTCACATAGTCAGGAATATATGTATCACTAAAACTATTAGTACATTTTATATGGTTTATAAACTAATGCAAAATGAAGCCTCTATTGCTGATGTGAGATTTGAAACACTTATTTTTGTAGGATATTTTTGTTGGCTATTTAAATGATAATTCAGAGACCGTATTTAAATCTCTGGAACCTACAGGTAAGTGATTTTGAATTGAATGTATACTTGCTGAAGCAAATACTTCTTTTCACTTGGATTGTAAATGAATCAACTTTACCTTCATTATCTGTTTGTTCTTTCTTTTTACAAGCAGTTCCATGAGCAGTGTGGGTTAATAAAGCCAAAAGTCATTGTTTCATGCCCTTTGTGATTGTCCTTTGCTATCCTTGCTCTCAACTTCCCCATGTTGTCTTTAACCTACCCTCAATGGTCCCACACAGAAGAAATCCACATATCCCTTTGTGCTTAGAGGCCTTGTTTCACTACTTCATTCTCCCACTCACCTGCACATAAACTGTTTACATTCTTAGAGTATTAGTGGTTTTTACCCCAACTTCTGTGCTTCTGATGTGCTCCCCCGATCATGATAGATAGATAGATAGAGCGAACACTGAATCTGCCATAAACCTGCCCCAAAGTCCACTACAGCTGTGCCACAAGCAGCTGGCCACCCACTTCAGAGCCAGCAAGAATTGGGCTGTCTCTGTCTTTTCCTCTCCGGGACCTCTCACTTGGGACTCTTTTTTCCTCTATACAGTCTCTGATTTTGTGATCTGGTAGAGATTCATTATTTGTCTTTGGCATTCTTGTGGCTCTGTGAAATTTTGAAATCTGAGGTTAGTTAACTAGCAAGTTAAAAAGTTACTGGAGGATTGACAAATGAACAAATGCACAACACAAATAGATAAACCCGATTTGCTTACGAAACTATTTAAAAGATACAGCTTCTTGCACATCACAATGTGTATCTGATTTGAACTGTCCACTACTTTGGCAAATTTGGATTCACATGGATCCTCGACCTGCAAAAATCTGCATACCGCCTGATGAATACAATCTGTAATTTTCCTGGTCCTGTTTCCATTACTGACCACAACTGATTGGTGGACTTGCAAGAAATTTTGGAAGCCTAGTTTGGTTCTTGCTCTTTTGTTTCTCCTGCTATAATGATATTCACATTGTTTTCTTTACCATTTTATTGTGCCACCCCTCTGTCAACAGTGGGAAGTACATAATCCTGGTGCAAAAAATTTAATTCTAAAAATGAAAACCCAAACTCAACTTCATTCATAATCCCAGAGAGATGACTATAGATCTTAATCCTATTTCAAGGAAGGAGGATGAGGACATATATTGTGTGCATCCAGAAACTCCAGTTCAGGAAGGCAGTTACTTGTTCAAATAAATGCTTAACTCAGCCCCAGTTCAATAAACACACTTAAACAGGTGCTTAGCTTGGAGTCAATGGAAATTAAGAACATGCTTAGCATCCTGGACAGTTTTGGAAGTGTTTGTGGAGTCGAGGTGAGACACTGTAAATTCTGGTTGTTACTCTGTTAAAGCAATCTTGGAAAATGCTCCAACAGTGACTGTATTTTTTCTTAAATACGGGTGATATGGTTAGGCCTATAAAAGAGAGAAAAACTGCCAGCCAATGCTCCAAGAGATCTGCGCTCTCAACCAAAGCCTTTAAAGTCAGTGTAGACATACCTGTTTGGTATTGGTGGTTATAAAAATTTTTTATAAAATTAAAAAAAAAAGTCTCACTGGTCTAAATCTCTGTTATTAGGAAGAGGAGGGCATTCATGATTGACTGTGCTCAACTGTCCCTTTTCAATTAAAATTGTGGTTATGTGAAAATGCAACTACAACATTCTGTGATGGCTTTCCTTATAAGGCTTGTCCTAATCTATATGTAAATGAACAATTTGTGTTTGACTTGCTTCAATTTTAGGAGAATATGGGAATTAAAAATACTTTGTATGGATAAAGTGATAAGCAGAGAGGGAGAGAAATTCAGTACTGATACAACATGGCTGATGATTGAATTGCTTTTTTTAAAAGCTGGAGCAAATTCTGGCTTTGAAAGTGCATGTGGGGGCTTAAGAATTTGGTCATGTAGGTTAGTGGCCTTGGAAAAAGTGACAAAACAAAGTTCTCCATAGGAGAGCACAGAGGTTATCTCCCCTGCCACACACACTCACGTGCAGACATACACAACATCTGGGAGCACAGTAAGGAGAAAACTCTATAGAAAATATGTGGACAGAACATCTGTGCCCTGATTATCTGTCAAG
The DNA here is from genome assembly GCF_964188355.1 of Buteo buteo. Lineage (NCBI taxonomy): Eukaryota > Metazoa > Chordata > Aves > Accipitriformes > Accipitridae > Buteo > Buteo buteo. The sequence goes on along the minus strand of NC_134174.1, from coordinate 28,254,567 downwards.
TATCTGCTCAGGCAGCTGAATTTCACTCTTATAGCCAAAAGGTTTATTTTATGGTTTATGCAACACTGCTAAATCTTCAGATTTTGTTCACATGAAATCAATAGCAAAGTTCTTTTTTCAAGGAGTCAGAACTGTAGCTGAAACAGGACTATATTCTCCCCAGTCCTGATCTTCTCTCATTTATCTGCTTATGCTAATAAAGAATGAGAACCAGAAAAAGAGACATCAGGCATGATTAAGAAAAAAAAGAGCACATGCCCATGCAGATAGTAAAGTTTTCATTATGTATTAAGTAAGAAACCCCATGACTCTCAGAGTATCTGAAACTGTATTCCATCCTCTGGATAGTGAAGATCTGCAACAGGAAAAAGTGTATTAGAAAGGGCATAATTCGAAAGGAAATAATTGTACTTGCAGGTTGCTCCATTTTTTGCTTTCACTGTTTCGCTGTGATTTCTCTCTTCTGTACCCATGTACATACATGTCTGCTCAAGATTGAACTACCTGATTCGTGGTTATCCCTCAGCTGTCTGCTCCTTGCAGTTCCCTGTCTCCCTCACGAGCTGTTATAGGTGTATGCAAACAGAAGAGCTGAGGAGGAAAGCCCCTCTCCTGTGAGAAATTACAGATTTCCACATTCAGATGGCTAGTACCAACTTCCACACTGGCAAGTCAACTTTGCTGTAGAAAGTGAGAATGATGGAGCAAAAGCTGGTGACAGATCATAAATCCACACATAAAAGCACTGTTGTACAGATATAAGATGGCACTTACATCCACCCCACACTTCCCTTTCTCTAACAATAAGAACTGTGCACAAGGATCTCAGATTTAAATTGGCCTTAAGAAATTTTAAATTTTTTTCTCCTCATAAGAGTAGCGGTTCATGAAAAAAATCCTCTATTGAAGCCTAAAGACCAAGTCAGAGGAAAGAACAGAGGGATAAGGAGCAGAGGATATAGTCTTATTCTGTCATGTATTTGTAGATCTGTAGAAGAAAGAACAGCTTTCTTGAAATAGAGCTAAGTCACAACATCTGTCTTAGCAGTATCCTCTTCTGGATGAAGCTATGGAGGAGAAAGTAAAGTAGACATAAAATGGCATTACAGATTAACCTTGTATACTACTATGTAACAGTGGTCAGCAATGCCGTGGTATAAGAGCACCTGTATCTCTGTCGACAGGAAAACGGATTCTCATCTACAGAAGCACTGTACCTAAGGAGGTGCTGGTGACTGCCAGCATAGTTCAGTTCAGGACTGACTTACTCCCATGACAACAAAGAGCATTATGCATATGAAAAAGTCTGTTGTAATCCACAAACACAGCTCACAGTCATCCATTCTGTATATGCCATTATCTTCTTCAGTTGCCCTGTGCCCTTGTCCTTGTCTTCCCTGTAACACTCCTCTGACAGCCTCCCCTGGAATGTTTCTTCCTCAATACCCCTGCCATATCATTAGTGTAGGTTAAATAGGCCATTTTGCCTGGGGCAGTTGGCATGCTTCCAGGAGTATCCAGCTGATGGTCCTCCTACCTGCTCTCCTCAATTAGTGGCTTTTTGACTTCAGGCCATATAACCTTGTAGTCTCTTATTGCAGTTAGGTGGACACCTGCCTTTCTCACTGCCCTTCCTGAGCTCCAGTACCTTCACTCCAGCCAGTGGCGCAGCAATGCTCAGAGCCCCAGTTATAGCGGTTGTAAAGGGTCACGAACAGAAAAAGAGAGGGAGAGGTGTGACTTATTGGCTTCTGATTCTTCATTCACTGTGGGTTTGTTTTTTTAATTCATGAAAAATTTCCTTGATGAGTATTTAGTCTTTCATGCTCCCATAAAATACTTAAATTTTTAAATAATGCAGCTAGCATTGCCAGTTCGTAAGCTGCACAAGTAAAAATGGTGAGGATTCAGTAAGTCTTCACTAGGTGTGATTAAACAGGAAATGGACAATAAATTTGTGCCTCTTCAGGCACGATATAGTGGGGTAACATTTGCAGTATGCAGATTGACAGTAATTGCATTCATTTATGTAGATAATCCGATAATTCATTTACAAGTACTGCACAATGATAGGCTTGCACATTGCCAGCTTGCTTTTTTCCCCAACAGTGGCTTTAAATAAAGAGAATTTGTATCGCAGGGCAGAAAATTAACATATCCTATATGCAAGCATCGTGTGCTCTGACTTCTGCCAGGCAGTTCTGTTTTGTGCTATTTGTAGTCATTATCTTCTTGTATTTCATTTCATATTGGCAAGGGCGACAAAGCTTTTTGGCCTTAAAAAAAAGAAACAGAAATCTGGAAGAGAGAGTTCTCAGAATTTGATAAAAAGCATAGAAAAGATCTCCCAGGTTAGCCAGCCTTACCTGTGCATTGGAGGCTGTTTCACTCTATTTTTCCTGCAAATGTCTCATTTGATTTGCTTTGATTCTTCCTGTTGGTATCTCAAGAACTAGACTTAAACAGTGACATAAGTCCACTTTTGTGCCAAATGTTGGTGCTTTACTACTTCTAACTTCATGCTTCAAGGCTGGATTTAAACGTCTGTTGCACTTACCAAGTTACCGATGACTTCCCACGCTAGTTAAATCAAAAGTTGCCTGCACAATATTGCTAAGACTGTGTTTCAGCTGTGAAGGCTATACTGCAGGTAAAAACACATGGAGTCAAAGCTATAAGCTAGCATGTTGAAGAATACAAGGTAGGGTGTCTGTAGCTGCCACCAGGCTTTTGGCTGACACAGTCCCAATCCTTGGATGACCATACCCCAGGAAAATCGTGTCTCAGCCAGCATGCAAGTACTGTGGCAGCTGGCAAGCTGCTCAACACCTTTGTTGCAGTTGGGAAGTTTTCAGTTCCTGCTAGAGAGGAGCCACACAGCAAGAGCTGGCATTTTGCTGAACTCTTTAAGAGCTGCTGCTGTGGCAGGGGAGGAGACAGGGAGCAGTGCATTTCAGTTCTTTTTAGGATTTCTGTTTGGGTTTGCTTTTTCCGCCTAAAAGAGAAGGGAAGGTGGGCAGAATGGCTTCCTAGCTGCAGCTCCTGTAGGACTGAAGAATGGGAACAAAGGGCTAAGCAGCAAGTTGGCAATCATATTGAAATATTGGCCACTGTCACAGCCCACTTGATTTATTATAGGTAGACAGTTTGTTCCACTGACTTCAGTACCGCTGTCCTGCTTTTACTGCTGTGCGACCTTCAGTGAAAAAATTTCTCTTTTGCCTTGCTTTCAGTCCATAGCTGCTGTTCTGACAAAGCTGATGCCTGCGTGTGCCACAGGCACAACTACTGCTCCTTGTTCAGACAGTTTGTTTCACTTGCTGGTATTTCTTCATGTTGGAAGGCTACTTGTAGGGCCTTATACTATGCATAAAATGACTTCTTATATTGGTATTTGATTCTGAAAATACTAAACCGCTAATTATTTTCTACAAGATGACATTAACCCCTAAGAGCTGGTATATTATTTTAAAATTTTCTTTTACCGAGAGTTGACAGAGATGTTTCACTGTTGTTTGTTTTTTTAATGCAATAACGCTACATCTTTCACTGCTCCTCTAGTGTATGCCAGTAGATGTGTGTATATAGAACTCCTGCCCTTTGGAAGCAAAGCAAGGGATGGTTTTTCCTGTTAATTTCTTACAGACAGCTCTGTTGGTATTGCTTTCTAAACTGCATCTACCAGGAAAAACTAATTTAAAGCAGTAAGAAGTATTACTGGTAATGTACACTACAAGACACTCACCTTTTCCTAATAATAATTACTTTGCTAATTAGTAAAATCAGGATGTATTTTATAGTTCTTAGCCTCAGCGCATGTAAAAGATTATTGCAACAAGCGCTCTGTTTCTTCACAAACTAAAGCAGCTGATGGAACAGCAAGGAAAGAATTTGTATTAAACCATCATTCTCTTTTTCTCAAGGACCTGTTTTTTATAAAATAGTTTCTTTTTCTTAAAACCTTCCTGCAAGTGAAAGCAGCAGTACTTGGGAGGGACTGAGCTAACTGCCTGTCTAAGCATATGTTCCATTATGGTGTTTCAGGGAAACGGTTTTACTGTACTTATGTAAGTTGTTTATCATTTCACTTGGACGCAGGGCCTGGTCTAATTATAGGACTTAATTTCAGGTCTTTGAATCCTGTACAGCCTGAGGCAGATCCTGGTAATGGTTAGTTGTTTAGTTCATTAGATTCCATTTCCCCACCTGAAAAATAGGTAAAATGCAGAACAAACCCAAAATACCCTTGAGGTGTATAATGTAATTACTAGATAGACAGGCAGAGATAGATAACCAACAGAATAGCCACATTTGTAGGAAAACTCAGCTCATTGAAAAGAAACACCCCCAGATTACTTGCCCGAATGGTGAAGCAGATTTCCTGAGGCCAGTTCCACAAATTGGGATGAAATCTCTCCGATATCCCACAGGGAGGAGAGCATGGCAAAGCAGAGGTGAGCAAAACGCTGAGGGAACAGTTTCCAGTAATGGGAAAAAAGAATCGCAATGGCACATCTCCCTTTGGCTTATTTTATATATAACCTATACTGGGATTGAATCCATGACACGTTTTATGGATCATCTGGCAATTATATGAAGAAACATGGTAGTTAATGAAGTGCTTCCAACTCTTGAACATTTTCCTGTGCTTTCTTGAACACCTATCTTCTGGTCTCACTGTTACACTAAGATCTCCATTTTCATTAAAATGAAATTGTTGGTGGAGAAGAAACTGCAGAAATGTAAACAACATCCTTGGCTCAGAAAACAAGGCAAGTAACTAGTGATAAAATCCTGGCCCAGGACAAGGAAAACTCCAATGTCTTCAACAGTCAGGATTTCACTTTTAACAATTTACCTGTTTGGATTGTTCTGCTACTTCTAATCTTAAGGGATTAAATCACTTTATTTTATATAGCAACCTTAGTGAAAGAAATAATTCACAACAGCAAATTGTTACACATAGTAAAAAAGTGGGGAAAAAAATGAAAAGCACAATGTGATTAAGTATTCCTTACCTTAAATGCAGCACTACTTAGAAACTCACTACTCTTCATAGAAACGTAGAATTAATCTTATTTTCAGAAGTAGTTGTCAAAGAAATAAAAATTCAGTCTGTCTTTTGGTATAGCGTAACAAAGGAAATTTGCTTCTAGGAATGTATTTAAACCTAGCGGTTCAATTGAGATAAATTTTTAATACCTGACCTTGTTTCCAAAAGAATTTTAAGTTCAGACTTCAAACACTGATAAAAGAACTGTGTGTTTGATATTCAGTTCTTTAGTTTTCATCTGTACGAAAAATGAAAGTCTGGTTGAACTGTAAATAGGACTTGGGAGATTGTAAACAGCCAATTGATAAATCTGTGCTCAAATAGTAAAACCGCAGTTCCCTGCAAAAAAATCTATGCTCACAGCAGACCAATCAAGAGTATCACAACTGGGGTTCTAGCATACTGGCACGTTATGTATCAAGAAGTGTCTTGTGAGTATTGTTTTGTGTAGTCTCTTGTACAGCTTTATTCCAGAGGGCCGTTGTCTGCTACTTCTTTATGTCAGACAGACAGTGTCTGTAGATCTATGCAAAGAATGTGAGTGGGAGAGTGACTTCACGTGCTTTGAGAATGAAGAAATTCTGTATTTGATTAACTGCTACAGAAACAACTCATACTGACACATGACAAGGCAAGCATTCCTAGTACATTGAACAGAAAATACTTTGACAGAGAAAGAGTTTCTTCAAATTCTAACTTACAATTCTCTTAATCATTCTAAATAGTAAGCAAAAATAACAGACCATATCAGTTATTACATTGTTAAACTCCTTATAGTAATGGATTGCTACTACTGCCAAGACATGAAGTTATTTTACAAAAATGTGAAAAATACAATGCATGTAAACAAATTGAAAATGAAGTTTCAAAATTCATTTTTTTCTGAACTCCCTTTAGCTCTGTTATTCAACGGAGAGATTGCTTACTTGCACACAGGACTCATTACAGAACAGGAATGGAAGTGCTGGAGACAAGAGAGTCGATTTGAGCATAAGTGCTGCCAGTCTGGTTTTTGGTGGAGGAGGGATTTGGGTGATTGTTTTTTAGTTACTGTCTTCAGGTCTCTATCTTCTGTGTTTCACCACAGTGTGAAGTTTGAGTGGTTATAGAATCATTCTGTATTCCTTTTGCAATGGAAACAAAGTACTAATGCTCATAGGACAGATGACCTATTTAAACGAGGAAAGGTATGGCAAGGGATGCTTTTCCTAAATCCTTTAATGAATTACTGTCTTGACTGATGCAGTCAGACCTGTGAAATGTGGAGCCTGGAATGTTGTGTCTCCATGGAAAGTGCCAGAAGAGGAAAAGTGGGAGTCAAACAAAAATAAACAGCTTTTAGTTTGGGGTTGGTTGGTTGGTTTGTTTTGCTAGTGAATCTTTATGTACCGCTTGCTACACACTGAAGAGTTTGCAGCTACATCTCTCTAAATGAAATGAACTTAAATGCTCAATGAATATTTTACCAATCTTTCATTTATGCCAAGTTTCATTTCATCAGTTTTCCTAGATATAAGACCTTGAAGAGCCTGCTGAATATCTGAGATAAAAGCATCCAAGTGAAGCAGTCCTTGAGTACATTAGATTTATAGAAGTACAATAGATTTACACCAAACTCTGTAATGTTACTGGCATCAAAGTATAAAAAGAGCTGCTCTCTGGAGACAAAAGATTAAATGTGTGGCCTGATTCTTACCATCTGTAAGATGTCCAAAAACATCTTCTAAAAGCTTCTCCAAAATTTTGAATGCAGTTAAGAAACACACACCCCCACCCTCAAAAGCCACATTTTCTATATAGAAGTAAGACTAGCGTGAGATGCACCCAGAAAACTGAGGGGGACGTGAACACTAAGGCACTGCAAATAACACGAGTAGCCTAAAGGGCAGCATTAAGTCTCCCTGTATTTCATTGCCTATGCAGAGATGCCAAGAGCAAAGTAAAACTAATGGTGATCGCTGCCTGTCCTGACATACACCACCCACCCCCACCACCGCCCCTGCCACTATGGTACCTGTAGCAAACCCCCTAATTTAAAGAGCCTTAGTAGTAGACACATCATCTGCTTTTCAGCAGGGAGGCACACAGCCAGCTCTTTTTTATTTATTTATATATATTTTTAGGTATCTTCTGCAAGCCTGTCATTTGTATCTCGGGGCATCTTTTGTAGAGCTTAAATAATACGGCAGAGGTTCAGTTCCTCTGGCATGGGAAGGGGCAGTGGTATTCAGCCACTTCAGTTTGGTACAGGTGTACAGTTGGGTTTATAATTCTGTCTTCTGATTTTTAGCATTTAAAACGCCAGAGTTGATAGGTGTCCCCTCCCCAGATCTCATGTCAAACTATGAGGCTAACAAGCCACATACTGGTTTGTAATTGCAAACCATCTCATCAAAATTAGAGACCCATGAAGTTTATTTTATTATTTGTTTATAGTAGATATATAGATTATAGTTTAAGAAATAAAAACACAGTTTTCTTGATCACGGTGGTGTGGTGAAGGAGCTGTGGACTGGTCCACAGCCACAACCTTTTTGTGAAAGGAGCTACAGATGCCAGAATGAGGTGATAACTAACCGTTATGTTTCCCAGGAGAGGAAAGGCAAGTTAAAATGGTCTCCTAAAAGGATTCCACTTCATTATCTGTATTTCACAGTATAAACTAGAGTCACAATAAAAACTAGATGAAGTTTTGGACAACCTTTATCCTGCCTGGATGCTGCTACCGATTTCTTCTAGAAGCTTATTCCCTTCCATGTGAACAGATTTTTATTTTTTTTTCTCCCCACTCCTGGAGCAGCAGTCACTAGACCTGCCACTGACAGCCCAGCCCAGCTTGCTGCCCAGCCTGCCATCCTCCTAGTGTGGCTCTAACTCCAGGCAACTTTAAAAAAGTGGAAGGATTACAGACAACTTCAGGGAAATAAACCCCTGCCCCTTAGCCCATACACCTGCCACAGAACCAAAACTATCTTCTCTTTTACTCCCTCTGGCACACAGCAGCTTTATAGTGGTGTTAATACACAGCCAGTGCTAGAAAAGTGTGTATGATGCCACCAGTATTGACCATTGAGGAGGGTGTGTGTACGTGTGAACATTATTCAAAGCTCTTAAGAAGCTGTCAGGATCATGGCGATGTCAGCTGTTCCAGAAAACAACAGATAATTAAAATTTTGTGTGTCTACGTGTGTCTGTGTATAATTAACCCTCTGGTTAGCATGAAAGAAAACAGGTCATGGGAAACTTTAGTCTTTCTCTCCTCAGTCCTTCTAACCAAGTAATATATATTGTGACGCTGAGTATTCAGCAGTTTGAAATCTGGACAGGATGTCAGTTCATTTGCCAGTGAGTTAATGCTACAACACTCGTTGGCCTCCCTAGGAAAAGGGATATGCTGGGACTGACGAGGTATCAGGGGTGTAATGACAAGGCCTCTGAGCAGGACACCTTACTGATAGCCTGGAGGTTTATAAAATGTTTGGTTTAAAAGCAGCATTGGAAATAAGCTTTAGGCTTGGAGGTCACCACATGCTTTGAATTTCACGTCAAATTGTATCACAAAAACTATGTTGTACTGCTTAACCTAGCAGAGTGCCTCGGCAGCCTGCTGCCCTAAACTTCAGTTTATAAATCACAGGCCCAAATTCCTTGCTGCAGCAGGGAATGAACTTTAGAGGCCTTTACTTCTAGAGGGAAATTTTACACTTTTTCTTGGAATGTAGAGATGATTTTAGTTTGCTATCACAAGTATGTGTGCATTCAACCAGGCCTCTAAGTATTTTAACTTGGGGGAGGGGCGAGGGGGGTAGAATTAGTAAGGGGTTTTTGGCACTTCTGGAGAGAAGCAGTAGACGTGATGTTAACTGGAAGGTTTTTCTGCCAGTTCAGAGGCATTTCCAAATTGCAACTAAACCCAGCCCACTGGCTGCATTTTTATTATTGCCTTATTTGCATTTGTGTGTATATGTATCAAATGTGCACAATCAACTTGAAGACAGACAGTAACACTCCTCACCTGATCTTCATTTGATCTGGCAAAGGGGAGAAGACCTTGAACCCTTCCTAATGACTCAGTTTGCAAATCTGCATGTTGCAAAAGACTGCGCAGTTAGGCTGGATGACAAAGTGCAAGATCATTCTCCTACTAAAACCGATGGCCCTTTTAGAGAACTGACTTCATTGCTTTTACAGAAGACAAGTGTTTCAACAAAGAGGATGTTCAGAAGTTGAAATGTAGTTTCTCCAGTTACATGGAGTAATTCTACTATTTTTACATCCAAACCATAGTGGGCTTTCCTAGTGTTGACATATATGCAAGTGACAAATATTGCTGAACAATGTGCTTGGAGCATGGAAGTGTGTGCACGCACACGCACACACATACTCTCTAGAAAGTAGACTGTCTTGTCCTAAAAGCAATATTCTTCTCATCCTGGCACACTGATGTAAATTTGGCTTTTAACATTCCTCTTCCCTGTTGGGGGAGGACGTCATAAGGCAGCAGGCAGCTCAGGTAGAATTTATTTATCTAAATAATACTTATAACAAAAAATATTTTAAGTAAATAGTAACTCTAAGTATTAAATACTAAATAATATTTAAATACTAAATATGTAAAATAGGACTTTCTTGAAGGTCTTCAGACTGGAGATTCCTTTCCAAATTGAAATTGTCAGCCTTGTAATTAAATAGGAGTGTGGTGTCATCTCTCAAGATAAAAAGCTACTCATTTAGGTCACTGAGGTGATTTATGCCCAATATTTGTCCCTAGCAGTTCTTTGGTGCACTATGACCAGAGCAAAGGTCCCTGAAGTTACCCTGAATAATAATAATACCTGAAGGCAGCCTTTATTTCAAGCAAATAAATCCAAAAGAAATCTAATGGTACAAAAAGCAGTATGCTCAAAATGAAATACGGCATCACTCAGCTGTTAACCAACCCTGTCAAAAAAAAGTTTCCCACATGACCAAAAAAAATAATCATAAACATTTCACCTAAAGTGGTATAATTTTTTTCCTGTTTGACTGCACTGGATGTGTGGTGATACCTTCTGAAGTGCCTGGGGTGGCATACAATGCCTAACATTACCCACAGCTGTAGCAAATGTACACAGAGCAATTCTCTGCTCTTGGATTTTAAGACCACAAGTTGTAGAAGGACACCTCCCCCCCCCAGGTCCTCCTCTTTTGTGTGTTTGTTGTCCCTATTACTTCTGGAAGGATGAGCCTGAGCCTTATCAGTCTGTGTTTTGAGAACATGAGAAATGAAGAAAAAAACCACAACCACGCCTTTTCTCATTTCCAAGGGCTGAAGTAATACTGATGGCCAGTTACAGCCATCACTTCTTTTGCCAGTGTTGGCCTCCTGTCAAATACTTGCGCTTGTTCTTGCTTTTGTCAAGCCACAGCCTCTGAGATCATAGCTCTCCCCATCAGAGTAGTAACTCCGTTCTGCAAACAGTCTGCTTGAAATCTCTTTCTGGAGCACATCATTGGACCACATTGGTGCCTACAGTTTGAGATTAAGATTCACTGGGGAGGGTTAACACAGAATAAAATGCCTCTACTCAATACAGATCATAGGATCATTTTTGCCTTTTGCACAGTGCAACTAGCCTCTAGCTAGGCTGCCGAAGTCCTTGGGGCTGAGGAGGTGACTAAGCCAGTGAAGCGTCCCCAGCGCTCTCCGCTTTCAGCCCACAGACACTGTGCAGCCCGCAGGCCTCCAAGGTACGAAGGGAGCAGTGCAATCAGTGAGTTTGCTTGTATTGCACTACAGAGCAGTACGGCAGAGCCAACTCCCTTGTTAAAGCTGTAATTTTTGTTCCAGTTAGCAGATTTTCAGTTAGGTCCTAGTTCCTATTTCCATGTGTATTGATGGAAAAATGCCTTTGCTTTAATGCTTGTATGCCTACGTAGTACGCTGAAGATGGTAGTAGGTGATAGGGATTAGTTTGTTACACAGTCTGCCTTTGGTTGGCACTCCTCAAGCAGTTTGAGAGGCTACACAGTCTCTGCAATTTCTGTGTGCTATCCCACTCTTAATTACCCTTAAAAATCTTAGCCACTGAGACTAGGTTCAGCAGCTCTGACAAAACCAGCTACTTCTTCACAGTATCCCAGCGTTGCTCAGAAGCAGATGTGGGAGCCTGGAATGCGACAGGAGCAGCTGGAGACTTTGCCTAGTGCTGATACAAACGAAGTAACAGGTCACATTTCCATAGCTCTTCTTTGAGTTGGTTTCATTACCCATCAGTAGTAAGTGCAATGAGACGCTGCAGACAAGCATTATGAATTCACATTTAAAAAAAAAAAAACAACAAACATTATCTACCTAAGCATTTATATTCCACCAGCACAAATTTCTGTGTATCACTTTAAGTCTGAGCAGTGGAACATGAATACAATGATCAAACACACCAAGGAGAAAACAAAGAAATAAGGATTTGGTATGGTAGTCTGTCTGTCTTTTTAACCGTTTTTATTCCTGAGCATATTGTGATTAAAAGCAGACCAGCTTCCTAGGCTAATGTTTCTGTTTCTTACTACAGTTGGATAGCGTCACTTCACTAATTCAGGCTGCCAAAAATTTAATGAATGCTGTGGTGCAGACAGTGAAGATGTCCTATATTGCATCCACAAAGATTATCAAGATTCAGAGTCCTACTGGCCCACGACATCCTGTTGTGATGTGGAGAATGAAGGCTCCAGAGAAGAAGCCCCTAATTAAAAGAGAGAAGCCAGAAGAAATCTATGCAGCTGTCAGAAAAGGGTCTGCAAAGAAGAGAATCCATCCTGTTCAAGTCATGAGTGAATTTAGAGGCAGAGAAATAGTCTAATATTCTGCCACTTTTTGTGTTCCTATCTTGAATTTCTGATTATTTTCATCTTTTCCCCCACTTATTTAATAATTACATGTTAATGTTTTGCTTTTCTCTAAATCTGTAAGATAACACTTGCTTAAATTATTTGAAAATGCTGTTGGATTAATTAGAAGCACACAGTTGAAAAAAATACCCATTCTCTTGCACTCACAAACTATCATGTCTTTATACTGGCATGTTTTCAGCAGAGCACTTTGAGTGTAGTTGGAAAGGAGGATGCAATGTGCCAACCTGCCCAAAGTCCTGCTGCATTCACTAGGCGTAGGCATTCCTTCACCAGCGATGAATGTGGCCAATAGTAAACTGCATGTATTTTACGACATACAGCTCTTCAAACATCACGCTGTTGGGCCAGATCCTTTATCAGCATCATTACACCGTGATCAAATCAGCTGGACTGCTTGATGGTAGCTGAGAGCCTGGGCCCTCAACTTGTATCTATCATCTCGATTGAAAGATCTAAAGATCTCCCCTCGTCCAAGGCCCAGCCTTGGAAATGTAAGTTTGAATATGTTTGATGAAACACAGAAAGTGTTCTAACAACATAGATGTAATAATGCAATAAAAAAAGCACTGACTGTAACACAGCAGTAATAATAGCTTTTCAAAAGGCCTTTTGAAACATTAACATTAATCTGTGTTCTGCTTCCTAGTCTATTCTGTGAGCTGTAATAAATCTGCTGACTGTTACATTTGGAAGTTCAGATAAATCAGATATTAACAATAAAAAACTTTTCTAATCACTGCACAAAAGAACAAATATGAAATAAATCATTATTCTGAGATCAGTGGGTGAACCACACATATCTTGAATCTTAGGAATGATGAGATTTTTTGCAAGGTAACTGTAAATTACTTCTTTTATGACAGTAAAGTCCTAAATGCAGGACTGTGCTGGTAAAAGTGACTTGCTAAATGGCTGCACTGTATCTCAAAGTATGTAGTGAAGATAAGTGCTGTTAGTGCGTGATCACCACTAGGCTTCTGTAAGATACTTGGAAAAAGAAACTTTTTCTAAACCTGTTTGAATCCAAAATCCACTTGGACTGATTTTTTCTTTTTGGAAGAATCTAACCTGTCTTCCCTGCCATGTCACTAAGTTTTCCCAGATGACACTTGTTACTCAAGATGTCTTTGCTTGGCAATTAAGAAGATCCTTTGGCATGTTTTTTGTACTTGCTAAGGTGAAAGGGCTCCCCCAAATGCCAGAACTTTGTGATGTGTCATTGACTGCCATTATGAGGCAGCTCCAGACTATGGGCTGCTGCTCCATGTCATTTATTGCCATGTTTTGCACAGCAGTGCACCTGCCTAGCACAATGTGGGCAGCAAAAAGAACCATAAACTGTGTTTTTCCTCTTGGGGGCACTCTCTTCCAAAGTTCAGGACTGGAGCGGTATAATTTCTAGGCTGTTGGTTAAGAAACCCCATGAAACCTATAGTGATCATGAATTGACAATTTTACAGATCACTATTCCCCCTTTGCTAACTTTACTATCTGTTAAATGAAACAAAAAGGGAAGTTTGGAAGAAAAATTACTTCTTCCCAACTCAGATTCCCTCCAGCACGTTTGCACCAAGATCTTAGTAACATGTACAAGTCTTCGCTCGTCCTCTGAGGGCTACAGAGTGGGAATCGGCTAACAGTTGAGTAGAGCTGGCAGAGCTAATTAATAGAGAGCAAGTCATATAACCTACTTCCAGTAGGTCTGCTGGCAGACTGAGCAGAACTGAGGTAAAGATTCTGTATGGTATGGAGATCAGGAGAGTGTACATTATTGTCACAGCGTAAAGCCAAAATCTCCACATAGTATTTCAGGTTCTGGCCCACCCCCTCAGACTACCTCCTCCCCCAGCAAGGTTCAGGTCCAGGAGCCAGCAGGTAAGTTGACATATCCTTGTTTTGGGGAGGTGTTACTCTCTTAATAAATTCTCATGTCTCTGGGTTACACCTTTGATATAGGTCACCTTGACATCAAATGTTTGTAACTAATGTCTTGTTATCACATTATTAATAAAAAGCATGTACACCAATGAGAAGACATCTTTATAGTGTTGTGGGATTCTTTTTTTTTTTTTTTTAATGTGTCTCCTTATTGGTCTCCATCACTAGTGAACACCCAGTTCAGAAGCCTGCCAGGTTTGCTTATAGGAATGCCAGCCTTCCAGCACACTAAGTGTACTTTATTAGTCTGGTTTAAGTGAGAGTTTTTCTTGCATTAGTATCACTAAAGCAGAGTTTATTGCTTGATTTAATGCTCCTTCCTGCACTGCTAGTCACTACTCTCTTATCCTGGCCATAGTTGATAGCCAGTTTGATCTCAACTTCCAATGCTGTTCCTATTACATAGGAATTTATTAGGCAAAAACCAACCCTCTAAATGAACAAGAAAATCAAAACCTACTGCTGGTTTTTGAGAAGAGCAGAAAGAATTGTTAATTTTATCTATCATCTAGACTTCTTTTTCCTGGTTAGAGTTCAAACCTAAGCAAAAAACATAACAAGGTGAACTTTATTCCTGCCTAAGGGGGCAGGGGGATAAGAAACAAGCCCTGAAGATGTAAAGAGCCCAGTGTATTAGCTTATTACGCCCCTCAGCAGGTCTGCAAAGCAGGGAACCACCACTTCTATTAATAATGCTGAAGGAGGATGTGCTGCTCAGTAAGTTTTATTGAAAAACAGTACTCAGTTGATCCTGAAATCTACTTAGTCCTTCCTAGCCCCAGTTTTCAGACTATAGTTTTTCAATCCATTGCTGCTTCCCTCTGTGTTTGCATGATGTCCATAGCGTATCAGCGTGTCACTTGAAAACTGTGCTCTTAGCTGCAGATTGCAAGGCTTTCTCACCTCAGCAGCTCAGATTATTTCATTAGCTTGCCATGTCCTTCTCCCCATTACTGCATTATGGAGCAAAGTATGATGGACAACTGAAGGCAATTTTATTTAAAAAAATTCAATAGAGCACTAAAAAATGAGATAGATTGTATTTTTTTCATTGTTGAGGCATATTAGTACCAGAGGACACATTCACACCATTTCTACGAATCCCAAAGCTGTTGTGTTGTTTTTTTTTGTTGTTTTTTTTTTTTTACAAACTTAAGGTTGTGTCACTCTGCTCTCACTGCTGATGTTGTTTCCTTTCGTATTTAGTGATCCTAATTTGTAAGCAGCAGTTTCTGTCACTACAGATTGTGCTGAGCATAGTTTGCAGTTTGTCCCAATTACTTCATTATTGTCTTAAGTGAGCGAGCCATTCCTGGTAAGTGAAAGTAATAAAAGTCCTCTCATCTCTTGGGCCCTCAAGAAAATGTAAAGCAACGTGTCCCTCTACTTCTGCCCACCCCTGGAGCCCTGCTCTTGCGTGCGCTAAAAACTGTTCTGACATAACAAATTAGCTTTTTTTTTGGAGGAGAAGGTGGGGAACAGATGTGGTAACTCTGCACTTTTACACCAATATTATTTTTCCCCCAACTGTTAACCTGGTATCACTTGGCAAGCTCTATAGTTGCATCTCTACTGAAGAAGATGACAAAGCAACCTGACATCATGCAGGTCTGATGTTCCAGATGGTTTTAAAAGGTCTTCAGCTCTCTTGAAAAGGTGTTTTGTGTTATTTATTTCCTGTGAGTCCACAATTGAAGCGTTAATAAAAAATGTGTTTATGCAGCAAGTTGTTTAATGAGCTTTTAGAAATTTTCTTTATGAAGAAAGTACTTGTAAGTCTCTACCAGTAGTAGACATTAAATTCTATGTGGTCATACCTGCTATTTTTGATTCCAGGTACTACTTCTCCCTTGTGTACTGCTCTTGGTTAAATTTTGGGGACTTGCCTGTATATTTGGCTCAGGAAATTAGGAGATAAATAAAACCCTATTCCCTCAGGCTGGATTTCAAAACCAAACCAAACCAAACCAAACCAAATGCCCTGCATTGGAAGAGACAGAGAGGGACTGGTATGTGTGTGTTTGCAGGAGAGGAAAGAAGTCTCGGGCCCTGGAGTAAGGAGAGAAGTGAGGGTGGTAAGCAGGGCTGGTACTTTTGGCAGAGGACGCGGAAGCGATTGAAACTCCAGAGATAGAAGGTCTTGATAAAATGGTGCTGCCCATCTTGGTCTTGTACCTGAGATCAGCACTTTGGCTTCAGAAGGTGAATGGTGCCTGTCCTCTGCCTCCCGGCCTTGCAACCAACCCCCTGAATCCCAAAAGCCTTGAAAAGCGCCGTGCACCTCTGTCATCCTCCCTGTCCCGGCCAGCAGCTCTTGGTGGTCACTTGAGGCACAAGTGACTCTCCCCAGCCCTCTTCTGGGCTCCCGCCTCCATTCGTATTCCAGAGTCTCCTCTGCATCCCATTGGATTTTGCCTGTAACACTGAGGTAGCTCTGGTTATACACAACTGTTAATAAACCACTTTGTCTCTAATAACCCGCTAAAACCGCTGGGGTGCTGGGAAGAAAAAGTTAATATAACAAAAGCAGTGATCTGAAATTGTCCAACAGAGCGCAATTAGGAGCGTATTAGTAGATTAATTAAATAATTAAAGCTCAAACAGATGATGCTATACACTTCATTTTTGTTTTATCTGAGAGACCATTAGAACTGGCTTACTCCTCCTAAGATGGTTAGTGGGCTTGGTTTTTTTGCAGAACTACTTCTTAAAGAAAATGCAGTAGCACTGTTGATGAGAACATCTTATGGATTTTGTGTCATACACTGGAAGTGGTATTGCTGCAATGAAAAATACCACTTTTCAATTAATAAACTGCAACTCTGTGGAAACTTTCTTGGGATAAAGAGAAACAAAATATATCCAAAGCAGAAATGGCTTAAGAGTTACGTAAAAACAAAAAATGCTTCAAAGTCCCTGTTGTTTACCAACAGGAGAAACGTGCTACTACAGTCAAAGGAGTTGAAAGCTGAGGGACTAATTTTTGACTCCAGCATATAAGAAATAGTTAAGATGAAAGCTTGCAGTGCAAGAGATGGATCTAGCAATTTTATTTTTAAGGAGTTTTTTACAGTATAGGAAATATTCATGTTCTGCTTCCTGATGGTGAAAATTTAAGCAGGCTGGAGAATACAGAGATGCCTTGTCATGCAGGATGATGTTTCCTCTGGACTCTCAGTCTTCTATCAGCCTGGCCATTTTAGAGCCATTGACTTTGCTGCTGTAGTTCTCAATTGTTTTTACACAAGACAGCAAATGATTGAACAGCAGCTGAAAATAGCCATGTAGCTCATTAGCTGTGGGGTAGACTGTGCCTTTTTGGCACTGCTCTTTCAGGGAGGTAGGGCGGCAGGATGTTAAGGGAGCGGGTGCTGACTGCTCCAGCAAGCCTGCTGGCAGGTATTTTGTCTGCTTAGTTTCCAGAGCTCCTTTATTAGATGGAAACACAACAGGAAATTGCTCCCACACTTTCAAAATACAGAACAGACTACCATGCTCTGTTTGCCCAACTAGCCAGCATGGCTGAGGGGATGGGAGAAAGGAAGAAAACTAACTTTTCTGTGTTTTTTCAGCTTCTCTAGTGGAGCAAGACCATCATTCAAAAGAATGATTTCTCCAGGAAAGCAGAATTTCCCTGGAGTCAAGGCTTTACCAGGATCAAGGAAAAAAGCAGCAAGAGGCTGTTTTATGCCTTCCACTCCCTCTATGAACCCAATCTAGTCCTCTGTTTTCTCTGTCCTAAACTTGCTTTTAATTGCAGATTATCCAAGTATAAATTTTGCATTATTTACCCAGCTGTTATTTACAGCAACTGATGCACATACTGGAAGCCTTCCTAACAGTAAGTTGCACTGATGAATTGTTCCATATTATTTATTTTTATTTGAGGTACTAAGTACCTCACCCAGCAAGCTGCAAAGCCCAAACCCTCAGTGATGTCTCTCAGAGCTTGGACAGGCAGCAACCAGGAGAAGGAGGCAGCAAACCATTCCTCCTGCTACTTGTGTAAATATTTTGAGTGCAAAATGTTGTGTGGTTTGTATCATATTCCTCTGCTCAGTAGTGACCGCTACACAGTCCTAACTAAGGCCTCTTCTGGGGGAAAGGGAACAGCACTACAGACATAATGTTGTATAGAGATGGTAACTAGTCACACATGAAGATTCAAGCTGTCATGGCAGGCTACCTATTTAATCACCAGCAGCTGAGCTCCTGCACATTTGGGATGTGGCTGCTTTTACAGCTTTCTGTATTTTGCCCTTTACTGTCAGGTGTGGGAATAGGTTTGCTTGGACTAACACCTTTCATTATTGTTCATTATGTGACACGCCGTAACCACACTGTGCAGACTGTGTGTCCTTCAGAGGAGCCAGAGCTCATGATGGTCAGCAATTTAATTGGGAGTGGGTCCTCAATGGCTCCACAGGGGTGCTTGGCTTGCTTGTCTGCAAGGTTAGCCAAGAAAGGAGGAGGGGAACCACTAAATCCCTTCCCCACAACCTCCTAGTATTATTTGTATGCAGTGACCAAGTAACTCACCTGTCCTATTCCCTTCTGATCCACCTTTTAATTTCTATCTATTCTGTTTTTGTATTGTTTTGATGTCTATGCTCTCCCTCAGCATTGGCTTCCTGTCTTCTGTCCTGGACACTGCAACTTCTTTAAACAAAAAGACAGCGTACAGGTTTTCAGCACCTCCACCCCTATTTCCCAAGATCCTGTTTCACTTCATCTTCTCAAAACACTACAACAAAAGAACAAGGAGAAACAGTGTGTGGCCAGCACAGCAGCCAGGCTAAATCAGCACAGCTATTTTGAGTTCAGTGGTAAAATATCCCCTTGACAGTAGTTACTGTAGTCCTTCCTCTGTAGCAGCTCTCTGAAAATGTTATGCCTCACTCAGGCTGGCTAAGACCGATCAGTCACCTTGAAGTTTGCTTTTGAACAGGTAGAAAGCACGCCACCAGTAGAGATATGCTCCCCTAAAGAAAATATGTCTTCCTTGCCCTTTCCTCTTGCTGCATTTCAAACAACTTGTCTTTATTTAGGCATGTCAGGGCCAACTTTAAAATACCAAAATACAAAATATGAAGGTTATTAATACAGCAATCCAAAGGGCAAAGAGCTTATTGGTAGTATGAGCTATTGAGTCATGTGGGTGGTGATGGCACATCTTCAAGCACTCTATTATCATAATGCCTGGGCTGAAGACTCCATTAATTTTCTGCATCACCAACAGCTGAGGACCAAAGCTGACAGCCAATAATACATGAGTCCAGTGTAAGCCAAATACATGCACAAACAAACTTTCCCATCACCTCCTAAAATATTAACAGACGAATATAACAGATCGGAAAATATGCAGTAAAAGACGGAATAGAAAGAGAATTGTTCCTAAGTGTAAGGGCCCTTACAATATTGTTTTTCAGAAACATTGTATTTCAGCTCCCAAGCAGCTGTACATTTATCTTTTTCACTACTAAGTGAATTCTGAGGGTCTGAATGTGCTAAAATCTATTCATGTACTTTGATTCTTCAAGGTATCAAAGGAGAGAAAGTGGGCAGCTCTTCCTGTGTTTTTGCTTAAGGTACATAGCACATGGAACGCATCTCCCCCACCAATGACTTATGCATTAAGAGATGCATGTCATTCTGTGAAGGGATTTCTGTGAATTAATTTTGGTTGGCTGCCTATCAGATAAAACAGTATCATTTTTTTTGTTAACAAAAGCATGATCAGCCATATTTTAAACGGAACAATTTACAAGAGATCTTTAAAAAGCCCATTTTCTGGCCAAATCTTAATTTTCTTAATCCAGAAACTTTGTGCCCTGATGCTGCAATCTCTTTTTCCTTAAACAAGGCATCATCTAAAGAAGAATGGTTATACAACTACATCTAGCTATGAGACAACACTTTGGTACAGAATTTGCCACCAAGTATTTGAAAGTTCCAGAGTTTATTTCCAATGCAGAAGGACTGGAAAAGCTACTAAAAACTTAAAGACTACAATTTAGGACTTCTTTTGAAAACTAATTAAATCTTATTATCATTGGTATTTGACTTTCATATAAACAGACTTGGGAAAAACTTGAAAGGAACATACAATATGCTACCTAGACAATGGATTGGACAATGGACAACTTATTTAAACCAGGCATCATGCCAAGTTATTAGCATACGGTAGACTTCTCACTTCTTTGTTGGGTTTTTTTTGACAGATTCATGTAGTTTGTTGTAATAAGAAATGGAATTACTCATTTCAGATGTAGTATTCCCTATAATATGCAAATGTTGAGTAAGATACTGAGTAAGCGTGGGCAAACTTTGGCTGAAATACCTTTTTTTTTTTTTTTTTTCCCTTTGGTCAGACTAACAGTAACATGCTTTACTCTCCAACACAAACTGATATACCTCATCACATTTTATCACAGTGAGCATAAGCAATGATTCCCACTGAAAAGAACTCTCATGGATCTGCCAGTATTGCAAACAATATAATTAAGCCTGTGCTTAAATGATCTGTTTGGCAGGCCTGGTCTTATGACTGTATGAAAGTGCTTTGCTGAATCAAAGCCATGCTCCTGGCACATTTAGGTCAACAACCTATCTCAGGAATCAGCAAGGTATGGTTACTAAGAGAAACATTTATTACCCAAAAGTTATATGGATTATTACAGGGAGTATAAATTTGAAAATAAAATGGTAGCTTAAGACTGAGATTTCACTCCTGGCAAACGGCTCCGATGGCACATTTCACCTTACAGGGAAGCTCCACTACTTTACATATGGACTGTACATGTGCCACAAATTTCACACAGAAATAAACACAAATAGAGGAAGACCACATGCACACACTGCAAACCATTTGCCACTAATCTGATTGCCTTAATGCTTAGCTGATCTTTGCCCTGGCCCGACAGAAAAATACCTCTCTTTCACTATTATTTACCTATTTATAGAATTATATAATTTACTTATTTATTATATATGTTATGTATAGTAGAATACATATTAGTAATGATTACTATAATACATTAATAAAATATTAGTAACATACAATAAATGTAATTATTTTACATATTAATAAATATAAAGATATTTTTCTATAATTACATAATATTTAGCTATTGATAAACTAAAGTTGTTAGAATTCATAGCCAGTACTATCGGAAGTACCTTAGTAAGGTGCAGCATTTCCATATTCAGCCTCAATTTTCTGCTTTTGAAATAATCTGACAAAAAAAAAAATCAGCTGCAGCTTATGGCAAAAGTATAGCAACTACATCTAGTCAGTCAGAAAGGACGAGAGGAAATGGTCTCAAGTTGCGGCAGGGGGCAGGGGAGGTTTAGACTGGATATTAGGAAAGGCATTGGAACAGGCTGCCCAGGGAAGTGGTGGTGTCGCCATGCCTGGAGGCGTTCAAAAAGCGCGTAGACAAGGCACTTCAGGACATGGTTTAGTGGGCACGGTGACGGTTGAACTCAATGATCTTAAAGGTCTCTTCCAACCTAAATGATTCTATGATAAAGTAAACTGGAACCTTGTATTGGTTTTATGTGGCAAGGTTTTGGTAGCGAGGGGGGTTACAGGGGTGGCTTCTGTAAGAAGCTGCTGGAAGCTTCCCCTGTATTCGAGAGAGAGCGAGCCCATACCAGTCGGCTCTGAGACGGACCCGCCGCCGGCCAAGGCCGAGCCAATCAGTGATAGTGGTAATGCCTCTGTGATAACATTTTTAAGAAGGAAAAAAGTTGGGAGAGTGAGAAACAGCCGCGGGAGAGAGGAGTGAGAACATGTAAGAGAAACAAGCCTGCGGACACCAAGGTCAGTGAAGAAGGAGGGGGAGGAGATGCTCCAGGCGCCGGAGCGAAGATTCCCCTGCAGCCCGTGGTGAAGACCCTGGTGAGGCAGGCTGTCCCCCTGCAGTCCAGGGAGGTCCACGGGGGAGCAGATCTCCGCCTGCAGCCCGTGGAGGACCCCACGCCGGAGCAGGTGGGTTCCCGAAGGAGGCTGTGACCCCGTGGGAACCCCGCGCTGGAGCAGGTTCCTGGCAGGACCTGCGGATCTGCGGAGAGAGGAGCCCGTGGAGCAGGTTTCCTGGCAGGACTTGTGACCCCGTGGGGGACCCGCGCTGGAGCAGTGTGCTCCTGACGGACTGCACACCGTGGAAAGGACCCATGCTGGAGCAGTTCGTGAAGAGCTGCAGCCCGTGGGAATGGCCCACGTTGGAGAAGTTCGTGGAGGACTGACCCCGTGGGTGGGACCCCACGCTGGAGCGGGGGAAGAGTGTGATCAGCCCTCACCCTGAGGAGGTGAAGCGGCAGAAAATAACGTGTGATGACCGTAAACCCCATCCCTGTCCCCCTTGTGCCGCTGGGGGGGCTTGGTGGAGAAATCCGGGAGTGAAGTTGTGCCCGGGAAGAAGGGAGGGGTGGTGGGAAGGTGTTCTGAGATTTCGTTTTATTTCTCATTACCTTACTCTGGCTGAATTGTAATAAATTGAGCTAATTTTCCCTAAGCTGAGTCTGTTTTGCCTGTGACGGTAAGTAGTGAATGATCTCTCCTGTCCTTATCTCGACCTGCAAGTTTTTGTTATATTTTTCTCTCCCCTGTCCAGCTGAGGATGGGGGAGTGATAGAACGGCTCTGGTGGGCACCTGGCGTTTAGCCAGGGTCAACCCATCACAAACCTAAACCCCTAGCAATTAAAAATAGAACACAAAATAAATATGTCTACAAACCTCTGATGAGTTTGAATAGGATATTCACATATGGTAAAATATAAAAAAGTGAAACAAGACAACTTTTTGGCTAACAATGAGCTCTATTTTTACTGAAATTATCTTTGTCTAGCTGCAAACATTACACAAGCCAATATCATTTCAAGTCAAATAGGTGTTATGTTAACAAGAATGACTAAGAAAGATGCTTCACTTGCCCCAGTGTCCTACCCTCTGTCTATTCTTTCTTATTTTCCCTCCAGAAGAACCTCTTGTTCTCAGGGCTCTGGAAGGAATGTAGCATGTACAAATGTACTAACATTTCAGCAAGTGTATCCAGTTATTATGAATTAAACCCATGATCTGGGCTAAAAATAAATAGGGTGTAGGCAACCCTGTTACTGGAGTGAAATTCAAGACTCAAATCTGCCAAACTATTCTGTGTTCATTCCCCATGTCCCAGGCTATTCTCTATTCTATTTTGCTTTTTTAGCTTGTATGTAAGACATTGCCGGTCACTAGGTATGACTAGATATAGATTTCACAATATAATGGGTTCAGTTTGTGATCGAAAAAAACATTTGATTTTTTGGAAATGTGGTCGCAAACCAGACTCTTACAATACCTTGGAGCCTGATGTCAAGCTTTAAGGTGACAAGTCTCATCTTCCCCTCATTCAAGTACCTCTTATAATTTCAGCTGGTGTGCCACCTGGTCTCACCATCACCCTCCCACTACTTCGCTCACAACTGCCTTCTTGAGTTTCCACTGCTGGCCACACTTCTTCTTCCAAGTCACTTTTAGCAGCCTTAACTCTTAAGTGTGGAGCCTATGGTCTAAGAGAATACTTGGTTAAGTTCATACATCCCCCAGCAGCCGTATATGGATGCCAAAGGCGATCTCTAGTCTTCTCCATGCTGCTGCTAGGTACTGCTGAAAATATTTTTGCATGTGTATTGGGTTTGTGTGGCAGGGGGTTGGTAGCAGGGTAGGGGCTACAGGGTAACAAATTGGGAACAAATTCCCCCCCCCCAAGTCGAGTCTGTTTTGCCCGTGACCCTAAGTGGTGAGTGTTCTCTCCCTGTCCTTGTCTCAACCCACAAGCCTTTTGTTATATTTTCTCCTTCCCATCCCACTGGGCGGGAGGAGTGAGCAAGCGGCCTCGTGGTGCTTTGTTGCTGGCTGGTCTTAAACCATGACAGCATGAGAGAACGCATTACCCATTTCTGAGCTGAGGGAAAAAAAGGATAGAAGGAGGAAAAGTGACATTTACATAACATGGAAAACTTACAGTTTATAATTTCATTGTAAAGTCAGCATTTCCCAAGGGGGCAGAAAAAAGTGCTATTTTTCTCCAGAAAGGCCTCGGGAGTTTCTTTGTATGGAGTTCCTACACATGCCCAGCTTGTACTCAACACTTTGCAGCTACCAATTATCAGTACACAGTAAGGATTTTGAAAGTAACCACCAAACACCTTCCTAAGTAAGTTCACTTTTCATTCACTGAATTGCTCTCTAAAGATGGGATTCAGGGGACACACTGCTTGTTCACTGAGAAAAAAGGCAGTATTAGGACTCTTTGACACATCGGTAAGTACTGGGTAACAAATGCCCTAATGGGCCAACCTGCCAGAAGCAGATAAGCTGGGACAGCAGTCAGATCACTTTGCAGTAGTTTTAATACTGCTTTTATACAAGTCCGATGTTTACCTGAACCCTATCCCTGCCTCTGGAGTGAAAGGTCTTTCTCCCTCCTGTCAAATCCATATGATCCTGCCCTGCTCATGCCTCCCACTTTTCTAACCTGGCAGAAGCAGATAGATAGAAATTCCCCATATTTTTTCAATGCATCTTTTTTCCCTTATGGCTAGATCTTCATAAATAAATGATCCATTGACTAGCTTCTACCACAGCCTTAGCCTAATTGTAATCATTCGCAACACTTCTACCCTGGCAGTAAGACTCCAACTTTCTTCTTTTACTGAAGTGGCAAGCTGTTTCAGCAAGCTGTGTTAATTACCCACTGTAATGCCCAAAGATTCTGATATCTAAAGGGAGAATAAAAGAGGGACTAGTAGCAAAATACTAAAGAATTAATGCAGCACACACAGAAGAGCCTACAAAAAACTCAGAACCGCAGACTGCAAACAGAGCAGGGTATACTTGTAAAGTCAACAAACTAATTGCAGCGGCCAAAGGCTTCCTCTGATTTTGCAAAACACGTGATTTGACAACAGCAACAGTACTTTCTTGTTTAAGAAAAGGTTACCTTATTTTTTTTAAAACTCCCATCCTTAAACTTGTGTGCTCTGGGAACAGATGGCAAACCCCATGTCATAAAACAAGAATTTTAGACAGAAGAGAGACAAACCCCAAGTTTTCTCCTTTAAAAATAGGAATTCTTCACTGGACTTCTGAAGCCACTGCACTGCAATCCCTTATTACATAAGCTAGTCTGACAGGGTCTCAAATAAATCAGCTATCTCCTCAGAATTACATTTAAAAAGGGGATAATATGAAGTATCAAAAAGACCTCAGCCACCTCTCTGTCACTGCTTACTTCTGTAGCTGTCTCTTGATTTTTAGGGACATTGGTTTCAATATTCTGTGATCACTGAAGTCTAGCTCTTCCCAGAAGCACAGTGACCATCAGATTATTTTTTTTTTTAATTCTTCCTGCATCTCGGAGGGAGCCATTTTATTTCTCTCTCGGCCACATAGGTAAGGACCGTAACCGAAAAGCAACACTGCAGGGCAATTCAAAGAAACAGCTGGCAGGAAAAAAAGGGCCATTGCCTATTGCACTCCATCAAAATGATAATAGGTTGTAGGCAATCTTCCCAAGATCTCTTGTGCCAAGCAACCTACTGTGAGCAGACCCAGTTTATTTCATGAGAGGAAAGCCGTTCCTCTAGTGGACTGCGATACATTATAATCTTACCATGTTTCTCTAACACGTGTTTAGGAAGATTATTTCATCTGAAAGGAGCTTTCAGGGTGTTACTGCCTGCCTGAAGTGAGCAGGAGAAGGAAGAGGGGTGACTGAAAGAATGCCTCCTCCCGCAGCGTGGGAATGTTCTGTGTGTCAGAGGTGCAGAACTTACAGAGCGGAGCTTCCCTCCAGCCTCCCACCTCCGCACAGCTCACCCCAGGCTGGTCTGATTTCCAGGAGCAGGAAGGCACTAAAGGGCTCACCCCACGGGGCAACCACCCGAGGGGGCTGTCCCCTCAGCTTTCAGGGCAGCACGCACTCCAAAATAACTGTTTCATCTCCCAGGAGTAGAATAATTGAATGGGAATGGACATACTGTGGACATATTTCATTACAGGAGAGTAAACTATAGATCATAACAAGGATTATATTAAATGCATGGCAACAAAACAAAGCCAGTATTTATGTACTCTATTTCAAAATCGAGACAATTGTACTTCATATTTTGCTGGGCCACCTAAGCAGCAGGCCATGCCTTGCTTCCTGAGTAGTGATGACTTTCTGTAGCATAGTATGCGTTATTCAGAGGAACAGATTTGGAACAGCTAGACTGTAAGTATATAACCCTACAAACATTTAAATTGCTGTGTTTTGGTAGTGATGAATTAGTTTAGTATGAATTTATACAAAGCACAGACAAGAATGAAATATTTGGACAAATCTTTTATGCACAAGACTTTATCTGGACTGACATCATATTCCATAATTTTGTTATATTTTATTGAAGAAAACTGAAACATTTGAAGACTCAGATAAATGAATTATTAAACCCAGTTGAACTTTCTTCTTCCAATTATTTGCCATATTAAAAGAGTGATTTTTATAAAAGAATTGGACGTAATGAAATTTGTAAAATGAGAAATTGAAATTAATTAAAAACATTGATTTTTCCGCTAAAGATGCATTTTCTCTTGACATCTCTTTCACTTTTTTCACTAACTTAGCGGGATCACTAAGTACCATATTCAGAAGGCACCTGGCATCTCCAAAGCAAAAGAAATTGATTTTTGTACTAGCATGGCAGTACAGTAGCAAAACTGCAATTTTTATTCACCATATTCTGTTTAATACTGTTGGAGGAGGGAGACATTTGAATGAATGTGTCTTTGTGTATGTGTGTGTGTTCTGTCCACATCCACATATTTTCAAGTTAATAAGGCTGTACAAAGAATAACTGGACCTATGGTAGTTTTTATGGATAATTTTTAATATGCCTACCTTCTAGATACGTTTTATTGTTTAGCAAGGTTTTGCATTGAAGCTCCATAATTTTTGTCCAGAATACAATATATAATTTGAAACTCTTGTCTCAGTTTCTTACATATGACCTCAGGAAAGTCACTTGGCCATTCTGAGAATTATTATAAGGTAACACAAGTGGTGTAATTATTAAATGTATGTAATTAATTTCTGTAAAGCAATTCAAATCAACTGTAAAGGGTAAAGCAGAATAATAATTGATTTTGACATAGCAACCAGTTTTTACTGGATGTGTTTACCCCCTATGTCAGCACCTTAAAAAGCAAATTTCTTTTTTTTTTTTTCTGCCTGCATATAGGAAACTGTTTTATTCTCCATACTTCTCTGTGAAAGTTAGTATTCACCGCACCATTGCTGGGACACCTTAACTGTTGACTACTGTAACTAAGCACTATGAAATCATATTATCACCAAGCTCATTTTTCCAGCTCTTCCCAGAATTAAATGAACTTTATTCAATACGCAGTGCTTCACACACATACAAACAACAGAAAAGAAAGCCACATAGAACTTATTTCAGCTTAAGAACAGCCGCATATAAAACAAAACCCTTAGATGAAAGTCCCTCCTAAGATGACAGAAAGTAAGATACAATGATTGACAAGCTTAATGTGATGTGGAAGGCCTGCATACTCTGATGATTCACTGATGACTGGAGAACAAGTGAAATGCTCTTAAAGTGAAGAGTAAATTCTGAGCAATATAGAAGAATAAACTGCAATAGAAAAATGAAACTCTGGCCTGTTTTGAGGAGGGAGAAGCAGAGGGAGATGGCAGGAATTCAAAGTAATTAGTGTTTAGAAAGAAATTTGAATTTGCTTGTTAAATATACTGAGGAAATGCTCTATTTGTTAGATTCCATACCTTCACCCCTATAGTTAGCTAACAAATATTCAGCACCACCAAAGCTAGAATTAAAAAGGTACTGCAACATAGGAAAAAAGTGAACTAAGATTAGAAAAAGCAGGTTTCTTAATATCATAAAGAAATTAATAACAAAAAAAAAGACTTGGCAATTCACACAGAGATAAATGCACATAAGAAACTTCCCTAGGAAGTTGCAAACTTAAATGTCTTTGGGCCACTGGTGATTTGCTTCATGCAAGCTAAGTTCCTACTGAAAGCACCTGGAGTTTTGCTGCAGTATAAAGTGCAGGAATGGTACATGATTTATCTATGGTAATTAAAAAATGGGTAAGTTGATTTATAATGGAACAGTTGGATTCTCTACAGTGAGAAGGAAGGTAAAATACAGAAGATAGTATGTGAAGGCTGTTAAGTGAAGCCAGTAAAGATGAGAACATTTATCTTAGATGCTAGGGACATCGAAGATCTTGTTTACATGCCAGTAGTGTAACAGTTGGTATTTTTGTGAGTGGATATACTGAAGGCTAACCAATTGCATAACAATCAGAAAACAAACCAGAAAAATTCAAAGTTGCCTTGAAAAAAATCATTGTGCCAATGCTTTCAATGCTATTGTGCCCCGTGAAATACATTGCTGATGGTGAGCTTGTCCAACTACTTGGAAGGACTTGTTAAGGAAGTCCTCTGTCTTTGGTCTTCAAGAGACCAAACAATGAGTGACACTGGAAATATACTTCTGGAAGAGATCTTCTAGTTAAAGCATGGCTCCTCCTTCAGGATCTTTCATATTGTCATTCATAAAACTTGGTAAAAAACTATAGAAAAAGTAAAAAGTAAGAAGGACTTTTGTGTTAATCCTAAAGCAACTTCATACCTTGGTGGCAGCTGTACAGAGCAACATCAACAAATATGGGCTTTGCTTCTTATTTATTTATATGATAAAGCAGTAGAGAGCCTGCCTTGGACCACCTGGGAGACCGCAAACTGGAGCAACAGGTAGAATGCTTGAACAGGAAGAAACTGGGCAAATGGTAGAGGGGGAATGGGCAATTAACACTGATCCACGTCTGAAGAACAAGGGAAAATTTCTGAGAAGTTTGGATAAACCGTATTTGTGGTCAAAGCTTTCTGGCATTAAGTTTTCAAATCATATAAAATTAATTAGTCAATAAAACCTTTAAGATAAAACTCCAAGTTTCATGCCTCTGTAGCCCCTCTGCTGCAGGATACATGACACACTGCTGTAGAGGACAATGTATAGCCTGGAAGACTTCCACTGTAGTCAGAGTGCGGAGCGTAACATACTGCCCTGTCAACATAAGCGCTGTAGGTCAAAAGAAGCAACAGCTTACAGAATCCAGCAGTCACCAAGATTACATCTGCAAATGATCCGTTGGTGACTGCAGCAGAGCTCGGCTCTGCCTGTCCATCTTGCCCTAATGCTGCCCTTGGCTGCATCTGGTAACCTGCCTGCAACAGGGGATGGCTGAGCAAACAGTGCAGAAGGGGACCATGCCATGCTCGCTAGCGCTATGTATGCAACAGTGATGCCAGCACAAGGGAATTTTATCTGCTGGGAATCACTAGCTGGCCCAAAGCCACTTCACGCTGAGCGTGAACCAAAAACTGATCACAGCACACTGAAAATCCATTAACATAATCACTGCACCTTAGATACCTGAAAGAATGCCCCTGACATCTCAAACCTATTAATTTACTTGAACTCTAAAGAGGAGGAAATCACTGCTGAATATGATTAAAGCTTACTGCCAAGAAGAAGAAAGTATTTTCTGAAAGTTAGGGAAGAAAAAAAGAAAGATCCCCTTGTTTCTTCTAGCAGCTGTAAGATTTCAAAAATGCTGCTTGCACTAAAGTAAGCAAAAATTTGCTGAAAGGACTCAGGAGGGTGCTCTGCTGTTCAGTTATGCACAGAAATAAAGAAATCATTTTTCATTTAATCACTGAAACAGAAATCCAGGATTTGAGAGCAGCAGTCAGACCTATATTTATCTAAGAAAGAAGGAAGTGAAGGGAATCGTCCAGCTTCAGGGTCTTCCTCCCTTTGACTGATCTTTGCTTGCTTAAAGAGCTGTTTTCTCTTTATGACTGTCAGATTAGTAAAAAGTCATATCACCTATACAGTCAATAAGCTAAGGAGCTAAAAGGTACTGTATGGACTGTACAAGGTATCTAATGCTTGATCTGCAAGGATGATACTTGTCACTGCACTTTGCCTCTGTATTGTACTGGTACTTTTCTAATTAAGTGTGACAGAGTCATTTTCTTTTCTCAGTCACTCCCCAAACAGCAATGAGCTACTGCCTGAACTGTCTCCATTTGTACAGCTATGATGCCATGCTGTCTGTAATGCTCTCTTGTCCGTTTTAATACATTAAGCCATCTGCCAACAACAGAGCATGAATAACAAGATTCAATCCATCTCTAATATGAGTGTAGTGCTCTTCTGTGCCATTTCCACTCATTTGATTAGCTTTCCTTCCATTTCTGTTCAGGATAGGAAAAAGATAATATTTTCACTTTCCTATTTTCTGCAAGTACAAACATATATATTATTTCAAAATTCAGCCTAATCTAAGCATAATCTCTTTTATTTACTTCAGCTAAGTAAGACATAAGAAAGGCTGTGCCACCTACTGAGAAGCAAACTGGGACACAGTGCATTTGAATAAATTTTACCGGTAACTTTATGTCTTTCATGTGAGACACATTGCTGGTGTACTAACCGCACTTGACAAGCCCACATTCCAGGGCCCAATACACTATTCTCTGCCTGTTATTCCAACCTAAATTACAGGAGGAGCTGAGTAACGTCCAGCAGGAGAAATAAATTACATAATTGGGCAGGTTTACAGTACAGCTATAGGAAGAGCCCCAGGAAAAACTATTCCCACACAAAACATCACTGTGGGTTGATCCAGTATTTTAGCCTATTTTAATAAATGAATCTGTATGGGCAGATTCAGGATCTGGAGAAGCACTAACAATAGCACAAAGACAAAGTGTTAGGCTGATCATCCAGAGCAGCATAACCTGAAATACCCAGTTGTCAAGATTCTGAAGATGAAGCATTTCCTCTGAGTGGGAATCCCAGTGCAAGGGGCTGGGTGCTTCTGCCAGGATGCCTTTGGAAGCTGCTGCCCTCGTGAACATCTGAACATCTGAACTCCACGCAAGTGAAGACATCTGTTCAGCAACTTCAGTGATCATACACAACCTGACATTTTGGGCCAAGTTTGTCACTACCTCCCTTTTCATCTTTTCCTAAAGCATCTGTGCATATAATATCCAGGATCAGCATCCGACTTCATTATAATTTTGTCACTTGAAGTATCTTAGACATTTCTTCGTTCTTACTTGAAAATTCAGATGCCTTGCTGAAATCTAGATACTCTATTTTTGGGGGAGAACAGATATGGAATCTGATTCTTATTTACACTATGGTCTCTTGGCAGTACAAAGAGTATAAATTACACCTTCATCCACGGGAAAGCTCTTTGCACTCCTGGAGCAATTTAAAGGTATCTTAGTATGAATAAGAATCAGAACCTGTGAGACATTTCTGATATAGATTCTGCTGGAAAACTGCATTCTGCTGTCCTAGCTGCTTGGACACGCTATTTTCACATTTTCTGCTGCTTGCATGTCAGGACAGTCTAGCGTGAATATGAGACACACATTGGCTTCTTCACAGTAAAGAAGAGAAAACTTAATTTTCTGCTTCAGAAAACAGAATTGCTGTTTTAGAAGGTCATCAAATACCAGTCTCCTCTATGGAAAGAAAACACTGAAAGGGAGTCTTGTAAAGGAAAACTCTCATATAACATTAGATCCTAACAAGCTGACTTTTGGTGGCGCGTATGAGAGAAGATGGAGAAAGTACAGAAGGCAGATTTATAACTCTGCAAAAAGACTAGTATTACTTTTTTGCAGAAACATTTATGTATTTATTTATTCCATCCTGCACTGCTATAGTAGTTGCAGCTGAGAACCCTTCTTCAAAACTTTAAGACTGACTATAAGAAATATTTAATAAGGCAATTTGTATGTTGAAGCTATGATTAAAGAAAACAGACTATTGCAACTTTATATGCATGTTTTGAACTATTACGAAACAGAAAAGAGAATTTTTTCTTACACTGTTTCACACATTGAAGAGTGCCAGACAATTAACTCCAAACTGCCTTTATAAGCATAGAATTTTAATGAGAAATCTAATGTAAACCAATAATCTAAACAAGTATAGAAATCAACACTACAAATTCTGTTCATGTTGGTCTTACAAAAAAGAATAATCTGTTCTCTTTATCTCAATGTGAATTATAAGAGATGGGTATGAATCACACTGGGCTGATCTTCTCCAGAATTTATCTAGTTCCCTATTTGCAGCAAAGAATTGCCCACAGGTAACACAGTAATACTAGGAGGCTTCACAGCATCTAACCAAAATCATCCATCTTAGGGGGTATGAACCATCCTTCGGAAGTGCGTATCTCTCTCCTTGACTATGCAAAAAACTTAGGCTCTTTGTAACCCAGCATAACCTACATAAATGGTGAGAGCATCCCTCCTATCACCAAAGCAATAGAACAATTTCTGCTGAAGCTGATGCTGTTTATTAGTCATATTACTGAAAATACTAAATAGTTCAGAGCTGGACACATAAAAGGTTTGACACATCTAACAATCTCATACTTTAGATATTCTGAACTTGCATGTTGGCTGTTGCTTCCACTGTAGACATATAAATTTCCTAAAAGCCTTATTTGCCACCAGTAGGGCTTCCCTAGATGACTAAGTGCTCTGAGGAATGTATTGTCACCTATGACATGACTGCATTAAAGTATAAGATACTTCAGCCTTAAGAAGATTCAACACTGATATTTTTTTGGTTTGTTGTTGTAGTAGTGGGGCTTGTTTGTTGTTTTCCTTCAGCTTCAAGACTTGTTTTGGTGGGCAAAGGAAAAAGACAATGTCACACAGTGAGCTAAGCAGCTTAACCAATTCAAACACTGCTCAAAAATACAGGACACGGCTCTCTTTTCTGCTTGATTTGGACTGATGACCACGCTACTCCCTCTTTTCTCAAAGCTGTTCCACATTGTGTTAAAATAAACAAACAAAACTGAACACCGTAACAGGGGCATGACTTTGATTCTTTAGATCCCTGGGGTGTGCTCTTATACAAATTCTTTTCCTCTGTGAGCCAGTGAATATATACATTTTACTCTGGAAAGTGGAACAGCTTCAACAGATAAGTGTAACAGATGGAAAGCTCAGACAATAAAAGCATAAGTTGCATGGATTATAAAATAGTGATTTTTGCAAGGCTTATAAATGGATTACACTCAGGAGATTTTCAAAGGAGAAAGGCATTACTATTCTGTAACTAGCCCTCTGCTAAAAAGCATGCCCTACCCAAAACTTTTTTATACTATTTATTGAATTAAAATAAAGACTGAACATAGAAAATTGCAGCACAAGTGGAGTTTGCCAAAATCTAAAGTGATCAATATAAGAAAGTAACTTCAGATTTGGGGGAAAAAAAAGGCCTAACTCTCAAGCATGCTGGCACGCAGTGGAAAACATAACCCTAATGTAGCCCTGCTAGTTCCCTGTGGATGAGTATTTAACATGGCTTGCTGAGTTGACTCCTAACTCATAAGCATCTCTTCAGAAATAGCCCAAATAAACCCAATTTTTTTAATATCTTCCTGATCAATTACCCTTTAAATTTAATTGAAAGAAATTTAGCAGGTCAAATGCCAAGTTTCAACCTCACCTCTTTGACTGAGTTATTGTTAAAGAATGGAAATTGAAGTAATTTGCTTCTGGTTATATACTTCCTTGAATATCGATCCTTATATATACCACTTATTTACTTAATAAAGCAAGTCTTAGCAGAGCAACTTCTTCACCAGTATTCACAGTGGAATATTTCAGCACTGTTGATGTTCTACCATGACCCTATGTAATTATAAATTGCAATGGCCAGCTACTCAGAGACATCAAACCGAGAAAGATTTCTAGGTTCTTTGTAATAGATAAAAGCAGATACCCAAGATTTTGCTGTATTTTTAGTATTATCCCTAGTAAAGAATAAAATTTCATAACCATAGGTGTGACTTAAATTTCTTTTAGGGCAATAAAGCAGTACATAAATCAGAGCCTCTTACTGTATATTCAGATCAGCTCAATTGGGAAAACTTCCTTTTTTAAATATTTAAACTTAAAGAAATCTAAAAGCCAAATTACCTCTGAAATCCTGTAGTGCTTGTAGAAGAACATATTAATATATCTCAGAATGAATACATTAGCAATGAAGTCACAGAATGCTTGCATCAGGTTTTCCTGCAACATTTCATGGTATATTAAATAATTGGTTCCACAGAGCAAAGCAGAAATGTGGAAATGTATTTCCAGAAAGCTAGAAATAATGCACATAAGTCTGTATTACATGTGCACTGCTGTGCATTTTAAAAGTTCAACAGATTCTGGAAACATCAGCCACTAAACACAGTACATTCACTGTACCTCAAAAACTTTAAGTGGAATTAAAAATGGAAATCAAAGGGATGAGGTGAAAAACACAATTCACAAAAGCCCCAGAGCAACCTATGTGTTAAGAGTCCTCACAAAACTTACTACATTTGAAGACGGAATCCAGTATGGGTTTCTGTGTGCACAGGACATTGATGGAAGCATCTGTGAAGCACAGTGGGGATGAAAATGGCAGTGGAAGATGTACAAAGGGAATTCTGCCCCAGAACAACTTATGCACACAGAAAGGCTGCATATGTTTCATTCATTTGTAATAATGTAAGTAATATTGGTTAATAACTTCACTGGTTAGCTATTGCTCCACTGGATTTACTGAATCCAAATTAAGTGTGCCAGTGCGTAACTCTGAACTTTTGTCTCCCCACCATGAACAGAAGTAAATACACCTCAAATGGCAATCTTTTCTCTTACCATTAAAAGAGGTCAAGGAAGGACCTGTGTTTTTCCTAAGCGTAGGTGCTAGCTAGCACTACCTCGAAACAGGTAACGTATCTGAGCAAATCTACTGGATGTTTGGTAATTTCTAGACATAAACTGTATATTGAAACATACACTGATTCTGGACATATGTTGATTAACTTGATTAACATACTGTTGAGACTTTGTTATAGAAGGGGAACATGAGGAAACAAACAAAAAAACAAACAAGAAAAACCCCAACAAATGCAAGACCTAAACCAAGTGCAAGACCTAAACTACACATAATGATGTAAGGAAGCTCTGGAGGGAATAGCTGGGCAGCTGCCAAGGAAGGCATGCAGAAGTACATTAAGTCATGAAGCCACAATGAGAGGACAGTGGAAAGGATCTGGAGGAAAAAGATTAGTCATTTGCTTAAGAAAGAAAGACGACAGACAGACAGACTGACTTCTGGGCTTCTTGATTAAAGACCTAAATAGGAAAGTCAGTAATGAGCAGGAACATTAGGGAGATGATTCCGGAAAAGAATTCCATTTCTTCTCATTCTATTTAGGGAAAGTAGCACTTTAAAAGAATCATGTAAGAAACTGAAAAGCTAAAATAAAATACTAGTATCTGGAACAGGAAGGAACAATTAGTCCAGTGTTCAACCTGAGCAGATTGCCGATTTAAATTTTCAGCTTGTAGGCTCTTGATATACGTGAAAAATACCTCTGTAATAGAACGTCTCTCTCTAGTGCCTGACTGCTTCTTCCCTGCTCCCCCCCAACACCCAGTAAAATCCAGTATGTATTTAAATCCACATTAGTACCCTGCATCAAAGACTTAATATCTGTAAATGGCAGGTACTGATATGCATCTTGGATACTGTTCCTTCCTTTACTTCTTTGATGGAAGCCTTCTCTTCTCTTTCTGCAGCTCACACACAAAGTGATGGTCCTTTCCTGCTGTCTCGGGACACAGAGTTCTATTAGCAGCAATGCAATGGAGCAGAGGATTTCAGCTGAAAAGCAGCATCCCAAAGAACATTTGCAATAAAAGATAGTGGCAGATGTAATTTTTGAGAAATGTTCTTTGTATCATGCTCATCTTTCACCTGATAATACAGATCTCACCCATAGCCACCGTTGCTTTAAATGCTTCCTTGTTTTGCCATTCCCCCCCCCCCCTTTTCTTTTTCCTTACTTTACTTTCCCTTTCTAACGGTCCCCCCTGATTAGCAACATGGTATTTGTTCCCTGTATTTCTTTTTCTCAGATGTTACTCATTTTCCCTTCCCAGATGAATTTTCCTAGACTCTACTGATTCTCTCTTGCTCCTCATCCAGTGAGACAACCCTGGAAGCTAACATTTTCAAATGTTACCCCCACTACATCTCTACAAGCTTCAAATCCAGCATATTTAGGAAGTTCCAGGGTCAATAGCTGGTCAATCTCTTTCTTTTTCCTTTATACTTCAGACAGTGACAATCATTCACCATAGATAAAACAAGGCCTTGACAAATAGTTTCTGAGCATACTTGACTTGATTATCTAACCACATTTAGATCAGATGGACTACTACCTTCAAAGGAGACTAATTACATTACATCAGTGTTACTTAACACAAAAAGGCTGCAGATTTGGAGCCAGAGGGTTTCAAGCAAACAATAATTTTACAATTCGACTTCACGGTGAATTCAGTGTTCCTTAAAAGGGTTGGAGTTTGCTTGATCACAAACAATAGGAACAAAAGCATCCGTGTTCCTCCTCTCCAGTGTGCTGCTGCTCTGCCTGCAACCATCACGGCTGGATGCAGGAACTGTTCATTCACCTTCACATCCAGTAAGGTTCTTGGGCTCCCTCCCTAGTGATGACCATCACTGCTGCTTTTAGCAATGACTACGATGACAGTTTTCACCCAAAGGTGAAAGGCACTGTATTTCATTACCAATTGCCTGAGCTATTTAGTGTCTAGCCTGAGAATGTAATAAAACTACAGAAATTCATTTGAATTTTACACACAGACAAACACATACATGGTGTTAGCCATTTTTTTGGCATCCCAACAAAAGATGCCAATTAATCTTTTTGCCAGTATGAAATGTGCTGCTTAATTGCTCAGAAATCAAGTTACATTAACACTAGCATTAGCTATTGAAAATTGGCAGAAATACCATTAACAGATGAAGCATCATTTAAATTAAATGCTTCATTTGTTTTTTTTCCTATCAAAATTAATGCATAGGAAATGGGTATACCCAACTTAAAAAATAGTATTTCTTTTTGGTGAGGAAGAAGGCTAAAATTAATTTTCCACTGAATAAAACTCAGTTACATTTGTTTTGTTACATGTAATTTTAGAAATGGAAATGAACACTTGACCTACCACTTTTCAAAAGAAATGTAGGCACTTCTGAAAAAAATGATAAGGTGACATGTAAATGGTTTCAATGATTAATTTAGATATCTAACTTTGGACATCTCTATTTGAAAATATCTACTTGCATTTTATATTATAGCATATATTATGAATGATACAATATTTATTAAAATATTAGAAACTTACCAAGTAACAAGTTCAAAACAAACAAAAGGAAGGGGGTTTTATTCAGCATATAATGTTGGAATTTACTGCCAAAAAATGTTGTGGAAACTAGAAATATAAGTGGTTTAAAAAGGACAAAGACTAATGGAGAATGGATTGCCTGGTTCAGAATTAACTTCTTTCAGGGACACCTTCCCACTTTCCAGCAAAGAATCCCATTATATGTGTCCTGCTCCTACACAAATTCACTTTGAGTTTTCTACTGCACAGTTTCACAAGCTATGAGCCAGATGACCCTCTATGTCTGACTAAATATGGAAGTTTTTATGATTAAACAGTAACGTCTAGCAACTACAGTAAGGCTAAGCTATCCTTGCAGAAAGCATAGATACAAGGAATTGCCAACAGCTGAAAAAGTTCTGATAATAAATCAAGAGTAATGTTTCATGTTCTTTAAGTAACACAGCTATTCGTATTTGCCTGTGCTTTGTTCTCAGTGACACTGAAGGGTTACCTTCATATTGAACCTGTATAAAGCAGAAACTGGCGCCTTGTTTCAGAGGCACTGCATAACACTGTCTTGCTCAAGGATTTCAGTAAGGGCTAATGCTAGCTGTCAAAAACTGCAGCTGTGAGATTATGTTCAATAATCAGTCAAGTAATAGACATTTTTCTTTGCAGTTATACAGATTCCTTTGTCTTTTTTTTTCCTAGGGCAGGAGAAAGGGAGGGATTTATTGTAATACACAGTACGTACCAAAGTTATTCTTAGGGAAATGCACGAGAGCAATTACATGCAGTGTATGTAAATGTTAATTATACTGAGTCTATAAAAACCTCAATAAATTATCTCCTCAGAGAAGTCTTAAGTTTATTCTTAAAACTCATTGCTCATGACACTTTCTCCTGCACAGAGAAAGTTAGTAACGCTTTTTCTTCCTCAGCTCACTCTTCCTAGTTTATAAAATGTTGAGTTGTCATGTGTAAGAGCCAAAGGCTAATCACCAGGTGGCAGGTGTGTTTCTAACCAAGTTTTCAAATGGTCTGGACCCACTGAGCTTTATAAAAAAAAGCAGCAGGTTTGTGTGTTTGCTTTTTGTCTTTTTTTAAATTTAAACAAAAAACCTGAACAAATGAAAATGTATCATCCAAACAGAGTTACTTCAGTAATACTAACACACTGTAATGAAGAATAACACAACTTAACATTTAAATCTAAATCAAATAAAGGTCAAATTAATACATCAATAGGTTAGCCTCAATGTTGGTTGAATTAAATTAATTAGATCAAAAGATTAATGCTATGACTAATCAATCTTTATAAACACTAAAGGTGACAATAAGCTAACCTAGTTGGTTGGTTATAAACTCAGCTAAAGAATTTCATTTGTGTTGGTCATAACTCAGCTTAGGAGCTTATTAAATATCTCAAAACTGAAAGCAAAGTCTAAGTCACAATGTCAAAAGCAGCTCTTCTCATGTAACTACGTCTTTTCTCTCTGGCCCCACACTCCTCCTGCCCCAGCAGGAGCAAAAAAGATATTAAGAGGAGTCCCTAAAAAGCAAAAATGTTATAACCTTTGTGACTTTTCATGGTAGGACATACCCTAATAAGAACTTCTATGACACATGCTCAATGGGAACTTTTTCCTGTTTTCCCGTATTCAAGTACTAGTGCTCATATGCACATAGCTATGGATTCATACAGTAAAGCTGAAGACTAGAAAAAGGCTGGACTCTCTTACTGTTTATATTTTTAAAGAAGTTAAATAAAATAGCTATGAAATGGAAACAGCATGACACTTCTTCATGAACCACCGACCTCTCACAGGCTCCTTGCCTGGGAGCACAAACTATGGATACAAAACACATTCTCCTGGCACAGAGCTTTCCGATCAAATTTTTTTTCCAGAAGCAGGGACACAGGTCAAATAGTCATGCATAAAGTTTCTTAATGTCACAACTATTTCCACCTAAGGCAGCTGTGTCTTGAGAGATTATGAAGTTTACCTGTTTCCCTTAAGATTTTTCACTACTCCAGAAGGCAAAGAGGGAATTTTTCTGCTGTCAAAGTTTAACTTTCTCTCAATGAAGCCAAGGGCTTCAGGGAAATCTGGTAAAATACTGCTCTGGAGCCATGGAACTTGGTACAATCAAGTCTTATATAGGAAATATTTCTTAGTGCATGGATAGGCTGCTGTACTTCTGAGCTGTCTTCAGACAAAGATTGTTTAGTGTCTCCTTTCTCCGAGTTGTATCTTTGGCAGAGTCACACATACGAGGGTGGATTGTTCATGTGCTTGTTCAACTATTTGTTGAAAAAACTATCAAAATGAAAATAACATGGAAAACACAGAACAAATTGCTTCGTTCTTTTCTTTCACTGCTAAGTCCTGACAGTAGATTTCCATCTCCCTAAAACTGTGTATGTGTTTGATTGCTAACATGAAAATAATAATCAAACTAGAGAAAAATTTAACACGACATTTTAATGGGTCAAATTATGGGTCAAAGGTGCAAGTTCCATCTTAGAACCTCTAGCCACTAGAGACATCCATAAGAATTACTTATTTCAGTCACTGCCATTTTAAAGAAAAAAAAAAATTCAATTAGCTTACTAAAAGCTCTGTTCAGTTCAAACTATAAGGATTAGACCTTGTGTCACAGTATTGCAAAGCCAAATACTTGACATTAATATTAATCATATTACATTATACTTAAGACATTCATAAGAATAATTTTTGGCAGTGGTGTATGTTGTAATAGTGCTGCTACAATTTGGAGTTATGTTTCAAGTGGTTTACAGTCTGGTAGAAAAAATTACAGCAGTAAGAAAATCCACAGACTAAGATAAGTCCACCTAGGTCATAAATACTTTCCTTGTAGGCCATCATTGTTAGAAGAAAGTAATTTTGTTTTATAGAGTATCATTCATCTGCAGACTACATATTTAAGACTTTGGATTAAAGAGTCGTCAATGAGATTATGGAAGAACTGACTTACTGCTTTGAAGGCATGACTGCATTCAGTTGTAGCAAAATATGCATATGTATGGTACATAATAAGCCTTTTAAAAATCCTCTAACCAAGTATTTATGTAATTGGAGCTATTTTGCTTTATGTCACATCAAGTGAAGAACATACCAAATAATTAAAGCAGTACTCACTAGTGATATGAAGTTGGCAGCTGTGTGAATAGAAAAAACACCATTAGTTTCTTTTCTGTAGCACTAAAATACAGTTTGCAGTGTGTCTTATCTGTAGGTTTCATGTAAAAAACCCCACTAACAATGGACTAACATTTGAATAATTATCTACCTTCCCACCTACCCAGAGAGGACGTGGGAGCTTCAACATTAACTTTACGGAAGTGCAAACTGATCACTGAGGCTCAGCCAAGCCAAAAGTATGATCCTGTGACTGTCTGTCTTTATAAAAATACATCAGAGATACCAGTGAGGAGGCAAAAAAAATATAGCAATACTGGAATTAACATGCAGTAGTAAATACGGCCATGAAACAATTGTGTTTCACCTGGTATCTCTTATTATGTTGATTACATTAAGTATAACATTCTAACTCACTAATTTTTTGGTGGATTCCAAGACAGCACTTCAAGGCTCACAAAATAGAACCGGATTCTGAAGCTTAGTCATTGAGGTTTTCTGTCCTAGCTCAATGTTCTCTCGACAGATGTGTGACTGTCATTAACACACTACAGATCAATGATTGGCAAGTTCAAAAAGACAAAAATGATATGAAAAATTTTTACAGGAAAAAAAGTAAAAAACATGATTATGTGTTTCCATGATCTTAATACACAATGGTTGCTAGAACTGAAAAATTAAGTCTAATACACCACCACATATGGAAGTGGTAATAGTAAGTAAAACTGTGGATAGATACTGGACAGTGAGGAGTGAAATATAAGTGATTGGTCAAGTAGATCAAGGAAGCTAGATTTTTGGGCGGTTTAGGTCAGTTTAAAAATATGAGAACATAAAAATAATGCAATCACAAACAGAGATCCCCTTTTTTCTAGCAGTTCTATACACAAAGGCCCCCTGGACCTATTCATATTTCACTGATTCCTCTATCAATGCCATGTTATGTATTTATAAAATAGAAAAGCATTTATTTGAAATGTATGTTTTATTAGTTTGGTGATGTGATCTGGATTTGAACTTTTTATAAAATGTGCCAAAGGACATTGAGACCATATGGTAACCTTCCAACAAGCTGGTTTTGTACATCTGCTGGTTTCTGCATGTCAAGTGCTCCAAATAATTTTACTTGGGTCTCTTCATCACACACAAAATTAATATAAGTAAATAATTCAATGGGTATGTGGAACAACACTTGTTATATATCCGAAGTTGCCAAATAGAGAGCTAGTACATTGCTTTTATTTTTCATTAAGTATATATTCACTGCAAGGATTGGTTTACATATTATTTTCTAAATATGCAGTGCCTAATTCCATATAAACACCTTGCAGTCAGTTTTAAATTTTCTAGCTATGATACTGTTGACGGATATGGCCAAAAATGTCTTTAAGTAAGTTAACATACAGACTTTAGCATAGCATGTAAGAGCATGTTGATGTTTCTACAAAAGTGTGTATTGCAACTCCTGAGTTGCTAGGGAAGCACTAGTGTAAGATTCAATGGAACAGAGACTAGTGTGAGGGAAGAGAAACCACACCAAGGTTGTTCTTTTCTGGAGCTTCATGGAAGAAGAGCAGATTAGATGGGAAGTTTGGAGAGGTAGAGGAACCAATGGGTTAGCTTCCACAAATCAAGACAAGAGACAACATAATTACTCCAAAGATCAGGACTCTGGAAGTAAGGCACTTGGCACCCACAGGCTGAGATAAGGCTTCAGCAAAGGATCAGTCTAGATCTCCACTTTCTGCAGCCAACCTCTTTCCCACCCACCAGGGGAACTGGCCATGGAATCAGGACTACGCTTGGGCTGGGCTTATGCCATGAGTAATTGCACATCTTTGGATGGCAACATTATCTGTGAGTAGTTAAATTTACGCTATCACTGCTGTTTCTGATGAGCCTTTGCCTTCCTACTGATGTCTTAGTCTGAGCTGCTATTGTGTAACTGAGTCTTCACTTCAAGGCAGCCCTTTGCAGGAAGCTAATATTTGGCAGTTTAGGCTACAATGGTCAGTATGGATTAGTAAAACCAGGGCTCTGGGATTCATATGTAGCCAAAGGTAAATGACTTACTAGGATAGTAAGTTTCAGAAGACACAGGGCAAACCAATTAGATTTTGAAAACTACATAATAAAACAAACCAAGAAGCAATCACTAAAACCAAACAGATTTCTTGTACATGTGGTTTAGCATCCAAGACTGAACAAAAATGTATACTTCATGAGAAATTTTCCCCTTCTCAAAAAGGAAGCACAACAGTTACCAGCTGTAACTCACGAATGTCACTTATTCTCTCAACAATTACATCAATTGTACCAGCCAATATGACAGGCTGTGCAACAATCTTAACATGGCCTTGTGGGAATACAGAGTTAGGAATTATAGGCATTCTTATCTTACAGGAGCCGGTTATGTACATGAGGAAAAGTCTTTAAGCCCTGTCATCTTATGCATATAAGGACTGGAGCTAGTTGAAGTAATGGACAAACCAAAAGGCAGGACCCTGCATTAGTAATGATCCTGATTTATCTAGAAATAATGTTTTTTCTGATATGAAGCGATGATCAATGTGCAGTTGTAAACATCGTACAGGCAGAGGAAGACAAACCAATTTCCCTTTTGAAAAAAGGGATTGTGGACAAAAGCTGCTACCCCCAACTTCAATTTTCACATAAAAATGACTTGAACATTTTTTCAGTCAGAATTGCTGTCCATCCTTGGTTCTTGCTAGAATGCAGAAAACTTCTAAAGGCCCCTTTTGTGTTTTAGGACTTTGATGTTTTAGTGCTAAGTCTCCTATAGGAGACTCTCACAAGAGCATTCCCTAAACAGCAGAAGGGAAGGCTCAGAGGTAACTGAAAGGAGGGCTGGGAGCAGAGTATTTTTAATAATAGAAGTAGTTTAAAAAGTTAAGGTGTAAGTGTGCAAAATCCAATTTTTTTTTAAACTGTAGGCTGCTAAATCCAATTAAAAAGATTAGCAGTCCTCTCCTGAAAATGTATGTGTTTGTAACAGCAATAAATAGAAATAAGAATTAGAATTTTTGGTTTAGCTTTGCAATTTATCTTGAAATTTTGTCATGGTGCTGAGGTGCCCGAGGTTTGAAGGCTACAGAGATAAATCACATTTCCCTGTAGAGAGCACAGGCAGAATGTATACCCATCAGATGCTTTCAAGACACAGATCTTGGAACTAGCGGGAAAGGTTATCATCATACATGAAAGCATGCATGCTAAAAGAAACCAAGGCCTAGGTCCCATAAAGGAATAAAGCCCACTAGTACAGGTTCTTGAAGATACTGAAAGAAGACTTAAACCCAATAAAAGTTGAGAACAAAATTCAGCAATTAGACTCAACTGCAATGAGCAAAATAAAGAACCTCCAGCTCAGACAGCAGCTGAAATTAAAGTGTGTGATGTTTTCTGCCCATTTATGCTGCACATGGGAGGACGCTCAGAAAGCAGTGCTGTGCATCCAGGTGAAGTAAAAAATTATGCAATTGACAGTTCTTGCATAGATGTTCCCAAAGCATGATGTACATATAAACAAGAACTTCAAAGAGAATTTATGAAAACAAATCAGAGTGATGGTGGGATACCTCCAGGTTTAGCCCCAGGCTGACTGAAGAAGAATACATGCCTTTCCCTCTAGACTGCAATGCTGCTACAGAATTGCCACTATGATCCCTCTACCGCTGAAATTAATTTAATCTGGACTTCAAAAGCTGGTATGAATCCTGTACCACTTTGATTCTGTAAGAGAAGCAGAACCATGGGGTAGGTAAAAAGCATCAGTTAGTGATACTTAAATATTCAACGCATAAATATTTAACTAGCATTTCTTCATCTTTCTAGTTGACTTAGGAAGTCAGAAGTTGGATTCAGGTCCAAATTTCAAAACCCTGCAAGTTAAATTCTACCTGGAGCCAGTGATCTAGTCTGCAGGCCTCAGAGTCTGTGGCCCTTCTTCTGAAGGAAGTCTTTGTTCTTTCAGATAGCTGCTGCCACCAGCCTTGTTAGCATAAAGCTCTCAGTGTAAGAGAGATCAGATACAGCACAGTATATATACTTGGGAGAGAAGAAGTTATCACGCTAGATAGCATTATTTTTCAAAGTCTGTGTTACCCATTTATATATCAGCATCAACACTAGTTCCTGCTCCTACAAGTAAGCAGGGGAAAAAATGAGTATAAACCACACTTCAAATCAGTGTAGTGGCATTTTCTGTTGTAGGCACAGTCCA
This sequence comes from Buteo buteo, assembly GCF_964188355.1. Taxonomy (NCBI): domain Eukaryota; kingdom Metazoa; phylum Chordata; class Aves; order Accipitriformes; family Accipitridae; genus Buteo; species Buteo buteo. Next base: position 28,209,911 of record NC_134174.1, on the reverse strand, counting down.
TTCTGATGGGTGATGAATTCAGCATAATCACATCGTTTCCTGGAGGCTTCCTCCCCCACCAGGAAAAATATTTCCTGGTGACCTTGTGTAATACCAATTTTGGTGTTTAGTTCCTGGTCACATTAAGTATTATATTGATATCAATGGCTCAGTGAACATTTATGTTGTAAATACTCTTTAAAATTAAAGCACACTGTTGGAATAAATGGCTGAATAACTATTGCTTTTTCAGTTCTATAGAAAGAATGCTGCATTAAAAAAAAAAAAAAGGCACTCAAAAGCTTTTATCCAAACACTTTGCACATATAGTAAAAAGGCATAAACATTTTTGTCTTATTTGACATTTCAAGGATATTCCCAACATTTGTAATAACAGTAAACCAGGTGGAACAAATCTCTGAAGAGTTTAAAACAGAATATCCAATCTTTTCTAATTACTTTCCAAAATCTTTATGTCTACTTCACATCTGCCTCCTCCATACAGGCTGCATTTCCCCCCAAGTAAACCTTGAAACAGTTGTTGCATTCTCAGGCTAAAAAGAAATGTGACATCTGGATCCAAAGTCAACCAGCTGGCAGTTACTCATTGAGGACATACAATTTCACTTTTCATTTGACCTGCTGTAATCCATGATACTAACCCCAGTGATGTGGGATGCTTTGCTCTTCTATGCTCTTTCAGTTCTCCTCATTTGTGTCCCTTATGTGCCTCGAGAAAGCCAAATTGTATGTTGGTTATCTCCTTCACACACTAGTCTATTGCTCAGAAGGCTAGAAAAATTCTAATGTAGAGGAGTGGTAATTCAGAAATAGAAAACCTATGAAAGTAAGAGCAGATTTCTGGTACTTAAAACCTTTCATCCCTCACATTTAGAGTATAAATCAATATGTTTCAAGAGAAAATAATTATAGTCATTGCATAATATTTTCTTTGGGAAAAACAGGACTGCCCATGACTGTAAGACTGCAGAATGATGTCTAGAAAAGATTTTGAAATCAACGTCTATATACACCTATTTGTATACAGATACTAATTCCAGCAAAGCTATCAATATGGCTTTAAAATATTTTCCATCACCTCTTCTGCATCAAGATCATCTGAAAATATTTTCTTTTGAACTTAATCTTTCATATACACAGCCCCAAACAAAAATATTTCTTCTCAGAATGTCTAAGATTTCATTCAGCTGGTTTTTAGACATCTGAGATGTTTATAATGTATTTTCCATTTTCATATACTCAGGTTATAATTTTATTGTCACTGCTGCTATTAAAAAGCTACCATTTAAAACTTCAATTTGTGTAACGTACTTGTAGAGTATCCTGGCTTTAAATTGAGAAAATAAGAGCTAAAAGATACTGAAAGAATACCATACTGAACACGTGCAATAATTTTTGCTGAGACCATTAGCCCAATAGCTTGACTTATGGTATCATGGATGGAATTGCATTTTAAGTATTCACAACACAGCTTACTTATGAAATGTGAAAAAAAAATCCCTGATTCTGGAGAACAACAGTGCTAGGTACATCCTTTTAATGGAGGAGAAGTCCTGTAAACCAAATAGACCTATGAATAGGAGAAATAATTTCTGATTTCACAACAGAAGCAGAAGCAGGTTCTTAGCCTTTTCCAATAAGCTTATCAATGCAAAGGAAATTAATTTCCCATTGGGGCAGACTGAACTACTTTACCTGATAGACTCAAACGAGAGCAGAAATCACCGAGATTCCCCTTAATCCTCTCCTTCTCTCATTCAAGCATGAAATCAGCAGGTTGGTGATGGAAGAGAAGGGTTAGACTTTGAGAAAGCACTTTTATGATGTAACTAAGCCAAATATAGCTGTTGTGGCTATTGAATGCAAAAATCAAAATCAACCAAATTTAAGAAAACAAATTAATGGGTGGAATTTCTAAACATCTTCACTGCAGTAATTACATTAATTGCAAAAGAATTACAATTACAGACATCAGATATGCTGGGAATTGTGGCCATGAGTTAGGTCAAAATAATTTAATATTGTGTAAAGAACACAGTGGTATTTTATACCACTGGGAGGAATCATAATTTACATGGCTGCTTCTGCATTACGAATGAATGCAAGAGTTAAACAGTTATATTTTCAAAGGGAGAGGTACTTAAGTGTTATCGAGATGAATACCAAAGTTGGGGAAAATGAAGGAAAAAAAATAGGCAAGAATACAAGAAAAGTAAAAGGAAGGGCTAGCAGCTAGTGGAATTCTGTATTGAAAGTCTGTCCAAGCAAAACATGTATACCCTGACATTGCCAGCCCTACAGTCAGGAAATCAGAAGGAGATTTGCACAGAGACATTCAGATGGAGACCACTACAGCACCAAAGGAGAATTTATTCTGGTACAGTTTGTGATTCATTAGCTGTACTTGAGAGTTAGAAGGTAAAAGGAAGAGAAGGCCTTGGTTTGTTGAGTTTCAACTTGGTGTATGTAACAGAGCACATGCTGCCAATACTAAACCCGTTTGTAAGTACTGCTGAAAGTGAAAGAAGAGCAAGATCCAAAGTAACAGACCAAATTTTAGTAAAACAAATATCACTAATGTTCTTGAAATATGTGAGAACAGAGTAATACTAAGAAAGAGGGTTCCCAGATAAGCTACTAAGGGTTATTTAGGATAGAAAAAAAATAATGTATGCAGAGAATAATTTATACAAATTCAATAATAATTTTTAAAGCCTGCAATGAGGAGATCAAAAGATGTACCAAAAAATCAGAAGATGGCATAATAGTTGATTCAAGATATTTGTAGCACTGTCACTACAGTGTTGCTTAGAAGCTCCCATCACAGGTACTCAGTCAAAGGTTACAGAATCAGGGTAGAAGAAAAGCAAGTAATCACAGACAGAAAGAATGCTGTCAGAAACTATGTAAGGATAAGGAACAGATGAATGATATCGATTGAGCAGGTAATTGTAATTACCACCATTATAGTCTAAAGCAGCACATGCTGCTAAAAGAATGAAGAATGGAAAAGTTCAAAGACAGGATGATGCACCAATAAAGCTTCTTGAACTACAGCAGTAGAAAAGTTGCTTTCTATACTCATGAAGCTATGGGAAACTGGAGGACAGCCAGGTTCTTGGAAAAGATCAATGTACATTCCAGGACCTAAGAAAGAGTACTAGAAAAAACATACAACTACAAATCAATCTCATTGATACTGCATGGAAGCAAGGTCATTATTGTGGAAAGGATTCAAAGATTAAAAACACAACTCAGAATATCAATGTGAATTGGTATGACATACTCTTGGAAGAGGCACAAGGGACAAACCTCAAGACCATGATCAGTCATGTTCAAATATTTTAGTAATCATCTCTCTTGTTCGTTGACTTCACTAAAGCATTTGACTCAGTGGGAAATGACCGGTTATGGCTGATGATGCTTGAAATGGGTTTTTTATCATACTTAGACGAGCTACTGTGTAAAACTTAGCACAATCATAAATTTGCTGTACAAGAAGTAAGAATAATCTAAGAGTGGCTCTAAATCACTAAAGGTGTACAGGAAAAGGTGAGTTTTATAATCCCATCCAGCATTCTAGCAGAGATGGCACAGAGGAAAGCATTAAAAAATTTGAGAGGAGGTCTGTGACTTTAGGGATGCAGGCTGTATAATACTGATTACCACCTGGTCTGAAGCTCCACAGAACATGTCAACATGGTATATATGCTAGGAGTGTAGATTTCCGTTAATCTCTTTAAGAAAACAGGACATCATTCTGTAGTTCTAATGGAGGAGAAAGAACAAGGTTGAAGTTTTCATATCTAGGCTCAAGTACTGACCAAAATAATTCCCATGAAAATAATACTTGAAGGAAATTAAGTACTACAGAACCAAAAAGATAAATGTATCAATGATCTGGAAAAAAATAGGGGTCAGCATGAAAAACAGAAATCCATGCTTTTTGATGACACTAGCTTGCTAAAAAAGCAACATATACCTATGAGAGTTGGAGGCTGAGAAGAAGGGGTGCTTCAGAGATTGCATTTTGAATGCTGCTTGTTTTACAGAAAAATAGCAGAGAGACAGATTTGGGGGGTGGAGGTAGTAATGTTAGATCAAATACAACCACCCCAGATTTCAGAACAGTTTCAGCAAAAATATTATAACTGGACGTTTAAAAGAGTGGTATGACAAAAGACCCTGTCAATATGATTAACACAGGAAAACACAAAATATGGTCACGTGATCAGGAGGGGAAAAAAGCAACAGCCAAAAGAAGATAACCATTCAAGAAAGTATGGAAAAGAGGAAGAGAGGAAGACCAAGAAGAGCACCAATAAAAGATACAGACTGCTGGATTTAATTGCAAATCAAGCAAGCAAAAAGACTGGCAAAGAGAAACAACTGGTTTATCATGACATAAAGCAAAGGAGAATTCATATGGATAAGAAAATTCCTCAAATAGAAGTGCACATAGAAGCCTCACAGAATTCTAAGGTCTTAAATAAGAAGTATCTTTTCATCTTTAATCTTCTTAATCAGATATAAAACCCAACTGGTCATCCAGTTGACCTGATTACAAGGCTTCAGTGCTGTGCAGAGGTATCTGTGCTGTCATGGACCGTCCCAGCAGGAAGGCAATGCCAGCACGGAGGCCTATTTGGGTTAATGCAGTTTGCTTATTGGCAGACCCAGTAAGCCAGTGCGGACAGAAAAATTCTCTGCCAATTTTCTGTTAATGCGCTCTTTTACAGGCACTGCTTTTGGCTTTATCTTTTAACTAGCTTTTCCCTGTTGGTTCTTCATCACATTGGTAAAGTTTACACTGACAAATATCAGTCTTAAAGTACAGAAAATAGTATATGCAATGGAACAGTGTAATGATATTGGGAGTTTTCTGAGAGTAGTTAAATCCTAAAGCCTGCCACTCAGCTTCAACTAATCTAGCTCTTACACCTAGGACTGAGTATCATTTGACTTTTTAGATCGCAACATTTTATGATCCTTGAAATTTTTAAGTATCCCACAAGTTGTCAAAGAATGATTAGTTGAACACTATTATTTCATTGGAAAGATGAATTTTGTGATGTTTCACATTCTATACTTTGCCTTTAACTATAAAGCTCAGTTAAATAATTTAATTAAAGTTTCAGTCTTTCCACTGACAGCACTAGACAGCCATTCTGTCTCACACTTATATTTGAACATATCAATGTAACAAAACAATCACTTTCCACATGAATATAAATCTAGAAGCCAACAAAGTTAAAGAAGCTTGTGTGTTTAATCCTGTCAGAGTGCAAGTCTTTGTAAAAGAAACCAACCAAAAAATTGCAATGCACAGGTTTTCTTTCAAACCCTCAGAACATAGTATTTTTCCCATTGACTGTGGATATATCCTATATAAAAATATTCATTAATGCATGTATAAATTCTATATGCATCCATATATATTTAAAATTTATACATGTTATATATAAATTTATGACTGCATTATAGGAAATCCGTGTCCACAACTTCAACTTACCCACTGAAGTCCTAAATAACATTTAATTCAATTAAATTAATAGTGTTTTATAGTGATCATAAGCGGGTCCAAAGCAGTTCATATTTCCTCCATTACAAGTGGTACTTCCAAGGTTGTTTTTCCTTCATTACATTCAGCTGATCAGAATTGTGTCAGGTATTTGGAGCAAGCACAGTCCCAACTGTGCTATGGACATATTGAAAGAATTCTTGTTAATGTTTATGGACAACTTTCTATTAAAGTACTAATTTGGCTGCATTTTAGCTATTCTTCACACTTAGCATGGCTATTCAATTTATTTATAACTGGGCAAATAAGTTCTAACCTCATTTCCATCAGTATCTGGAACAGCTCCAATGAAGCAAAATTAGTTACCCTTTTTTATATACCAGTGTAACAAAGTAGAACGTATGCCAGGAATTTGCCCATAAACTATGCCAAAGTTAGTCACCTCTCTTAGCGTTACAGTTTCTTATGAATTATAGTATGTATATCATGAAAACATTTTACAGCATACCTTCAATATCAGGTTTGAATGGAATGCTATGAAAAGAGCACATATAAGAGGACATATATATGAAGAGTCTCATGCTAAGCTATAAGGAATTAATGCTATCATGATCACAGGTCTCACAGTAAGAAGAAAAAAGGTTAATTGCTTCTTAATGATCTATTAATACAGTCCTTTTATTTTGTGAGTTCTGCATTCAGGAATGTATTTAAGCAATTACCTAGATTCAAGTTTGTTAATAGCCTCATTAAATTCTGTGGGCCTCCTCTCCTACCAGTCATTTAAAACATATTCTTGATTTGGGACCAGAGACCAGTAGATAAGTGAAGAAGTCGGCACGGAGAATGTTATGAAATTGCAACACTTTTAAAGAATGCTTTTATTATTTGTTGAACTCAAGATATTTAATAATGTGAGTGAATCATGGATGGGGAGTGAAGCTCTAGTGGGTCCTGATTACATTCTAGGAAGTACAGCTGTATCAAAGTAATAACACAGAAAATATCTAAACCAAGAAGTATACAGGCAAAGAGATTTTACACTACAGGAATTTTATGTGCAATATGCACGTGTAACTTCCTTTCTCCCTCAACCAGGGATTGATGCAACCTGCCAATAGCAATCAAAAATATCAAAAGATTGTTTGGGATGCATAGTTTGTCAATACATTCACGCCATAGGTGGGCACAAGCACAACAAGCTAGAGACATTTTAGCCCTACCAGTGTCTGAACACTGTGCATATCTTACTATCACAAGTGCACTCTTGTACGAGTGAAACTCAATCCCAGACCCTGGATTATATCCTGGTAGAACTCCAAGGCAAAACAGAAAGACACCAGGACTAAAAAAATACATGTAGGCATAAGAATTCTCAAAAAATGTCAAAGTAAGTCAAAGTGACCTATCTTTTTTTTTGCAGTGATTGTTCATGTGCACAGCTGGGTGACTGTTACCAGTATAAACCTAACCTGTGTAGATTACGAACATGAAGATTTCCTAGAATGGTAACAGGAAAGTCACCTTTCAGAGACCTGTATCAGGCCTAGTAACTTCCACAAAGCATACTACTTAGCAAAGGTGTGTACAAAACTTGAGACAAGTCTCGGCAACAGAGACTCATCAGAGGTGCTCTAAGGTTGCCTGTGTTCTCCTGAAGAATGTTCAGGTCATGGATGCAGCTTGACCTTTGCAGAAAAGGCTTAATATAGTCCACCTATTCAGTGCAACAGCCTCTGAGTCTAGTTAACTTGATGGCCTTTCTGCCATGGAAACAAAGAGGTTAAGCCTCTCCCAAAATGGCTTTATCCTATAGTGATGGAGATGGAAAGCACCACCAAACATACTATGTGAATTGATTTTTTTGAAACTCAGACGACGTAAGGTTTAGGGATACACTGAGCCGAAGAGTTTTTTGACTTAAATTCAGTTGAATGATAGTTTGAGAAATGAACTGGGGATATTAGAAAAAGAACAGGTAAAGAAGGTGAGTTGTTATGACTTGAATCTCTAGCTCATCTAGCAGAGTCAACAGCCACCAAAGAAGCCATCTTCATTGCACTAGAGGAAGAGGAAGGGGACCATGAGACTGAAAGACTTCCTCATGAGAGATTTCAGCACCAAGCTGCAATTCCATTAGGGCTGGAATGCTTCAATGAACTCTGAAAGAGCTGTAGCTATTAAGAGAACAGCAAAGAAAACCAGCAGACATGTCTTCCCGTGATAGAAGCAGAAGTTGCATCTCCTCTCTTATTGACTTACCAGACATCAGCAAAAATCCAAGTCTTAACCACAAAAATGTTTATCTTTCTCACTTCTGCCCGGGGTGGTTCAGTAGTTCTGATGGCTTGGGCTTTAAAATGATTCCCAGCAGTTGCTTAAAACATGTCCACAAAATCATCTATTCTATGGTTGCATTTGGATTGAGTCATGTTCTGCAGTATTTTTCTCTGCTACTCTCAATGTTAAGCTAGTCTTAGTCACATCACATATATTGTCCATCTGGTAGAGAATTCTGGCATGCAAATATGGCTTAATTGTTCCTTAGGTGCTTAAATCCAAAATGTAAATCCCTCGAACACTTGCTCGGCTACCACTTACAGTGTTGGTGCCTAAAGTCCTTACAAGTTTGCATTGGTACAGGTTCTCCAGGTACTGGAATCCCACATTCTGGAACAGTGGGCCTGGAATGAGCCAATGCCTTCTTTTTTTTTTCTCCATCTTAATTTTTTCAGCTGATCATATTTTGCAAAAATCAGAATGAATTCCCATGCAAATCCATCTCTACACACAGCGGCATTTTTTGGCAGTGTAAACAACAACAAATTGACCAAAGCTTGATTCCCAAAGGCTGAACCTCTCTTAGATGATTTTTTAGTTACTAAGAAAAGTTATAGACATCCAACCTTTTGCCCAAGGAATCATGATTTTGAACATCTAGGGATCGCAGACAGATATTATTCCTGTGCTGTGGATCCTGTGGCACTTAGAGCCTGAATGTAGGGTATGCATAGTATGAATCCATATGTTCCTGCTGGTTTCCATGGGAACCAAAAGTAGGAGAACATTTGTTTCTCAGTGAGGAAAATGACCTATGCGCATCCACTTATCCATACACCTGCATACATCCATAAGCATACACAGTGTGTATTTACCAACTGCAGTCATTATGGAAAAGTGCAGATTTCCTATCCTTCCTCTTCCTGTGTGTAAATATCCAGGCATTACCATAAACCTTGGACTCATTCAACCAGATGTGCAGAGTTGCCTGTAAGAGGCACGGAGCTTATGTAAATAATCTACCTGTCACAGTTTGCTCCCAAAGTTAAATTTCCTTCTTCAAATAAAAGCAGAATCTAAGCCCTAGATTCTCAGGATTGTTAGGCCAATGAACAACTGAGCTTCATAGGACTTCAAGCCCTTCAGTGCCCTATATCTACAAAGTTCAGTGATAGTAAAGCAGAGTGAATGGAAAGCATCTATGTTTTCTCCTTCATAGCATTAACTTTAAAATAAAAATAGTTACACAAAACAACCCTTTTTTATTCTGGAGCTTAAGAAACCTTATCCCTATAGGTTCATTTGGAGTATTTACCTGGGTAATCTACTATTTTTAATCAAAATGGTTTTAGGTAAGTATTAACTGCATTCACTAACATTTATGTACAAGATGTTCAGCACTGAAAGTAAAGCTTTGTAGTTATCTTGGAAGCCAAAACCTCCTAGATCGGCCACAGAATTAATGTGTGACTTTGTGTGAGCTGTTTAACCTGCATGTCCTCTTGCTCAGAACTTAAAAATAGGGCTAATGTCAACTGTCAGATGTGTTGGGAGAAGGACTTCATTAACCTTCAGATAAAGCACTCTAACATCCTGTGCAGAGAACAAGCTATATTCTTGGATATTTACACAAATCCCAGTGTAAAAGCAGAAAATGCTCTGTACAGGCATGCAAGACAAAGCCCCTGACCTGAATGCTTACCCTCTAAAATAAATATGCACCAGGAAAGTGAGCACAATTACACCACCAAAACCTTCCAAGTTCTAAAGCTAGTTTTTATTAAGACACAAACCAAAACAAGGTGACTCTTGAAACAAAGAAAACTCAGATCTGTCGGGTATCACAGCACCTATGAATAACTTGCTGGTCTCATAAAATGATTATGTTACTCTCATAAAAAAGGGGGAGAGTGAATGAAATAAAGCAATGAAAGCCAACATCTAAGCAAAACCGCACCACCAGATTCTGATTTCTACTTAGCTATGTAAAGATGCTGTAAATTCTAGAACTGCTGACAAAATATTCCAAGGTCATACAGTTTGACAGAAATTCAGTATGTATTTTAGCAGGTCAGTTGAGTGGGTAAGGCTGCAAGATGCCAACCAATCATGGTTAGAAAATAAGCCACATCAGAACACATCTGTTTAAAAAAACATCATAGTGAGTTCCCTCCTTCTTCTTGAGCAGGTAAGTATTTCAAACCCTGGGGCCCCTAAGGGACTTGGTTTTATAATAAATCTTACATAAGCTGGGCTACAGAAGTGACCCAAACTCCTCTGACAGTACAAGCTGCAAACTGAAAATAAATAACATTTTAACATCAGAAAAGCAGTACTGTATCAGACAAAGGTCATGAGAGCCAATATCCTACCTTCAAGAGTGGTAATGAGCACTTTTAAGGTAAACTCTTCTAACTCGTTTAGCTTTTAAAGTATAACTCTTGTGTTAACTATTTTTGGCCTAAGGAATTCCTGACTTGGATGATGTTTCTATAAATTTAGCATCCCTTCACAGACATTTCTTCCATTAACTCATTTCTTGAATTCATCCAAACTTTTAACATCCACAATTTCTTTGCTGGGGGGTTCCACAGCTCAATTACTTGTTGCATAGGGAACCCTGCCCTTCTCTTTGTTTTGAAACTGGCTCTTACCACCTTCACTTGATCCACTTCATTCTTGTATGGAAATAATAGTGTGAACAACTGATCCCAGTTTACTCTCTCCATTTGGTTTCATGCATCTCTATCAAATCACCGTTATCGTAGTATATGCCCCTTGACTATGAAACTCAGGAAGCCAAAGAAAGGAATATGCAATTCACTTCCCAGTACTTCAAGGAAATGAGACATCACTGTGTCAGTAATTTAAATTACGCCACAGCCCCCAGTGCCAACACAGACCACCAGTGGTCACATGCCATAACCTGAGCACAGTAATTGCTTTCAGAGCCCTTTGGAGTGACGCTTCCTTTATTACAAGCCCTGATTATTTGATGCATTTATAACTAACTTTTCATCCATTACTCTGGTGCTTTTATTTTTCAGATTGCTTTCTGACACATGAAATATGAATAAACCCGAGTTGCTTATCATAGAATTCACCCATTTTTCTAACTATAAGACTGTTGTTAATCATCTATTTGATCTAGCTGCCTATTTTGCATTCCTTAGTGTATTTGGGAGATTTGATTTAAAGAGGGATTCAGACCAAACACATGATGCAAGTGCTTCAGTGTTTCTTTCATCATTTAGCAGGAAAACTTTGAGCCACTCCCATGCAAAATAACAAACTGCATTGATTTTTTGGTGCAATTTTATAAAACACAAATGAGATGACCATACTAGCCAGTTCCTCAAGTACAGAACAGAAAACTGTGCTTTTTAAGGCTGTTGAAGGCAAAGCTCTCATCTATGTCAGTAGCTATCTGTAATATGGAGTGTCACAGAGACTCTGCTGATGGTGTGGAAAAAGCTTTGCTGGAAGGGCAACTTCCTTGAATTCATAATGTCAGAGATATACCTGTGTAATGAGCAGTTTTTTAACAATGCACATCAGTAAAAGATACTGTTCCTAGCCAAGTTTAAAATATCTGTTAAGCTTCAACGATAGTGAATTTGCCAGTTTTACAGAGTAACACATCCCTTAACTGAAGAGATTTACAAAAAACATTTCAAAAGGCCTCAAAAAGATTGACATTGTATTTTCATTTGAAAGGTTCTCCTACATAATAAATTCCCCAATAAACAGTAGACAAATTCAGAACAGACTGGTCTGAAAATACATTTTACATGCTCACTAGCAGCCTTGCAAATACATATATAAGCTGTTTCCTGTTATATATACCATACAAATGGTTTCAATCACTTAACTGCTTATTCAGAAAAAAAACAACCCTACCCACGGCATTTGCAAGCCAAATAAATTTCATAATAAAAGAGTGTAATTTCAATAACTGGTGTTAATGGGGAACCAACAAAATATCTTCCCTGAAGTGTGCTGTGTATCCACAGAAATAATCTACATGTTGTTACATCCATCCCCACCTACAGTGTCTCTGTGTATCTCTTGCTGAAGCTAATATGCCTTCTACTTCCATCTTTTCCAAAACCCATAAAAAATACCATTTTCAAAATAAAAATAAAAGAATAAGAGAAATTTAAAGAGACAGAAAATTACAATATTCCTAAAATTGGATCAGTAACTGCACTGACTTTAATGTGACATATAAAAGAATCAGGTAAAAATGTAGTTGCCCACATAATAAGATCTCCCTGGAGCCTTCTCTTCTCCAGTCTGAACAATGCAACTCTCAGCTTGTCCTCACAAGAGAGGTGTTCCATCCCTCTGATCAGTTCTGTGGCCCTCCTCTGGACCCACTCCAACAGGTCCATGACTCTCCTGTGCTGAGGACCCCAGAGCTGGACGCAGTACTCCACGTGGGGTCTCACCAGAGCAGAGTAGAGGGGGAGAATCACCTCCCTCGACCTGCCGGCCACAGTTCTTTTGATGCAGCCGAGGATATGGGTGGCTTTCTGGGCTGTGAGCACACATTGCCAGCTCATGTCCAGCTTTTCATCCACCAGTACCCCCAAGTCCTCCTCCGCAGGGCTGCTCTCAATCATGTCATACCCCAGCCTGCATTGATACCCAAACCACTGGCACAGGTTTCCCAGAGAGGTGGTAGATGCCCCATCCCTGGAAACATTCAAGATCAGGTTGGATGGGGCTCTGAGTGACCTGATCTAGTTGAAGATGTTCCTGGTCATTGCAGGGGGGCTGGACTAGATGACCTTTGAAGGTCCCTTCCAACCCAAACCATTCTATGATAAACAGCTAGCCTTATACTTTTCAAGGGGAGACTATTCATTGTCTTCCATTTATATACCCAGTGGCTTGCTTGTTGTTAAGCTCTTCAGCAATAAAATATGCAGACAAGAGTGACTATAATCTTTGTTTGAGGAGAAAACATGACCATAGCAGACACAATTATTTTTATCTATAAAAAAGAGAGAAGTACTGCTGTCTAAAAAATGGATGTTTCATGAACGATCCACTCCAAGGTTTCTTGCTTTTCTCAACTGTCTCTGCTCATCACTGCAGCTACTACAGCTCTTGAGTTTTCCATCTGCCTTTTTGGCAGGAACCACAGTGACAGGCCAGTACCTTCAAATTTCTCTCATTCAAGAACCATGAGGAAGTCCCTGAATCTGACAGATTGAAAATAACTGAAACAACACTGAAGACATTTGCTCCCTCAAATTATAATTTGTTTGTCTTCAGTACTATGAGCTGAAATTAAAATTGCCATGTGGCTAAAGTTACGGAACAAACCAAATACACCATGAATACTTTCAAATTTCAGCTTTAACCAACTGGATTTTAGGAATACATAAGAAAAGGGATGACAGCAGGAAAGACTGAGAATAAAACTTAATGACAAATGACTGAGTGGTAGGTACAGCAAATGCTGTTTTAATACACTGGGTATTTTCTCTGTTAGATGTAATTTAGAAGGCACTAATAGAATCCATCTGATTCTGGAGTGCAATTTTGTATTAATTGTGGGTGTGGTGGGGATTTAATTAGTAATTTGGTAGAAGTGTGAAGGTTGGTACCATTCATCAGCTGAATACTTTTGCCTATTAGGAAGAAAGTATTTAGCTGGAATGTTGACACCCCACCCCCCTACCCCCACCACCTACCTACCTACCTTCTTTCCTTCCTTCCCTCCCTCCCTGGCTACTACTAACATCATTTACAGGGTCCAGCCTTAGGATCTACTGCTTCTCATCCCATCCTGACAGAGTGAGTTCAAAGGCAAGGTAACCTTGACATAATACTTTAAGAAGATTTTGCCCTTCTTTTCCCCCTCTTTCCTACTCACTGACTCCTAAGTTGGGCTGATCAAGCTGAAGGTTTTTCTATGAATCAGCAACCAACTAGGGTACTTTAACACTGATAGAAATGCTACAAAAGAGGAGTGTTTCTTCCAGCTCCTATTCTACTTCTGAAAAAGACAAGCAAAAATCTGAAAAATCAGGGAAGCTTCTGTTTTAATTTGGTATTATACATCCTTGCTTATTATCCTGATATGAAATTTGCCTCTCACTCTGTAATTTGGTTTCTTCTTGGATTTAATTGCAGTAGAAAGAGTAAAGGGAATAACATGCTCTTTTGTTTCTATATAGTCTATGTTTGATCATAGGCATCCTTTTCTCTACAGTAAAATAGTTTGAAAAGAAATGCAGCATTCCCCCAATATATGGGTATTTTTAGATAGGGACTAAACACTCTTCATTGTATATTGGTAATCTACTGATGAAAGACAGTGAAGTCCTGCCAAGTACAAAAGAAGGTAAGAAAAAACTGTGGCGTGTTGCACTGTGACAAATGGCATCCTTTTAATATTTCAGATGATTACTCTGTTTCACCCCAACTATTGAAGTAGCTGTAGACAACTTTTATGTTACCTTGAAAAATAAAATAGATCTCAAAATCTAGCATACTTGTACTAGTAATCAGTATTTTAGAAAGTCTAGCTTAAAATAGAACTAAGCTTTCTCAACAGTGTCCTAGAAAGTTGGATGGAATACAATGTCTATGAAAGCAGACTGTTAATGAAACAGATGTTTCTTTAAAAAAAAAATTGTAAGCCAATAATCCTTTCCTCTACAATAAAAGACCCCCCCAACCACACATTACTAAGTTACAAAATGATGTTCTGCTGTCTCTTAAATTTAGACAAACTAGTAAAACCTTTCACATATATTTTACAGGTGGTGACAAAGAGGCTGAGGGTATCATAAATAAAATTACAAAATACTTTATTTGTGGCAAGAAGTCTTGATTTAATCCCATAATAGCAACTGAGTCTATGAAAAAAGTTTGTATAAAATATTAACTTACTGACTGTAAGCTGTTAAGACTTTTACCTGCTGTGTGCCCCTGCCTCTTTTCTGCCCCGTAGTCATTCCTGGGACAAGTCTTTGTCTTAGCTCTAATGGATCAATTCTCAGCTGTCATCTTCTAGTTTTATTTTTATTGAGAAAAATATGAAAATGTCTCTGTGCTACATCATTTTTTTAAATGACTCTTCCTCAAGTAGCCTTTCTCCTTACCAATCTTACTTGGCTTCAATATAGTAAAATGCTACCTCTCCTAATCACTTCTCTCTCCCTCTTTCTCAGTGCCAGCATTATTAATTATGAGCCTGGGAAATTTTAGTAGTTGTCATATGCATCAAAGCCATACAAATGATGATAAATTCCTGTCTCCAAAAGTGCTTGCTTTACCTTATCTGGCTGATATAAATAAATCCTGACAGAAATAAGGAGTTACTGTGGAACATGCATTTATTTTTGAAGTGTAAGAGTCATTTTTATTGAGCTAACCTATATGAAAATTATTTTGAAGTGCATTGTGCCCACAATACAGTCTAAGATAACTTTGGTTAGCCTTTGAGCTCTACCTTAAGTGGCAATTTTAGCAACATAAAAATTTCAAACCACCTATACCTAAAACATCAAAAAGACAAAGAAAATAGTAGAAAATTTGAAGTTTGCAAGACACTGTGTGTGTATACACATACAGCAGTATTTTTTTACAGCAGAAATAGTTATTTGAAAGTAAAGATGTGCTTCTGATTGTATTATTACTTGAATACAACTCTGTGACTTACTGTTTCAATCCACACACCTCATGAAGTCTAATTACTAACCCATTAATCCATTTTCATAGTTTCATACCCATCCTTCTGAGTCTCTCAGGTGTCCATCTGCAAGCCTAGGCCTTGCATGTAAGAAAGGAAAAGCAAGTGGTATGCGTTGGACATATAGACATAAGCACATGGTAGAACATGAAGTGATATTCAGTATTGCTGTACGTTACATAACTTTCTGACTCCATCCCCCCCTTCTCTTATACAGACTCGCATTTTGGTGTGGTGCCAGAAGTCTGTAACAAAGGTGCACTTTGTGCCAGTAGAAACTCTTCATAGAGGCATAGTTTTAGTGATCAAAGCTCTAGTCAAAAAAGACCCAAACTTTTGCCAGCAGAATGTGGCTTTCAGGGAGCAAATGCAAGATAGTTTAAGGGGGATATTTTCTGCAGACAGAGCTTTACAGAAGTGACTGGTGCTGCACTAACATTAGGAGCAATTGTAGGGCAGACTCTTTCAAGATGTGAGTAAGATTAATAGCCCCAGCTGAAGGGGCTATAAGAAACCACATGCAGGTAACTATGGCCATATTCATTCATTTGGTTCAAAATATGAGGGTCCTGTGTAGACACACAACATCTCAAACTCCCTGTTGTAGGATATTTCTGCTCAGTGCAGCAGAAATGAGAGATTTCCACATTCTGACTCACAATGAGCTTATCCTAGAAGATGGCAGGGTTGTTTGCTGTCCTTTGCCAGGTGGCAACAGTTACTAAAGCTAAAACAATATTTTAAGTTTTTGCTAGCTGGGTCAGGTGTGTAATGAGGCATGATAGTGCCTGCCATAGCAGTATCAGCAAAAATCCTTACTGTAAATAGTTATGGTGACAAAACTGTTTCTACTGCTCTGACTTGTTTCTCTCTGATCAGGAATAATACTACACCTGTAAAGGAGCATCTCCCACATACCTCACTGGAACTTTCCAACATGTTCTCACAAAAGTTCAAAGAAATTTTGGGCTATTCCACGTTCTTGTGTCCCTATGTTTGCATCATTTTATTTCTGGTTCTCTTACCTTGTTTTCCATAGGCTTACACCTGCTCTTCCAGGTCCCATTCCAGAATATCTGTATTTGCAACAGGGGTTGCTCCTTCCTTTTCCTTACTGTGAGTGACTTCTACAGGCAGTCCAAGCAGCAGTTTGAAGCACTGTGCTCATGCCTCTCCATCCTGCTCTACACCAGCCCTTCAAAGGCAGAGCCTACTTCAGTGCTTTCCCTGGTCCTCTTTCTGCTCTCTGTGCCAGAGGTGCTTTGTTCATTCTTTGTTTCTATCACAATTTCTCTAAAAGTTCTCCAGGACAGCCTCTTGCCTGCTGCTGGGTGGGCTGTGCATGTTACACAGGTGGTTCCTATTTGCTACTCAGGCATGGATGGAAGAGGTGATGAGGCCACATTAGGCTTTAGGGGAGGAAGGCTGCCTGTCCTTTCACAGGCATCTCAGGATTGGCTGCTACCCATGGTGGTATCTCAGGTGCTGCAGGCTTTGCAATATGCAGAAAAATAACTGATAACTCAAATACTGCTATGTAGCCATTTGCTTTTGAAAAGTCAGTACTACAATAAACAACAGTGTTGGCTTGTTTTTGTTTTGTTTCAATATTAATTTCTAACATTCAGGAATTTGATACGAAACATTGTGAGAAGATACTTACTTTTGTCTGTAAATGAAGTGGAGGAACTTTTGTTTACTGCGGGTGGGCTAGCATCAGGTCTGCAAAGAGTAAGTTTCCTTCCCTTGCAGCCAAGTGAGACTCAAGAGACAGCCAAGTGCTGAGGTAAACTGGAGCAACTTCAGTGGAGCCAGTGTATTTTTACAGGTAGAGCACATGGCTCACAGGATTCTCTGAAGAAGCCTTTAACTGTCTGTTTGGAGTTTCTTTATTGATAACTCCTCGATGGAACACATTTTCATGTACTACAAACTCCCATATTGTTGAGTTATGGTTCAATATTGAAAAGAGTCAGCAACTCACTGAGACATTTCAATCCAACAACTTTTCCTAGGGAAGAAAAAAAGTCAGCTAGGATCTAAAGAACTTTACGTGATGCATTCTTACTATGAGCTTTGTTTTTTATAGGCTATGCTATCATATGGTGTAGTCCTCACTTGTGACAAGACTGCAGAATTGTAGGTATAGTGGTTTGCCAACTATCACAACACAATTTAACTATAGCAAATGAGTAATAACCATCTCAATTTCACAGCAGTTTATATGATGTGTATCTATTAAAACAACTTGTTTTTTTATTGTTGTTTCTAATAACTCAATAAAACCCCCACAGTATTTATGATTAAGAAGCTATATTACAGTGATCAAGCTCTATAATTCTCAGTCTGAAGCCACACTGTACTGCTATAGCTTCTACAACACAGTTTATAACCATACTCTATCTAGCTTACTGAAATTTCACTGGATATTATCTAGTCTGTAATGAAACCTTAACAGCTATGAATAGTTTCACACAGGACACTTGATTGCCAGAAATGGATGGCTAGATACTTAGCCTGACCTTCTTCACAAATCATCTACAGGATTTCACTCTATATTCCTGCATCAAAACTGTAACTTCTGGTTGAGCTAATTCATAAGATACACACTCTGCCTGCTTTGGTGAGGAAGTCATTTGGAGGGGTTGAAAAGATCTCGAGAAAGCTGCCTTAATCACTAAAGATTCTTGTTAATTCCTGTCCTGCCCACACATTTCTAATCTTTGAAATCTAACCTGCTTGTATTGTTAGTAATTCTCTAACTGCTACACCCATCACCTTTTCTGCTGAACTTGTATTGCATAGATCAGGCATTTTGCACTACTACAATTATGGGTATTATCTGGACAAATTTCTTGGATAATAGTGGCTCATAGTCTCTCTGGCTCCAGTTTTGTCGTTCTCCTGCATGCTTGTACAGAGCGGTTTAGATGTGAAATATTTGTCGTACATCTTGATACAGGAGCACTGCTGATACTGGACTGAATGGGAGTGTTAAATCGGCTCTCTTCCATCTAACCTTACCTCACAGTCAGGATTTGTCTGAGGTGGGTCACTGGTAAGGCTATTGTGAGGCCTCTATTGTTCCAGAATCAAGCATCATGCAAGCATGTGATTCTTTCATACGTTATTTTTTGTAAGGAATGGTACTATATTGTACTGACTTTGTTACTGGGGCTGAGCTAACACCACTCTGAAATGAAAAGGATAAGCAGGTCACAGCTCTTCAAGCTGTTATTCCAGATTTAGATGCCTGTCTCAGTCAGAATTTCTTGAAGTCTCTTTGTAACCCAAAGCCACTAGGAATTCACTTCAAAAAAGCAAATCAAAACTGAGTGTTTGCCTCCAGTGCACACAGTAGTGCAGAGAGGTCAGGCTAGTGCTGACTGGTACATCTGCACAGAACAGTGTTAACATGTTAGTGATGTGCTGTGTCCGTGCTCACAACTCCCGCCTCTTGTGAGGGCTTATTAACTGTAGTGCCGACAGTCAGCTCCAACTTCTCTGCACCACATACCTCAGTGATCTTGAATGCCACACAATCAAATAAAATCCCTGTTTGTCTCAACCAAATTCAAATTTGCATGTTCCCTAGCATCACCTTTACTAAAAATGTTCTTTATGAGGATGAAGTTAGTACAGGAAATCTGCTTGCTTCACTGGAAATATTAACACATTAGGGCAGGGTCACAATCCATACTAAAAGAAAATAGACTTGAAATTCAAGATTTTTTTTTAAAGTAAAATATGGAAGATCTTGAAAACCGCTGACCAACACCAGGAAAAAGAGAATTCCCAAGAACTGAAAATTCTTATTAAATATTTGACATTGAAGGTATTTTTTTAATAATCCTTGCTTACTCTTTATCCTCCATTTTTTATAATAATTGACCATTTTACTTTGGTGCATGCGAGATCTAGGAATTATCTACAAGAATGGAAAGAAAAAAACCTTTTAGATAAACTTTTTTCTACATTTACATAATATTAATAGCTTGGACAGAATGCACATAAAGAAAGAGTAAAAGATTCCTAAAGTATTCAGATGTTATCTACGTAACTACTGAATATTCAGATCTAACAAAGTTTGGATAAATTGCCATGACTGCAAAATATTGGATATGCTGAGTTACTGCATTCTGGATGAAGGAAAGGTTAATGTATTGCTGCAATAAATTCACATGATATGGAAAGCTTACAAGAAGACAAAAATTTATTTTTGTAATCCTTTAAGTCTGATGTAAGAAAAGGAAACTTTACTTAGAGCCACTAGCCAGATGATGAAATGCATCCTTCCCTAAAAGTCGTTATTAAAGAGAATAAGATTAGAAAAATTAAGTAGTTACTGTTTTATATGGTCAGAAAATGATTTTCAGTTGGTTTGGAATCAAAGATTATTATGCTTACTAATAATACATTGCAAACAAGTGGCAAGAAATATGTCCTATTTATCAAATTAATTACCAATATAACCTTCAACATGTAGCATTAATAATGATTTACTAAATCTTCCTAATCAAAGTATAGTTCTTTATTGGTAACTAACACTGGAGGCAAACTCAAGTTTTATGTGTCTTATCTGTGCATTTCCTAGTAATAGTTTCCTCAAAGCATGTTTTTTATATCGGTCTGACCAAAAAAAAATGGTTTTGGGTATTTAAGTAACCAATATGCTCTGGAATGGGTTTAGACCAAACTTTCTACCTGTTGTCTGACAGTATCTGTGGCTAATTCAGGGTATTTTACCTTCCATGACACTTAACACATGCCTAAGCCAAAATACTCCTATTTACAATACAAAGCTTTCAAGGACTTTTACTGCTGTTCCTGAGACTTAACAGCACCTGATACAACCTACACTCACACAAAAAGTGAGAACTGACCCACAAAATTACCTAGATGAGAAAAGGGATTAGTGCCTGGCTGCCTTAGTGGCCACAGGGTTCTCTACCCTGTTTCCAATTGTTACATGTAGCCTATTCTACATAAAACTTGCTTTCTATTAGGATGTTACCACTGAGACCATACGTCATCACACCAGCCACAGTCTGAGGACCATCTCTTGCAAATAGCCGTTGCATCTTTCCCCTTTGCCTTTATTGTCTTCAACCACCACAGATGATAGGATTAGACAATCCTTAGGTAAAACACTACAAATACTCATCTAGACCCTTGAACTCAGGTTATTCCTGCGGCCCTCAAACTCCTCTGCAATCAAAGGATAGCTCTTAAATACATTTGTTTTTTTCCCATGAAGCACATACTGCGTTCTGTATCCTCCACTTTGATATCTCCATCTGCTAGCCAAACACCCTCACATACTAAATCCTCAGAGACTGCTGAAGAAATGGAAATTGGAATACTGAGTGACAGATGAGAATATGTGTGCGTGTTTAGTACATAATCTGTGTGGGAAAGCATCCCCATATCCCTCATCAGCATCCAGTTCAGCTTTGGCAGGGACACGTCTTATCACAAGTACCTAAAATATTCCACTTGAAACTCCTAATACAATGCTTAACAAATATCCACGCACAGGCATGGCAATGCCTGGTTTAGTAGCACCAGTTTACCAGGACTGCTCACAAGGGAGCAGCCCCAAGGCCTAGTTGGCCTGATGGATCAGAGCAGTTCACTGGAAAGGTACTCACAGGTGTAGGATCTTCCACTCTCCACCTTAGGGGAGTCCTGAAAGACTTCTAAAGTTTCTGCTTTGGGGAACCATACAAACTTTAGCTATGTTTCTACTAGTCTCACGTGTGGTACAGTTCTGTGTAAGTTTGTGTTCCACAGAAAGTTAGAGAACATACTGGAAGTGTGGCATCTCCACCATTCCTATACAGGTAACACTATGAACATATATTTTTTTGCTTCCCTTTCATGCTACTTTTTCTTTTCCTGCCCAAATAAAACTCTATTAAATATATTAAAAATAATCATATAAAAATAAAGTAACTGACTTAATGTCCAGATTAAGAAAAACTTAAAATTATAGAATCATAGAATACCTTTATCTGTTAAAACCATTCCATATTCCTCCTAACCTGCAGTCAGGTAAACCTTCCTCAAGTGTCTCTTCCAGTGACAAGCTGTTTGGTATTTTAGTCAATACTAAGATCATTTAGTAAACTATTTTTAACTTCTGTGTCTGTCCGCACTTCACTTGTCTCAGGAAACTCTTTAGCTGTGTTGAGCAGATGCTTATGATTCTTCTGCAAGACTTTTGGATTTTGCTCATGGTTACTAGATAGGAATGAAGGTTACTTTTTGACCAGAGGAGCTCCGAGTGACTTGATTTCATGTCTTCCCCTTGCCCCACCCCCAGAAACAGCAACAGATGATCTTCTGTTTTATACTGTAGGTTCAGAACACTCAGTCTCCAGAGGAAAGGGTGTTCTGAATTGCCAGTTTTCTGCAATGCTGCTGAGCATAATGTGTGTTTCTTAAAAAATTTATGAACACAGTTTTTAACAGTATTTTGGCCACCACTTAAAAATGGAGAGGAATGCTGTCTTTTTTTTTTTTACAGTATTAGATAACGTTAACAACAGTATCTCAGACCTAAAGAAAATGCACTCACCGACAGCATTTCTAAAAAATTACACTCAAAAATGGAGTTGCTTCTTTGCAATGGACAGTTATAATCTTCCAAGCCAATGTGAGGAAATAATCCTAAATGTTGTACAGCGGCATTTGTTTGGCAGGTACGAGTATGTGTTCTGAAAGTATTTAAAAAAACAGTTAGCAGTTAAATAGAAACACTGACAAAGACATGGTAATTGTAACCTTTTCCATAGGCAAGGATCTCATAAAACATGATTCCATGCCAGTTTTAGGTCATACTAGGAGTACCTGGGGTTTAACAGTTTAATCAAATTATCTTTGTACTTGCTTCATTTGGTGAAGAGATGTGACTATCCTATGTGTTTGCTTAGACATATAAAAAAGCACTTTATACACAAATCTACCCATCTATCTCTGTCCTAAATGAGCTTCATCCTCTCCTCTGATTTACATCATACAACTGGTTGGTAGTAGAGATGGGATTCATGAAATAAAAGGTCAGCTGATATGAAGAATCTAAGATGACAATCTCGCACACTGTTGGGAGAGGAAAAAAAAAGATAATGCTGCCACCAAGACAGCGAAGCAGATCCAAGCATCACTCTGCCATAGATATAGTCTACAGCCTTGGTCAAGTCACTTTTTGTCATGTCAATTTAGACTATATTTCCTAGATAATGGATGCTATGCTATTATTTACCTCTGTAGTCCTTTGCTCCATATGGGCTACAAGATGAAGAAAGTAGCTCACTATTTGGTAATGGGAAGCACATTCTCAAAGGTGTATTATCAAACTTGCATTATTCAAAGTCCACTAACTTCAAACAAGCAATAAATGTACATGACCCTGACGAAAGCATCACATGCTATAGCTTTAAGCATCTGGGGTGATCTGAAGACAACCACCACTAAATAAGAAAACTAACAAGTAATGACACTATAAAATGGAGGGAAAAGATCAATGCCCTCTACTCATAATTTTAGTAAAAATGAGCTTTCAGGGATCTCAGCAGTGTTCTTGAAAAGTCCACAAATTCTAAGTGTAATAATGATGACAAGGAAAATACTGAAACAAACAGACAAAGGGCACCTTGGAACAGTCAAATCAAACACGACAGGTAGAGAAAGCATATGCAGGACCCACATTAATAGTGACATCAAAGAGCTAGTGAGTATATGTGTAATATATCACATGGTGATTTCCCACAGGACAAACAAACAAGTGAAATTTCATGGAACCAAGTTGGAATTGCTATGTTTGGTGTTGAAAAACACAATCAGCAAATGGCTACTAAAATTTTCCAAGATAGTCTCAATTTAAAGAATGAGAACAGTAATCATCACCAGAAAGTAAGTTAAAAAATAATAAAATATGTGAAAATTCTTAAGAAATCTAGCTGAGACACCCCGAAACTTAAAATTTTGCTGAATAAGTATGTATTTTTCAAAAAAGCAATGAGTACAAGCAAAAATGCATACTTAGCATTACCATGACACTGTATCTGTAATCTCAAATACCAAGAGCTGTATGAATATTCAACTACTAACCTGAAAGCTAAATAGCAAGTCTATGATAAACAGAAAAGTTCTGGCACATATACGAATAACCACAGAAAACAGCTCAATAAAGAAACAAAGCTGTTCTAGCAAAAAACAGTAAGGCTGTATGAGGCAGGTTCTACAGTATGTAACATAAGGCAGTCTGACACACAGACAACAAGCCTATTTATCACACTGCCTCCACAAGTCTACTTACATTTAAACATCAGTCCTTTGATTTTTTTTTTTCCATTTATAGATGCCTGTAGCAAAATTAGAAGTATGAAAAATCAGTTTTTAAGAGCATGTTTTTAACTGTTTATTTCCCTTTGAATTGATTTTGAAGAGGTAAATTATAGACTTCTCTAAGTGAAAACTCTAATCTAAAAAAACTTTAAAAAATTAACTTAAAAAAATCCTTAATGATTGCCAGGTGCTCTTTTCATCAGCCAGCTAACTACTACTGCTGTGCTTTTAACCAGTCAGAAAAAAGAATGGAATACATTTGGAGGCTTGTTTTTTGTTGTTCTTTTTTTACATATCCTAGTTTCTGCATATGAAAAATATATCTCTAGATGCTGATGTAAAATAAAGGAGGTATTAAACTCCACAGAGTAAAACTACAGAATAAACAGGTTCGTATAAAAATGTAAGAGAGACATTTAGAAGGGGATAGATGGAAAGAGGAAGAACTCTGCTAAATATTCTAAAAGATTTATCTGTGTTTTGATACTGGTATTACCAATAGCATCATAGTGATTTACACAGATTTCTGGTGCACTAGAAGTTTGAAAGTAATTCCACAGCTTCAGCAAAACCATAACATGTCTCTTGAGTTTAGAAACTACCAATGACTTAGGATCACAGGGTACCTCAGGTTGGAAAGGACCTCAAGAGGGCTTCAGTCCAACCTCCTGCTCAAAGCAGGGTCAGCTCTGAGGTCAGACCAGGTTGCTCAGGGCAATATCCAGTCCTGTCCTGGAAACCTCCCAGAAGGGAGACTGCACCACCTCTCTGGGCAACCTGATCCACTGCTGGGCTGTCCTCCTGGGGGTAAATGTTTTCCTTGTAGCCAGGCTGAACCTCTCTTCTTCCAGCTTACTGCTGTTGTCTCTCACCCTGCCACCATGTGCTACTGTGCAGAGCCTGGCTCCTCCCTTCTTCGTGACCTTGTATTGGAGGGGCTGCTCTTAGGTGCCCCTGAAGCCACCTCTTCTCCAGGCAGAATGAACCTCACAGAGCAAGTGCTCCACCCCTGACCATCCTGATGGCCCTCTGCTGACCTTTCTTGAATTATTAGGTCTCTGCATTTGCCCATGCTGAATTCCGTAAGGTTTCTATCAGCCCATTCCTTGCTTCAGCACTGTTTGAGCTACAGTTCCTAAACTCCATATAGGCATAAAATAGCAAAAAGAAGTTACGTGAAATTTTTATTTGTCACAAAACACTGCTCTGTGAGATCACTGTAGCAAGTTGTACGCAACCAGAGCTGGTATGATGAGATGAGACAACAGAAGAGCGCCTAAAAAGATTAGAATTTCTGAGACACGCAGAGAACAACTATAATATCTGGCCTTAAACCCCTGTTTTTTAAACACATAAAAGTCTTGCTCTGTACTGATGAACTTGCTTTAAAATGTTATTCGTGTGTTGAGCATATACAGTTGTATGAACACATTATTTTCATTATCACTGCCTCTTTTCTACCATACTTCAAAAGCAAATTGCTTTCTTAACTATAAATTATAATGAATTTTGTAATTTACTGTTACAGTGAACATGCAGAAAGCATTAATTTAATTTTGAATTTTAGAAGCACAGTGTTTTACTCTAAGTAGTAGCTTCCTGAACAAAAAAACCCATCCTTTTTGTTGAGGCTGGTTTTTTTCACAATTTTATCTCAAGCATGCTTTTTGTATTTTTGCTTAATTGTAGGTAATTTCCTTAAAATTATTAATCCTGTTTTATATAATGGTGTATAAAATCCCTGCACTCCTCATGGCACTTCATAAGTACCTAATTTCTTGCTGAACTTCTGTATGTAATGTGCCAAAGAGTCTTCTGTTTTGAAGAGAAGAGAAGGAATATTGCAGTGGAACACATCAGAAGTTTTCTTCACTAAGCAAAGTCCTTGCTAATGAACATAGTGGTTCAGTATAACACTGCTCAAATATGCAATAATTATAAAATTATTATTTCATTAAAATTATACAATAACTCTAAGTATATATTAAAGGATTTTTTTTAAATTCTGAGAAGTTTGGTAATCTAAATTCCCATTGACTTTTTATTAGGACTTGCCATTCTTAAATGTTGAAGATGCTTTGGAAAAGCATCTACTATAAACTACATTGTTTTTACCAGTTCTGGAAAAACAGTTTATTCATTTTTTAGTATGTTCTTGTTTAATATGGGTTTTTTTTCTTAAGTTATAACAAGAATTACTTGGAAGATGGAGGTATTGTGCTATGCGCTTTACGAACACAGAATAAAAGATTGGCCCTGACCTGAAGCCTACAGCAAAGATCGTAGTGATAAGACCAATTTTACACAGGGAAGACTGAAGTCAAAGTTCTAGTCCATGGCCTTAGCAGTAAGATTTTCTTGGCATATTCAGAATTCTTACTGGAAATGTTAGAATTTGAAAGGAACAATTTCATAAATGTGATTAAAATCACACATAGTGAAAAATTATTGAATAGATTTATTAATCAGGATTAATTTGCTTAAGAAATTCAGAAATTATCTTGAGAAACAGGTTCTTTACAATCATTTGCGAAATTAAATGGTACTCTGTTCCTTGCAGCATAGTTTAGATAACAAGAGCAGTGGGAATTTTGATATACACATTTTGTAGTTCACAGCTGGATCCTGCTCAGGCTACTTGTGAGAATTCACATGAGAGAAAATGATTCCCCAGATAGACATGAATAGTAAATACAGAATTATTTCAAAGCACTCAACATTAATTAGTTTAAAAAGGAACATTCAGAGAAATAAATTGAATTATTTGCCCAAGACTTTGTTCCCTAAGACTTTTCACACAGATAATTCTAACTGATATCTTTATGTTTTGACAGAAGGAGTAAATTGGTGCTTTTCTGCGAGGGCTGATGTGAGCATGGCAGGCTATGTCATATGTTTCCATCTTATACAACTTCTGGAGATATAATCTTGATTGAGGAATCTTTCATTTTGAAGCATTCAGAGCAAAATATCTTAACTGCAGTTTCTGCAGGCGTGCAGATCCCAAACTTAGTTTCCAGTGTTGGTGTGATTGGAAAAACAAAAACAAAACCATACTTCTAATCAAAGCTCATTTAGTCTGTAGTCACTGAGCGGTAATAAACATGGGAACCCCACTTGTGGGCTCCACAGTAAATGAAAGACTAGATCAGCTGGGTGAGTTTGATGGATGCTCACCAAGATGGTCAGGGGCTGGAGCACTTGCCCTGTGAGAAAAGGCTGAGGCAAGTGGGCTTGTTCTGCCTGGAGAAAAGGCAGCTGCAGAGGCACCTAACAGCAGCCACTCCAAAACCTATGAGGAGGTCTTCAAGATGCAGCTGGGCTCTGCACAAGGTATGCTGGCTTAAACACAATGTGTTCTACCCTACAAGCAATATTTCTGAGATGTCAGTTTGGATAGAAGATGAAAAAGAAAAGACATCCTTTGCAGACAACGTCTGGAATTTTCCACCATTGGAGGCTAATGCAGGACACATGCCTGAAATGTGAGTATGAATATTCTGTCAGCAGATCAACTGAGGATGCTAGCAAGTACCTCCTCTAGCATCTAGTATGTGTGTTGAAAGCTACTTCCCAGCAAATCCAGAAGTTTTAATTCTGCTTGGTAGTAAAATTAGCTGATGAGTTTCAGGAAGGCCTGGAAATGACACTGAGAGGTGTTACAGATGCTAAAGTAAGAGTACAGTATAATTTTAGTGTATTTATTTAGAGGTCCAATGATCTTACTTCACCTAACATTATACTGAGTTCACCACTAAGGCAGAAACAATGCTTTGTTATAAAGCAATTGTCCACATAAAGAAGGTCCTATGCAACCTGATATCCAAGGTGTCTGTCAACAGGAAGCAAAATCTTTATAAATGGGCTACAAGAAAAATGAAAAGCAGGGCTTTGAACTGATTGATACTGGTTCTTACCTGCTGAAAACTAACACAGTGGTCTGATGCAGGTATAGATATATATGTCCTCCAGCCTGAGAAATGAAAATTACTTCCTTCTTCAATAGAATTACTGCCCACAGACGCACCATTCCAAATGAGTTTTTGATCAAAAAAATTCAAAACATTTTTTCTAGCCTTCTATCTTGTAACTGGAAAGAAGTTTCTGAAAAACTCATTTGCATCAAAGTGTACAGGGGATCAATTTTAGAGCACCTGGATAAAACAATGATAGGATTTCAATATTCTGTGATGGTGTCTGTCATGGTTTGACCCCAACCAGCAACTAAGTACCACAAAGCCACTCGCTGGCTACTATGAAGAAAATTAACTACCCCAGCCAAAACCAGCACATTGTCTTAGAAAGGGGATGGGGAAGGAAGAATAGATTGAGGTATTCTCAAGAATTAAAAAGTATAGCCATAGACTAGGATATTAAAAAGCCTGTCTTGCAGAATTTATAGACTGCCGTTAGGATTTACATCTGTGAGTCTATCCTTGAAAAGACATGTGACTGGAATTATGGGTGGTGGATCTGTGTGTAGGATTAACAGCTTTCAGCTGTCTGGCAGAGCTGTATCACTGCAGAGGTATTTGATGCTGAGGACTGATGACAGCAGACCATTATTTACTCCTGGAAAATTTCTGGAGCATATGCTAAGAAGGGGCTAGGGCAGAGAAACAGAATGGTTTCCAAGAAAGCAAGGCTTTAGGGAGGATTCTTCCCTGGGAGTGTCTTGGAATATTCCTAATGGTCTCAACACAGGTATAGGATGCTCTGCAGAGTGCAGTGATTTAAGCACTTGGGAACAAAATGGGTTCTTCCCCTCAAGGGGGGCAGTGTTCTACCTGAAATGAGGCCTGAAATTTGAAGGTAAAAGTATACTCTCAAAGCAGGAGCTGTGGAACTTGCTGTGATTTCAGAGCTATGCCTACTTTGAAGTCTGTATGTTGAGTTGTCTGATACTGGGGGCCTTTCTTATTCCTGCTGGAATGAGGCTTGTGGGTCCCTAGTTGTTTAAAAAAAAATTGGTGGCCAAATGAAGTGGGAAGTAGTAGGAGATGGTAAAGAGTTTAGTCAGTAGATGAGAATAGAAGGTCTACACTGCTTGGCTTCTTTCTGTGACAAAAGCTGACATTAATGAAGTTAGGATAGCTGAAGAAAAAACCTGTATACCCTCGGAGGCAATAATTCCTGTCGAAACTTTAACAGACAAAGCCTCAAGATGCCATGTTTTATCAGAACATGCAAGCAGGCACAGGCTGGTAATATGTTATGTTCATTAAAAAAAGAAATTATTTCAGAGGACTTGCTCTGAGGTTGCTAGCCTTTCTGATAATTACAGGAAGAATTTTCTGACAACACCCTCCTGCAGCCAGCACAGCACATGGTGTGTCAGTACTAAATACAGTCTGAAGGAATGCCCTTTTAACAAAGAGGAGTCAGGGATTTATGAGAAGAAAGAAGATGTAGGAAAACACGAGAATGGCTTGAAACCCCACGTAATCCCAGTTCTATTCTGCACTGATTTGGGAGCTGCACATAGACAATGCATTGTGCTGCTATTTTCAACAAGCATATCCAAAGAGAAACTGATGGATTTGGTGAGTAAAATTTCCTGCTGCATGTTTCCTCTAAACAGATAACTCAGACTAAACTCCTGTCCCTTCTTTCCTGGTATACTGGTTTTGGCTGGGATAGAGTTCATTTTCTTCATAGCAGCTTGTATGGTGTTATGTTTTGGATCTGTGATGAAAAGTGTTGGTAAAACAAGTTTTAGTTATTGCTGAGCAGTGCTTAGACAGAGTCAAGGCCTTTTCTGCTTCTCACAACGCCCTGCCAGTGAGTAGTCTGGGGGTGCACATGGAGTTGGGAGGGGACACAGCTGGGACAGCTGATCCCAACTGGCCAAAGGGATATCCCAGACCATATGACAGCATGCTCAGCTATAAAAGCTGGGGGAAGAAGGAGGAAGGGGGGGATGTTCAAAGTGATGGCATTTGTCTTCCTAAATAACTGTTATGCATGATGGAGCCCTGCTTTCCTGGAGATGGCTGAACACCTGCCCATCCAGGGGAAGTGGTTAATGAATTCCTTGTTTTGCTTTGCTGGCTTTATTGATTAAACTGTCTTTATCTCAACCCCCACATTTTCTCACTTTTGCCCTTCCAATTCTCTCCACCACACTGAGGGTGAGTGAGTGAGTGGCTGTGTGGCGTTTAGCTGCATACCAGGATTAGCCCATGACACCTGGAAAGCTTTAATCTGTAGCTGTAAACTTCCTGACAAAGGAGCTTCATACTGGCTTTTGACCACTGTATTGGGTCTGGCTGAGATGGAGTTAATTCTCCCTATAGCAGCCCTCATAGTGCTGTGCATCAGTAGCTAGAAAGGTGTTGATAACACACCAGTGTTTTGGCTACTGCTCTGCTGAGCAGTGCTGGCGCAGCATCAAGGCTGTCTCTCCAACATTTTTGCCCCCCCAGGACATAACCAGGACAGCTGACCTAAACTAACCAAATAGATATTCCATACCACATGATGTCAGCTCAGGTATAAAAGCTAAGTAAAGGGAGACAGAAGGGGGGCATTTTTGTATTCCCGAGCAACCACTACGTGTGCTGAAGCCCTGCTTCCCAGGAAGTGGCCAGACATCGACTGCTGATGGGAAGTAGAGAACAACATAATTTGTTTTTCTTTGCTTTTGCGTGCAACCTTTGCTTTCACTTTATTAAACTGTCCTTATCTTGACCCACGAGCCTTTTGTTATATTTTCTCCCCCCTGTCCAGCTGAGGAGAGGGAGTTATAGAGTGGCTTTGGTGGGCACCTGGCACCCAGCCAGGGTCAATCCACTGCAACCACAATGCATTTGTGCATATTACACTACTGAATGGAAACCCATGGTCTTGTGTTGCTATTAGTAGTTAAATATTTAGCTCTTAAAAGCTGCAACCGACTTGGCAGCTCAGAAACATACTCTTTGTCACTACTGGTATCACATACAGAGTTACACAGGGTGGTACAGGAGAGGTCTCACTAGTGCTGCCATTTTTTTTCTCCTCATGTTCCAGATGTTACTATCAGCTCTGTACTGATTTGAAAGCAGCTCCAGGGGCTATTATTGAAAATGCCATAGTTAATCATGAAGAGAAGACAAGACATGGCTGATTTCAAGGAAATCCATTATGTTAGAAATGAGCAGAAAAAAAAAGGAAAAAGTAGTTTCCAAGATCGGAGGAGATAGATCACAAGGAAGACAGATGTTTTAATTTTCAGATATGCAACTGTTAATCCCTATTTCTCCTTCTTTTCGTTCACCCCTGTTGTCATTTCTAGGAAACTGACTTAGTTTTCAGGAATAATCAGTGATGTCATTCTGAGTTTGGAGATCCCATATGTTTCACCGTTAGCTTCTCAGAAAGACAACTCCTTAACATCGGCAAACAGGCTTCCAGCAGACAGACTTAAGATTCTGATATACAACTAGGTCACACTCCGCAGCTGTAAAGGCAAACAAGGTCTTCCCAGAAATATGAAGATTCACAAGTGCCTTGCTATAAGCATAAAATACAGAGCTGTCCTGGGTTCAGCTGGGATAGAGTTAATTTTTACAGGAACCTGGGAGGTGGGCGGCATAGCCGGGGCAGCTGACCTGAACTAGCCAAGGAGCTATTCCATACCATGTGACATCATGCTCAGTATATATATTATAGGGAGCGGGCCGGGGGGGTGGATCCTTCTTTCGGTGGGGGAAGTGGCGGAGCGTCGGGTCCCGGGTGGTGAGCAGTTGCACTGTGCATCACTCTTTTTGTATACTCGTTCATTAGTACCGTTGTTGTTGTTGTAATTCCTTTGTGTTGTCCCAGTAAACTGCCTTTATCTCAACCCTCGAGGTTCCAGGTTTTTTTTCTTTTCTCTCCTCCGTCTTCCCCCCATCTCACCGGAGGGGGGCGGGAGGAGTGAGCGAGCGGACGCGTGGTTCTTTGTTACCGGCTGGGCTAAAACCACGACAAGAGCAAAAGCAGATTCAAATAAAAGCAGCCTGATGAAAGGCACTAGAAGTAAAATTGAACAAATTTTCTTCTTCCCCAAGACACCATGGATGCATGCATCCAGAGATAACTTAAACGTCACAATAAAAATGAAATTAATATTAACAAAAAGTGTAAATGTTACCAATTATAGAAAGGGCATGCATCCATAAGTCCCAAATCCTGAAATAGATGGTTATCTTTGGGTTCAACTTATTAGCTTTACTTTTTTTTTCCTTTTTCACTTAAGTTATTTAAAGAGACTTTATATAGATATAGGCTTAGTGTCACTGCTGAAGTAGTTGAAGGGGAAATTCAAATTGTAACTGCTCAGCAGTGGTAATTTGTGACTAAAGAAATGATCTGGCATGGAGGGCAAAAAGGCCCAACTGCAGTAGGGGTTGAACTGTCTGGAAGCTGGAATGCCAGAGAGGGAAGAACTCCCTGTAAGGGAGTGAAGTTTCCCTTGCTGATGGGGTAAGAAATAGCCACAGCATTGTCTTGTAGAAATGCTGGAATGCCAATGCTCAGGGGCCACCTTTGGGCAGCAGAGCTGACCCTGGGGAAGGACCCAACGCTGGGCTGAGGCACCCCATGCCAATGTTCATGGGACTGGTGCCAACACAAGTGTAGATAAGGAATCAGCTTGTGATGCATCTTTGCAGACTCCTTGTAGAACCACTTATGACAGTAGGACTCTGTCCAATGCTTGCTTTTTTTTTTTTTTAATACTATATTTAAGCATAAATGTGTGTTTAATTCTCCTCAAGGAGTACAACAAAAATTCCCCAACATATTCCTGAAATTAGGTTCCTGCTGTGAGAGATTATTTTCAGATTGTAAATCTATTTGAAGTGAGTTTGCTCTAACAACATATCTTAAGTTACATAAAGTATTTTTTAAAACTCAAATTACTCTCCCCTCCACCCCAACAAACTCACTCTCACCCATAGCTGAATTGCTGCATACATAAACTGACAGCAAAATGGGAGCCAGATCTCTGTGATACAAAACATTTATCCTCCATTAAACCTCTGGAGTAAATTCTGATGGGCAGTTTTCAGTTGCTATTATTATCTTCTTTTACATTATGCTGTAATACCACGTGCTGTATTTCCTGAATGTGTAACAAATGCTGTTTCTGTGTGGTTTGTTTACACCATTGGAAGCTTGCCATCAATAAGGTCCATTCCCCCAGGAAGAGTTAAAGTTGAAACATGAGTGCCGCGTAGGGAGTATACTGGGTAAACTACTGCACTGACTGTGCAAACCTGCCGTAAAATGAAATTAATATTAAATAAACATTGGTCTTTATCTATATTATCGTCCTAAAGTTGTTGCCCTTTGGTCTTTTCCATTCTGTTAAAATTGGGCTATCACTTCTATTCATATTACCCTAAAGGAACTTGCAGAGCTAAAAGCTGGATGAACAAATTCTCTCTGCTACACTAGAACACCTAGGCATGTTTCTCAAAGTTTGCTAGGTGTAGAAGCATGCATTCACCCACCATCCTCCTCTTTTCCCCAATTTTGTTTATATCAACTCTCCTAGGATATTGTAACTCAGGATCCTTTTTTGCCCAGAATGTCAGTGATTCATTTTCAAACAGTCCTTTCTTTTTCCTAAAGTTCTAGCTCTCTTATGTTTTACTGTCATGAGAGTCTCATTGGTAAAAGTACTGTCGGAGAGCTCCATGGATTTTTTTCTTCCTTTATTTTACTATCACTGCTAAATTATAAGACTCTGACCTTGAGGGGCATGAACAAAAATAATTCTCTTTCTTTGTCTTCCCTTCTCCTCATACACCACTTCTAAAGAATACCAGTTCCCCTTGGGTGATCATGAATTTCAGTGCTCCCAAACGAGAGATATTCTGACTGGAAAAACCAAAAAAGTTGGGTTTTTTTTAACAGCTTGTTGGCAACAGCTTTATTTAAACTCACCTTGCCATCACCTGTTACCATTTCCAATATGCCAGGTCTAATAGAAAAGATTCATTCATTCTGAGGCGGGGAGGAACTCCTGTGTAATATGGGTCACAGAACCTTGCATAACAATTTCTGCATTACACCTGTAAGCTTCTACATAAGCCATACCATATCTTTATTAAAGGGATACAACCTTGACTCAAACATTGCAAATGTAGGATGATTTGCCTCTTTTCTGGCTGGTTATTCTAACAGTTTAACTATGCTTGGTACTGAAAGACAAGAGTAGGCAATGACTGTGTATGAGGGTTCTGTAACTGCCTCTTCCCATGGTCAAATGGGTCAAGTTTCCAAAGTAAGTTTGTGAACATTATTTATTTAATTTTATATACATAAATAATAACTCATACACAGAAAAAAGTGTGGCAGTGTAAGTTGCCTACAAATGGGAAATGTTTACTAGCAGCCCCATATAGTTCTCATTAAGAATCATAATGCAGACAGTGAAAGAGTATACAAACTGATTTTCTACAAGCCAAACTCTCTAATTAAGCCTGTATTGTGTCTATTGACATTATTTTATCAATGTCAATGCAGATTTTATGTCTGTTGATGGTCATTCAGCAAACACAGAATGTTCTGAAAAAGTGGGAGACCACCAGTATACAAACTGCTTGAATTAAAAAAAAAAAAAAGTTATTCCTTATAATAAATAAAATTTTAAAGTCTCAAAAGCTAAGAATATTCAATTAATCAGAAGTGGAAGAGAAGTTTCCTTCCTGGAAAATTACCGTGGGAGAGAAAAAAAGAATGTATATGGAGTAATGCCAAATATAGGAAATTTCATGTTAATATAACCACAAAAATGAATACAATAGAATCTGTCTGTTCATCAATTATATGAAGGCCATATATACTATACAGCCAGCAGGGCATTTGCACAATTCAAGACTTATTTTACTTTCAGGAAGTGCAAGGAGATACAAAGAAATAACGTTCACAGCAGATCAGCTTCATCTGTTTCCTTAGATTATACTGACAAGTTAATAAGTAATATCACCGTATGTGGTTGCTGTAATGTAAGTGCTATTAGTATGTATATTTCATCTACTCTGGCAGTAGACCGAGTAAGATAAATTATTGTTGCTAAATCAAAATTGGGTCGGCCAGTTTAGGAGATTTTGAGAGCCAGAACTTCTTTTCCAAGGATTCATAGTACACAAATGGCATATTATTTGTCACAAAGAACCTTAAGAGGGGCAGACATTGTTTAAAGCCTTTTGCAGATATTTGAATAATCTACTTTAACGGTCAAACTTTCTGCTTCATATCATTAGATTATGGTCAAAACCAGCCATTTTAATCCATTTAACATTGCCTAGTTTTTTCACCTTTCTTCAATCCAGCATAAATCTAACAACTAAAATACTATTTGATGGGCCACCAGGTCATGGAAAAATTGTAACAGATTGTTTTGATGGACTGAAGTCGTGTTCTATGAGCATAATTACTATGTCTTTGTGGCATCTGACAGCGATACATACTCACCTAGCTGGCCTACTTGCTTGGTGATGAAAAGGACTCAATAGTATTGCTGGCTCTGCTCTAGTGACCTGTTCTGTGATGCTCAACAGGTCCAAGTTACCTCTTTGTGCCTTATTTTGCTTACCTGCAGAAAGACAAAAACCCCATACGTTCCATTAGGAGTCTCTAAAATCTACAAGTAAAAATAATGTTGTGATTTTATTTATTAATAAACATTTATTATCCTTACTAACAGAACAAACAGAAGCTCTATTAGTACTGCATAAACTCATAGTACCAAAAGACAATTTTACTGCCATAGACTGTAAGTTTGAACAAGTATATATAAACAAATTAGCAAGACAACTGTGAGCATTCACAGTATATGAATTAAAATCTCTTCATTACTTGGTTTCTAAAGCAATTCTTTTAAGTAATACATAACTCTGAGCACTGGCAACAGATACCAACAGTTACATACAAATATCAAATAGAGAAGCTTCCTTAATAATTATTTTGCCTAGTTTTTAGAGTAGAAGAATTGACGATGTAATATGGAGCAAGACACCTCTGACAACTCATGCATCATTTGAGCAAGTTTATGGGAACTGTCCCCCTATTGTTTCTGTGAGCTTTCAGCCTTACCAAGAGCTGGTAATTGTATAATCCATATAATCCAGTTGTTCTCCACATTACCAGGTGTTGGCTGATACAGTGAAGCAACTAATTCCAAAAAGTGGCTCCTTACTGCTTTACTTCTGCACTTCCTGTACACAGGGTTCATTCTTCCTGCCATTAATTTCTCAAGTGCCAAGCAACTGAGAGACACTAAAAAAAAGACATAAGCATGTCATTTACTTACTGATTTTTTAAAAAACTCTGGTAAAAAATACTCTGCTTTGTTGCTAAATTCTTCTGCATATATGAAAATTTGGATAAGTACAGTTAACTTTTCTGAATATTAGAAGAATTACAATAGTGACACTATAAACCATAAAGAGTTTCAAGCGCAGGGCTTCACTGACCCTGAAGTAATGCGCTCGCCCTCTCACAGATTTCCCCTCTCCCCGACAAATTTCCCCAGCAAAAAGTCTATCATGCTGTTATTACATTACTTTGAACAGTGCAGCTTGTTGCAAACAATTTTACTGATTAATCCATTTGGCCCGACTGAGTGAGAACAGAGCAAGAGACATCTTCATCCTCATGCTCATTATGTTGAACTGGATTTTACAGGACAGCAGTAGATACTGGGAAATCATTTGCAATTTCAAAGCCTGAAGTTTTGCCATGTCTTTGAAGGGAGTAAAGTAGGGGAAGGCTCTTTTTGTCTCATCCCCCCCCAGGCAGCTTCTTACAATGAGCAAATATAGAGGAAACCTCTGTTTTCTGCTAGCACCACTTTTTCCATTAGTATCAAAACATGAAACCCAAAGGTCCCACTAGATGACAAATGACACTCCTCTTGGACGCATGCATCTGAAGAAGTGATCAAGTCAGTCTTACAGAGAACTTCTAAAGAGATGGCACTTGTTATTATAAGAGCAGATTCTCATTCTTTGGTGTCCCATTATAGCCCCTTCTCTCCTTTTGAGCTCTTAGGCTCTTATAACGAGAAGTGCACTTGCCATCTAACTTCCTGCTTTCTATGTTGTTCAACATTTACAATGTTCTTCAACACATTTGCCTATGCTCAGTGAAAAGAAGTTAATCAGTCAAACCAACTGTGGGAAATAATAAGTTCTTCACCTGATCAAGTCTGTTATTTAATGATGTAGAAAATGAGGGGATCCTTATTCAGGAAGTCAATAAATTACGGATTCTTCTTACATAGACAACTACTCATGAGTTAGAGATACTTATCCTTACTAGAAATTAAAGAGCAAGGGTCCTACATTTTACATTAATTAAAGCAAGGTTTCTACTCCTTTTCCTCTTAAAAATATAGTCAAGTTAATAAACACTGGCATCCTCATAATGAAATTATAAAAGTGAAAATTCTACAGGAAAGCTTGATTACATTTTAATTAAATTTAATAGATGTTTAATGTAATAAATTTAAAAGGAGAAAGAAAATAGTGTCCTACTATATTTGCCAAATTCATTGCCTAAAAGGGATATGTTACTACTTTAAAAAATATACTTTTTTATCCTCTCTACATAAGTGAGCTTTTTTGATCGTCTACTTATTCTTAAACAGCTATAATTGAATAGCAAACATCTTTAGTTAAATTATTTTCTAAAGAATGTTTATGGTATTTTCCTCCTCTGCAGATTCTGAATTACACTTTCTTTGTAGAAGTAAAAGATACATGAAAACAAGTCAACCCTGCAAGCCTTTCTTTAGCTGCATCCTCACCTTTGGAACAAATCACTTGAGTAAAGATGAATGGTATGAATCAAGACTGCATTTGGAATAAACTCACTTCAGTTACACATGCTTAGAAGACCCCAGAAAGTATTAATATATTGATCACAATTGTTTGAGATAATGGCCAAGAAACTCTCTTGGCACCCATGGCACTAGCAAAATCTTTAGAAAACATAGTTCACTGCTTAATAAGACTTTACAATCCAAGACAAAAAGAGAGCGAGAAAAAGAGGAGAAAGAGACTATTTGCATTAAGAGCAATGAAAGGAAATTAAAATTCTTGAGGCATTTCCTCCCCCCAAGAAACATCTTCACAAACATAAAAACATTCAGAAGGCACCAGTGCCTTGCAAACTTCAAAGCTCAACTTCTGGGATATTTGGAAATTCCTGACTTATGTATTTATAACTACTAAAATTACCCAGAATAGCACAACCTGCCCTTCTCCAAACTAACCAAAACCCAAGCATGGGAAATGTTTCCTCTTTCACCAACAGCATTTTGGATATAAGAAAAGTAACAAGTCAGCACTTTTTGTCTGATCACAGACAATTAAATACCAACTAAGAACAAAATGCTGAAAGATGCACTGCCTCCAGGTGTTGCCGTTTTTATGACATATTACTCATATGGCCAGATTTTCAAGAATTCTCTTCCATTTAGGCATCTATAGCGAAGGAAAGATTTTTCAAAACAGATTTTCCCCCACCAGAACAAGAAGCAATAGCACATCTTAGCATCTTCTGAACAGAAAGCCCTTTCCCAGGAAAAAGTATCTGTAGAGTAAGTACTTAGTTCTGTCTGGCCCTGTATGATGATCATCATTTTAATAAGAATGAAAATACAAGCATGACAGAGAAGATGCTGTTCTTCATCAGATGATATGCATGACAGCAGGTGCACACAGGTAACAGTTAACAAAACCCAATTTTGCACCAATAGTGGCTCTAAGCTGGATAGTTTAACTTTGCAGCTTATTTAGGTAGGTAGCTAGGGACGTCGTTCTTTAAAGCCTTCCTAGTCTCATTCCTTAATATTAGAAAAACAACCCTCAAATCCTTTGCATTGACGCATATAACTTCTGAGATGTGCCTGATCCATGGGACGTTATACCTTCATCAATATACAAATGTCATGTCAGTTAACTTCATTAAATACAATTCCATTGCTCCTAGGTTGTTTTTTCATATCTTATTCTACCTTTTTTCCTTGGTTCACATTTTCTTATGTTGCCTTTAATATACCAACTTAAGCTATCACTTAACAGTGCTACTGCTTAGCAGAGGTTTACTGCTAAGTATCTTAAACAATTACCTATCATTAAGCAGGTGTGAAGGTAGAATTGAACTTGTTGGGATGAACTGCTGGATAAATACTTAGCCAACATAAATAAATCCATAAGAAATGGATCTTCAGTACCTTATGTGAATTACATCAATAAACCACAAGCATGTTGTGTTAACTCAGAAGTTATATACAATCCTGAGTTATCTACATTTCATTGATTCATGTCCATAGATCACACTAAACGCAAAAAACTTATAAAAGCATAAAAATGCAGTACAGAATGAAAAACCTAAATGTCTAAAAAACCAACTGGTGCAGTCACTTTACTATATAATATAAACAAACAAGCATACAATACTTGAGGTGGGAATAAAATGTGACAGAACATTATTGAGTTGTTAGAGGCAAACAGCTTGAGCTGTGCAACTTAGAATCCAAACAGACAGCATTCCCCTGCTTGCAAGAACTCAGTAAGGTCTGGAATGCACCCCTTTAAAGGATGGAAATCGTCAGACTCTTCTCAATCCATGTATCGCTCTGGTTTTGTGAAATTTCACTGGGGATTTCTAATAGTGTGCTTTCATTAACACAAGAAAGATACCTAGGACAGCTTGAGAAAATTAATCTATCTCCTGGTTTCTAATGCCCTTTCCCAAACCAGTCCTTTCAACTCTTACTCTACAGATAACAAAACAAACAAGACCTTTGCAGGTTTCATATGCAGACAGGCGGAGAACATATTCTTAACCTAGTAAAACCAATTAAAAACATAAACAAAAAGGGAAGATGTCTTCCAATGTTAAACTCCAATCCCCTTACAACCTTCTATCTGGACTCACTTCCAGCAACCTAGATGACCCCTTCATTGTCTATCTGCACCCTTTCCTACAAGTAGCAGCCTCTATTCTCCCAGATGCCTCTCTCAACTTTTTATGACACTGGGTAGAGTAGAATGGCTATAAAGAAGTACTAAACCATCTTACCACCAACTGTTCCATGAGAATTGTGGCTGTTGGGTCTAAGAAAGTCAAGGAGAAGGACAGAAACATGGTTTAAATATCCCAGCGGGTACCAACTGAGCTGGCAACATTGATATAGGCACCTCTGTTTCTGACAGTGATCAGGCACCAAACCATCCAGTGAGCTTGTAGAGAAGAAAGTTAGAGGCTTCCTAGATTACACATCACCAAAATGTGGTGTTTGGAGGTCTCAGTGATAGGCTTATGCACTTAATGACTTTTGCAGGACTGACTCTTCACTTATTTCAAGTTAAACTAATGACAAAATATCACATAAGTTAGTTAGTTCAGGCTTAGTTTTCAGATATTTGCACAAGGAAAACTTCTAGGGAATATCATCAACAATTGTGAGACTTCTGTCTCATGCTGAACATCAGTCTCACAAAGTATCCTTTGAAGTCAGTACAAAAAGTCTACCCTTGAAGTAGCAGGATTTTTGGTTACTTGTAGCTGCCTGAGTTTTCTACTTGATTTTTCATTTCCTCTAGCTGTGAACAACACAGAAGAAAGAAAAATATTAAGACATTTTCTGCCATGTAGGTTCAGTTCTCAGACCTATGACTTATGCAGGAGGTGACGAATAGGAATCTAAACACAAATGTAGAATGAAGTAAACATTTAAAATGCATACAAGAAGAGGGGATCTCTTCCCTTGATTGATACTGCCATTTAATGTAGCTTTAAATTAATGGCCTGTTATTTATGTAATTGATTCCTACAAGTTGACCCCTTTTATTATCTTTCTCCAAGGATTTAAAATATTGGAAAAAAAAGCTATTCCACAGCTTGTGAAGTTACAGAGAAAAGATGTTATCGCTTATCAGAGGGAAGCAGACAGGGTGATTTTCATAACACTCAGCTATTTCAGTAGAGTAACAGTTAATTTTACTTAAACCATCTTTCTTTCCCATCTTTTTGCTTCCACTGTTCGCCTATCCTTACAGCACCAGACATTAGAACAGTGAATGGAATGCAAAGCTCTTTCTGCCCTAGCAACACTCTCTGGCTGACCTCAAAAGATTAACTATGAGAAGCAGTAAACATCAGGTCACACCTGAGAGAAGATGCCATCATATTTACTAATGAGGAACCTGAAGTATACACAATTTTACATTCTTGAATAAATAGCAAAGTTGAACTCAACAGGTCTGGTATGGGCTTCAGCATTATACTTTACTACAGTCCACAACTGCAGGCATCTGATAAACTGAAGCAAGTTCAGCAGATGGCCATCAAGATGGTCAGGGGCTGGAGCATTTGTCCTGTGAGGAGACACAGGTTTGTTCTGCCTGGAGAAGAGGTGGCTTTGGCTTAATAGCACCTAACAGCAGCCCCTCCAATTCGGAGGGATGGTGTAAAACACATGGTAGAAACAAGGGTAGGAAGCGGGGTGAAAAGGTGTTTGGCTGAAGCTGAGCCTGTGGAAGGGGGAGGAAAGGTATTTCTCTAAGGGTTAAATTGTTTGTATGTTCTTTTTTTCTCAATATATGATTCAGGAATTAAGTTTGGGTTAATTGCCAATAAATGAAGTAAAATTCCATGAGTCAAGCCAGCTTTCTCCATGACAAATATGCTATGATTTAATGAACTATATGCTTATCCTTATATTAAATTCAGATTAATTTTAGAAGCCTGCTGCTGCATAAAAATACTTTCTCTCAATGCCAAGGTGCATGCACGTTTCACTACAGGAGTAAAATTAACACATGCCAACACTGTACAGGACAATACAAACTGATAATGATTTCCCAAATGATAAAAACTGTGTGCTTGACTCCATATGCATTAACTAGACAGTACTAATATTGTCATTAGTAGTATTATTTCCTCTGAAGTACCAAAAGTAGATATTTTCTTGAAGTGTATGGTTAACATGCTTGGAAGTTGCATCCACTAATAAAGGATTACTAATAGAAAAAATCACATGCTACTAAAAACTTCACAACAAAGTTAACTCTAAGGTGGACACCGGAAAATTAAATAAACGTCAAATTTGATAGTGAAAAACTGCTTTTCAGTGAAGAGAAAAAACTGATGATATATGGTGCAAAATGTTTGTAGTTAAAGTTATTTTAATTATGTGTTACTGAAAGTTTGTTTACCAAAATGACAATTTCCTCCCTAGCCAAAAAAAAAAAAAAAAAAAAAAAGAAGGGGGGGGGGGCGCGGACCACGACGGGGGATGGGGGACAGGACAACAGTGGTACTAGCCTTATCAGAAACCACAGCTGTGAGGGCTGAAAGTACTAACAAATTCCCTTGTGTCAGTAAAATGACAAGAACTGATTCTTATGAACTATTAATAAGCCCATACTTACAAGTATTTAAGCAATGCTCTCTCTACTCAGAGCTGTCAGACATAAGGCGACAGAGAGAAGAAATGATTTCAATGATTAAGCCCTACATACTGCTCACTTTGGATATCAACCAAGACACGTGTCTCATGTTTGGTTTATTCTGATGGTTTCCGAAAATTCTAGATACTGCAGTTATTAATAATGAAATTCAGTTTTCAGGTAGGCTCCAACCTGCCCGATGTGATATTGCTGATCATTTCTGTCCTCAGTTCTGTCAGGATCCAAAAACTTGGCAGTCCTCTGACTACTATTGCATGATCTGTTAGACATGACCAGAACAGGCCTCAACTCAAACACAGTCCCTGAAGTAGTAGCATCACCATCTTCTAAAAAGTTAAGCTTATACAGTGTGGAATAAACATATGTTCTATTCCATCTGTTATCTGAGAATATTCATGTTACAGATAATTCTCAGGTGGATGGCAAACTCTCCAATGAAACTTGTTCATTTTGCATGGACTTAGCAAGATTTGGTAAAGCCAGAAAGAGAACAAAGGAATAAACATGACTAATCTCACAGTTCAGCATAGGGAAGTGATGGAGATCTGGCTTCCTCACTATGCCCTCAAGAAAACTTTTAAGTAACTTATCCCACGTATCCCACATTACTAACCTTGTCAGTCTACAGAATTCCATTGGAGAGGGAAGAGCTGGATTTCAATCTTTGCTGTCAGTGCTCCTTGTCCCAGCTGCTCAGCATTTCAGGAACCAATTGACAAAACACTCGAGACATCCTTGCATTTAGTGTGATGGGGCAAGAGCTGGGCAGGAACTTCCTATTTGTCTGCTACAGGTATGTCAAGACAGTTCCAATGGAAATGCATGGATATGTCCACAAATGCGGGGTTTTGAGCTTTTTTTGCCCCAAATAACTCCTATATCATACAGAATAACTCAGGTTGGATGGGACCTCAGGAGGGCTCCAGTCCAACATCCTATTCGGAGCAGTCACCTGTGGGGTCAGGCCAGGCCAATGCTTTGCCCACGGGGAGTGATTCCATAGCCTCCCTGTTACCACCTGCCCTAAAGGTTGGTTGACAAAACTAGCATATTTAGCTGTATTTGCATGAGGGTAGTCATCGGGACAGTTATGACAGAACTTTTTTTTTTCACACCACCAAATAGCCAGACCTGTTTAGCATACATTTATAATGCAGATCTCCCACTTGAGCCACTTCTGAAAAATCTGACATCTTTTAAGTTACCTGTGCCTCACAGACCATCACTGGGCTTCCACACATGGTTCTTTGTTAATGTACTGGTTTCCCTAAAGCTAGAGAGCACCTTTGAGCACCACATAGCACAAAAAGCACAGCAATCTGCTCTGGAATATAGAAGGTCTGCTTCACCAGCATGACAGCATCATATCAGCTAACCATGAAAACCATCCGATGTCTCCAGTTTGCTCACAAGCATAGTTTTAAAGATGGCAAAGGAAAAAAACAAGTTAGAAAACAGCCACCGCTAGATACTTTTCAAAATATGACATAAGGCTTCAACATTTACCTCTGAAATTTAAAAAAGACTGAAATAAATCCTATTGTATATCACATTTAGATACATTCTTTAGCATGTCATCTTAGACTTCAGAGTTCTTTTCTACCGTTCAATTAAAAGATTCAAAAGAAATAAAAAT
The DNA here is from genome assembly GCF_964188355.1 of Buteo buteo. NCBI lineage: Eukaryota > Metazoa > Chordata > Aves > Accipitriformes > Accipitridae > Buteo > Buteo buteo. The sequence continues at coordinate 28,165,956 of NC_134174.1, read as the reverse complement.
GTACTTTGCCTTTTTATTACACCTTTGTAGAAAAGGGTAATAGTAAACTTGGAATTTAAAATTTCCAGTGTAGTGTGGTCTTCCACATGACCATTTAGCTTCTAGTTATGGCTTTCATGTAAACAGCTCTTAATATGCCTGCAAATTCTCAAAAATTACAGATCAGTGACATCTAGTTGCAAAACAATTAGCTTTGCAATTTAGGTCAAGTAAATATGATGTAGCTATACTATACAATATGTGCCTGCATGCATTGGTACATGTACACATATGAATACAAAGAGAGGGAAAGGGAGTGACCGCACACACCGTGTTATTCTGACACAACGCAATCAAAAATTAATTAAAAGGATCCATGCAAGTTTATTAGCTATTCTCCAGTTTACATTTATTGACACATTCTTCCTCAATAAGTAAACTGCATCTCTTAGAGCTTCTGAATTCAATGTAAGGGGAGGAAGAAAAAAAAAAAAAAAAAATTTTTCTAGAGAACTATCAGACGTATTCTTTAATGGATATTCTTTAATCAATGTCTTTGTTTAAAAACAGTAGTATAAAATCATTATTAACACAAGTACTGGTGATCTACATTCCATTAGTCCATAAAACTTGATAAACTATCAATAGTTCAACTGTCATCAGCATTTTTTTGACTGCTTTATGATACAGATAGATTGAGTAGGCTGAGCTTTAATTCCAGTTTTGTAATAATGCCCCTGGTAAATGTGACCTGGCTTTCAAATCACTGCAGCTGAAAAAATGACAACATATTTTACTGTGAAAGAGCATAAACAAATAATTTTCACTTCACACTACTAGCATTCATTTTATTTTTTATGCAGGTACTCTTTCTGTGCCTTTAAATACTTCACTGATTATTTGCCTTCTAGAAATCAGGAATAAATAGCAAGTAAGGTCAGAAATTACTTGAACTTTCATAACTGACAGTCTAAAGACTGCATGCATGCTGATGACAAACACACCTTTGTATATTCTTTATGATAGGAGCTCTAAGCATCTTTTGTTTCTATGGTTCTGAAAAATAACACCATTACATATTCCCCTGAGAAAGTGTCATACATTTGCCAGTGCACAAACACTCTACTCTTTCTATTCTGCAGGAGGGGAAAGGGTTAGAATAATTCAGGAGAAAATAAACCTAGGTGAGTAATAGCAGGTTGATTTACATAAGAAATTACTAAATCTTGTCAGCTAATGTAAGCTTTAACTCAAATAAAAACCCCAAATAGTAGGTATAGGAAATAGATTTTCAGAATGAGCAGAATAGTAATGAAAAAATGTCTATGGGGTTTTATTAAAAATGCATTGAAGAGGACCACCGTCTTAACATTGAACAGAAAACCTGATAGCAGATGAAGTAATAGCTATTATTTGTAATTATGATCAGTATAACAGTAGTACTCAAGGATTCCACCCTGCTCATCAAGCATACACAGTGGAGAGAGCCCCAGACCCGCAATTTTAAGCTGCATACCAAAAAGAAAACAAAAGGGCAAAAGGAAGGAGTTATTACCGTTATTTTAATGATGGAGAACTGAGGCATGGAACATCAGTGCAGTCCAGAGTTAATGCTTACAGGTCACATAATGTATCTCTAAAATTTTAACATCACTCTAGGCCATTAGAAATGAATACTTCAAGACATTCCAGCGAATAACTCTACATGAACAGGACAAATGTATTCATCATTTGCATTTTCAGATGGCTTAAATTTGACCTGTGTTCCTGTGTCCAGTGTTTCCTATTTGCTGCAGTTAGATCTTTTATAAAAACACCTAAAAATAACCAAAACAATAAACAAAACAAAAAAAAAAGCACAGTCTTCCGTCTTGGATTTTAATTAAGACATTGCAGGGAAAATCTCCCTTCAAAAGTACCACTGGAACTGGTAAGTGGGTGATGACAGAAGGCTAATTTAAGTAAAAACAATAACGCAAGACAACTATGTAAATGTAGTGCCCATAAAATGCCTCTTCTCTATTTTATCATTTAATTAAGAACTGAATCTTACCAAAAAATCGTTTTTCTGTGCAGAAAAAAGGTTTATTAGAAGATCAAAAGCATATGCTCTTTTTCTTTTCATCACTACTTTTCAGCACAGTATTATTAAATACTTCATAAATTCCGATTAGAAATGGAGCAGTTCATTGGATGCACTGAAGGCCAACTATTAATAATAATCTAAACGACTCAAATACCACTGACATTAAAACTTAAGAAGTAATTATAAACACCACGAAGTTGGAGCAAAAGAAATCATGATACTACCAGTTTCTTCACTGTACTTTATATTTTAATCATTACCATTCACATGCAAGATCTTCATATTCACACAGTCCCAATAATAGCATTTTCACTCTGAAAGTTAAGTTCTGGCTTGCAGTCTATCCTCAGTCCTCTTGGTTCCAGCACTCTGACTCTTTACCAGCTGGTTGATAATACTTAACAGGTAATAAGCTCCACTAACAGAAAAGAAGCTCTAGCTCTCCTCTCTTTATTGAATTTTTCCTAGTTGATCTCAATCCATACAAACAAAACAATCAAACAAAACACAACCCTCATTAACAGCAACAACAACAAAAAAATCAAAATAATGTGAACAGGTATCTGTTAGCAAATCCACATTCTTGTCAGAATATGTATGTATGCCTTCTCAGCTCCCTGTAGGATAAGATAGCAATCAAATTACTTATATTTCTCTTTTCTTCCTACTAGGCCTTTCTTCATGAGTAAGATGGCAGTGCTTTGAAAGGTATGATTTTGCTGCAGTATCTTTGTATAGCTAAAATGAAAGCAGCCTGTGTGCCTGAAGGATTTCCTAAAGAGCCTATACCTGTGGAGAAAAGAAGAGACTCCTGCAGACCCAGTGGGTGTGAAGTACAGAGTCTATCTTCAAATACAGGCTGTTACAACGGACTTGATACAACTTTGTAAAGGAAGTTTGGGAGAGTGTGGAGAAACTCGTCAGAAGATTTGGTTGGGGATCACTCTTATGACCTGAAAACTCTCCCATCTATTTATCAAAGGTCATAGTGATAATCTTTACAAAGAATAAAAAGGGAATAATAAACCCCGAAGCACAAGGGTTGGTCCTAGAGAACTTAAGGAGTGCAAGGTTCAAATATTGTGGGCAAGTAGCTAATGAGGAGGAGAGTATGTTTTGAAAGCACAGCATTTGAAAATACAGAGATTCAACTCATCTGAAGATGATGGCAGAGAAGACCACTAGGTGAACCTTTACCGAGTTGAAGAAGAGTCCTAATTCCTTCAGCTCCAGGAGCTAACAAAGATGACTGAAACTGAAGAAACTTTTTCTAATTTCTGCTGTTCAACAGAGCAGACCAAAAATATAAATCATCATTCCAGTCCTCCAGAAAGTCTTTTATTCCAAGGATTTTATATATTAATACATGACCAAATAAACTGAATAAAAGTCCTGCCTCCTGTATCATTAGGAAGGGAAAAATACAGAAGATAACAGATTGCTATTAGTATTAGTTTTAAATCATATAGATCCATTGAAAACAATGGAATCATGGCACTGTAAAACCAGAGTTAGGCAGCAGGTAGTTATTCAGGCTCAATAACATCGACATCTGTTAGCACAACGATCAAAGACGACAAATATCTTAACAAAACACTCAGCTGGGGAGGAATGATGCCGATTTACTTGAGCTGAAGGACAGTGTTCTGTGTTTGACTGGAGACAAAGCCCTATTCCACACCAGATACAACAGTGAACATTTTAGTTTCTACTATGCAAGCACTTTCTTTCTAGTTTACATTACATGTTGCTTGTAAAGCTTACCATATCCCAAGGTATTTTTCAACCTTGGGACCTGCAGTCTGCTACAAAAAGCTTTACTTTTCCCTTAAAAAGAAAAAAAACCCAACCAAAATCAAAGAAAACTTATGGGTTTTGTTTTGTTTTGTTTGTTTTTTTTTTTTTAGAGATTTAACAATGAAAATGCTCGGACTACCAAACTGTGAATAAAACACTCTACTACTTTGGCAGATTCTACAGCATGTTTTAATTGACGCATGTCACTTCAAGCAGGTCTTAAGGTCTGTTGACTTGCATGGGCTACCACTTCTACACTTGTCTCTGGACTCGCATGCTACATAGGAATGCAGTGAGTGTTTTAGAAAGGCAGTTGATTTACTATCAGTCTACAAAACCAATATAAATAAAACAAAATATTTTTGATAGGAAACCTGGAAGACTTTCCCTAACAGATCCCAGCATCATATCAGTGACGCCTTGTGGACCTTCTCCTTTACCAAAGTTCAACTGTTTAGGCCAACTCCCCTCTCCTTCAGCAATCTTACAGGTGCCTACTTCATTTTGTATCCACCTTTCTTTACAAAGGCTGTGAAAAGGCAGTTTCCATCACAAAGTTTTATGAAAGTATTGTCTAAAACTTCTTTGTCAGTACATACAGTACCAGTTGGCTTCAGGAGGTTATTACTCATAGCATGTTTATGGAAAGGAATTTTAAAAAATCTGTAACTTTTTGTAGTGAGGATCACACAATTCGCTTCTCAATCTCTCAGAAGGTTCTAAAAATAAAACCATGTTTTATAAGACAGCAGCATCACATAAATGCTACAAAACAACTTTCACCGTGATATTAGTCCTGGGGAAAAAAGGAGAGATTTCCAACAAGCTTCTGGACTGAGTGTTTTTCTGCTACATAATTGCAGCCTGTAGCTTCCATCTCCTTCTATTATAATCTTCCACATCTAGCTGTATATACATGAACTTCTGGCAAATCTTTCACCAACAACCACAGTACTGTCTGCAGGTGCAAAAACTTTTAATGCCCTGGAAATCTAGGCAATAAATTTGCATAAGCTATTACTGACACTTGTGGGAAAAAATGGTGTGTATTCAACCAGTGTTTCTCCCTCCTTCTCCCTCCCACTCTCCTGGCAACCCTTCATTTTCAGGGTGCTGAAACGGAACATAGATTAGTTGCAAGTAATTTGTTTTCCCTTTTCTTCATGGAATTAGCTAACTGCAACGGCTACTGTTAATAACTAATTAAAACTTAAATTGTATACTCTAAGGACATAGTCACATTAAAATGGAATAGAAAATAACGCCTGGTTGCAAATCCTTTGTTTACAGTGCAGCTAATCATCCCACAATGCTGGGATAAGAAGGGTCTTGCATATTCCCCTGGTAAGAGAAAATGAGTGCAAGAGCAAAGGTGGCTGAGTCCTATGAGTTCTAGCTGGCATGGAAGAAGTCTCAATCCAACAGTGTTTTGGCCTGAGGGCAATGGAATCAACTTTGAAGAACACTACCTCATCATGTGCAACACTGTAAAATTGCAGACAGATGCGAGACAACTTGTAAGTTACCTTCACCCTAAGATAAGAAGAGGTCTGATTGTGAGTCTGATGTAAATCTTCTTAGGCATTAAAAGACTTGGTACTTTTTGCTGATGTCTGAGCCAGAGATCAATTTCTGGATGACCCTGATCTTGAGAAGATGTCTTGAAGGATGGGTCTAAGATCTATCATTTCAATCCTAGAACTGAAATTTCCTTTCATGTGCATTCTGTGGGCCTGGATGCTTAAAAGACTGGCAGATGCTCCATGTAAAAATTATTTCTTTTCACTTGGGAAGAAGAATTCCACATCTGCCAATTAAAAATATTTCATGAGAATATAAGGAAGTCATTGTACAGGATCAGGGGTCTATTTAGTCTAATTTGCTTTCTCATAGGACCAGATGCTATGGATGCAAAAAAAAATAATCTTAGTTCTGGTATTTGGTATCTCTGCAAATATAATCCATCCCCTGGTGCGTGAGTTGTAATTGTCTTTCATTACATGATCACAACTGTTTTTCCTAAAGAACTCTAGCCTCAGTTATTGCTGAGAGTGAATGCTGGTCAATTAAGCACCCGGCAGGTATTATTTTGTTTAATCCTTATTGTTCTTTATAAGACATGTTAACATGTCAGAATATTTATTGCACGCTATTCAACCATTAGTTTAATGACAGAATGATTAATGCTGGATGAACTTTTCTGTGTCTCTCATCCTTGTATTACTTCAACACTTCGCAAAAAAGTAATGGATTAATCTGTAATGTACCCCTATAAAATGATACTGAAGTATTATCCCGAATTTACAGAAGAATTAAAAGAGAGAAAATCATCTTAGCACTGAAAGGTAAGTAACCTTATTTGGATGGAGCTTCTGAAAATCAGATCTTAGGTTTGGTAAACAAAAGTAAAGTACACGCCATTAGAAATCCCTCCTGTTGTCTAGTCCAAGTGACAATTTGCAGAATGCAGATGCTCTACTGAATGGAAAAACCAAAAATCAGCTGAGTAGGGCAACTTCTCAAATCAACCTCTGAGATCATCCTCCTTCTTTTCTCTTCTCTTTGATCTACTATAAAACTTAGAGTATCTGCAACAAATAGGGCTTAGACTATATCAGACACCTTCTAGTACACTACCTTGATTCATCCGTTTAAGCAGGTCCACCCTGTTGAATGAAAAAGCATAAAACCCCTCAAAAATAGTATGCAAATGTGCATATATAATAATATACCATCTTGCATACACTCGGAAGAGGAAATTTAATAAATGTGTATCGAAGTATACTGCGATCAACAAATATAAATCAACTGCTCTTGCCAACAATACACAAGTCAATGAAAGTCAATACATATTTTGACACTGAATTCAACAGGAGCAGAACTAAATGCCACATACCTGTTCAATGGAGATGGGCTGCTAAACCAAAGGCTTAATTCCAGCATTCTTCTAAATTTGGTGGGCAAATGAAATATTAGTAACTATCTCTGCATGTTTACAGACATACGATCTCATGCTTACATTGTAATTCTTTCTAGAAACATAATTATTTAAGTTGCAGTTCAAAAAAGATTCTCTGACTGCCTTCTTCACTGAGAAAACTCGAGTTGAACTTAAATAAAACAGTGACTCAGAACCATGGGGAGCCAAATTTGTAAATATTAATAGAGAAGTCTTTCTCGGGAGCTGGCTTGCTGGTGAGAACAAAGATCACAATTTTTTATTTAAAAAAAACATTATAAGAAAAGTTTTGGCATAGATGTCACGTTAGGACAAACATAGATCTTCCTTAATGACAGCTAGTTTTCTGGTTTTGTGACATTTCATGCAATTAACTGGTACCACGGACAGAGTGAATAAACCCCATTATTTCCATAGGCATCAATGTCAATCCTAAATGACAGCTTGTGTTGCTTCTTCAGCACATAACAATATAATCTAATACAGATTAAAAGCACGATATAAATTCTGATGTCCCTAGATCATGCCAGTGAAATGTGTAAAACCATGGCTTTAAGGCCTAAACATAAATATATTCAAAACTATCTGTAACACTTCCTCTAGGGAGTTCCATTCATATGCTCAGTGTTTTGTAAGACATGAAAATGAATTTATTACATTTAAAAACCCCACAGTCCTTCCAAACCTAGCATATTTGGTTTTTATTTAAGTCTGTTGATTGGCTATGGTTATCCAGATGGTTTTGTATTTAACTATAAAGATTAGAAAAGAAAATCTCTAGATACGCATAGCTTTTCTTCCTTATTTTTTCCCCTTGTTGTACCCTTCCCCTTTTTTCTGCCACTGAAAGCTATTTTTCCAAATATGAAGTTCTTAAGCACAAAATGGACATAACCTGACACATCCTCCCGCCGTGTTTTCAGATTTTGAACTACTGTAGTACAAAGCAGCCTTTTGACAAGTGGGTCTCTCACCTCTGCTCTCTCATATACATTTTCTATTAGCTAGCTAATGTATAATTTAAAAAAAACTCTCAATAGAACTGATCACCCAGCTGTCACTGTCTTTGTCCATTATTTCGGGAATGGATTAATGGCATTTAATATTTTAAAACATGAGATAAACTTCCTGACAACCCTTTGATTTTGAAAGCATCTTATCTGTTATCAGCATACAACTTCTGTTCTCCAAGACAAATTCTAGCAAATAAATGTCTGCCAGTGATGGCAAAACAGCAGTCTCACAGAACATTTCACCTGATAACAGATGTCCAGTTAGACTCTGAGTAATGCTATTTGATTTCTACGACTCAGCATTCAGATTTAAAAGCTTCTGACTTTTCTTTGGTTTTGCAAATGAAGGTCTCTTCTTATGGAAGAAGAGCCCCTTTGTATTTCAAACAACCCTCTACTTCTATCCCCTATTCCAGTGCTATTACAGGAAAGAAAAAGACACTCAAGTGTCATTTGGCCTCAATTAAAAATTAATTTCAAGCCATATACAGTTTCTCATCTAGTATCATTATACTCTTCTCATGTTAATTACTTTCCAAGGAAATAATAATACTGAATCCAGTAAAACTTCTTTCCACTTCAACTTAGCTTTCTGTCAAGAAAGTTCATGTTATAGCCCCTATCCTCAATCAATGTAATAAATTACAGCATGCACAGAAGTTCATTGCTTTGCATAAAATTGGCACTTTGCAATTGGAAACATGATTTAAAACCCACAGATTTCAAAACAAGTATATGTTACTGGCTCATGCATTTTTATTAGAGAGAAATGTCTGGTTTGGAGAAAAAGATATTTACCTAAATAGATTTAAAAAATAATATTTTTTTAAATTAACTAAATACTCGCAAAAAATACTTTCTGTGGAATAACTAGAGCACAGATACATAACTGCTATTCATGCTGACTAGCACTTACTCCAATAGTTACAATGAAATACTTTGCTTTACGGTAAAGTCTTCAATAGTTTTATTATGCAGTTTGAGTAAATATTACTCAGTTGGAATAATGACTGAAAAGCTTGTGAATTAATGCAATTTCACAAACCGAAATGATACACCAGAGGTGTCTGAAGAATTCTTGGGAAAACAGTTACATATTTGTTAAACTTGTGGCTGGTTTTACCAGTTTAATGTTTCAAGTAAACCACACCTGTTCACCACACCTATAGATGTTGTTGATCCAAGAAGCAAACAGCTCTATGTCAGGTTGGCTTCAACCCTCAAAATTACATCAAAATTTTCTTCCTGAAACAGGCCAGCCACTGTAACCAAACCATGTGGTTATCTTAATATTATAATTTTATTACGGAGAAAAGAAGGTTGCTATTGTTAGATACAATGATAAAATTAAATCTCCTTCTTCTAGCAGTAGTTTTAAATAAGAAAGGAAAGATCATATAAAAAATTAGGTCTCGGCACTGGATAAGAAATAGGTGACAGAAACAGAAGGCCACCTTTTCAAGGACTGATTAGCATAGCTGCACTGTTAATGAACGTGAAGGGTTTGTATGCATGCCAAATAAAGGCTATTATCATAGGCATTTGAAGTACTCAGAACTCATTGGAATATCAACTTGAAGGTAATGTGTGCAGCCAACAGGTAAGTTTTGCTTACGAAAACATACTGTTCTTTGACTCATGTCCTCAACAGATATACTTTGGGTGTAAGCTTCTGGATGACTTTGAGCTTAGTGTCCATTAGGAGATTGGTCACAAGCCACATAAAACCTGACAGCTTCCAGCTGCAGCAAAAAAAAAAAATCATACAGCAGAAGGCAGCTCAGTTGGCAGATGAAGGCTATTCAGCTCTTCATCAGATTCATTATTTCTAGTGAAATTGCTTCGTTAAGGGTATGATACATTCCAGTGACATTTCCTACTTAACTTGAAATGTATCTGTGAGAAGAAAGGACCTACTCTGTTCTTCAGATGCCACAAGTCAGAAAGTAGACAAACTAAAGCTGTCTTGCAACATGGACCTTGTAAGACCTCCACTTTGATGGATTAGCTTAAATTTAAAAACAGAAGCAATGAATGTCATCATCCCCAATGAAGACACCATTATGTGTGTCACTCATATTTATCTAAGGGAAAAATATTGCTGACTCTAGGTGGTGGTGAGGTGAGGAAGATCAAGAGAGTTCTTTGTTCCTGAAAGTATCAAGTCTAGGCAAGGAATATTCAGTGACTGGACAAAGAACAGCAAGGAAACTTATGAAATAAAAAAAAAAATACAAATGCAAAGTCTCGCAGCTGGGAAGGGAAAACCCCTTGCAACTAAAAACACAGGCTGGGGGCTGCCTGGCCGCAGAGCAGCTCTGCTGAAAAGAACCTTGGGGTCCTGGCAGATGGGAAGCTGGGCGTAAGTCTGCAGTGTGCCCTGGCAGCAAAGGTGGCCAAGAATATCCTGGGCCATATGAACCATAGCAGAGCCAGCAGACTGCAGGAAGTGATTATCCCCCTGGGCTTGACTCACATTAGACCACATCTGGACAAGGTGTCCAGTTTTGGGAACCTCAATACAGGAAAGGCTTGATCAACTGAAGCAAGATCAGCAGAGGGCCATCAAGTCATGGAGCACTTGCCCTCTGAGGAAACATAGAGGGAAGTAAGTTCATTCTGCCTGGAGAAGAGGTGTCTTCAAGGGCACCTGAGAGCAGCCCCTCCAATACAAGGTCACGAAGAAGGGGGGAGCCAGGCTCTGCACAGTAGCACATGGTGGCAGGGTGAGAGACAACAGCAGTAAGCTGGAAGAAGAGAGGTTCAGCCTGGCTACAAGGAAAACATTTACCCCCAGGAGGACAGCCCAGCAGTGGATCAGGTTGCCCAGAGAGGTGGTGCAGTCTCCCTTCTGGGAGGTTTCCAGGACAGGACTGGATATTGCCCTGAGCAACCTGGTCTGACCTCAGAGCTGACCCTGCTTTGAGCAGGAGGTTGGACTGGAGCCCTCTTGAGGTCCTTTCCAACCTGAGGTACCCTGCGATCCTATATATACACTTAGACTTGCCAGCATGCAGTTCCAGAATACACACTATACACAGAAGGCACGACAACCAACTAGAGTGAGCAGAAGTCAGATTCAAACATAACTAGAAAGCAAGTAAGAAAGGGACCCTATGTCAAAACTACTTATCTCACTATTCAGTTCAGTCAAAAGTATTCAGCTGCCCATTGCAGTCTGTCTCTAGTGCTGTTCCCTACACATGTGTATTGCAGGGTTTCATTTACTTGTTTTAACAAAAGCCTAAATCTAATAATGGTTTTGGAACTGATCACTCAACACAGTTCGCAAAAAAAGTTCCAGCATGCGCATGCATCACTCAGAAGCACCTTGATACACAGGTGTTTCACAATCTCTCTTCTTATATTTGACAGAAATTATTAGTAAAACTTCCAAAGTCTTACAGTCTCAGTCTCTAAGATAGCTACAACCACTATCCCAGTTGCATATCAAGCTCAATGCTGAGGACATACCTAAGCTCTCAATCATAAACCATGCTGGTAGTTCCATGGAAATTACCAGGATATTCACAGAGCTTACATTACAGCACATGTCACTGTCTTCAGAGGATGAATGGAAAGTGTGTCTGACCTTTGCCACAGGAAAGCATTTGGTCATAGCTCTCCCCCTCCTTTCACATGACTTTAAAAGGACTGGCCATAACCTACTAAGTTCAAGGAAGAAGCATATTAAAAATATGGCAAATAGCTCCTAGATAAGGAGGATGCAATTCCAAATTCAATTTGCAGGTGAGTTGCTCAGCTATGCAATTCTTTTTAAAGCTTTATTTCTACAGTAAGTCAACTGATGGCTGTATTTGTCTAGTGCTAAACCAGCACTAGAAGCAGAATGGGGCTTCCCTGCATCCTCTGTTCAGTTCAGCCCTTTTGGTGCATTTGAAGCCCTCGCAGCATCTGCACTGCTCAGTTGTCTCACAGTCCTGTTTGAGTCACAGCACTGCACACCACCAGCGGTAAGAACACTGCAGTTATTTTTTATTGTAGTTATTTGTTGTAGTTCCAATACCATAGCTAGGATGTAGTTCCAATGACTGCACTTTCCACAAAACATGGAAGTTTTTAACAGCATCTTTTACTAACAGCTCCATGACTAAGTCATACAACAAAAAAAAAAAGCAAGCCTTAATTATTGTTAATGAAAACAAGACGCTGCTTCTGTTCTCTGATTTAAACACTCCCAGAGCGTGCATGTGTTATCACATCAATGTTAATGACAAGGTACTGCATCTCTGTAGATGACAGCTAATTGCTTTTGACAGAATAAACTCTATGCTGATTATTCGGTATCTTGGCAACTTAAAAAAATACAACCTTATTTGATATCACACTCATCAAAGCATACAGGTTATAATACATGATCTCTAAAAGAAAAGATGCTTTTTGTCATTAAGAAATGTTAAGAGAAACCTATTTGTCAGTATAGTTCAATAGACTATTTTGCTTAAGTGTGATAATCCCTGTTATATATCAAAACCTGTTTTAGTGGTGCAAGAAAAAACCCCACAACACGCCCTGAATAACAGTCTGCTTCTATAATTTGCCTCAAACTGCATTGCTTTGACAAGAAATTTGTAACCAACTAGTAAAATGCAAATTTTCAGAAGCTTGATCTCCTGAGCATATACAGCATATTATGTAAATAATTAAATATGTAAATATTATATAAATAAAGGTCTACATTTGAGGGACAGGAACAATGAGTTTACATAACAAGTATGCTTTGATAAACCTATATAATACATTATTTTATATGGTCTGTTTTTTTAAAAATCTATTAAAAAGATACCAATATATTGCTAAATGAAAGTTCTACTTTATTTGGTATCCTAATTAGAGTAATGATATACAATTTTTTAGCTTATTTAGTTTATGTCATGTACAAAACCTGTCTATAAATAGACCCACATTTACGTGTTTGTTAATTTATTGCACTGATTTGTAGTTTCCAGTGAACTTACACCAGTCTACATGTTGCTCATGAATTTAGCTGCTATTAAAAGCACTGGAAAATTGTGACACTAAAATGAGAATCTAGTATTATTTCTTCTAGTTACTATTAAGTATATATTAAATATATAAATTTAAAAACTCATTATTTGGATATGTCTAGTTAACTGTTGCAATTCTGCAGAGTAGTATGAGCTACTGAGGCACTGGTTATGTCAGGAAAATTAAGTTAAATTATCCATGTTTTTTCTGAAAATCTGGAAGATTTTCTTTTGTTCTTTTGGCTAAATTTTTCTTTGTTTCTTCCCAGCTGATGAAGAGAAAGACTGATCTCTGGTGGTAAAGCTTCTTGCCTGCTTACAGGTTAGGTCTTAACACCTATTGTTTTCTATTGACACACAGTGCATTTCAACATGTGCAGTCCTGTCTTGCTTTGAACCTGATCATGTCTTTTTGAATCCAGCTGCTAAATGACACACCTCTGGCCAGACAGTTGCAACAGTAACTCAATGTTGTGATAACGAATTAAAACTTTGTGTGTGTAAATATACATCTATTCTCATAGAGAGCTGATGGTGATTAATAGGAAACAAGGATATATCATATACAGTAATTATGTTCCACAAAAACATCATCTCTTTCAGTGCACAGGTAAAATTATAACTTCAAACGCTCCTCCTTCTCCCAATCAGTTCACTGATGATCAAACTCAAGATACACAGCTCAAGCACCGGTAAGTTTAGCCCTAAACAAATAAAACCTGCTGTTGGTGAGCATTCACAGAACTTGAAAACCAATAATTTCTCACAAAAATTCCATTTCACCACATTTGCAGGTTCTGAAATAAATGCAATATTCCCATAGAATGTACTTCACACCTTGCCCAGGCCTACTTTTGGGTCCCTGCAATGATGCACTCGGACAGAGGAAAGGACTGTTCAAAAAAGAATTCAGTAGGAGAGTGTCACAGTGCTGTGTTCTCCCCTGACAATCACAATCTCCATTATTCTGTCAAGCGTTGTGTCTTGCAGGCATACACAACTACTGCATCATCTCTGCACTTGATGTGAAAGCAGCTCCTTGTAAAAAGACTATAATGATGTTTTACAAGCAAACTCCAGAATGCATTAAGTGGCAAAGAAATCTACTCATTTAATTCCCATACCCCTTATCCATTTCACAAGACTAACATTCATTCAGGACTCCCCCCTGTACACGATCTCTGCAAGCTCAAGGTGAGAAAATCACAATTCTTCCAGAATCTAAGAATTTGGTGGCAACTAACAGCTGTTACATTGTGCTTTGTTAATTTTTCTGTGTTTTTCTTAGCATAAAGGAGATTGCCCTTTTTCTGTTATTTTCTAACTATAAATACATGATTCATGAGATTTATGGTAATACTTTTTATAAAAAAAATAAAAATTGCATAGTATTGGTAATTACAGAAGGCTTTACCTTACACAAGTTTTAGTATTTTGCTGGTCACCCATGGTATAAATGGTCCACGAAAGGATACTTCTGTGCATTTAACTTGAAAAGGCATTTTTTTTCAACATGAAGTGTCCTTCATTAACTAGTATTATGTCCTATGCCTCCCTTCATTTTGCTTTCCTCCTCCCTTAAAAAAGAATAGATAAGAGACATTCGCTGTTCACATGAAGATGGACTCCTGCTCAAATTCGGTGTTTGTTTTGTGACTCTTTCTTTGAGATAATTGAGCTCTTTATTTTGCAAGTCTTGTGCCTCTTTCTTTGAGAAACTTTGCTCAAATTTAAAACAGGCAAAGAAACAGGGAATCAGTTTCAGATGGATTCCAGTAGGGAAGTAAGACTATTTTATCATTTTGGAGAAAAATCATAATCATGCTCATAGTTAAGAGTCATCCATAAGACCTCCATGAAGGGACACAAGAAGGAAAATTTACCCATATCCAAATACTGATGCCCTTGATTCCAGCTTCTCTTACAGCTTCTGCTGGAAGTTATGCTGCACATACACAGGCTGCAGATTACGAGTGCAATTCATTTCTGTTAACTAACACAGATGCCTAGTTGATAGCAAGTAGACACAGTGTGCTTAGGGTCCCTCTATAGTCAACAATCACAGACAACTGCAGGGAGAGATTCATCTCTCCTGCTTGAACTATCTGTATGCATTTGAAGATGTACTGAATTATCCAACTGAAATGTCCATTTCTCTTGCTAACTGTAAGGAAATCCTAATCAACTACCTGAACTTGGACTGTAACTTTCACAGGGTTAATGTTTAGATATGCCACAGATAAGACCACAGCGAGACAGTAAAAGGGGTTTGTTTTTTGTTGTGTCCCCTCCTCAATGGCAGAAATAAGCCTAGAAACAAAGAAAACACATGGCACATAAGGAAGAAGAGGACACAGCTGAGAAAGAAGCTTTGCAGATTGGTTTGGACCGTGCTATTTTCAAAAATACCGTAACACACAATTTCAAATATAATAAACCTGTGGCACAGAAGAAAATACACAGCTGGAAAGGTAACAGGGCAATACTTGTAAAAAAGCAAAAAAAGGCGTGTCAAAGCCAGGAAATGTATTGTGCAGAGCAGGAAGGAAAAAACACGTTTAGGCCAGTTTGTTTAGAGCAGAGAGAATAAAAACAAACCCAGAAGAGATCAAAGAGAAAAAAATTAAGTCTTGGTGAGACAAAACACACTCAAAGATATAGAAGAGAAAAGGTATAACAGAGTCAGGAAGCTATTTGGTAAGATCTTACACTTTATATGGATCAAAGGACAGACTTCAGAAGAGAGTGCTTCTGAGCAAGATGGCAGATTACAGAGCAGATCAGAATAAGTGATAGTGAATGGAGAATAGAGTTACATGAGACAGAAAGTGAAAAGGAATAGCTCAAAATGAGGGCTCAAACAAGCAGAGGCAATTCTTCTGGTTGCAGCAGGAGGATAGTGCAATGAGCTGGAAAGCTCTTGCCAGTGCCAATCTTGCTAAATGTTGTCAATTTAATCTTAAGAAAACGAGACAATTGTGAGCTCTTTGGGCAAGCATTCTTAATAAGCAAGGCAGTTCCCGCACTCAAAGAACTGTTTTGCTATACTTATAAAAAGGTGAACTAGGATAACAATGTCTTCAATATAAATATTCGGGTTCTTCAGATTCAAAGGCAGCCTTGCGTTCCTGAAAGCATGCCTCATTTTTCTCAGCTGTATTTGTTGATCTAATACAAGATACTATCTCCCCACACGAACTTTAAATTATAAGGATAACTTGCAAATTTTAAGCGCTAAAAAATGCAAATCAAAACCACAAAACCATACTCTGCACTGCATTTTCAGTTTGAATAATCAAAGTCATCAAAGGGCTAGCAGATAAATTAAATTTTTTAAGTTACCTCCTACTACAACTAAGTATTTGTTAGTAAGAGCTGGACCATGCTAGTACAATGGTAACTTGCACAGTAATGCTCCACATGTAATTCCTGATTAACTCTTGCCATGTTTTCATTTCTAAATTATGGATGAAACCTTGACTTTTTTTTTTTTATAGTTCTGATTTGTGGCATAAATCTTACATTCTTTCTACTAGCTTATGTTCCAAAACACTACTACACCAAACCAACCCTCTTCAGAGTTGGTCCAGGTCTTACTTTTTACAGCTATTACTTATTACGCAATTATTTATTATGCCATCGACTACCACTGTTATCTTCCCATTAGCCCTTTTTGACAATGCTTAAACAGGCACTGAAGTCTCCATCATCAGGATTCAGTTTTAATGAAGATGCCTGTCTGGTAATATTCTTTTTACATAACGTGGTATAGCAGTTTATAAGGTTACAGCCCTGAATAGAATGATTACATATTATATACTTCTTTCTTCTCTCCAGACTTTTGCAGCCTTCAACATTAGCAGAAAAGGAATGGATTAAAAAAACCCAAAAACTAACAAAAGAAGACATCAGACTGCAAGGTATACATAATTTTTGCATTAGATACCATTGATTTCTCTCCAGTGTACCTGCATTCTTTAACGTGAGTTGGTAACTTGTGGCCTTATATGTGGTCAATGCTACATTTTAAAGATGCTGTAGGTACACACAGTAGGAGACAGCCCTGCC
The DNA here is from genome assembly GCF_964188355.1 of Buteo buteo. Taxonomy (NCBI): domain Eukaryota; kingdom Metazoa; phylum Chordata; class Aves; order Accipitriformes; family Accipitridae; genus Buteo; species Buteo buteo. Next base: position 28,149,045 of record NC_134174.1, on the reverse strand, counting down.
CCAAGCACATTACAACCTAAATCTGAAATGAAGGTTAAGAAATAAGTAAATTCTCCAATGACATGGACCACATCAATGCCAAAACAAAGCATAAACAAGGCCATTTAATATTCTACTGCCATTACTGTAACATCTATTCATACGGTTTCACTAAAGAAGTGCAGATTTGACTTCCCCTGAAGTCACTGGCAAGTCCACCACCCTGCAATATATTTCACGCCTAATTGTCTTTACCATTTTGTCTTGTGTTATCTCTGTGTGATTACAGACTTTTCCCTGTTGAGTCATCATTAAATGAAAAGATCAAAATACCCCTGTTGTGACAAACTAAGGTAATCTCTCTACTGTAAATGTGATTTTTTTTCTTTTACTTCCAAATCATATCTTTCTTGATCTTTTATTATTTCTTGGTGATTCCACGTTAAAAGTATCTTAATTACAGTTTAATGGAAGAGGCAGCTCTACCCATAACTCATATGGCCAAGGCCATAAGGAAAGGGTCCCCTTGTCCATCACAACCTCTTTACAGATACGTTTCCAAATGGCAAGCATGACTATACAACAAAATTAATTGTTCTCATTACACACCTCATCTACATGATTTGCAAGGACCAGTGAGATAAGTACCTTAAAACTTTGTTATAGAAAAAATTAAATTAAATTGTTACAAGCAGAAATCTTGTACCATCCCTTTGGCAAACCTATCAATGTCTCTCTTGTATATTTTCCTTTGTTCAACTCAAGCATCAAGACCTAGATGCACTACAGCAGAAAATGTACTTGCACAATTCCTGGAAAATATATTTGATCTGAATTGTCATCTGGCAGGAGTGCTGCCGTCTTTATCAGCTGTTCAAGAACTCTCTGTTGTCACTGAGAGACTCCTTGATCCTCTTGTATCCAAGTCCAGCATTCTGAAAAAGCTTTCTTAATTTCCATCGCCAACAGCTATTATCAGTAAGGGCAGTTACTTCTGATTTATCTGTCCTTTTTTTCTCAGCAGTTTTATCTAACTTCATCTGTTATCCCAGGAGCTTACATAGGTCTCAGGGATCCGAAGAGAAAAAAATAACTCTACGTATTTTTCATTACATCAGAAGAACTGAGAACTTCCAGATTCTTTTTCAGGTAACTAAACAAATCTTACCTTTCTACAGCCTAGACAACATTGAAGTAAAATTGTATATAGCATTGTATACAGCTATCTTTTTAAAAATAATTAGAAAGGCACTGACAGTAAGAGAATAATGTTGTTTCTTTAGAACAATAACAACATCAGTCTATCATAAAAGTCTCATGTCACCTGCATTAAGAGTTGTAAGAAGAGTACTAAATGAAATACATGGTATTTAGTCTGGAAGCATGAGAAGGCATGCTATCATTCAGACAACTTTACAGGAAGAACAGCCACTACATCAAATAGAGCAATTGTTTATGTGTGGGAAAAGTTTTATGTGACTAGTTAACAATACTGAAGCTAAAATTACGTATGTCTTTGCAGTATTAGACCAAAAAGGAGTAATATGCAAGTGCAATCCAGAACATGGAATACCAGAGCAAAAGTACAACATGAAACTAACAGCCATAGCTTGCAGCAAGTTAAAAATAGAAGCATCTGTCAAAAGCCATATAAAGTAAGATTCAGAGGGCAACAGAGGAAATAAATCAACACAATGCTAAAAAGGGAATTAAGCAAAGAAGCCACTGAAAGATCTCTGCAAGAGACCATTTAGAAAGCAGGAGTCAGATGAAAAGTTGTTGGAAGTAGAAATCACTGTAATAGAAGCAGAAACACCCAACTTCTTTCTCCTTTGAATTGCAATTTATAGAGCTCTCCATAACTGGCCTTATTTTAACTTAGTGGTAATTGAAAAGCTAATGGTTAACCTAAGGAGAGCACAAAAATCTTTGTCTCAAAAAAAGTTCTCACCTCTATTCCTTGTAGCATGTTTAGTCCTCAGCAGCACAGAGTATGTGCAAAACGTCAGATGAAGATGGTAGCAGCACAGGGAAAAACTGGAGAAACAGCTGTCCAAAGAAATACTTGGTTTTGGGATGCTCTTAAAGAGGAGAAGGTTGAAAACTTAATGAAGAGATGCAATGATAAACAGGTTACACAGAACAAACACAGTAGAAATGTTCATTGTTAGGCTGCAGAAGAGGAGTACTGTACATCAAATGTTCTGCAAGGAGGAGAAAGACAGAAACAAAGGCTATAAGGGACAATTTCTCTAATGCCAAGTGTAGGGAACTATGGTAATTGAGACTAGTATTTTGGCTAAAAATTAGGAGTGGTGATTACAAATGCAATCCTTTTGAAAAGTCAGTTCTGAAGAGAGGAAGAGTGAGTGCTACTAAGGTTATTTAATGGAACTGGTTAGGGTCGGTGATATCAGAGAATGTTCTCTGAGAAAACTACCATTAATTCACAGTCCAAAGAAAGAGAAAATGGAAGTCCCCTTTCTGTTATATCCCCATATTTGCATTTTTGTAGCAGCACCATACTGCGTGCTTATGTTCAATTTAGAACTCCCAAGATCCTGCTTCTCTAATACTGTTTCTTAGTCAGCATTCCCACATTTTATGTTTTTCATTGTTGGTTTTTACACTGAGTGAGAACCTCTTTGTATTCATCTTGATTACATTTTACTCTGCTAACATCTGTGCCTCTGTTAACTGCTCTACTTCTTACAGCCTTTTATGTCCAACTTTGCAAATGTTAGCAAGCCCTCCTAGATTAATTTTTGTCAGCAAATATGATTGGTGCAATCTTCATTCTTTTCTTCATTTGCTTTATTTTCTCATGACAATCTTCTTGCCAATTTTTCTAACTAATGCACACATTGCTTCAGTACCTCATGAAAGTCATGTAACTCGTTAAATCTGTATCTATTAGATTTCCTATTTTCACTGAATTTGTAACAGGAAAACATTCAGATAACTAGGGGTGCACAAGAGCAGACTTCATCGAGCGAGTTCTATCACAGTGTACACTCAAACACTGAGGGATGTAAATGATACATAGCACTTCCTCAAATATATTTTAATTTTCAGTTTATCAGTAATTCCTGAGGTCTCTCTTTTTTTCCCCTCACCTTGAGAAATGGGAGAGTTTTATTTGCCACTTATTTTATGATCTGTACACAGTTGTGACTGCAGTTCTGCATGTATGCAACAAGCATCAAATTGGTCTGTTGGACGTGTGCCCTCTTCCATTCTTCTTTACCTCCTGATGTTCTTAATGAGTCCCCAAAAGATAACTGCCAACAATTCTGAAACCTCTTTTGCCAGTCCTTTATGAATTTTGCTATCTGGTACTGCTGCCTTTACATATTGAAATTACAAAAGGCAGTGAAGCAATGAAGTCATACCTGCCAAATGCAAGTCATTGACTATCCAGGCTCACTCTCCCTTTTCTGCACATTTCAGAATGCAGTCAAAGGGAAGAAGAGAGATTAGAGAGCAAAAGGGCCTTCTGTTAGAGATAGGAGAAAATGTAGCAGATTTTGCATTTAATGAAACTTCAGAACTTTTACTTCTGGAGCTTTAGCCAATGTTTTGGAGAAAGGTACTTACGTGAGGGAAGAAGTCTCCTTTTCAAACTCTCTCCAAACATTGTCTTCATGCAGGTAGTTTTTTAAAGAACGTTTTAAAAAGCAAGAGGTACTACAAAGACATCCACACCAGTCTCTAGGCTTCTTGAGGAAAGAAAAGTCACATCTTCATGTAGGAAAGTGGATTATCAGAACTCAGGAAAGAAAGGAACTTCTTAATCTTACTATGCTACCCTTTGGTATGCTAAAAAATTGCTACATACAAGAGAAACAAAAGTTACAGTAAAAGGAAGCTATTGATTTTGAGGATTGAATTTTAGCTTCAGAAATTTTTATTGTCTTCTATCTCCTTAACAAACCGTATTTTCCTCTTTTAACAAAGTGAGGTATAAAAAGTGTGTATTTGACAGCTAACTGTTAGTTTCAGGACAAGAATCTATAAAACTGCAGCCTGGGCTATATAAAGCAGTTGGACTGAAAATATCTCAATTCACTGTAGTAAGTAGTACGGTATAGCAATATCCTCTTAGAGCCATATGCTGCTCTCTGGTGAATTAATATCCATGGATCAAAAGTTAAGCGGCTGTTCTTCACTCCTACTGCAAATTGCCTGAGAGAATTTATTCCTGGTATTTAAGCATGTTAAGCAGCCTCCACAACCAATGGCACCAAAAATATGGACTAAAATATGAAGATTCATTAATGTCTTCACTTTTACTTCCTTGCTGAGTATACACTTAAACAACACAATTCGCACTATTTCATGACAATGAATCATAACTAGTGGTTTGTCTAGAGTTTTGGTTTTTTCTTTTTTTCCTCACAAATCAATTCTTCCTAAACTGAGCAGCAATTTTTAAACATTAGGAAAACTTTAAAAGTACAAATGTAGACCTCCCACTTCCAGAAGCTTTTGTTTTCATTTGTCTAGTAGTTAGCTTTCCAAAGACATGAATCTGACTAGGACACAGCATTCTACTTTAAATGCAATTTTAAAATCTCAGTGCCTTTTGTACCAAAGAAGCTTTGTACCTCTTCACAAACCAGTTTAACATTACAGATGTGGAGCCCAAGTGTTGATGTTCACAAATGGTTCAAAAATTTAACGTTTACCACACATTTTGAATGTTGAGTTTGGGGACAAACTCAACAAATCAGCACTTGTAGAATGAAATTCCCCAAACTGTTGTTCTTCAAATTACATTATATGTAAAGTTGGGCAATTTTACAGCATTTCTAGCACTTTAAGAATTTATAATCTTGTCATACTAACTTGTTCTCATAACATCTCATCCATCTTGATCAGAAAAAACCCAGTCTTTTCACTTTTGGAATGCCATATAACAATGTTCGGTTCTAATCTAACTATAAATACATTTTAGCGAAGCTGTTTCTCAAGACCTCTTCATGGTTAATGCCCTCAGAGAGAGGATGCTGGGCTAGCCAGACCTGTTCCACCCTTTTGGTTGATCTTAACACTCCACTGGTAGCTGATCAACTGTCTCCCAGTTGGTACAAGCAATGTGAGATCTTGGCAGCCATCTATTTATCTTGAAAAAAATGGAAGCTGTTTTAGCTAAGCTGTAGAGAAACAGTAGGTTTCCACAGGAGCATCCTGATGGTAGGAGAGAATCTAATTTATGTGTCATTCATAGGGCAATGATCTGCAAAATATAATCCCATAGGGACTGATAAGCTTCTGAAGTTGCTAGGCCAAAGGAAAAAGGGTAAATGAGTCTGTACTAAATTGAAAATTGTAAATTAGTAAACATTAATCTGAAGAGAAACAAGCAAAGAGTAACCTAGCAAACCAGAAGAGGACAAAAAACCTTTGACAAACTATGACGCATCAGTTCATATTAGGAAAGGCTACTAGTCATCATAATCTCTTCTACATAAATTCATGGATTTTCTCTTGCAAAAGGTTCCTAAACACCCACTAACATCAGGAAAATCTGTTGCATTGCTCTCCCTATTGCAGAACATGAAATATTCTTGTGTAACGACCAAATCTAACAAACCATATTCACATCCTTTTTCCCATTGTCTCTGGTAAGACTGGGTACAACTGCAAGGACTACTTTTAGGAGGAAAAATTGTGGGATAATGCTTACAGGTTGAAGAAAAAATATATTACATTTCAGGAACAGGAGGCAGTCACATAACTACGTGCTTGATTATAATGTATATGCTTACATTAAGAGCATATATGAGGTTGTGCATCCAGTCTTAACTTTCAGATACCCCTACTTAAGTTACTGCAATGTACAAAAGCGTCATTCCTCATGAAATACAGGTCCAGAAAACAAGTTAAGATAGACTTATGTAGGAAGGCTTGGGGCAGGTAGAAAAACTGGTGGGTTTTTTCAATGTACAAAAATGAGTTCAGTTAGAGTGCAATACTGGGCTAACTCTTGCTTTACTCAGATGATGTTCTTTTTCTTGCTACTCTCAGCTGTTGTTAAGCCCTTTAAAATTCACAGTGACCCTAAACTCTCCTTGCCTTTCATTTTCTGATTAAGAAGTTATCTTATGCCCCTAGGTAGTAAATATTAAATGCTGCAAAATATCATTTTAGTAGAAGAGCTTAGTATTTAACTTGAATACATTAGCATTACTTAAGCATTCATGACACCCACAATCAAATGCATTCAGCACTGCTCACACTTGTAGCTGTGTGAAGGCACCAAACCAGTGGGTTTTGGAGATTTCTCATCTTATCCTTGACCAGGAGACTACTGAAAAATTATACTGATGTAACTAACTGATCAGAAAGTAAACAACTCTGCAGTATTCATGGGGATAAGAAGGACAGTTTAAAATCAAAACTAATGAATGCCATACCAAAGACAGACTTGGGGAGAACGGTGACTCTCATGCCACAGACAGTACTCATTTGCTACATAAACAAGTCAGAGCATCAAGTAGGCTCCTTGGACTTCAGAGTGCTCTTCCACATTTGTACAAGCTTGAGTATAGGCTCCTAACATAAACATTATGAACAAGTCACTGATGCAATTTTCAGAGCCAGAGCTCATGAATATGTATTAATTATCAAATTCAGTGTCTTCTACTGCAGAATAACTCCCTTTGACGTATTTTTGATTACAACAGAGATTTAAAGAGATTCAGCCATTTTCTTCTGAGAGACTGTTCTGAAATGTTCTAAACCTATCACTATTGGACAGACTTTCCTGTTACTTAGACAGAATTTCCTTTTTCTCAGCTGCATCTCATTAATAGACACAGTTATGGACACAATTTGTCAGCATATGTGTAACATTTCCTGCAGGTAATAACTGAGTTTTTAATTAACCTAAGTTGTCATCAGAAAAAGCAACCTTGAGGTTACCAATTAGTAATATTTTGTTCACACATTTGAGTGCTATAATGATGTATACAAAACCCTTCATATAAAATTGTGAGATTAACTTAATTAGATTGAGCTTCTTTGGCATTTAACAAAGGCTGCCTCTGGACAAACTGATTCCCCCTATTATTTTATACTTCACATTCTAGTAAAAATTAATAGTTTCAGAGAGTAAATCACTTCATAAATGGAACTAGTGCAAGGTAGAAAACCAAAGTATGACTCTATTAATATTTATCCAATTATTTTGAAAAAGAAAGAAAAGTCAAATAGTGCAAGTTTGTGAAGCTTCATGAAGATGCAGAAGAATACATACAGTCTTTGAGGGCCACCAAATGCTACACAAAGGCCTTATCCATCATACTTTGTAATCCTTAGCATCCTCATCCTATCATCCTGTTTATAGAATTCCTTAACACGTGGAAAAAATCTCTCGCTGTTGAAGTAGCACTGACCACCTCTTCTGAGGTGGTAAATGTCTCAGGACAGACAGCTGTGCCTGTGGGCCTAGAAAGCAGTTTGTTCCTAATGAGGTCACTGTGAACAAAATAATACTAGTGCCTGTGATATAAACAGTCACTACCAAGCACAATGAGTGGTGCAGTGGATAGATGTTGGATTAACTAGCATGTAAGCCCACACAGATAACAAGGAGCCACTTTTTAGGGCCCAAGGCACTCGTTGCACATTTGTACAAGCTCTCACTACATCAGAGAAATGGCTTCAGGCAACTCAAGCATAGCAAAATTTAACATCTTTTCTGGAGTCCTACAGGTGTGTCTGAACATTGATCTATCGAGTGCCAATCTAGTTCATCCTTTCTCTTCCATGAATTGTATAAAATAAAAATTTTATTTGTCACAAGTACCTCCTCACAGAAGCCAGTAAAATAGAAACTCAAAAAGTTAGCAACATGCTACAATTGCTAGGATCTTCAGATCCCTATTAACACAAATGGTACTTATGTGTGAACCGTTACATCTGAAATTCCTGTACTTTAATTTACAAACCTAAACACAAATGTTCCAATGCACTTAATGCTTCCAGTTCTAGCCACTGCTTTTTGGCAATTTTGCTGTTAAAGCCTCCTGCTACAGTTAAGAACACCAAAAAGCAGTGGCTCAGAGTGGAAAGGAAAATCTTTACCCTCTCATATTGTTATTTGAATGCTCGTAATTTTCCTTTTTTTTTCTTTTCAGACAGGAATGCAAAATGAAGATTAACTAGGACCAACCAGATCATTTGATTAGCTATTAACAAACGTATCAGAAATGTATCCTTGAAAGCATACACTTTCATAATTTGGCTAGGGCACTTACTGAATTAAAAAGTATTTAAAGTACAATGAAATTTCAAAGCAGACAAGGTATATAGCTTTTACAGAGCATCTGACTTAACTTTCATCTAATTTGTGCCATGATTTTCCCATGGATAGGTTATACATTTTAACACAAAGGTAGAACTGATCTATCTTGCTTTGACTATAGCTTTTATCCATTCACTAATAAATTGAATTTCACACTGGTTTACAGTAGTGATCAGTATCAACTGAAACAAGCCTTCAGATTTTTCTCAAACTGTTATAACAACTTGAAATGCCAGTACCCTACAAAGAAATGCTTACTCCAACAGTTAATGGAGGATTGAAATCAATATTTAGGTTAATTTTTTCTTTATAAATCAGTGAAAGTCTGCAACATCAATTACTTGGGAATTGTACCAGGTCACACCAAGACTGATTTCTGTCCTACACAGGTGTGTGAGGCTAAAACAGAAGAGAAGCAGAAAAGAGCTTGTGCTCCCACACTGCAGATGATAGATAAGCAGTACCAGTAGGCAATCTGAAATAAAGTTAATGCCAACAGTCTTCTATACTGGAATTATCCTAACACTCTGTTCAGACAGATTTGCATCAAAATTCTCTCTACGCTTAGCTCCCACAGAATTAAGTTGGACATTCCATATCCCATGCATCTCCTTCCTCCAGAGCCAAGCTTGCCTCCTGCTTTCCACTGCAATGTTTCTCCTTTCCTGAGACCTTCTTGTCTCATTCACTGTAATTCTTTCTCTGCATTCTTTCTGAATAAGTCTGTAAAATTCTATTATTGCTCAATTTTCAGTCCTGAAAAATAATCCCAGGAAAACCCAGAATAGTAAGACCAAAAGGAACTAAGAAATGTACAGTGAGCAGCCAAGAGGTTCACACACAGGTTAGTGTGTTCCAAACAGAGAGTTAAATGAAAGGCCATCATGGATTCTCTGTGTGATACTGGCTATTCTTCTAGGCAACCACTTTGGAATGAATTACAATATAGTCCAAAACACTACAAGAGTTTAATGCATTAAAAAAAAAAAAAAAAAAAAAAAAAAGGCTCTAGGATTCTGACTGCTCTAACAGCAGTTTATCCTAATGGAAGCGAGTATATTCTTTCCAGTCATCTATTACTGATCTCTGTCAGCATCAACTGGTTTGATCTATTAGGGCAGCTTCTACGTTCAATAAATGACAATGCAACAGGGATGTTGACAGACGAGCTCTGTTCTAGTTTCTACCTTCGTAACACAGGCTGGAGTGGGAGAGAAGTGTCAGGGAAGATTTCAGTGAGGAACTTCCTATGGAACTAGGCAAGGAAGAATGATAATTGTCAGTCTTGGCCAGAAAAGGAAAATTTTTGCTTTCCAGAGACTTCTGCTTTGCTAGGATGTATGACTACATTGAGATAAATTGCTTGAAGCATATGCCTGGGGCAAACAAAGTGGTGTCTGTGGTAGAAGAAAAGAACAAATACAACTGGGGAAGAAAGAAATAACTCTCCAGAAGGGTGCACGTTGTGCATTCCAATACTCATGATCAGTCTCAGTTTTCTAAATCAGATAATCCAACAGAATGACAGTACTGTTTGTAATACACAGGTAATATTTTAGTAAATATTAACAACTAATATTTAAACTAAAACAACACTTGCCTAATAAAGTTTAATTGAAACGTAACAATATAGAGAAGTGAAAGGCAAGCATGCTTGTGGGATTTTGTTTCATGCTCTGATAATGTCAAATATTACCTGTAATTCAAAAGCAGTAATAGTCAAACTCAGAGTAAATATTTTTTACTCTTCTTTTTAGCAAACTTTAAATAACTAAATGTCTCCATGACAGAAAGTTAATTAGAAGGAAACAGTCCTAATGGGTGCTCCTATTAAAAAAAAAAAAAAAAAAAAGTATTTCTTCCAGCAGTGGGAAATTCTCCCCCATATTTTTAGCCAGGTTTTTTAGTCATTTATGACTGCATAAAGCTTTCACTGATTGCTGAAATCTCTGTTAGGTGCCATGGAATCACTTCAGATTTAGGGATGTGACATTTATCCTTTGACGGTCTTCTCTCTATGGATAATATGTATCTGAACTATCTTTGCCTCCATGTACTGAAGGCTATATACCTACCATATGGTTTTAGCCCTAGACTGCTGAGCTCTTTGACCCATTGTCACTGTGTCCACTGCTCTAGGCTCAGAGATGACTATTCCTCAGCTGGGACCACAGCTGGGCTAAGGAGACCCTCCCTCTTCTTTGGGAAGTAAACTGCAGCTGACTGCTGCCAGCTACCAGCACCTCCCTTCACCAGACCAGAGTGCCTGCCTCCAGCCACAACAAACAGCTGGTTAGGGGCATCACTTCTCAGCAACGATGCGCTTGGTGTTCAAAGGGCAGGAGGGACTCACCTCTAACCTGAGGACCTGAAAGCATCTCAAAATGCAGGTTATGGATTTCTATAGCCATGGGCAAGGATTTAACAGTTTTAGTAAGGGAGAATTTATAACCCAAACCCAGATTAAGATCCAGGCTTAAAATGCTATCAGACAGTACTCATTTCCTCTTTTGCTTGATATCCTTTCCCTTCTCTCTCTGTTTCTATGTAATTCAATGACAGAAAGACACAGCACAGCTGTTTTTTTTCCAAATGCTGAATAAAGTAGTGGTTACGTTAAATGAGAAAGTTAAGATGCAAAAGTTACCTCATGTCGTGGTTTAACCCCAGCCAGCAACTAAGCACCACGCAGCCGCTCACTCACTCCCCCCCCACCCAGTGGGATGGGGGAGAAAATCAGGAAAAGAAGTAAAACTCCTGGGTTGAGATAAGAACGGTTTAATAGAACAGAAAAGAAGAAACTAATAATGATAATGATAACACTAACAAAATGACAGCAGTAGTAATAAAAGGATTGAAATGTACAAATGATGCGCAGGGCAATTGCTCACCACCCGCCGACCGACACCCAGCCCGTCCCCGAGTGGCCAAAATCCCTGCCCCCCCCTTCCTAGTTCCTAAACTAGATGGGACGTCCCATGGTATGGAATACACTGTTGGCCAGTTTGGGTCAGGTGCCCTGGCTGGGCATGAGAAGCTGAAAAATCCTTGACTATAGTCTAAACACTACTGAGCAACAACTGAAAACATCAGTGTTATCAGCATTCTTCACATACTGAACTCAAAACATAGCACTGTACCAGCTACTAGGAAGACAGTTAATTCTATCCCAGCTGAAACCAGGACACCTCAGTATTCAACTATTTGCAGTTTTGAATATTGATGAGGACTGTCATCTGGCTGAGAGCAAGAGTGGCTATCCTAGGTATAATACACTGCATAATTAAGAAAACAATGATAAACTGGTCCCTGACCATGCAGAGCAAAATTTGGTGAGGCCATGAAGTTACCGTGCCTCAATGAGCACCTATTTGCATTATAAGATTGCCTTAGTTGTACTGTATATCAAGGGCCATTCACTGCTGGCATAAAGTGTTCTCAGCCCTTTATGCTCATTCCTGCCAATTCCTAAGCGCTGACCAAGGACTGATCAGGCTAAAACAAATATATATTAAGTATGATATAATTACCTATGTATCTTTAACTTCTCTGACATATGTAACCTGCACAGGTCCCACAGATTTTTTCAGCACAATCAGGAGTGGCACTGCAAAGCAAGTGGAGCAGGAATTTCTTAGAGCAGGCAGGACACCTGAAGCAGTATTATAGAGACAGTACATGACGGAATACAGGAAGACATCATTCTGTCTTTCAACTTATGCTTTTCTGGGGCTTTCTCTTGGTGAGCTCTTTCCTTCTCTTCTGGTTATTGTCTGTGCAAATTACATCATTCAATCTGCACTATGTTTTAATGTAATCCTTAAACTTGGCTCTTGAGAATAGGGGCAAAAATTGCTAACTGCTAAGAAGAAAAACATAATAATTCCATAGCCACATAGTTTACTGGCAGAACAGGGATTTGAATTTGGCTCTCCCACAATGCTAATAAATGCTACCACACAACCAGCCTATGTTTGAGATAGGCTTATCCCAATTTTTCCTGTTGGACCTGTTCCACTGTGTAAGCTGAATATTAATTAAGGCAGGAATTTGAACAACGGTTTGCAGGCAGGTGAGCACCAAAACCACATCTTCTGAGTCCACCTCTCTCCCTGACAGCTGAGAAACCTTTCATCTGTAACAGTTATATTCTTACACAATGCTTAAGGTTTAATGAATCACAATTTCTGATAAAGCCAGTTAAACCAGAATTTCTGACCAGATCTGACACACAACCTACACTTCTCTAGGGAACTGAAATATCCCGTAGCACTTTTTCGTAATGCCTAATGCAATTTCAAAGAGTCTGATTAAATGAGGCAGAAACTAGACACATGACTCTGGTTTAGAGTTTACAGACTACATTTCAGCGAGATCTCACACAATTCTATTTTAACAAACTAATTAATTTCCACTAAATAAATTATTGTAAAAGTACAGGGTTCTGACGAGGAACTGTAAGACAGCTTATTTTTAATAGAAAAATGCATATATTATTTAGTAAAGGAACCAACTTACTATAACAGACAACTTAGGGAACTCATCATCATGTAAAGGGAAGTTAAAAATGGCTTAAAACTTGTTCTCCACTGAAGAATTATGATGAGTTTTTAGTAGAAACTGCTACATGGAAGTGGAGAACGTAGAGATTGAATACCGCTGTTGCTAGGGTGAATGCAAATGGACTTTGTTTTCCCTTTGCACAGATTCTAACCCCCAATTATCTCTCTGGATGTTTAGAGATATTTATTAGATCTAAACCATCTAATTTTATAATGTTATAATAATATTTTATTAATGTGTAATATCACATTGTGATAATTAATTAATATATATTGTATATAAGTTCATGAGATCAAAACACCTCTGTATGTTTAGAGTTGTTAATTAGAGCTAAAAAACCATCCTGGACAATGGCTCCAAGTATTCACAGATAGGACTAAATCCTGCTCGATAAAAAGGCAATTGTGATAAAATGCTAAGTCTATGCCTTTCCTAAAAATCAAATAATGAAAACAAAAAGACTGAAAACAAAACACACCCATAAAGTCCTCTGGAGGAGAGAACAGAAGGCAGAAAAAGCCTCATTCCAGGGATTCAGTCTCTGCTGTTAAGACATTTGGCTATGAATCCCCTGGTATTATTAAATTATTAAGATCTAATACACTTTTTAAGTAACCCCGTGAGGCTGCATTTCCCTTGTCATCTCCAGTACAGAGCAAGCATAACTCTTCACAGAAGGGCACGTGCATGCTGACCTTGCTTTTTTGAGTGAAGAGTCTGTCCATTTTCCATATACCTTAGCTCTTCTGCACAGAAACACTTAAATGCTCTAACATGTGAGAAAACCACATTTCAGTGCTGGAAGGGTATTGGAATAGGGCTGGGCAATTACTGTAGGAAATTGAGTAATCTTGTGATGGCACTGCTACAAACAAAGCAGGAGTGCCTGGTTTTGTTCCTGTTTGCCACTGAAGGTATACAGAAGGCATACTGATAATTGTCTGGACAATTAATACCTGGCTGACCTCATTTACAGACACTGGAGACATCTTTATGCTACCCTGCCATCAGCTCTGCAACCATAAAGTGAACACGTATTTTGTCTCTTTTGTACAATTTAGTCTGCAATTAGTTATGATATGGTTCAATATCGCACCTGCTCCCCCCCAATTCCCTTTCTCTGTTCATCTTGCTCATTCTTTTCTCTTCTATTTGTTTCTTTGAAGTTCTCTCTGGCACTTTTGTCTGATGGGAAAAAATAATTACCACATCTACAGCAGTTTTTATGAGCAACTCTGCTTATTTAATCTTAACAGGTTTGCGGAGCTCCATAAAGTCTTATCAGCTGTGGTAAGGTTCTTCAAAGGTAAAAGAGCATTTAGAAATTGAAACATCATTTGAATATATGTCCTACACTGTAATTAAAAATTTTCTGAACTTAGAAAAGCAGCTAGGAGTCTGTGATCACAGCTATCTCAGAAAGCCTATGAAACATCACTGCTTGAAGAGTTCTTTCATCTTGCATCTCTGAATGCTTTTTTGGCAAGCTCGATAAAAAAAACTTCTGGGATAAGTCCATGTGTCCAGAAATACATCTAATTATTCTTCTCAATTTCTTGCACTAGCTCCAGTTCTTGTCTGACCCTAACCCCACCAGCAACCTGACTATAAACAAGTCTAAATCCTCAAAAGACAATCTAGTTCAGCGCGCAGCCCACTTACTTCAGTTTGTCCAAAACAGTGAAAAAGAAAATGAACCAATCCGAAACTACAACTCCTGTAAATCTGGCAGAACTTCCCCCAAAAACCTCTATAAACGTTAACATTTTCTTCTGGATGGGTTCACCAAAGTATCTTTCTAACACAGTCAAATGAAAGACAACGCTGTCTAATAAAATTTGCCAGTACTACAATGGGACATTGAATTTTAACACATTTGTTTCAGAAAACTATCCATCTTACACGGACTAAGAATAAAGCTGAGTTATAAACATACCTAATCATGTGATTTGTTTTTGAGAACACGATCTGAATATTTGGATTGCTCCTCCTAGAAATTCCACCTTTTTTTTTCCCCCTTCGATATTTATGGGTGCAGAAAAAAAATGATGGAAATTTCCTAAATTTTAGGAAGCTAAATGATAACCACAATTAATTTTCATTAAATGTCTTGGTTTACTCTTCAGTTAAAAAAAAACCAAACAAAAAACAACAAAACCACCCACCCACCCCTCCAGAAACCTCTCCTTGACCTGAGATTTGAACCTGACCTATGGCTTAATCACAAGACAGCCAAGAAACACATTAGGAAGACCAGCACAGGTAACATAGACATTTTGGTAAATATTTTCTCTCAGAGTGATGATACTGAAAGCATCTTCTTAATGAGCATGGGCCTTTTTTGTGAAGAATGGTTTATCCATGGCAACTGTAGTGACTTTATTCCGTATTCACAAAGCTGTCTTTGTTATGTCTGGTGGTTTGGGTTTCATGTGGGATTTTCTTTTTGTGTGGGGTTTCTGCGCCCCTCCCCACCCCCCCGGATATCACCTAGTATTTTCCTCCATATATATTTTATATAAATTCTAACGAGTTCTTCCTGCAAATCATTCCTGAAAAGCATCTTTTCATTCTTACATAATGTCCTGCAAGACAAATGTCATTATTATCTTTTGTCTGATAGTTAGCATTTTGTCATTTAATCTTAAACAAAGCCTCTGGGCTAAGTCAGTTCCTCAGCTTCCATACTTCTGACATTGTTAGATTAGATTGTGAAGAGTAAGTACAAAATAATTCACTGACATGTTTCTCTTACTTGTCTAAATCAAATGATGCCAGTTGAGAAGTTACACTGCAGCATGGCTTGACATACTTAGCCTGTTTTTCCTTAATAGTATCAAGCTGTTTCATCTGAGCCACAATAAAGCTTCCAGTGAAGATAAAATCCAAAACTCTGTGTTGTATTGCACAGACCTTGCTTCTTTTCTGTTTGCTGATCTAAATAAACCACTGAAATTGGCTTTTTTGGCATAGCCATCCCTCAACAGTGATGGAAGCTGAATTCTGAGGTGGACTGTATTTGGAAAAATGCCGAGAACTTGTTCTCACTGTACGTTTCCTCCCTTTTTCTGTTTATGTGTTCATTTGGCTGTAGTATAGTTGTGTGAGCAAACTGCTGTTGCTATCAGTGTAAGCTTACCTTTGTATATTTAGGTCTTCTTACCACCTGATGCCCTATTTCAGCTTTTTTTGGATCCTCTGTGGTTTTAGATGTGCTATCTGCTTCTTTTGCTTTTATTTGATGCAGTTTTAAGGCTAGTTTTCTTAATCTCTCCTTTTGCCACAGTATTTTTTGATTTGGTAGCTCTTGATCTAATGTCTGATAAATTATGAATAAATGCTGGACACTTGTTTTCAGTTTTTACTAGCTGTAAACTCTGTTGCTTCTCTTCCTTGCCATATTTTCCCTAAAAACCTTAATTGTAACTGCTTACAACCAGCACATCATCAACTGTCATGACAGTTTAAGTGATAGGGAAATTAATGCCTAGTATAGTAGTATAGAGAGCACATCATTTTTTTTGCCCTTTAATCTTAAAAGGGTCATGACTATGATTAACAGGCTAATCTAATAACTTGTATTAATGTTTTACTAACCAAATGATTGTTGAACCTCTGGGCTTAGTCCCTTCAAGATGGAAAAACCCCCAATGTCCCTTAACAGGAAATGGATTACTGTCAGGTCTGTTTTCAAGAAGCAAATTTGTGCTTATCAGTTCTGTTTGTCTAGGGTTTTTTAAATCTCTATTATTCATAGAAAACATAATATAGGCAATCAGGAGGATGACTCTTACTTCCTCATTGCCAAGTGATCCAGTATTTCCACAGAGTCAATGGCTAAATTCCTCACTAACATGACACCTAGTAGGTGCTGTCCTAAAGCACTTAGAAACTGAACAAAATTCATTCATTTGACCCATTGCTTGGGACCTAAGGGGCAATGCAATTTACAGCTCTTTGAGGAGCTAAGTTACATAAAAATGTGATGACAACTTATTTTAGGTATCTTGATGAACTGATACAAATTCCTCTACTTAGGCCAGTCACCAAATGACAATACAACCATGTCTTTTGGCACTCTGGTACCAAAGTAATGTCCCCTGTAATCCTGACATCATAAGATCTGCACTGGCACAGTGTAGAGATTTTTAAAGAAATAAATATATAAGGAAGAAGAAGTAGTGAACAGCAGCTAATACTTGTATTTGTGAATGCTTGCTTTTGACATTGAAACTAGACTCTCCCACAGGTCTTTGGAACTATTTAGCTGCATACACATAAGAAGCCCACTTATTCTTTGATTCTCAAACCACAGAATTTGCTGCGTAAGTATTAAGTTCAACATGAATGTCCATGTGTGAGTGCATTCATGTTTGTTTGCATGTATGTATATTTATAAACATACATGAAATCTGAAATCCACACAAAATTTGGAGGATTTAAGTGAAATGTTTGAAAACATTCTGATAGATAACATGTAAATTATTGTTACATCATCTTCTAGAACACAAATAAAGTACTGTACAGCAACTTAGATCCATACAGAGGGCTTCCTTTCTTGTCATCTAAACTCAGACACATGATAGTTTTAATATTTAACCTTTAGCAGCATCTTCCATCAATCCCAAGTGCTCTCAGTGCTGGGCTGCTGAATCTCAAAACTACTCTTTCACCAAATTCCCAAACCTCAGATCTCACTAGATAGTCTCTATATGAAAGCAATAACTGTCAGCTAAAAACACTGAAGCACATTAAAAATTTAAGGAAGCATAAACTAAACTAAATGTAGTAACAAAACAAGTTATGTAAAGATTATATTCTGTTTGTATCTTCATTTTCATAATTTAGGTCAATAAAAAAATCATTCTGCTTTCATTTTTACATTAATTTGCTGCACTATTTCTTTTCTCTGAATTTGCATTGCCACAGAAGTCAGTCAGTCTTAAATCTACTGACTACAAAGAATGTGGGTCCTGCAAATAAGAAGTTTCTGGTAAGAGTTTTAACCTCTTGCTCATAGAAATCCATGATTAAGGAACACAGTTCTGAGTTTTCAGTTAGAACAGAAAATAAAAAGAAAAAAGCCTACTTATAAAAAAAGAATTATGTGGATTATACATGGCCAAAGCAATGAAGAAGAGCTGAAAGTCAAGTTGACTCTCCTGGAAAAACACTCAATGTGTTAAAAATACCATGTGCTAAAAACCTGGGACAAAAAAAAACCCAAACAATTTTGAAATATTCTGTGAGTTGATAAACTGATCTTAACAACATTTCTAACCAAAATGCTTTCTTAAAATTTTACCAAGCTCCTATAAGCTTAGCACGGGTGGCTATCATTAAGAGGAGAAAGAAAAGGACGCAATGTAATAATCAATGACTTCTCTCCAGAGGTCACCATTTCTATCAGACATTTCACCAATGGATGATAATAAAACATATGTAGTCAGTCTTCAGCTCCTTGAGCTATTCCGGACCTTACAGAAGCTCTGCTGTATTCTATTTATTTACATGGATCAAATTTGGGCAGACATTTAGATGGCACTTTGAGCAGATGCTAGTTCTTTAACCAAACAAGAGGCTTTTTCCTAGGCTTAGATTAAAATCAGGGTGACATCCAACCTTTACTTTCATATATGTATCACAGCTAAGTAATATTATCTGCTTCACCTAGAAAAAATAGGCATGCATTGATAGTAGTCCAAAACAGCCTCTTTTATGACTTTTTTCATTTTTTTATAAGCCAGTTCTCTCAGACCTTAGTTTTTCTCAGATTTTCTGTGCAGAAATCTAAGATAAATTTTAGTTGCAGCTGTGCAGATAGATTCTGGACTGACATGAAGTCCTCTTACTAGTATTACTCACAGCTATTTAAGTGTCTTTAGACAGGGCTCAAGTATTGCTTGTCGCAATCATCCTGCTTCCCTATGGAGGATCTTAGAGTCAGACTCTCTCATGTATGGAACTTATGTAGCTTAAAGTTTCAAAGCATCTCATCAGATATTTGGAACAGAAAAAGCTTGAGTGCGTGAAACCTGATGGGTTCAAGTAATCATACTTTTTCCATCCTAGAAAAAATAATAATTTCCTATAGTTGTTCCTGTTATAATAGTAATTGAAACTGTGTTTATAAGTTTGTGCTTTGTACTACAAGAGAGGATCAGGCAATACTGATTTAGAGGTACACTCCATACTTAAAAGATGCATGCTTAAAATCTTGGCAAGATTCTTTGAGACAGACCTCCGTTAACATCCTTTTCCACAAAGGCTGATTTCTATTCATATGTAAGATAATGGATTTTTGTGAGTCACTTCATTTGGGAAAGAACAGCTCATATGTTATGTGACAGACTGGTAGACTCATGTCCTGTTCTGCTGTTCCTCTTCCTCTTTTTTCCCAGTTACAAAGAAATAAATATAGAGTGGGAGTCAGACAACGTATGTCATGTTGTGTTTTGAAATCAATAAGCATTACACTTTAAACATTCACACTGCTTAGGCACATCCTGTAAGACTGGTTTCATAAAGAAATTGTGGATTTCATCAGTGCAGAAATTGTAGTGCTTCCAAAACCCTTAATAGTCTCAAACTCCCATTTCACTTCAATGATAGACATAATTCAATCTTTTCTCTGCCTCCTAGAAGATACCCTAGGCATATTCAAAACCAAAACAGAGCTATAGCAAGGAATCATATTCACTAACATGTTGCCTACTTGAAATGCTGAGTTGGTCTAATAATCCACCCCTCTACAATTACTTTTCCAAGAGCCAGGTAGTGACTAGAGATGAGATTTTCTAGTTTGCGAGCAGGTGGTTTAATATATTAACAAACAATATAACACGGAGACCTTGAAAAAAAACCCACAAAACCAACACTTGAACCCTGATAGGCCACTCCCATGGCTGGCTATGTGAATACTAGAAGGGTGGCAAAAAGCTGAGAAGGTCTCAGCGAACGTATTCAGTAGGGAAGTAGAAAGATTGTAAATCTGAGTATGCAAAAAAGCAACAGAAGAGAACTGAATGCAGGAGGTAAAAGGGCAAAGACTCTATATGTACTATCTGAAGACTCTGAGTCTGCTCCAAACCCAAAACATAAGAAGTGTCTGGTGTGTGGACACAGTAGTTGGCTATAATTTCTTAAAAATGAATGCTTATATCTGACAAAGGATACGCCCCATATACCAATGAAAGCTGCTAACACCACCATCAGGCTGGTTTTAATAACAACAGTTTTTAGAGTGAAGAGCTACAAACAGACGTATTTTTAAAAATATATATGAAACAAAGTTCTACAGAATCCTTAGAATGCAAGGTCTCAAAGATTCCATCCCAGAGAAAGTAAAAATCTTAGTGCTTCTGTATTTTTTCCAGCACTACACTACATATAATAATTTCCAGAAAAAAACAGTCCTCAAGCATGTGATGAAATCCCTCAACAGAAAAGATGAACATATAAACCTATGGAAAACACAATGAATAAACAATCCACAAGATTAAGTTTGTCCTCATTAGGCATTTGCCGAATAACTCATGAGAACAAAACTGTAAAACTCGAAGTCTGTTGTAAAACAGTTTGCAAACAAAATAGAAGGCTAAACCAGTGTAACAAATGGTTTGCAATGAACTGTTCGCCTCCAGAATACATCTTGGGAAACCAACTTCCTGCTTTACTCTTTTTGAAAGTTATTTCAGAACAGTATTTGAAAGTAATAATTTTGTTATTTCTGCCTGTCAGAACTTGCTCTGTAAACACCTTGCTTTCTATGCTTCTTATTATGTGCACATTTGCCCTTCATCAGTGGCACAATATCTGCACTTCTGATTTTGTAAAGCAGTAAAGAGGAAAGAAAGCAAACACATGCTTAACTAACTCCGCTGAAATCAAACTAAGAATTTAAAACTAAGCATTTGTGCAAACACTATCTTAAATAAAACTGACATAATTGTGTATATCCATGTTATCAAGAATTGTGATCTAAAGGCTTCTCATTACATTAACACAATCTTCAAATTCACTCTTATCTATAAAGACTTTTTCTTAAAACAAGTAAGCAGCCAAATTTTTTCTACAGAGATTAACTTGGACACTGCCTTTGTTTTTTCAAATATTTTATATTTGGAAGAAGAGGCTAGGTAACACGGGCTTGTTTTGTTTTGTTTTTAACAGAACTTAAAATGCCTTCCTGAAAAGTATTCCCTTGAGATTTTGCACAAAGTGATCCTCAGATAGTCATTTATCTCTCTTGCTGGAAATACTCTATTTGCTACACTTTCTATGGGAATGGATAAGTATATTCCTTCCGGAGTCACGGGCTTTTTAATTCTGAGAGAAATCAACTTATTTCCAGGTGGATAATGCACAGAAGTTCTCTTTTGCTGTGAGAAGGCAGCCTGTCTGCACAGTAATGGACTAATCTACTGTACTGCAGTGCAGTTTCATGAACTGACATCCCTATGAAGTCTGCCCTCACACCTAATGAAATGGGATTATGCAGCTCTGCATTTATTAACAGCATACAGTTGCATTTCATATGCTGAATTTTCATCCCTAAATTTGATGTCCAAGTGTTCCATAACAAATTAATAGCATCTGACTTATGCAGGCTTTTTTAGTATCTTTTGTTACAATTTATATTTGCGTGAAACAGTTTATTCAATTTGTTGCCCTAACAGTAAAAAGCACATATTCCCTATTAAAAGAACAGAATCTAGAGCATTGATCCTTGATCTTTTTTGCCCTATTCCTATAAAACACCATTGTTGCTGTGGCTTTTTGATTCCTTTACATTACATGCTGTTGCAAAGTAGGTTCTTATACCATGTTGTATGGAAATCTAGGCAAAAAGTATATTTGATAGGCAATATTCACGCTCATTACTCAAATGGAGGCTTTTAAATAGAA
Organism: Buteo buteo; assembly: GCF_964188355.1. Lineage (NCBI taxonomy): Eukaryota > Metazoa > Chordata > Aves > Accipitriformes > Accipitridae > Buteo > Buteo buteo. Next base: position 28,127,285 of record NC_134174.1, on the reverse strand, counting down.
AAGGTTACAGATGTATACAAACAGATGGGCATTTATACTTTTAACATGCCTACCTAAACGTAGCTAGGATCTGTTATAGAAGTAGGAGTGGGATGTATAACAGAAATAAGCATGGAACATTGACTGTAACAGAATAATGATTTATTGGTTTTATTACCACAGTAACAAGAACAATTAGTCTTCTAGTACAGGATGACCATCTGTCTGTTCCTAGGTTCAGAGTTCAAAAGGATACAGAGAAAATCCCATTCAGGTGAAAGTACATGACAAAGCACAGTCCCAAAAAATTTCCCAGGACACTGAGATCAATCCGTGATTCACAGGAATAACATCCAAGCTTCATTAGAAAGACAAGTCACCCTAACTTATTCACCTGTTGGTCTGAAATAGTTACATGTTCCAGTACCTAGTGGTTCTGAAAGATACTCATGAAGACAGGATGAGTATTTTAGATAACTTGCAAAGTTAATGTTTGGAAAAACAGTAACTATTTTGACATTAAAATGATATGGGTCATACAGCAGGAAGGTACCCTATTAACTGGGCCATCTCCTGAACTCAAGGCAGGTTCAGCAGCTCCCGGTCATTACTGACAGACATTGTCTTCACTGTTTAAAACTCTCCTGTTATGGATACCCTACTGTCTCCCCCAGTGAACCCCTTCAAGGACTTCTGTATCCTCTCACAATGAAGTTTTAATCCGCGTCTATCCTGAATCTTTACTCCTCAAATTTAAGTTCATGCTTCTTGATGTAAGCACTACAGATATGTGGGAACAGGAAGTGCCTTTTCAGCTAGAAACAATCTTTTACATATTTGAAGATACTTAAGTTCTCCTCCTATGCTTTCCTCCACTTTCTCACATATTTCTTCTTTAGGCTAAAGAAATTCCATTAACTATCTTTGAAGAATTATAGAAAATGCAGGGAAAGAGAACTATTCTTATGGTCTCTAGATTCTCTCCCAATGGTGTGCCTCCCTCCCAATTTTTTTTTCCCTCAAATTGGGAATATGACTCCATCTAAGCTGAGTTGGAAGGATTTTTTTATTGTATGTACCTTATGTCTCACAAATGCTACCACTACGTATATAATGTAGTACTGCATTTGGGTTTTTTTCCACAACAGCATAGTATTTTTGACTCCTCTTCAGTTTGGGAGCCTCAACTATCAGTTCTTTTAAAAACAAACAAACAAAATTTTATTTCCTACTTAATCCTACCTGTACCTTTGTTTATGTGACTGATAAATTCCAACTGCAATGTACACCCATTTCTCCTATTTGTCATAACTTTTTTTCAGTTACAAACCTGCCTTCCAACCTGTCCTGTTCTACCCAGCGGCATGCTAGTGTCAAGTATAATAAACATACTTTCTACTCCATTATTTGAACAACTAATGAAGATACAAAGCTGTACAAACCTCCGGCCAGTCCCCCTGGAAAACCTGACTAATTCCAATTCAGCAGCAGATCACTGAGAACTACTCTGTGAACAGAGTATCCAGCCAGGTTTGCATGAATTCTGCAATAGTTTTTCAAGACCATTATGAGAAAGAAAAATCAGATTACATCAAAGACTTACTAAATTCAAAATAATATAAAGGGAGGCAGGGAAGTACAGGTGTAAAATGAATAAAATAAGATATTCCAAATATTGCTGTGTACCGGACAGATGTGTGAAGCTTATAAATCTGTATGACATTTGGGCAATCTTAAGACAGAAGAGGTCATGTCTGAGGGTAAATTTGTTTAAGAGAAAAGGCTGCTTCTACAGCTTCAGACCTTAAGTCCTTTATCTTATTCTTGCTAAAAAGTAGTAGCAGGCGGTAAAAAAACCCTATTAGACTTTTGCTTTGTCCATACTTAATTATTATTAGTTATAAAGATGGTCACATCTACCTACACCTTATGACTTCCACTATGCAAACAGCACAAGCACTTTCTAGCAAAACTTTAACAGCTTACATGGGACTACATAATAAGAGAAAATTATTTAAAGAATGTACATTTAACTGGTCTAGCTTTGTCTAAAGAGCACTTTCTTTCAGATGTGGAAAACTGCATTTGGCACACACAACCACCTATATCAGCAACCAAACAAAATCAGAGCGAGATATTACTTTCTGAGTGACCTGTGTTACCTTTTAAAGCCTGGTGTCTGTTTAGCTTTAAATGGAAATGAAAAACAATAAGCTGTACTAAAATTTCCAAATGTATCAAAATAAAGCCTCCATGCTGCATTTACTCACATGTGTGTAAACTCAAGATGTAAACAAGCTCATCAGTTTTAATAGATTATAAATATACCTGAAGTAAAGCATATGAAATGTTATTTGAAGGCTTAAATAGCTAACTCAGATGGCTGATTCATGATATTGTTAAAACAACATAAATTTGGGCTGCTGCCAAATTAGGCAGTCCTATTCTCAGCTTCCCACTCCGATTGTACTCTAGAGGTTTGTTTGGTTAGATCTGTGGTGCATGATGATTTAAAGCCAAATCAGTCCCCTGAACTGTCTGACTGCACAACCACAAAAATGTCAGCACAAGAAAGGCAGCAAAAAGGCTAGGACAGTCCTGTATGGCAGCAACCCCACTATATATTTATTTAAAGTGATCATGGCACTGCAACCACACTAAAACATACGACACCTTATTTGACTTTGGTTTAGCAATTTTTTTTCAAAATGTCAGTAAGAAAGTACTGTAAAATATTATTCAAAACAAAGTGCCATGCCATAGAAAAAAATGTTTTTCCTCTTTCTTTACCTTCCAAGTTATTAATGAATTGTCTAATCTGTTTGCATTCTCAAGTGATTTATGTTGCATTGCCTAATCTAAAAATGTTATTGGAGAGCTCACAAGTGAAAAGATGAATAGAAGTACACTCTCAAGAGATAAGTGATGAAGATGAAAAATACTGTACATTAAAAAAAATAATACAAATATGAATAAAAAAAATTCACTGAAGTAAAACACAAACTGAACTGTGATATAATATATTGTTCATATAATGGCAAAATGCCCAAGTATTCTACTTTTGCCTGGTAACAGTATTTATGGAATGGTTTAAATCCTATCAGTATTAATAAATACTCCTCATAATATCAATCTAAGATAAAGAAGTGGTTTCACATTATTAAGGCAGCTGCACATGTGTAAAAGATTGAAATCCTAGGTGACTTGACTCTTTAGTCTTACTGTAACTCTCCTCTACCTTTCTCTCCAGGGAGTTTCAGTGAGATCTGCAAGATCAGTCTAGGATTATAGTACTTCTAAGCTCAACTGAAGATATAACAAATTTTTAACAGCTGCTCATCGTACCAATAGTCTAGTAATTATCTCAAGGACCTCATGTGTCACTAAGCTCTGTTCAGCACAATAAATCAGTATTGTGTATATTAAAATTATCAAACACCTTAAGTATACCTTCTCTCCCCTTCTGTCCCCATAGGGACTATTTTAAATGAAACTGAAATACATTTGCACCTTCATAGAAGTACAAATATTCTTTCTTTCTCTTACCCATATCTTGTTTTTCCAATAAAATAGATTTAGGATTTATCAACTTTATTCCTCCTTTCTAGACCATTCCCTTATTTTTCAATGGACAATGTAATAAAAGTCTGGGAGTAATCTTCTCAGCGTTTTATTAACTGTCCTCCTGACCTGTGCAAAACTTCATGTGCTCAAATTTAACTTAATCCTGCGTGCTTTAATTTAGGATTAGATTATCCACCATAATCCAGCCTTGGAGCAGAGTGATGCAGTTGTGAATACTTACAAAGCAGTAATAAAAGATAATTATTCTCTACCAGACTCATTACTTCCCATTTCAAACACTGAAGCCATAAAAATTACTTGCCCAGCCTCTGGATCGCTCTGGGTCCTGTTTCACCTCCTGTTTTCATTATGTGCAAATCTAAACAATTTGCTCTTTTTTCATTCTTTTATGTTCTTAACAGAAGATCACCTCAGCACTGATCTTTGATAAACTCCACATAGTGTCAGAAACCAGACTGAAGGGTAAACCTTCAACACCTCTGTAAGATGGGAAGAGAAAGGATAGAAAAAACAAACACAGCAAACTTAAACTTAAGAATAGACTTAGTGCATAGAGCTAGCAAAATTAGACAAGAAAGAGAGGGGTCCAGGATCAGCTAATAAACCGAATTCAGGTTGCAACTTGACCTGAAGCTAGAAAGTTATTAAATCCCAGTTCCTCAGAAAGCATTGTACTCCACACCAGGTGAAAAAACCCAAAAACTATAGAGGGGGGAGGGAAATAGGGGAAAAGGAGAAGCAGAAAAAGAAATTCCTGACACCTCCTAAGGTGTCGAGTAGTAACTCCACTTGCCTCCAGACACAGAAAGCCACTGCTTTTCTTGCTAATGGCCTGTTTTCTGTAGTCTGATTTATCAGCTTCTGAGATTGACTCGGAAGAAGTGTCTTAATATAAATTACAGCACAGAATGGGCACTCAGCTTGCACAGGCCCACCACTCCTTTCACATAATACAGAACAAAACTGTTTCTAACTTATTTTAGTGAGGCATTTGGCCCTGATTTTGTCCTTTCAGGTTTTGCTGATGATCAAACTTTTCCTTTACTACCTCCTTTCCATTCCCTCTTTCATAACCCTAGCACCACCTCTTCTTATTTCGTTATTTTTGCTGTCCTCACCTCCTCCCTCGAAGTGTAACTTCCTTGAGCTACTTGCCTGCTACTCTAGCTGCTACCCTGCTCTTTCTTCTTTCCTTATTTACTTCCTCACCTTTCATATCACTGCCTTCTCCTTCCAGAATCTTACCCTTTCTTCCCAAGTTACCGACCGTAGTCTGTTTTCACTGAATCATACACGCAGCATACATAACATCACACATCTTCACAGAGGTGCATGTTTACATGTTTTACTGAATACTTGTACTGATTACTAAACATTATACTACATTTCAAAATCAAGACTCCAACAGTTAAATGCTGACACCTCCCTGGCCTCTAGCAGGCAGATGAAAATAAAGCTGCTGTTCTTTGTCATAAGCGAAAGCGGTTAACCATTTCCTAGGTGGGTTCAAGCCACTATATATCATTCATGCATTCATCCAGAACCAATGCTGACTCAAGACTTGTACAACTACCATGAAAAAATATGAACATCAACTTTGACTTAGATCTAGTAGAGCCATTAAATGACTTTGAAACTGATGACAGTGAGCTATTTCAGAATGAGAAACCAAATCAAGTCATTACAAAACCAGCTTACCAAGGGATAACTCAGTGCTGTCCTTTCTTCTCTTCCTCCTTAGTCTACACGGATATATAGACTATCAGAACTGAAGAACAAAACGCAATGAGAAAAAAACTTGGAAGTATATTTCATAGCAAACACTTCATTATTACATGAAGCATCAACCTCCAGACAAGTATGATTCTGAACCCTCAAAAAGATGAAATGCTTTTTCAAGAACAAGTAACACATTTTCCTTTAAAGTGATATTTAAAACAGGGAAATTAGATTTTTACAGGAGAAGCTCTTATTTCCGTCGAGAGAGATTGTTTTAGATCTGTGTATACAGACCAGTTAACCCACTTTCTAAAGCCACAACTTCTCCTACTTTACAAAACACCTAAGCTCTACTTCACTTGAAATTTAAGATTCGGAATTTTATCTCCAGTCTCTTCGGAACATTGGCCACAGCACACTATGAGATGTGGAAGATCAGATGACCTACAGATGGAATTCTCAGGAAGAATATTCCTTAATTGAATTGTGTGCATGGGCAAGCCAAGTCAAAAAGCCAAACACATGAACACAAGATACTCAACATCCTTAACTACTTTGTCTAACTTTGTAAGAGTGAAGCTCCCTAAGCTGGCTTCTTAAACATGCTACAGCGCCAGCATGTTGTCTCATCAGTGGCTTCCAAAACCAAAATGTTATAATAATCCCATATTAAAATAAAGATAACAAACTAAATTAACAAACCAAATAAAATAACAATTGTGCAACAATAAATAAGTAGGAAAGAGGCATCCTAGAATTGTTTAGTCACAAGTTTTCAAAACTATTAATTCGAAGTGGCCAAGACAACCTAGTAGAGTACGACTGCTGAAAAAACATCTGCTCCTTGGTGGAAATGGCATTGATTGGCTGGGCTTAAACAGCACCGTGCATACTAGTGAAACTCTACATTTATTTCAAAATCAAAAATTGTGTTGTGTGCATAGTTTAATGAGTATGGTCTGAATGCAAACTTATTTTGATTAAAGAAAGGAGCTTGAGATCTAACTTCCATGGCTATGTAGACTTGTTTCTACTTTAAAACCTCATTCAGTAAGTAAATGCCTATTATCTCTTAACAGACATCTTGTCAAACTAAGTCAAAAAGTATGAACCAACTAAGGTTGATTAAGATTTTAAAGAATTTTCTAATTTCACAACAGTATTACTCAGTGACTGCTTCTAAATCAGACAGTGGTTAGATGCATGTCAGTGCCACATAAAGAAAGATAAGTAACATTTTTAAAAGGGTTGACTGATGGGAAGCTTCAATGATGACATCTGCTCACGTACATTCTTGAAAGAAGAAATTTATGGAGAGCAGAAAAGTTTTAGTTCACAGTGTTTTAACAAAAGGGATCAAGTAGAACAAAATACACGATGGTATTGCACGCATGAGGGGAAAGACTTAAAAGTTATCCAAGTTCTAGAAATTTGGTTAGACAAATTTGTTAACAACTTCCAATGGAATGGGTGCAGCAATTAACATTTTAACAATCAAGACAAAAATAAACATTTCTGTTTCTCAATTTCATTAACATTTTACGCAAAGGGGAAATCTTCCAAAGTACTGTCTATATCAAAGGCTTGTGTGTGAGCATGTATGCTCAAGGGCAGCGCAGGAGCTCAGGTACAGCACCAGGAACAGCTAAGCCAGCTAAGTAGGCCAAGTGACAGACATAGCTGTGAAGAAAGCCTGGGTGCACAAAGCAGATTTGGTCATTGCAATTGTGTCTGGGTGGTCTTGTGGTGGATTCTTAGTTGGGAGTCAACCCTCAACAGAAAAAGAGAAGTTTTCAACTAGCAACATAAACGACAAAGAAGGACTGGTGAAAATAGCTTAAATAAAAGAGGTATTGTCATGGTTTAACCCCAGCCAGCAACTAAGCACCACACAGCTGCTCACTTACTCCCCACCCCCGCAGTGGGACTGGGAGGAGAATCAAAACCAAGTAAAACACACGGGTTGAGATAAGAACAGTTTAATAATTGAAATAAAGAGTAAAATATAGTAATAATAATACTACTGAAAAGGAAGATAACAAAAAGAGAGTGAAATAAAACCCAAGACAGAAAAGTGATGCACAATGCAGTTGCTCACCACCCGCTGACTGATGCTCAGCCAGTCCCTGAGCAGCAATCCGCTCCTCCCAGCCAACTCCCTCCAGTTTACATACTGGGCATGACATCATATGGTATGGAATACTCCTTTGGCCAGTTTGGGTCAGCTGTTCTGGCTGTGTCCCCTCCCAACTTCTTGTGCCCCTCCAGCCTTCTTGCTGGCTGGGCATGAGCTGAAAAATCCTTGACTTAGTATAAACACTTGTCCTGGTTACAGCTGGGATAGAGTTAATTTTCTTTCTAGTGGCTGGTAGAGTATTATGTTTTGGATTTAGTATGAGAATAACATAACAGTTGATAACACACTGATGTTTTCAGCTGTTGCTAAGTAGTGTTTAGACTAAACATAGTCTAAGCATATAGTGTTGTGCTATACAACAGTCAATATCTATAATAGAGGCAGTATTTGCAAAGCTTTTGATTAGTGAGTAAATCACAACAGAGTTCAGGTGGTGCTACTTTCTCTTGGTGTGCTTCGGTCCAAATTCAGCATTTGCTTATAAATTGCTTTATATTTTTGATCAGTTTTGCTCTAAATGTGTCTTCATGAGGCATGAAATTCTAATTTCATTGCCCTACTGTTCACTGAAGAACGTTATGAGAATATACAGTTTTGATAACTGCATTTGTGTACAATTTACTGTATTGTTACAGTATATTGTTTACCAGCCACTTTGTCTCCAGATGATCCACACAGAGTAACTGACTGCTACCAGCTGAAGGTATTTAGATGCCCAAATATATAGCCAGGTGCCTTACTAGGATTTGTAATGCACTTGGTTACAACTTTAGACGAATAAATACCCTTAAAAATTGTGGTATGTTACTATAATGGATAGTGTTCTCTGCCTTTGTGTATTCACGTCACTAGCTCAGTTTCCACTAATGGGAATCTGCCTTTCGGTTGTTAAAAGGCAGAGATGCTTTATTTTGACAGACGTAGATAAATAAAAAACCGAAAATGCTGATTTCTAAATTAAATACTCTTTCACCTAGTGAACATCACAGAATGTCGAAGATATGCTTCTGAATATTGCTTAAGCACATGCTGCATGGAACATGCTGGTTTTTACCTCCAATATCTTTTGTTAGTTCCTCTGTGTTTTTTCTCCTAACATAAAGAAAGATGTCAAGTTCTAAGGGAGAGACAAAGGGAACTGTCATTCTGTGGCAACTTTCAATAAGAACCTCTAACACTGAGTTACCGAAAAACAAGCCTCTGTCTTCAGTTCTTTCTCACTACCAACAAATGCTATGACGAAGAGTTACCACACCTCTAATGGCTTTCAGAATGAATTGCATAAAGTCTGTACATACCCATGCTATAAATCTCAGCTAGCAGACATTTTTTTTCAAATCCATGAGAGTTCTGTTTTTTTCCAATAACATCTTGTATCCAACAGTATTTGTATTTCATTTTAGGTTTACAGCACTTGTGCTACTGTGCAAGTAGACCTCTCTTGAAAACAATGTCTTCTAAGTTAACTGGTAATCATTAAGTAATAATTACTCAGTTAAAAAAAAATCAGAAATAATTTGGAAAAATAATATTGCTTTAGCCACTTTACAGAAATAGGAATGGATAAAGAAACAAAATGGCCTTATGAAGTCATCTTGCTGGAAGTATTGGGCCCATGTGTTTGAAATCTATATTCTACCAGAGCAGTGAAATGCTGGAGCAGCAACCTGGCAATTTGGCATTCACCTGCACACTCATGAATCGTTAATCTGAACTTCTGAAATGTCCTCTATTAGAAATGCCTGTCCCTTGGAGCCATTTATGGATTCAGAGAAAATGAGTTATGATTATGAGTAACACAGTGAAGAAAGACTGGAAGAACATAGTAAATTGAAACAAAGGAATGAGTCAACACTAGGGGGAAAAAAAGACTAATATTGGCACTAAGAACTCAAAGAAGAAAGAAATACTGAATAGGACAAAACTTGTAAGCATGTCAAGAACAGAAGAAACTAATGCTAGTGTCAATTAACAGAGCTGTCCCAACAATTACTAACACTGACTCTATGGAAACATTGCTTCAGAGTGAGGAACCCTTCTGGACACTGAACTACTCAAAGGACAAAATTAAAAGCACTGTATTAGCCTCAGCCAGGCTATGCTTGAACCTTTAACTCAATGACTAATGTTAATGCAGCTTTGAAATATAAAAACTATCCTAAAAAAAAGAGATATACTCAGGCTAATGTAGCACATGGCTCACTCCTCAAGAACTCTTTAATTCAATTAAATTACCTCTTAGCTGTTGTTCTTAGGCAGAAGCATCTTCTATTTCAGCTATATTTACCACTCTTTTTCCAGTAGCAGAAGTCCCTTACATTAAAGAAAAACATCAGAGAAATGTAGAAAGAGAAAATAACTTGCCAAAAAAATCTTACAAACGCTTTACTATTGCCTGTTTTAATCTCTTGTTAGCATTCTTTATGTAGGATTTTTGTAACATGCTGCATTTGACTAGAGGCCTTGTCAGATCATGAACATCTTATCAGATTAAAGGTATTCTGTCCCTTCTGCTAGATCTTACACTGCTGAATTTAGATTATACTGGAGCAAGAATGAGGTATGTTAAAACTGCAATTTTAAATTAAAGTAACTAACCACTGACAGTCTGCTTTATTCACTTATTGTGGCACACCGTTTTCTAACCAAATTCAACCTAGAGAAAAACGAGACTATTTACATAAACTTAACACCAGATAAAAGCTCTGTGGCAATCACTGACTGCACTGGATTTAAACCTTTTTGTGCCTGATGGTTATCTGTTGTATTTCTGTTTTGTCTAGACATAATTTTCTCAGTCTTTTGGAATTCCGAAAGTTGCACTGAAACATGGAATGGCAGGTACCAAGCCTTGTACAAATCCTCCTTTAATTACATGTGGCATGACCAGAGAATACAAGATCTCTTTCGCTCCCCAGTATAGGTTATGAATGAACCCTTGAATTAAACCTGACCAGATGAAAGCAAGGGATAATTCCAATTACTGCTTTGCATTACAAATGTTATGTTCCAACTACCCATCTCAGAATTCAAATTGTGTACCTAGCACAGGTTCTGCTAAGTATGGACAGACTGTTGCCTTCAGTTGCCTAAAGTTTGTATTTCTGGATATGTCTACACTGTGAAATACAGCACCCCTCCTAAAATAGTAGTTTTAAGGGCTGATGTATAATATACTTTTAATAGAAATATAACATTATCAAAAGAAGTATTTTTAGGACTTTGAAGCAAAATTTTGTTTTCTACTGCTGTATTTGTTCTACTTTCTGTTCTTCTCCGTCAACAGCAATCCCCTGCCTCTACTCTAAGAACATTCTTCTTCCTGGAGTTTTGCCTGTCATGGTTTAACCCCACCCAGCAACTAAGCACCATGCAGCCTCTCACTCACTCCCCCCCCATCCAGTGGGCTGGGGGAGAAAATCAGGAAAAAGAAGTAAAACTCGTGGATTGAGATAAGAACGGTTTAATAGAATAGAAAGAAACAAACTAATAATGATAATGATAACACTAATAAAATGACAACAGTAGTAATAAAAGGATTGGAATGTACAAATGATGCGCAGGGCAATTGCTCACCACCCACCAACCAACACCCAGCTAGTCCCCGAGCGGCGATTCCCTGTCCCCACTCCCCCCAGTTCCTATACTAGATGGGACGTCCCATGGTATGGAATACACGGTTGGCCAGTTTGCGTCAGGTGCCCTGGCTGTGTCCTGTGCCAACTTCTTGTGCCCCTCCAGCTTTCTCGCTGGCTGGGCATCAGAAGCTGAAAAATCCTTGACTTAGTATAAACACTACTGAGCAATAACTGAAAACATCAGTGTGTTATCAACATTCTTCGCATACTGAACTCAGAACATAGCACTTTACCAGCTATTAGGAAGACGATTAACTCTATCCCAGCTGAAACCAGGAGATGCCCCTTGTCTATACTTATCAGCCTCCTCCACTCTATGTATATATTTCTTCACTGTACATTACGTGATTCTGCAAGGATCAGAATATTTATAAGGTTTTTCATTCCTAATCCATTTTCCTGCCCCTTCAGTTTTCTAGGCCTGTATCTACTATCTAGTATACTTGCTCTTTGTTGATTATAGAACAATGTAATTCTACATTAATGTTCCATATGAACTAATTAAGTACTTTTAAGATTCATTTTCCTCAAGATAAATTTTGATAACTTTAAATGTAAAAATGTTACACTTTGGTAATGAGATTCAAATGTTTCTAAAACCACCTTCTATTCACATGGGTTTTACACTGCAATCACAAATTCACAAACTACCAAATATTCATTTCATTTTCTACAGCCAGATGGAGTTTTTTCCCATGTACTTATTTAATGAATTTCACTGTTAGAGTAGTTTGCTAGTGGTGATCAATAAACATTTTGGATATTTACAGAGTAAGCATTATGAAGAACAGCCACAGACTGAAAGGACAGAGGAAGAGAAGAGACTGTAAGATTTTGTTAGCTTAATTAGCAACAGTTTCATAATCTTCACAGAAGACAAATGTTTCTCATACCTAGTGATTTACTTCCCCCCCACCTCTCCCAGTAACTGGCCCAGCCTCATAAGCAAAGATCACTTCAATTAAAATCACAATTAAAGCAATTTTTTTCATTTTAGAACAGAGATGCATAAGAACTTGTGCTTGGAGGAGTACAAGAATCCAAATCAAAGTCTGAAACAAGCGTAATCCCTAAATTTACAATAGTAAAAACTCTAAATACAAAAAGCTGCAGATGTAGCATGCTACCAAAATTTGACTGGGATCCAGATTTCACATTGTGTACTATTTCTTTTTAATGGAACAATCAAAACTCAGGAGGAACATTCAGGCAGTGAGTGTAATAGGTGCCTGGACATACTGGAGGAGAAGCGCAAGTGATATAGGATCCTTGATGTGCTCAGATTATGAATTTGCTGGGTACACGCAAATCAAGTGTACTATGCTGGCTCAGCAGGACCGTGGTACACACACCAAAGTCCATGTATCTGAGCCTGTTACTTTTAATAGATCTGTGATTTTCTCAGCTTGACCCTCTTAACATACTCTGACCAAATTGAAGCAGACTGGCCATAACAGCAAACATTGTTAAACTCCTAAATGGGATGAGGGCAAGATAAGATCTTACTGCAGCTAAGTAGGTTAGATGGATTCAAAACTACTGGTGTCACTAAGTGGTCAAATACCTAATTACAATTTGCTTAGGTGCATGATATAAATTATGAACAGTTTTATAAAAATTCTGTGACCTAATGACTGAAGCCACTGGACAAATGGCACACCTCTGACTGACAGAAAACTGCAGGATTTTACACCACAAATAAACGTAATACCTACAAACATTCTGAACTGAGAATCTTCTGCAAAGGGCAGGGCTCAAGGCACAGAGCATGTAACAAGCAGATCTGATAATATCTGTTTTCATCCTTGCAGACAGGAAAGCTGCAGAAACACTAAAAAATTCAGAGGAAAGTCAATTACACAATAGGACATTTTTTCTTCTGGGAAACAATATGCTAATTCATAGAGCAAACGTTATTTTATTTTATCCAGCCACTCAAAATACTACATGTGGAGGTTTCTTCTCACAAGCAGTTCAGGGAGACCTAGTTATTCATAATAAGAGGAGTCAGTACTCTTTAAGTTATCACCCACACTTCAGAATCATGTCCTTATGCTTAATTAGCAATCTGCAATTCTTAAATAAAGATAAGCAATTTAATCCTGTATGATGTTCACAGATTTTCACATCCATTCCGATTGCTGCTTCCATAAATACTCTCACAATTTCTACCCTGCATCCACTTCAACCTGGTTGCTTATACAGTATTTCATATGAAAATAAAGCATCTGTGTAATTAGCCATTTACTATCACAACTGGATTAGAATCACAAAAGAAACAAGTGACTTTGGGAAAGCAGGAGGGAAAAAAAACACACTTCCACACTTTCTCCCTCTTCTCAACATTAACATCAAACTGCACTTTGAGAATGAGCTACCACTTACTGACATGCAACTTGTGAATTCGCAAGTGTAGCATAATTGTTCATTCCCTCAATGCAGTAGGTTGCCTTAAGCCTACTTCTTTGCAAAAAAATGCAAGAACAAGAATCACATTAATTCCAAGAAATCAGCAGAGAATTAGACACAGCTGTATTTTTGCACATGAATTTCAGCCAACTACAATAAGATGAAAGATCTTTAAGTAAAAGGGATTAAAGGAGTAACTTATAAATAATCAATTATATAATTAAGACCTAATGCAAATTACTTGGAAAAAATAATTTTATAGCACAAGTTCTTTATTCTCAAACCTTTTATTTGATTTCACTTAACTCACATCAAGCTCAGATTCCACTCCAAGTTGCATACTGCAAGTTTCATACTGAGCATAAAGTGCAAGCATGCAAAGCAGTCCTCAAGGCATGAGCCTTTCAGTTACCGCAGCTGGTGTAACTGGCACATAAGTTGTGCTGGACACCTCCTAGCTCACAATCAAGGAGGAGCAAAATAAAGTTTAAACCAGCTTTAGCCCTCTTTCTTCAAGGAACAGAGATTTGATTTCCAAAGCACTGTTTCTACCAAGTAATTTCATTCTTCACAGTAAATGAACCTTCAACTGAGCACTTAATTTTTTTCTTCCAGTCCTTCCAAACCTCAATGTCCTGAAATTCAGTTCGTACGGAGTGCAATGTAAGTAATTTTTTTATCACAATTGTAATAATCAAATTTACCAGTTATTTTTAATACTTATTTTTAATACAAGTAATTTAAATTACCATTGTAATACTCACCTAACTGAAACAACTATATTAGCAGTTCTATCATCACACACTTTTATGAGATCAGCCTTAGCATATGTGGCAGAAGCCCGAAGTTGTGAAATTTGGATTATCACTACAATAGCTACTGTCCTCTATACCTCAGATACTTAACGGCACTTACTATGTATTATCCCTTTATAGCTGCATGTGAGGGGCTAAGGCATATACGGCATTAAGGACTCCAAATGACTAACTAGCTTTGTTACTTCAACAACTGCTGTTTAATTTCATACCTGCCACCACAATCATCTTTTATTTCATAAAAGTACCTTAAGTTTTCTAAATTAGAATGTAAGTATTTGAAAATATGATGCCCCCTCAGAAATAAGAAAAGATTAAAAAAGGGCATACAAAACATGGATCTGAAGGTGACTGTTCTCAGTAAATGAACAGACATTAACAGCAAATACTAGTGTTGTTATTTCTGAGCCATATTCCTATCTCTCAGCTGAATTTAAAGCAGCAGCTATTAAGATCTGAGAGTATGATACTCATTTAAAAACAACCTCATTCTAATAACAATTATTAGGGATAGTTACAGAGAAGGTAGATGTTCCTGTTTGCTATTATTAAGTCTCAATTTGCAAGTATCATTTTGCCAACAAGTAAAAGAAAGTAGCCTTCCCCTTCCTACTTCATGCTTTTGAAAGCTATAATTATTTAGACCTTCTAAAGTTGCCTCTATAATCACTTCAGTTTCTACAACTCAGATTATCTTTAATTTCAGAAACTGGAAGGCAATTTAATTACCATTAATAGTGTTTTCAAATTAACATAATTCCTTTTTGATCCTAAGTAATCAGACACAGTCATTTCCTCCTAAGTGGTCTGTAATGGCTTCTGAAGTGTTCTTCTGTTAGCCAGAAATCTGAATTAATACCTTTTTTTTCTAACAGTATTAGAGGGGACTTTTAGATCTCTGTTCCCTACTGCTGCAATATCTCAAAACCCCTATATTAAAATAGTAATAGTTCCATGCTGATCTACAAGTTAACTTCTTAAAACTGGGATTTTGCCTTGCCAAATCCCCAAATAAGCTCTGTGATACCAAACAAGTATCAGATACCAAGCACTGTAGATTTTCAGGATAACTTCATAACATTAAATAGAAATTAAGAACAATAATGTCTTTCCTACTTTCCAAATATAATTTACTTTCTCCAAGCAATCATTACCAAACAAATCACTTTTTAGTGGTCTGTGACTTTTTTGCTTTATCCCAATATACCCTAAGATTCACATATTACATGACTGTGGATTGCCCAAGACCTTTCTGGGCAGCATCTCATCCTCAGGACAACTTTCCCTTCTTCCTACAGTTTGGACTAAATGTTACTTACTCTTCTCCAAGTTATGTTGGGAATATATTCTGGGAAGCACAGCTTCTCAGAATAGCACTGTGGTTTACAGTCATCAATTACCACTGGGGAAACAGTAAATCCTTTTCTTGAAGAGATGTCAATTCCCCGGACATCATATTGATTTGTTTTCTTTATCTTATTCACATATTTATATTTCTGACAATTCCTGGTTCCTCTGATAATGTCAGCCACTACCATGGTAGGTACTCCAGTTCCCTTTTGATGTCTTCTTTAACAGTGATGGCCTCTGACTTGTGCTAATTACAACTCTTGGTCTGATTCCATGGAGATTTTAGAAAGCATATTGACAAATCCCATTTTCAGACCTTTCTGTCTCATAGTTAACAATATTGACTTGACCTGCATAATTGCTGCTTAATGGAAGCATATCCCAGTAAAGATGTCATAAAACATCATGAAAGTCAAATTAATACTCCAAAACAACTAAATAATTTGAAAATGATGGTCCTGTTTTGCTTTGCTCTCTAAAATAATTTTTTTTTCCTTAACCAAATTTTACTTCTATGACCAAAGTAAGCTTTTCAATTCTTTTTTCCTACATTTCTTCACATATCTTACAGCAATCCTAAAGACATTTATTCAAACAACTCTATCTGTGACCAGTATAATACAACTGCAACTCTCTACATATTAGGCCTAAATAGCTGCCATTTTAATTTTAACATCAATTCAATTAGTCATATTCTTTTAACATTTTAACTCACTTTCTGAAGAGTCTCTGTCCCAACCAGACAAGCTTGGGCATTATTGTATGTATTCAATCCGAGGAGAGAGAGGTATTTAAAATAATTTAAATCAGAAGACTATGTATAGCCCTGGACTTGGCTCTATGGTGCCATTTAAATTGGGCTGAAGAGTGCCTTCCAAGCAATGCACTCCTCACCTGTATTTAGTCCCAATCTCAGCTATACTATCGCCTGAGGACTGTACCAATATCCTCTCTGAAAATGTTTTGTGTCTTGTTATCTTATCTCATCTCACAGTACCTAAGTTGTAGACCACCACTAAACTAATCTCCATTTTCCTATTGGCAACGTCCTAATTCACTACTCACCACACAGTACTATGAACTTCACCGAGTTTCAGAAAAAGTTTGTTTGTTCCAGGCTTTCATATTACTGCCTCCAATAACGTGTTTTTTAAAGTATAGCTCCCTATACTTGTCAGCCTCTTCTGTACTGCAGCTGGGGTCACAAGAATGTTATCTTCTCTACTAGTATGTAAAATTAAACAGTATTCTTCCTAAATTTATTAGAGAAACATAACCTGCAAGCCTTGCTGTGTAGGTTGAGGGTGTTTTCTGGACTGCATAAATCTTTAGTACTCACAATTGGAGTCATGCATCCCCCTGGAGCTCAATTTCTAAGTACATCATGACACTCCATAAGCAGCTAATGCAACCCTAATTTGAGGCTCTCCTTGAAATGCACCATTCATGGTACCTTTAATGAGACTATGACAATCCAATCTATATGAAAGCTTCCAAAGCTTTCCTGTAGAAAGATCTGACAGTAGATAATGAAAAAACCTCACTCATTTTCTGGGTGGTTTGTTTGTTGTTGGGGTTTTTGGTTTTGGGGTTTTTTTGTGTGTTAGTTGCCTGTTTGTTTGTTTTTAATTCTGGAGTTTTATGCCTTTTCCTTGAATTATTTTAAACACACTGAGTGACTGACTGTGAATTTTATAAACTGTCTCCCAGGCTCTGCCCTTTGCACTGAGTTTACGTATACTCTCATCATAGCAGGTCCTCATCTCACATTTGTTCACCTTATCACATTTGTAACAGTTGTGCAACAAAGTCCTGCCAAAGAACTTTATTTCATGACATTATTTTACATATTTCTTAAGAAGGGATGATAACGTTTCAGAACACAATACAAGTCTATTTGCCTTAAGAGACAATGCTCATTATTCAAAAATCCTGCCAACATTACCACATGGTTGAGAACTCCAGAATGACAGTGCAAAAGGCAAAATAATACATTTCTAACTCAAATACAGGAAATAAGGTAAAAAGTGAAAGTAAATATGCTATGACACACCAGAATTTGCTGTAGTGATTACTAGGAAATTAAACAAATACTAAGTAATTAAAAGCTGCAGTTTTCTCCTTCACAAAGCATGGTGTCTTACATATTAAAAATAAATGGCAATATTGTAAATTTAAAAGTCTAATTTATTTAAACTAACAGAGACAAGAAACTACTCCTTATACAAGAAAATTTCCATAAAACTCACTAGGAAGCTTTGACCATTGTAAAAAACAGTACCTGGGCCAAAGGAGAAAGAAAACCAGTGAGTCTTAGATGAATGCACAAAGGAAGAGAGTCTTAATTAGGTATCTAAACTCTTCTTGCTGCATTTAAGATTTTATACAGCACTGTGGGAGACAGAATTCAGAAGGAGAGAGGGAGAGAGCGTGTGTGACAGAGCGTAAGTGAGCACTAGCACAGGAAAAATAGAGGGGACATTAAAACAAGTTTCATCCTACTGATGATACTAAGATAGGTTGAGTGGTGGAGGGAGTGATTGCAGTGACAAAGGATTTTCTTGTTTAGTGCTACTTTACATTCTGGTAGATGATCAGTTAAAGCAGTTGCAACAAAAAGAAGCCACGATATATGAACCTGGTCAAAAAAACAGTAAGAGCTGGATGCTACACCACTTAAAAGGGATCCCATTACAGGAACACATAAAAACATGAGAGATTAGACAAGAGCCAGTTGGCCTTCAAGGAGAAAAGGTATTCAGTTGTTCACTTGTAAGATTTGCAGACTGTCATAAGGTTCTAGAAACTATCTCTTCTTACCCTTCCTTGTTCTCTCCTCTTAAGAATGAAATATTGCTACCACAGTACTTTGTTCCCTCTTTCAATTTATGTGATAGGAAAAAAAAAAAGTTTATACAGTGATTACAGGAGGTTCAAATGAGAATAGTTTCTAGAAGTTTGGGCTGAGGTGGTTTGGTGTTTTTTCTTCCCCCAGTTAGTTTAAAAAAATCTGCTTAAACCCTCTTAAATATAACATTCCATGAAACAGACTAAAAAGACTAGCTACCAGCCACCTTGGTAACTGAAGAAAGGTTGTATTTCACCGAGTTCAGAAATGGCATAAACTGCTAGAACACAGCTTAAATGGTTTATGAACAGCAGAGTTCAGAGTGACTTGTAGTTATCTATTATTAAAGTCCTAAAAAGGACTCAGAATATATCAGAACAGCTGCCTAACACTCCTCTTGAGACTTCTCTCTGTAGCACAATGGTAGAAGCTAGGGATGTGGAGGTGACTAACCCTTCAGAGGAGTTCACTGTTGGCCTGGTCCTGTTCCCATGATCTTAAATAGCATTAGCATTGAGCTGAGGTCAAGTGCTTTCAAAAAATCCAGCTTTAAGGGGCACCTTTGGTACATTTTCAAAAGGGCAGCTTCTGCTTTGATGTACATCTTGGAGACAAAACACTCCACTTTATACTTCACGATGGCCCTCCACTGATACAGAGCAGAATCTAGAAAATGGTTTCCAACACAGCAGCAGTCTACTTATACTTTGATAATTCCTCTTCAGATATTTTTTTTTTTTTTTTTACAAACCATGTTATATAAACATATACAGCCAGCACACATTTCTCAAGCCGAATAACTGAGAGCTGAGGTAAATCCCCAGGCAGAATGCCATTACAAGTTATTATGATGTAGGTGCTTTATTTCTTGAGAGCTGTGGTTGACTGAAACAAAGTAGAAAGCAATCATGGATCCATATATTACAGTACAGTCTGAATGCTTCTTTGGATCACATGGGAACTTAAAGCAACCTTAGGCTGCTTTAACCCACATTGATTCAAGCGGCTCCAGGCAGTAATCAGGAAGCAGGAAATCTGGAGGGAGTCCTTCCTTCAGCATTCCATTACTGTGCAGGCTTTCACACTTTCCACACAGTCAAGACTACTTACTTATGCAATAAATACTTCCCAGTTGAAGTCTCACCTGTGCCAAGCAGTCTGGTACCTGTAATGGCATTGCTTCCTTGTGCCTAGAAGGATTTACCCTGTAGCTAGCCGGTTCACTGGTCACCCTCCTTTTTTAAAAGGATGTTTCAAATTAGATGAAAATATCTGTTTTCTATGTTTGCATATTTATTCTGTCATAATTAGCTATACTTTCTTTTGTATTTTACTGAAATGAATGAAATTATGGAAAATGAACAAAAACTCAGCCAGACAGATCCAACCATGCTTTTGTCCATTTGAAGACTACAGGAATCAAGGATGCAAAGCTAGAGCCTTGAGCCTCAGGGTGCAAGGGCAAAGGACTGGTATATAAGCATCAGCTCCTCCACTCTTAGAAGTGGAAGTAAAATCATTCAAAGACTTTGATATTTAGCTAAAAGAGATTTTTTTTCGCATAATGATTGGATGAGGTCCTTAGGACTTAACCTAAAGTTCTTTTGATATAAGGAATTTCATAACCCCATTATTACAGTTCCCAGCAAGATTCTTAACTGACCCTCTCCATTAGTGCTCTGAAGTCTCCCCTGCCCTGATCTGACTGCTATGCTATTTTGAAGAACATATTGCTTTTCTGGATAGATGATTCTTTCTTGCTCCATTTTATCATTTGGCTATTGTCCACCTACTGCTCGTTAGCTATCTTGCCATTTTTATTTTCCTCCATTAGTGCTATATACCTCTATGAATACACATTAGGTAGCAACTGCACTGAAGCATGTTGGCATGTTTTCCTCTCCATTTGCTGTCATTTCCTTTGACATGAATAGCATTGGTTGCCCCAGGCCAATATATCAAATCATAAACCATTTTTCAGGGTTAAGAAAAAAGGGTTTGGTAAGGTACCGTACAATAAAAATAGTATGACCATATTTACATCTGGATACACTTGCTTATTCTAAAATTAAGTGTCTGTGATACTTGATCTGCAAAATACAGTATACGCTCCCACTCTCTAGTAATAAAATATACAGCATGCCTATAAAGAAAATTCTATTAAACAATAAGCATGCACTGGAATCAAATGAAAAATACACAGCTCAGTTTGCATTTACCAACTTTTAACGTTTGAAAATTTCAGCACAGCCAGTAAAATCAATTTTTCTCCCTTGTTAGAAAGATTTGTATACGCATTATTTTCTGAAAGTCCACATTTTTACAATTAAATTCCCAGCATAAACTGGATAACTGGTATAATGTTCATACAGCACAAATATATCTTCTGCTGTGGGGCCCCAAATCATTGACTTTTCTTGATCAGTGAAACACAGTAGGAAAGGTTGTCAACTTGTGTCAAATACACACAATCATATCACAGCTAGATGCTGATGGATTGATATGCATCACATATAATACCTCCTTAATTTTTATTATCTCCATAAAATGTTGCAGACTCCTGTGTTCATTTTAGGAGCAATATCCAAAATGATTTATACCTCATCCTCCTGCATGGAAAGACAAAGCCACATTTGTGATTTCATTCACTGCCAAAAGTGGAAACTGCACCCAGTTTTCACCACTAATAAAATAGTGTTTTCCCTGACTTCCAGGTCAGTACCTGTATACCAGTATTGGCTTCTGAATTCAAGTTGTCTCAAAAAAATCATTTCCTACAATTCTGTTAATTCCAGGCTTATCTGTAAAGGCTAAACACTAGCAAAAGAGTGGTCACTAACATCTAAGTAGAGTGCATACTACTTGCTTTGAAATAACTTTTGGCAGTGCTACATAGGCCTCTCTACACTGGTAATCAACAGAATAAATAAACAGTCCTTGCAGCTATACCAAAGCTGACAGACACTACATATGTAGGATATTTTTGAAGTAACTAGAGCATGCATGCTCACTTGTATGTACATATACTTGTACGTACACAGATGCACGATTTTTTCTCCTATTAGAGCTCCCTTTTTACCATGACAATCCTTGATTCTAATCACTTTCACAGGCTTTAGCTACTTTATAGTAATCACCAATGAGAAATTTCTACAGATCTATTACACACTAGGATGCTGAATGACAGAACACAAAAATTTATGACATCTAAAAGGCTCTACACGTTTCCCTCTATCCAGACCTGAGCCAGCTCTCCACAGCTGAGCAACAGCTTCTTCTCTGGTTGCCAGCAGAATGACCACAGTGACCTAGAGTTCCCAGGCAGAATTCTTTTGAGAATGACAGAACTACCTGTTTTGTCTTCTGCAAACACTGAGGATGTGAGCCAGCAATGGCAATCCTCAAAACAGAAAACTACTCTGATATAAGCAACAACAAAATTTACCTTAATTTCCCTCCATTCTGTTAAAAGGATATTAGAATCTGTTTTGCAAAGTTTCAACTCCTCCAGTTTATTAGGATATTGATAGACATATAAGTTGGATCATAAGAGCTGTTTGTAAAAAGACATGAACGGGAAGAAAGAAAAGGAAACATGGAATAATCTTCTCCCTCTCCCAGTGTACGAAATGTACAGCCTGTCCTCAAACAGCACTCATAAGGACACTGCTGACCTTTCTGAGCTTACAGGGCAATTTCACATAATTCATGAATTTGAGTAATATCACATGACTTTACCCATAAGCCACAAAAGTAACCTCTGTTTAAAAAAACCAAAGATCTCAGTATTCAATTGTGTTATCAGAAGGGTCTCAAATTTGCCATTAATAAGCCAGTTATTGTCAGTCAGTGTTCCACCCCACAAGAATGACAGAAATTTTCAGACACTAAGCACTCCTGCTATTTCTGTGAAACTAATTTTGAGCCAGCTCAGCAATCTATACCCCTTTGATCACAAAGTATATACTCCATTATTATTCCAGCAGCATAAATTACAACAAATTAAGAACTTGTTTAATTCAACTGTGGCCATGACCCATGGTTTTGCTATTAAGACTAGGCATGCCCCTTCTAATCTACTAGAAAGAGGACAGAGGTAACAGAGTTGCTTATGCTGCTGAAGTATCTCACATGCACTGTAGAAAATTTCAGCCGATAGCTTAATTTTCATTTTCTTGTTTTGAACAGAAGAAAAAACATCCTGGTCATAACATTCAGAAGCTCAAACAGCAGATTAACATACATAGGATTTCATTTCAACATTCATATAACCTTATCCTTAACATAAATAAGGCGCTCTACTTGCTAGTGACCGACAAAGAGTACAGGTTCTGTTTTTATTAAAGAAAAAAAAAACAAAACTAAAAAAGCCCCCAAAACCCAACAACAAGAAGAATGCAAGAATGAACATTAGAGAAAGTATTAAGTTTCTCTACAATCCTTTGGAACAAATCCGAAAGGCAAAATTGAAGACCAGCCTGTTGGCAAATAATTTTGGGCTACACTGAGAGAATAATGATACTTGCAAGTTTTTATTTAGATCCTCATATCCAGGAAACCGGCGCTCCAATTGTAGTGGCTCTGATAAACTGACCTGACCTTTTAGGTCACGGGCCATCACCAGACATGGGAGAAAGGTCAGAAGGTTATCTTTCTATTCACTACTAGAATAGTATTTTTTGCATGTAACCAGCACGTGTTCGGAATATCACTGCAAAACACAGAAGCCAGGTCCCCCATGGTACTAGGGAATGCTATATAAACACAAAGAGAAAAAAGTCAAAACTTCCTTACTTCAAGGCACTTAAAATCCTAAAGACTTCATGCACTGGTCAAGTTTTAATCCCTAACAGTGATTGTAGCATAGCTAAAGCAACAGGCCCTTCTACTGGAGATACCACATACATAAGAGCTTTTCTGTGGTCTATCTAGCAGGTGGTCATAAATTGCCAGCTACTATAAACTAAGCCAGCAAAGGCACTAGTCAGCACAGCTGCATCTAAACTAGGAGTCTGCTGATGGCATGCAGTTAGCTCACAGGTCCTCAGTGATGATAGCACAGGAACTTTTGTAGTGGGAGTTCCTTATATCTGATTCAAGTTTCAGAAAGACAGAAGTAGGAACAAAGGAAAGAAACTGAGGAGAATGATAGGAAATCATATCAGCACATTGTGTCCCATTTACTGTCCTACTGGAGAGTCCCAATGGAGATGAGGCACTTCTTACAGGCAGTAACCGGACAAGATTAGCATCACATCACTGATTTACAATACGCTTCATATTCTTAGCTATTTAACTACTAACTACTTAACATTTTTTTTACAATAAAAAAAAAAAGCCAGGCTTTACCCAATTACAGTGACAAAAGACAAACTTCTGCTAGTCAAAACATTTGCAAATACTTCTGAAATGCAACTTAAATATACGTTTTGGTACAGCTCTAAATTCACTCGGTTAAAAACTAAACAACAAAAAAAGTACACACTTGACACAACAGCCCACTGCCCTACTCCCAGTAAACAAGAACTGCTGGCTTGCTACCAGAGAGAGCAAATAGCACAGAAATAGCAACAGATCTGCTTACCCCACAAATAGAGCCAGCAAATTGAATGGAGAAATTTGTGTAATGCTTAATATGTATACTGACTGCTCCTGCTTTCATTTACACCACAGAGACTGTGTAGGTTGTAGCACACACTCCAAGTTTTCACACAAATTTTGTAGTATAATGGTAGCTAGGAAAAATGACGCAGTTATGGAGTCTTCCTTGCCTGAAGCATAGCAGTATTACTGGAATCACCATTTGTCTCAGAGAAATCAAATAGTACTGGGAGGAACCTACTGAGCCACAGAACATGCTTAGTGTATGAGAAGTTGTAGTCAATATTAACTTCTGTTTTATTTTCCCATTATAAATGCTGGCAAAGAACAGTGCTCAGCCTCTCTTCCTCTCCAGTGTATTTCTGTTTCAATATTTATATCAATATTAATTTCCCCTGCAGAGTTACTGTCATATCTAATGAGCAAACACATGCTATGTGACATGTCTTTTTATGCCCTTGATTTTTACATTATCTCTAATTAATTCAGATCACTAATAATATATTTTTAAGTGGTCACAATTAAAAAGCCATGTGCTGTAAGACTGCACAAAGTTAATATAACACAGAAACCCACATACCATGTTCCTGTTCCCTGTCACAAAAGAGCTGTCCAAGTCTTCCTTTCAAATTTTCATTTAGAAACCCCCTCAAAACTAAATAATGAAGCTTCACAAGATATGATTACAGTATTAGAAGGAGGGCAAATACGGCCTAGCTATTTAACTCTAAGCAGAGCATTTAATCTATGGTGATAAATTGGTTCTGCAGACATGCATCCTGAAAATGTCATCTTCTCTAAGACATTTATGGTTTAAACCAGTCAAGCACAGTACTTGGTACTAACAATTCCATACAAGAGCCCCCTAAATTATAATCCACAGTATTTTTAAACTCAGAAGATGAATCAGTCTTAAGTTAATTTCAGATATTTCTTTCCTTCTCATAATTTCAATTTCATATTAAATCGCAACTGAATTGCTCCCCATTTCTGTAAACCATCACAACAGTCAACATTTTTTAAGGAAGCTATTAAAGCACCGAAGAGCACAGTGCCTTTCAAAACAAAGAATACATAGACCAATCCTGGATTCACTAGTCATCTCTGTATTTGCAAATAATGTGGCCTAGCAGAAGACTTACAAAATGAAACAGTGGTGCACAGAACTTCATATCCACACTACATCCATTTGATAGTATTTTCATTTCAGATTAGCCCTTCTCTCATCCCATGGTCTGAATGTTCATTTGAAGTGTACTAGGTGTACTTCTGGAATGTGGTCTTAAGTTCAGTCTAACTCAAAAGGAACTCACTTTGTGTCTCTATGATCACTTCCATCATGTGAACCAAAGCACAGTAAGTGGTGATGATAAAATTTTTTTCAAAAGCACACTCCTGATTCAAAGTAAAGCACAAAAGGAGATGCACTCATTTAAGTCAATGGGAACTTTGTCATGCCTTTCAGTGAGAGAAAATTTACTCGATCCCTCCCTCCCTTTTTATTTTTTTTCCTCTGATCTTTCAGTTTAGGTTTAGTAAGACATGAAGAGTAAAAAAGAATTGATAAATACAGTGGAAGAATAGTGTGTTAAATAAAGGGAAATTTTGCTGGTGTCATTGTTTAGATTGCTTTAATTCACTCTGGCTTTTCTCATTCTCACAATCACGCACTTAGAACCAAAGGAATGGGATAAAGATGGTGATATTTCCTTGCCTATGCTCAGAAGTTCACTTTAGGGTCAAATTGCTGTGCCCAAGCTGATTACTCCTGAATGCAATGGGGTTCTCCAGAGGCTGAACAGTCTGCTTGTGTTCAGCTAGTTGTACTTCAGAGCTTTAAAGAATATGTCTATGATGGCAAAGGTAACATATATAAATCCATCAGCTCTTTAGGATCCTTTTGTCCCAAAATGCTTCCTCTCACTCTTGCTGATATAGAGAGGAAAGAAATGTGAGTGGAAGTAAGGTACCAGCACACTACAGTGCCCTGACTGAACATGAAAATCCAGTTGTTGCAGAAGGGGCTGTTTAAAAACCTCATACCCAGAAATGAGAACACTTTTTATTTTTTATTATGCCTCTCCATAATCTCCTGTAGAAGAATCTCCTTTATAAAATATATATTTTTCATTTTCTTTCAAACTGTTAAAGCTATTCATCTTGTGATTTATCATTTACATAGAAATGATTAGGTTATTATGCATACTTATTATGTGCCACAGAAATAACACATGAAATCCAAACATGTATTATAAAGATGGTGTGTATGACGTTAAACTAAGACACTTAATAAGCACTTAATATAGCCATAAAGCAAGTGGCAAAATGCTGAGCAGACTATAAACATTACCCAATCTTATAGCACAGTAACTTCTTACACATCTTTTCTATGAGTTAGATACCATTCCCCTCATATTTTTTACTGAAGTCATTGGAAGAAGTGGTAGCAGTTCCTAAGTGGAGGATGAATCCAGCACATCTATCCTTTCAGAAAGCATACACAGTACAAACTGCATTCCCAGCCACCAGCAGGTTTGGGAGGAAAAATAAAAGGGAACTGCCTTCTTTTTTGCCCCAGTTGTTAATAAAAGTGTAATGACTTTATACCTATTTAGTTCAGTAACCTCCCCATACAACTTTCCAAATAGAAATGTTTGTCCAAGTTTTGTTGGCTGACCCACCTTCTCAGAATCACTTACCCATATAAAGTTCTTCTGGTGCACTCTGTATTCACATCACTGGAAAAGGATAAGGCATCAAGCACAACAGAATCCGTGGTATGAGAACTGCTAGACCTAGTATAGATGTCACTTGATCACCTGTCTTCCCATCAAGAGAGTGTGGGCCTGAAAGCAGAGCAGGAGAAAGTGGTGTTTAAAATCGTAACCCAAAGACCAGAGGGGTCATATGCACTGCACAGTGTCTCTCTCATCTCAAACACAGGAATCCTTGGACCCTCAGCTCTGCAGCTCTCGCTTCCCCTTCCATATGAGAGAGAAGAAATGAACCTTTAGTTCCAGACTCTCCTCTCTGTTCTTGCTCAATAACCAAGGACCATTTTTTCCTTCCTTTGCCATTTGCCCATGCTGTTCCTACCCATTGCTGCATGGCTGTTTTTCCTCTAGATATTTCTTTTTGAAGCTTCTTTCACCTGTATCATACAACTACTCCACCTGCTGCCCACACTGTCTCTCACAGCAGCTGTGTCTAACTGGCTGCTTGGTCACAGCTGGAGGAGATAATTAGGTTCCACATTAAGCCTCTTCAGCTGCTGCTGAGTGGAAAGCATGCACTTCATCACATTTCATCCTGCCAGAATTACTGGTGGATCCTGTGCAAAGTGCATGGAAGGCCTGTGAACTACCTAGCCAAATTCTGCTAAGATATTCTGCAATTTCTTTTTAGTGCAAAATTAGATTAGATTTTGGCTTCACCCCTATGGCAGGCTGGAATTAGACTGCATTTTCTCTTTTCAATCCTTCTACACATCTCTCTCATACAAGCCACTTCTTTGGGCGCACCTGGGTGTCCAGAATCTTGCCTGCAACAATAGGTGCATACATAGTTTCTCTGATGCACCTGAAACAGCCTTCTCACAATGATAAACAAAACCCTAATTGTATAAAGCATCTCTTCTCTGGTTCTCATTTAGTAAATATGTGCACATGAGCCAAGGCTTTCCTGGGCAAAAGTTTAAACAGCTGAATACCCATGGCAGACAATTGTACTCTAGGTTAAATATTTCAGCAAATTTGCACCATTTAACCACAGCATTACTGCGAGAACTTATTTTAAGAAAAAAGCTTAGGAATGTTAAAAAGTCTGTTTACAGTTTAAGGCAGACTTTTAGGACAGCTCAGAAGTTGCATTTTTTCTATTTCCTTAAAATTCATAATATGAACTTGCATTCTTTTAGTACTTGACAGAGAAAAGTTTCATTGAGCTGCCGAGTTGTAAGGATACAAATTGTGTATTGTAATATCTTTTTCTGAGATCTTCCTATTCATAATTATGACAAACATCTTAAAATTATTCTAATATATGCATGCACCTTATTACAGATGCTTCCTTTTTCAAAAGTTGAGACAGCATAGCCAGTTTTAAGTTTTCTAAAAGCGGCAGAACATTGTAGCACTCATCTAGCCAAGACTGATCACTGAGAATAGGTTAATGATGTTTAAGAGAACATTTGAACAACCCTAATCCAGATGACATACCTGCTCTCAGCCAGCACATGTTTCTGCCAGCCTCTTCTAGAGCTCCTGTGGCAGTTAGGATTTTTTGTGTGTTCAAGAAGTGGAGGAAGAGTTAGCAGCACTTTTAAGACTATCAGTAACTCTCACATCTCAAGACTTAAGATGTTTTCAAGAGCTCTCTGGAAGGAGAGAGTTAAACAGTCACAAGGTCTCCATCTCCTTCGCCATTTCCAGCAATGCTGATTTAGAAACAATCACAAGACCTAGCACTTGTAGAATATATCCATGCTACCAGAACTGCTCAGGCAGTCTAAGGACTCCCTGCAGAAGATACGATGCATGGCAACTTACATAATACTGTGCAACACTGGCATTTTAATCCAAGCGTGACACTCATAGGGGCAGATGGATAAAGTATAAGACATCTTGAGTCATGTCTGCCTCTCACGTAACTTGTTATATACTAGGCACAAAAGAGGGCTTTCCTTCTGCGCTGTTGAATGGGTTGCTGAGCACAATTCAAAACAGTCTTGAGGCCAGAGTACATACAACCAGTCTGCCTAAGGACAGGGACAAGCGAGGGAGATACAAATCACATAAAGCCACATATGCGTTCCTACTCAGTTTTGTTGAAAATAACAGCGGATGACGTAAGAATCTTATTTGCAAGTATTAAAGCTGTACATATTTGCAAAACTGCAGGAGATCATCACTAAACAGATCCTCTGAAAAGCAAGAAGGAAAACGCAGTAGGCGACAGATTTCTGTTTTGAGGCAAAGAAAATGTCACCCTAGAAAGAATGGCCTTCAAAACTGAAAAACAAAATAATGGTAGTACCTATGAACTTCTGACACATTAAAATTTTCTGCTGAAAATTTAATGCTCCTAAACTGTGTTGTATTCATTAGAGAATTTACTTGAATTTTCTTCTCTTTCAGAAAATTGAGCACAACATGATCACCATTTTGCACACAGCAATATATATATTCAATTTTAAATAATTAATGCAAATTATCTGATATAGAAAATATCCAAACTCTTTAAAGCCACTGTTAGAAAAATTCCAGACAAAACTACCCTTTGAGCACTAAGAATTCTAATAAGACAAAAATAATCATGAAATTACTATTATGGGTGTTGTCACACTAATTGTAGTGAATTAAGTGCTTTAAGAAACACCTAAGAGAAACTGAGGATACCAGAGTAACATTCTATAAAACCAAAACAGAAAGCATGGTTATTAAAACCTTCCTGACTTGTTTCATGCAGAACTTTTTGAATCACGCTACCAAAGGTGTAATACTTTTGGAGTGCCCAAAGGCAGCGGAAGCACCTCTTTCATAAATGACATTTGGTATGGAACACTGGGTCAGAGGGAAGCACTTACTAGGAATGCTTGTGCTGCTACTATTTATTTCCACTATCAGAATCACATCAATGAATTAATAACAGCAGCCTAAAGAATCATAGCACCTTGAACCAACAGGAGGAAGCCACTAGAAAAAAATTATTCAATGACGTGTTATGTTTTGAAGATTACACTTTCTCCAACATGGTTTGTGCCTTATGCTTACTGGGACACCTGTCTTTGTAAAACGCTGAATTCTTCGTCAAGTGCTTTCCAGTAGCAGATCACAATCTACAAGAAAAGGTATCAGAGGTGCTTAAATATGTTCTAATATACAAGTAACTTATTTCCTCTGCTTTTATTTTTAAAGGATTCAAAATGGTTATCTCCTGGACAACTTCAGATAACTTCATACTATTTTCACACTAACTTCAGTGACTATGAACTCATGAAGAAACCAGAATAAGTAAAACCACCATCATTAAAAGGGCAGTTATTATATATAGTCAATAACCTTGTAACTATTACTTCATTTAATTTTTTCCCCAGGTGTGATACAAAATTATCCCACATCATAACAAACCAGTTGTACCAAATTATTCCAAGCAGCATCAATAACTTTTTTTTTTTAAATTCAGCCACAGAAATAATGCAGTTGACTTCTACTTCAGACAGGAGAAAAATGAAAGCTTAAACACTTTAGGACAGAGAAAAAGAAAAGAAAGCAGAAATAATGAAATCTTTTCTCGTGAATACATTTAAGGATTTCCTTTGTTCTAAAATAAAAGTTTTGTGGAAAGGAAATAGTTTAAAAATCGTAAGAATGATACTTATATTAATCTATTAGGATAAAATAATCTACTAAAGAGAACCCCAAATTTCAGTGTATGTTAAGAAACCAATCTCTGATGTATTACTCCTATTGTACTTGTCAAATAGGTTCCATTGTTGTTAAAGATAGTATAAATCATCTTTATTGAAACCCTGGATTCTGCAAATACAACAGTGATGTTATGCTTTTCTGAATATAATATAATATCATATAGCACAACAGAGAGCCTATCACAATGCTTACTAAGTAGTAAGCACATAGTTAGTTTAAGTAAAGGAAAGAAATCTAATTGGTATCATTCCACTTCCTGAAAAACACCAAGGGATTTCAGTGGTGTAGGCATCCTGTAGTCAATTAAAAATTCTAAGTATGGAATTTTTTTTTTCCTCAGCTCCTACCTCCTGTTTCAAAGGTTGAAGGCATTTATACATATTTTAAGAATGACTCCATGTATTAAGACAGTAATGAATCCCTACACAGGAAAAGAAGGCATGATTCTAATATTGCACTGAAAAAAAAGAATACAGGAAGTATAGCAGAGAATACAACCAGACTAATCACTATTATTTAAGTATTGCCATAGCAGTTCCATTAAGTAAACCTTTAACAGGACTGCTAAAGCAGTAAAACACTGTTTTGCATCGGAGCTATTGATGCAATAAGCTGCTTTATCTCCCAGTCCTGAAGTGTTTTTCTTTTTTGAAAATATATTCTTATCACCATAAAAATACTATATTAAGAACACATAACCTGAACTATAGCAGTCACTACTTATCATTCTAATTATCCCAAGATCATTTACTATTCATTGGGAGAAATGCAGTTCTGAAAAACCCATTTCAAAAAACATTGAAAAAGTCTTTTCCGTAGATATACCCTTAGCTTCTGATACTGGGCAACAGTGGAAGAGCATTACCTAAACATGACTGGTAAGAGAACAGTGATGAAAGGAAGAATTTTTATACCCTAGGTCATTAACAGCAAGAATCATGCACCTGATGTGAAAACTAACAGACAACCACATAGAGTGTATTAGGCATACAAATGGAACCTGATTATACAGCCCTTATATTCTCTAATTCAAAAATGTCTCAAAACCACACAAAAGCATTTCTGCATAATGGTTGAAAAATGAGTAAGTTTCCCCAGAACAGACTTTCTCCTCATATTTACAATTCAAAATACCTAATACAATGATTGTATAACATAACAGCTTGTATAAGCAATCCAATCCTATTCATTTTATAACAAGAGTTTGTATCTGCTAAAACAGGTAAGCCTTTACCTAAGTTTTTCAGTATTATATTCAGCTGATAACACAGCCAGCTTTTAAGGTGGGGGAAAACAAGAGAAATACCTTATGTGCTTAAACAGCACACAAAAATGGAAAGGTATTCAAATTAGACCACAAAGTCCAATTTCTATTCAGGAGTACCATGTGACACAATCCACATAAAGCACAACTTTTCTTATTTTAGAATTACAATATACAGTATCTTTTCTTATAGTCTAAACTATAAGGAATTTGACAAAGAGTTCTACTATTTGGTGAACTATGTACCTGTAGCACTACTATGTAATACCAAAGGACAAGAAACAATTTTATGAAGACAAAGGTGAAACAATTGCTGAAAATGTTATTAAAATTTAAAATTATTTATTCCTTGTCATTAACAGTGTCCTTGTAGAAATATAAAGTTATAAAGTTAAATCTGTTTCTGTGTATTGATTTGATCCCTTTCCTCTAAATATTTAAAAAATATTCCCCCCCCCCAAGTAGATAGAGCTGCTAAGTAGCAGGATTGCTCCCTTTGACAACTGTGCTACCTTAGACATCACCTTATCCTTCTGAAACACTTCCGAAACGCTGCTTACGCATTGAGCTACATCAAGTAACATCGGCCCCAGTTGGAAATGATAACGACTATGATACACAATAAGGTGTGTTACCCCCTCTGCAATACCAGGGGTGCTTTGTCTCAGGTGTTTTCTGAAAGGTTAGAAAAAAAAGGAAAAGGGGAAGGGAGCTATCCTTTAAATGAGACTTATTTCCTCCTTTAGCGACTATCTGCCAAGAGTGCTCAGATTCACCTTGTATTTAGTTAAAAACCAGGCTAATAAAGACGACGTCCCTCTCTCCTCCTCACTTTCCAACGGCAGGAGCGACAGGGAGGCGGTGATACTTCCTCGCTGCTTCGGGCGGGGGGAAGCTCAGAGCCGTTCCGTCCCCTGTGGAGAGGGCCCCCCCCGCCCCCTTCAGCAGCGCGCGCGCCGAAGGGCCGTTAACGCCCGTTTCAAAAACAAACAAACACAACCGCCGCGAGGGCGCGCGCGGGCCGGCCTCGCGACAGGTCGGCGCCGGCGGGGGGGGGGGCAGAGGAGGGCAGGTGGGTGGGTCACGCGCCCCGGGGGCGCGCGGGAGGCGCCGCGCTCTGTGTGCCGCCCCCCCCCCCCGTCTCCCCTGACTGGACTGAGATGGAAGCCGGTCGCAACCTGCTACACCTGCTGTGACAGGGTTACACGTCACACCCTCGGCTGACTGTGGGAAGCGGTTCATTCCAATTTACTATCCTGCTTTACTAGGGAAAACGCTTCTGCTCAGGGGTGCCCAAGGGGAAGACCGCGTACTGAAAACGGAGGTAGCACCTGCCACAGACACTCTGTGGAACACAGCCATTACCAGCGGTTTCCACGTCCTTTGTAGCTTCAAAGGCTGGACTGATAACAAGCCAGTGAAGAAACAATAGTCTTTGTTCAGATTTTTTTAATACCTGACGGGAACGATATAATCACTTTTCAGCTGTTAGCTTGTGTTTCTCATTGCATCTAATACAGCGCTTCCGACACGTACGCTGCTAGAATGTCACTAAAATGTAGACAAAAATTAGTATGCAATCAAACCATTCTTTTGTAGACCACTGTCTGGGTTAAATACATTATCTGACCTTCCAGATTCAAAATCTGTGGAGTTTGCAAGACCTAGAACACTATTTTAAAAGAACTCCCATATACATATACCTGTAGTTATTTATATTTAAGCATCGGTATAAAACTGGACAGCTATTCGAATGCTACCTGTATAGCAGCTGTAGGTTTTTTCTAACCTATTTCTTTCCCATTTGAAATTATAACCTATCTCGTTTGAAATTTTAGCCTAAAAAATCCAAAAGAATTCGGGTTTTAAATAGCTTGTAATCTCTTTAGTGCCTTTCAACATTTCTGTATTTCCCAAACCCTCAGCCTCCTGCCAGAGCTGTAGGGTATTGTATGTAGCCATACATAATGTACAGAACGCGTGGCTGGTCTAGCTGTAACAGCTCACAAGGGCTCTCTCTGCACCTTAGGAGAACCAAGCAGAAAAATTCCAGCATCTATTACTGTGTAGAGCATCTAATTACACTGAGATGGTAAACTAAGATAATGTTTGACCAAATATTGGATGATATAATCACAAACAAAATGTGGAATTTTTAGTCGCTGATAATTTGTGAGTACAAATATCTGTAGAAGAGAGGAAGAAAAAGGGCTGAAAAAGATGACTTAAATTTAATTCTTCCAGCTGGAAAAAAAGAAAATCCCTAAATCCCTGACTGAACAGGATAGTGGAGTCAAAGCATCTAAGACCTAAATTACCTTGCCAACCTAGATACGTAATGAGATTCTGGCCTCGCTGAAACTTAATGGCCAAGTATCTGCTGAGTTGCAACAGGACACAGTTTCCCCTGCAAAGTACTGGCAGCTCTCCCATCCTGTTTGCAATTAGGAATACTAATGTACAGTGAGGAATACCATTCATGCATTTTTTACATGATGGGGCTTTAGCTGGGTGAGCACCTCTGGAAATGCATCTGTAAATATCTGTGGTGATGATATATGGATGCCCCATACACTTGTTTCACCTTACATGGTAGCTAGGTAGTCACTGATTGCATTGTCCCTGTGCCTGAATTCCTCTCCCAGCAGCTCGTTCATCTCACTCATGCTCTGCTCAACATGGAGCACAGGTAACTGCAGCACAACTGGAATCATAATGAAGACTATAATGCTATTTACAGACTCTTTATAACATTATCACATCCAATTTCCTTCCAATATTTCATGGCCATCAAGCATGTAATAAAACTAAAAGAGAATGGTCCAGATACCTACAAGGATTTAGAAAGGATTTAAGTGCTACAAAGGTTCTTCTTAACAAAAGCGAAAATCATTAACTGCCTCTGCCCCCTCCCCTCAAATCCAAATGAGCAGCCTCATGACTTCAGGATGCCTAATTTCAAATGTTGCTCTTAATTTAAA
Source organism: Buteo buteo (assembly GCF_964188355.1). NCBI lineage: Eukaryota > Metazoa > Chordata > Aves > Accipitriformes > Accipitridae > Buteo > Buteo buteo. Next base: position 28,092,531 of record NC_134174.1, on the reverse strand, counting down.
GGCTTTGCATATGCATTAAAAGCTCCCCGGACAGTTCTGCTTCCACCCATGCTCAGAAGTTTTGACATCTTGAGAGCTAAGCAGTCCGCTGGTGATTTTATGGATGACTAATAGAGGTCAGAGGGTTTATGCATTAGCACTCCCTGTAGCAAGGAACTGACACCCCTCACCCCCATTCTTTTTCTTCTCTAATGAGCTGAGAGGAATCCTGCACAGTCTCAGGCTTTTACCTCAGCCAACCACAACTTAAATAAACAGGTACTTTCTTTGGCTCCAGCAAAGGGTGTACTTTTACTTATTCCAAACCAGCTTCCATCTTAATGGTTCAGGCTCTCCACAGCAGGTGGCTCAATATACTGTCCCACAGAGAAAGGAAATGCAAATCTCAGTTTTCAGTCTTGCTAAATGATTTACAAGCTATATAAAAGGGAGTTCAATAATCACTAATTCTTCATTGTTTGCATTGTTCTACTCTTTAAAAGTGTGGGGTAGGGCATTTTGTTTGTGCATCTTTGTGCTAGAAGATTCACAGCCACATCTGTTTTCACAGGCTGAACTACTGCACTGAACAGGGAGGGCTAAAACCACCCCTGGGCCTCAGCTACCCCCTTAGCCTCAGCTACTTCCATTTTGGCTAGGCCAAAGCAGCTCTGATTGAGCCTGTTCGCCTTACACAGCTTTATGTGCAGTTCCCGAGTCATTCCAGATTGTACCCCTCTTCACAGGGAATCAAAATGTCTGGTATAGATCCTGCATTTTATATTCCAAGGACTAGAAGGCTAAAATTTAGACACTGCAGTACTCCAGTTTGATTTTAGGACACAGTTCCCTTTTCCTTTCATTTTTGATGAAGTATTTTCTTGTGGAAATGTACTAAGCAACTAAAGGGGAGAATGTTTCATGTCTTTTCCTTGTCAACTGAGACCGTTGCTTACTAGTAATTTTATTATTCTCCGTATTGGTTAATTAAGCCTAATCTCCTATCTGCCCTATCTTTCTGTGCAAAACTCTTGTACTAAAAGATGGCAAATCTCTTTTTCAGAGGCTTTATCATTTCAGAAGAAATATCATCTACACCACACATCATGGAATCTTCCTTCTAACTACAGGTACAAAACCATGGAAAAATTCCTTAAGAGCAGAAAGTAATGCAAGAACAAATGAAGGTTACTTTGGGAGACTCAGACTAAATGACTTTATGTATGTTCAACTCTTGGCCTCTGAACACTCGTTTACAGCACTTTTTAGAATAAACTCAAGTATGTAAACAGAATAATACAATTTTATACCTGTAAGAAAAATCAATTCAAAAGACAAGTAAATCTTACTTCAATTGCAATTTCTTGCTTGTTGTTTCTATTACAGAACCATTGTGAGGTAATTAAAAAAAAAATCCACCTGTCTTGAAATTTTATATCAAAATAAAACGTTAGATATTATTAAAAATTTATAAAATAACCAACTGCTGAGGATCACTTTGGAATGCCTTTGCACATGCCAATTCCTGTTCTCTTTCTCTTGTTAGAGAAACAACCTTTGCTGTTCACAAAATTTAAATGTTTGGGTAGTTTATAGGGAGATGGAAGAGGATACCATTTCCAGGTATCCTCTGTAGAACAAAAAATATTTCTGTAATACTAAGTAAACAACCGAACCATACATTAATAATGTGCTTAAGTGCCAAAAACTGTCTGCCAGTGTGCTGTCTCCTCAGCAGAACTGAGCAATAACAGTTTCCTGAATTCTTGGGATACTTTCTAAAGGATGTAAGAATGAATATTTCAAAAGTGCTCAGTGCATCGTCATCTCTGATTACATGAGATAAATCACAAGATACATCTAAACAGACTGTATTACAATTTATAACTTACACAAACTTTTTGTGATTGAAATTTTCAACACACTGAAAAGAAAACCTTGAAAACAAGCAGTTCTGCAAAATCCCCAAATACAGGGAGTCTGTTTTGCTGCTGTGCAAAGTAGCCTGCTTATTCTTCGGTACCAGCCCCAGGAACATCACCCCAGCATAGAGAACAGAAATGAGAAAGGCAGGCTTTTTAGCCTAGTTCTGGCTGCAGTGTTCGTATGCTGTTGTCTTGGTTAATAAAGTGAGGAGGCAGACCCAGAATCTGCAAAATACTGAAGCATTTACACAAGTGTAACTTGCACAAATATAGTTTAGAAAACCCTTTTTTTATCCATGGTTTATCTTACTAGTAATTTCTTACTCATCCCTTACTACTGCTTTATAGTTCTGAATCTCTCCTAGAGATCTAAACCAGATTTTTACACCCTTGAAATGAAATGGACACCAATATCAGGAAACAGCTCCAGAGTCAGGGTTAGATCCTTAGCTGAAACAAACTAACATGTCTTTTAACTTTAACAAAACTATATATATTTACATCTGTTGAGATGCTATTGTAGAACTTTTTCCTCACCCTTTTCCAGTATTTTCCTTTTTTTAAAAATACTAAATGTTTCTTTTTTGAAAATGCATACAAACTAACTCTGCATGGTGCCTACCTGGCCACCAAGCTGGCAGTTCACACCTTTTCCTTTGCAGCCAGAAACCATAACTCATTAATATTTTTGCAACCAACTCTTGCTGTTTTATCCAGGCTAACTGACAGCAGAAATACCAGCTTGATTGAACAGTTGGGTAAGCTAGCAGTAGAGGGTGCAAGATTCAGGTCTTGCAAGAAACAGTGAGCTGACAGGGCTCTGGAATACAGGGGGAAGATGGGATGCATAAAAGTTCTGGCATGAACTCTATAGGAACCTTTATCCCATGTTTTTTTCTTTTCTGCTTTGGACTTTGCTTAAAGAAATTTAAGTGTTCACTATGACCATGAAGTAAGTGTGCTAACCACCAGGCTCAAAAACCTATTGCTGTGACCCTGTCCCATTGCAGGTAACTCTCCCCGCTCAAGAGTCTACTATATTTCAATTAACTCCTTCCCATTACCATTACTTGTGCCTCCTCAAATCACTTTCTGTAATTTCTCCTGTCAGCTTAAAGCTGATAATTTTAAATTATCTGTAGAGATCGTATTGATGTGCCATATAACAGACCTCCTACCCAAAACATCTCCATTTAGATTTGTCATTTCTCCAAAATTCAGGATACGAATATGTTTGCCAAGCTTCATCACTTCTGGCTGCAGGCTGAAGTGCTGGTGCTCAGGAACTGTTTCCTCTGATGCCTAACAGGAGCTTCTCCTGTGTAAAAAATTCTTAACCAGGCGATTTGTGAATTAAACTGGCCAGTAGTACACCTTTTAAATTCCCACTTATTATAATTGCTTGTTGCTACTAGCCCAGTTGAAATCAATATGATACCAACTAATTTAATTTGTATTGAAGTAAAAACTGCCTTTCATTCATCTGTAATAAAAACACAGGTGGTGGAAAAAACAGTCCTCTGAATAGACCACATTTCTTTTCATTAAAATGTTCCGCATCTGAATTCTGACCCCCAGCTACATGATCATGTAATGAAAACCACTGCATACTGCAGGCTCATTTAGCCTTGCTTGATAGTCACATCATTACTGCTGCCTTTGCAATAGACACAAATACTGCCAAATGCACAGAGAAAATGGTGTCTTAAAGTTAACATGAACCTACAGGCAAAAACTGCCACAGAACCATGCTCTAAAGTAAGTGACATTGCCTCCAGGTGTCCTTCAGGGACATTATGCAAAAGGGAGGTAGAGAGCAGGAAAGGAAAGTTCCTTTCCAGGTAAAGAAGGTCCCTGAAGTTCTCATGAGCATAATGGTCCTGACAAACATTTTCATGAACACCACTTTCACTCATGTCATAAAGGCCTTTGCTAAGCTTAAGAATAAAAAGCTGTGGATGTGGCTGTATTGTCCAAGGATTTATCTTCAAAGAGCTGAAATGCTGATGATAATCTCAGCAGAACATCAAAATAGCAACCCCTGAGGTTGCTGCAGCCGGTGGAAATGTAATTAGCAGTCTCCAAACACCATGTATTTCAGTTATATAGTAGGTTTTTTACCACATTACTTGCCATGGAAAATGTTCCAGTTCTAAGAGAGGAAAAATTAACTACCAGCTCACTTCCTATTGGTAGCAGCTTGTTTTCAAGAAACCCATACCAGAAACCCCATATTAATTGGTCTGAGGCATGAACATCGATAAATGGTAATATTTCTATTTCAAATAATATGCATTAGACATTCTACTTTTCTTAGGTTGACACCAGCAGCGCTTTGTCTTAGAACTGAAATAACATTCTTAGAGTTATTTAAAGCACACATTTTGGGGACAAAACCACAAACAGTTCTTAGGGAGACTGTAAGGTAAGAAAATGGATTGCTATCATGACACTAATAAGTCACATTCACATTTATTTCACAGCCCTTTCATTTCTGTCCCTAAGGGAAAAATGTATTCTGATATAGAGTTAGGAACATGTACTTTTAATAAACTTAAATCTCTCAGAGCTGTTGGGATGGAGCTTTTTGTTTTAAGGCATTATGAACCACTGTCAGAGAGAAGGTGGTGAGAAGGTTTGACTGAGGGCAGCCTGTGAATCTGAACTGCACTGTGACCGGGTCCAGCAGAGAAAATTACAGTTGAACTTGCTTTTGGAATATTTAAACTTACACCAACTGTGTGAGAATAGGACATGTTCCTTTTCCACTCCACCACAGGGCACTCCTAAAACTCTGGGGTGTATCTGCCAAAAGATGTTAGGCACTTACATCCATCGACAGTATCTGAACAGGAAATGGATGCCTATGTCCCTTAAGGCACTTTCGCAATCCTCAACTGTAAGAAGTTATGTCTTTAATCATTCTCAGCTCATCTCTATGTTTCCCCAGTTTTCAAACTTCTGCAGTCAAGGACTGTGATTTCAGGAGATGATAGATGCTTACAGGTACCACAAAGATGGTATCTAACCAGAGTGGAAGTCCACCAGTCACCCTAACTCCTTCTTAACCATGTAATTACATTTTAAAGTGGAGAATACTAGAAAAGAAAACACCTTCTTTAATATTATTTTTTCTTTCCCTGTAGTCAGACAGGTTACATAAGCCAGTTATGAAACAGAGCTGGGAACTGAGATTTTCAATGGACTTTAGAAGAGTTAAGTGAGTAAAAAGTGGATTTTGATTTTGAAAAGAAAAAGCCCACATTTCATTAACATTTTTCCCATTAATCTCAATTCTTGTTCATTACTGAGCCCCCCCCAAATTCATCTGTAAACTTCTGGTATTATTGAGGAATCAGCTCAGTGAAAATCTCCTTGGAACTGCACAGAAATTCCCCATCACCTGTTGTGTAAATCTTTGACTGTATTTCTGTATGTGAAACTAAAAATATTACTTATAATTTCATTTTACTTCTTCAGTGCCTTCATAGTTTCCAGTCACAAAACCCCAGGAGTTATTTATTCTATTCCCTTGCCAGATGCCTAAATTTATTTAAGTCATTCTGACACATCTGTGTCTAATGTGTTCTTAAGTATCTCCGATACTAGAGATTGTACAGCTTTCTCAGGCAACCCATTTTCATGCTTTCTGCTACAAACAGTTTCTAACAAATAAACTGAATTTTTTTTTTTCTGAAATTCAAGCTCATTGCTTCTTATCTACTTAATCATGGACAAAGAAAATAGGTTAAGTTACATGAAATTATGTCACAGGTTATTTATCGCAGACCTTCTCTGGTGAGTTTCTCTCTTTGTCATGACTTTTTGTCCTGCAATTGTCAATGCTAAACATTTTTTTTTTTTTTAAACATTGCAGATTTTAATGTGATAATGTACAGCTTCAGATTTGAAAATCCTAAGCATTGAGGAAAAAAAATACCTTTTTGCCCTGTATAAGGATACATATATTTAAGTAAAATAACATTAGACTAAAGCAAAAAATGTTATTAGTAAATTAAACAGTGTATGTAAGAACTGAAAGTGTATCTAAATAAGCTTGTAAGACATTCTTTCAGAACAACTGCTATAATGTGATGATGTCCCTTCAAGTAAATGAAATACTAGTAATTATAATATACCTATAAAGCTTCATTGTCTGTAAACGCTCATAGCTTAGGGTTTTTTTTGCTAGGAAGACTTCTTTTGTTATTATTTTAACTACAGATCATCTGATTTTTAACCTGGATTCATGACATAACCACAGTGATTGACAAACTAGCTTCATTCGGATGTGGCCAGATGGGAGCCAGGATAACGTGTCACCACTAGCGAGTTTGCTTCCTAACAGACTGTGCATGGCAGCATGTGTCCTAGCTTTGGCATAGTGCTGCGGCTCTTTCCCATTATGTGCCTTGATACATCATCTATACCTCCCAGCATGTAACAGAACATGACTGTGTCACACACTGGAAATGAAGATTTACCTGAGGACTGCAGTAGTGTAGTACATTGAATCTGGGCAGGGGCTATCGACAGAACGGCACATCGCAAGAAATTCCATAACATCACAGAAACAAGTTTTATATTAATGCTATTGTATAATTAGTGTCAATTTTATCATAACAAATACTAAACACATTAAATCACATATATTATAAAAGGTGACAAATATGCAAATAACAGTATTCCATCAAACTGAATTCCAGCTCTTACAAAAGCATTGTAAGTAACAGCAGGTAACAGTATCCTCTAATGCTAAAGTTCTTCAACTTTCATATTATTTAGAGTCCATTTATAACTATTCAACATTTCTCAAAAATATAAGGATTTTGCATAAAGCCTTGCTAAGTCATAAATCTGTCCCAGACTGACTTTTTAAAAACTTGGGCAAAATTACTCAGGCATTTATAACATAGCTGAGGAAAATAATGGTTGCCTCCACCACCACATCCCAAAGATTAAAAAAATGCTGACTTTATATGAAAAGTGTTCTTATTCTTACCTTGTTGAACAAAGACTTGAAAGAAGCTTGTCCTTTCTGTCACAGCCATCTTTTTTCCATTTCCTTGAATAGGACAGTGTCAACATATCTCTGTTAGGACAGAACAAAGAGTAAATACACAGACTGGACAAAAAACTCAGAAGACTATCTGAAGGCTACAGTTTAAAAGGCAGGAAGAGTAGAAGTGTCATTAAAAATCCATAGTGGGGCTGGCTTGCATAGTCCTCATGAGGAAGAAGGGACTAGCATCAGGAGTCTGTCAAAAAGGATTCATTGTGAGGCAGGATGGAAAGATGGTGCAGAAGGAATCTAAAGCTTGAAGGACACAGGCAGAGCATTGTCTATTCATTGTACAAACTCCCTTCGCAGCTTGTAACTTAACCCAACTTCCACCCTCTGTGCCAGCAATTATCTATGAAACCTAAGAGTAAAGTGTCCTCAGTCCTCCTGGAATTGCTGCAGGTACAGAGTAATCCCCAGCAGCAACATCTCAGCAATGCAGATAGCACAGGCATGTAAGGGAGAGTCAAAAGTTTTCACTGTGTGCAGTGCTAGGACCATGAGGGTCTGAAAGTTTGACTCTCGTGTGGCGTTATTTTTTCAGTTTGTTCTTGAAAAAGTTATGAGAAACCCTTCAAACATTAAAAAAGTTATTAAACTTACAACAAAAAACTCTAAACCAGTAGGAACTGTTAAGACTAAGGCTGCCTTTAAAATCTATATCTTTTATATATTATAATAGCATAGTCAATGTAAGATCACACACTCATTGGGGATTACATATCATTAAATCTCTGCAATACGTTCTGTCATAAAACATGGCTGACAGCACTGATCTCCCGAGCAATGAGCGAAGCACATGCCTTGTGCAAAAATAATGTATGGTTATGAGGTTGAGCATAGTATCAGACTGCAAATGGAAAAGGAGCTAAATTGTTATCATAATTATGGAAGTTTCTATCTTTTGAGTATTTGATTTGCAGTCTAAATATCACTGGTTTTCTGTATTTGTGTGTAACGTACTAAGCAAACACTAAGCAAGTGTTTCGTTCAGCCATGTTTGCCAGTTTTACTAATCAGTTATGAATAATTGAAGGAAAGAGTTTCTGTTTCTATCATAGAAAAATTGGGCAAGTTGTAGCAAAGCATTTTCAACATCTTACATGACCTTAAATGACTTCTCACGAACAAGGCATATGATGCATGTTCTACAGTGTACTGCAATCTCAGTTTTGGTTGTGCAAACTATCTGGCAAATACTTGTTAATAGCTGATACTTTGTAGCATTCAGAATCTGTTTACAAACAATTGACTTACAGGGAAAAGGACTACCTTTGGAGATTCACTTGCAAAAAGTATTTTGGCAAGATCTAGCCAGTACAGGCATAGCTGTAACAGTCATTTAAGAAGTCCCACAAATGGAGACACTTGACAGAAGCAGCGTACACAGCAGAGAAAAGTAACTGGGAGGAAAGAGAAAAAAATGTGCAAGTCAGGAAAGCCTGGTGTGTTCCAAGACCCCTTTTTATGGCTATCAGTTCCAATATCAGTGATCAAACAGCTGCAACAGAAGGTTAATTTGACCCATGTTTACTTCAATAGGATATTGTTTTAGCTATATTTCACAACAAAATGTTTTACATTTATTTCTGTGAAGGTTCTAATAAACTGATTTAAAGGACTCTCTGCAGTGTCTTCATGCTACAAGCTTATCTCTTTCGATTCTCAGAATATTAATTAGCAGCTGCATATAGTAGTATTACTGAAATCAAGTTTGGAACTGCTAGACAGCATGAATAACTATTCTGATTTGCCTGGGCTTTACAGATCAGGTTTTATTCACTGCAATCAATTGTCCAATCAATGTGATCCATGTCTACTGTACATAAAGGGGAAAGTATGAAGTGTTTTTATTGCAATACACTTTATTGCTCCTGTAATTGAATTTTACAGGATGCTCAGCCAGAAGAGTTGGAAGCAAAGTATTCTGCAGTCAAAACACATTCCTCTAAATACTAGTGATCCTTTAAACCATATATGTCCAATTTTCCAAAGCCAAGTAATCACTTAATCCCCTCCTCTGTACTAGTTTAGCACATGCTGTCTGATACCATCCTGTTGTTTGCAAAAACAAATATGAATGAATACCAACACTAAATTCTGGGTTGTAAAGATTTATACACAAGCAGCACCAGTAAGAAATTCTATTATTCCACAAAGCTGAAACTGAAATAAATCATAAGCTTCAACATAAGGAAGGAAACATAATTCAGCCTACTAGTCATGTTATAGGAATAAAGTCTTGGAATTAGGTTATAATCCACAAAAGATTTGTTCTACCCTGATTTACAAGAGAATGCTGTACAATATATTTATGCTCTATTCTAAGAAATTCAGATCAAGACACTAAGTCACTGTTCCGTTTTGGTTTTAGCATCACCAAAAATAAAGACTTTGAATTAAGACCTCAGAAGATACTAGTTTATCAAAACCAGTAAGATTTTTAAGATTACTCCTTGTCTGTGCAGGCAATAGCTTTTTTGGTTGGGTTTGTTGGGGTTTTTTTTGAGAAATTAAAGTCTATATCTAAACCATTCCAATAAATACTTGTCCAAGAGTTGCACCTATATAGGTGGCCATTAATTTGGAAAATAGGTGGTGTCTATGCTTGAAGAACCACAATATCCCAATGGTCTGCCAAAACAGTCATTAATTATCTGATGACCATAAACCAGAGACTACTGAGAAACCGATAGACAGGTACTTTACAGCATACAGAAGTATTTGAAACACAAAGCATAGAAAATAGAACTAAATACAACTCAAGTCTTGCGAGTCTGAGAAAAATTTCAAAGAATGTGGAAGTTCCTACTAAGAAAATCAGAAAGTACATCATCAAGAAAATGCTGAAAATCCACTCTGTGAAAAAGGAGAAAAAAGGGAAAGGTATATTATGGGGAAGGAGGAGAGTAGTAAAAAAAAAATATGACAAGTGTGGCAAACATTTGATGCTGCAAATAGATCCTCTATCTTTGTGACTTTTTTAATACTGTGTTACATTACACGCTTATTCCCATCTGCAGAAGCTCTATAATTTCACTACAGAGCTGGTGCAACCTAACCTTTGCCATTTGCCTTTGTCAACTCCCATCACTGGATTTCAGTAGGTTTCTATTCTTATATGCTTAGTAAATGCAGTAAATGGGTGTTTATAAAAGCTTTGAGTAGTATTTTAGAGCAATAGGCATTGTTATTTAAGACTACTGATTTTATGTCAATTCTATATTCGATTCACTGTCACTTTTCTCTTCTAAGTTATTATTAATATTATTATGCTTTATTGCCATCATGTCTGTGAGCTCTGAATGTCTCAGGGCCTTGTTACATTAGGCAGCAGAAGCATATAGTGGAAAGGTAGTCTTTACTACACATATTATACCAAATCAGATGCGATGGAGTATCACATATAATACCATATACTGAGTTCAGGTGCTTTAAAAAAAAAACAACAAAAAACAAACAAACAAAACAAAAAAAACCCCCACAAACCAAGCCAAAAAAAAAAAAAAAAATCCCACCCACATAAACCTTCCCAAAACCCAACAACACCCCAAACACAAAAATAACTAGAGTTCAAAAACCCCAAAAAAACAAAAAATCAATTGGTGGATGAAAACATTTCAAAGAAAAAGTATTCACATATAGGGAGTTTTGTTAGCTATTACAAGAATTAAAAAGACACAAGTTTCTCTGCTTAAGAGCAGATGACATGAAAAGCAATGAATAATTTATATCCGACAGCAAAGGTATTTCTCATCTTATTAGCAATGGAAATATTCTTTTGGTGATCATAATTTATTGACAAGTACAGTGACTTAGAAATAGCAAGGATCTATACATGCAAAAATAATTTTTTTACGGAACAAGTGGAAAGAAAATACCATTAGAAAGCCTGTTTTGTTTTTTTCTTCTCACGGCTAGAAATATAAGAATTTAACTGTAGTGCATATACAACAAAAACTAAGCAAAAGTAAAACCACAATTCAGTGGTATGGATGTTAAAAAAAAAAAAGAGGAATGTAATCTATTCATCTTTCCTTTCACAAATCAAATGGAAAAAAACCTTGTAACGTTAAGTCTTGTTAGGTTTTTTTTGATGATGCTGTCACTTATGTTCAAAAACTGCCGATGTTGCAATATCCACCATTCACTTCAATGAAGTAAATGGGATTGAGGAGCTACCACGGAACAGGATTTTATATAGCATTCATGAAAAAAGACTTTATTCAGATGTAGCCAGTCTAATATCATGATCCACATTTCTTGTCCTTTGATCAACCATTAAAGATCACTGGGAAAACCAAACCCAGGTTGTAAATACTGAGCAATCAAGAGAAAATAAGAACTTCCTAGCTTTGCTGCAGGTAGTCAACCCTATACACCAGCAAAGTGACTGCTCAGTGCTCCAGAGCTCTCTTGAAATAGTTATTGCCACTCACTTTTGTTATTAAAATGTCAGCATCAGACTTCAAGCATCTTAAAGATATTTCACAGTCAGTTAAGAGCTTGGCGATTTAGATAATGTTTTAAAGACCATTAAAGGTTCCTAGTTTTTCTCTTCAGTGCCTCTGTTTTACAGATATAGAGTGGCTTGAGAATATTTAAGCACTTAGCAATAACTTAGACCTTTCAAGAAAGAAATACTAATTAAAATACAGCTAACAAAACTATCTTAGGTTTGGCTCTTAAGCAGGTCCTTTTCTCATTGTATCATAAATCTGGCCTAAAAGCATGTTGAACACACAAAGCTTTGCTCAGAATTTAATCAGAGAATGGACTTCTTCTGGAGAGATTGCTAAATGCATCTGACGTTTTAATTTCCAATTTTTCTCCCTGCATTACCTTTAGACTGGTTTTGTATTTGTAAAGCCCTAAGTTCTCTTTGAAGAATAAGGACAAATTTCCTGTAAAATTTCAAGACAACTGGTCAAGTGTCCAAAAAATGTTAATTAACAATTTTTTTTTCCTTTTTGAAATTTTCAGTCTATAATAGACTTGTTTACCTTCTTTATAGCAGAAAAGCTTTGACTCAGAATTGTGCTTTAACTGGGGAAAATGGGATGAAACTTCACCATAATATGTAAATACAGAGGGAGCTGAATCAAACATGCACACAGATTTCCATGAAACACTAGTTTTAGTTCACTACACACCATGAAACATTGCTGCATAGGAAGTCATGGGAGAAAGGATTTTTTCTCAAATACAGTGCCACTTCTCACGTATACCAGGATGTACACAAAAGATGGAAGGACCATGAAAAATATTCCTACTGGTTTTTTTCCTTCCTTGTCCAAAATGCCATTAAAAATACAAAGACGGTTTTCTCTCTTTTTGTATGTATAGTTATGGGACATAATTTAAATAGTCCATTAGCATATAAAGCTGAAGACTGTTGGAAAAAAATAAAGCACTACTTCTATTCTGGACCTGTATTGCATGCGTGTACATGATATTCACACACCGGGGTTAAATCTGTATAATTAAGAATAGAATGAAACATCCCATATTTACCACTTAACTGAAACCTCAGCAAAAAATACCACGTTACATCCACTTTGCAATAAGGTACCTCTTCCACTGAAACAGCAATGTAACAACATCCATTCTGAGGACCGCTCTGCTGTTTTGGAATACATGCAGTTAGGGTAGAAGAACAAAGCTTTTCTATCATACTACGTATGGAAACATTTGAGCCATGAAATCAAAACAAAAATTTGTAACTAAATTATAATATGCCTGGAACTTCCTTCATGGAATAGCACTCACTAAAAGCAATAAAGAAAGAAGTAGGACCTAAAACTGGATGCATGTGTATGGGAGAAAATTTTTCCAGTGCATGCATTTTTTTAAATTTACATATTTTCAATTTGATTTAATATCTAGACATGAGAAATAATAGCATTCTTTGTGTGTTTAAATGCACCTTGTTGCTCCATTAATGATGGAAACAGCACAACAGTCCTCCTGCCCCTCTCCCATGGAAAACTTCTTAGATGCAAATGCTTTTCCAGAAAACCAAACTACTACAGATGGCATTTTACAAATTATCACATATTATCTCTTTCATTTTACTCATATTTTTGTATGTTATTAATACTAATTTAAAAAAACAACTTTTGCTTCTTAGCTTAGAATAATAACTTATTCTGAAGCAGTTTCATTTCAACAGAAAAATTTGAAAGCTGAGATAGAAAACATGTTTTCGTACTTAAAACACTATCTAGCTAATCTTGGAAGAAAAAATTAGTTGCTTCACCTGTCTCTGTAAAACCGTTTAAAAAAATATATCCTCCCTCCAAGCAGGTAGTTAAGTATAAGAGAAACACAGCCTGTTATGAATAATTCTATTTAAAAATGAAAATACTTTGCTGTTTTCACTTACCGTTTTTCTCTTGTAATTTCAGCTAACACACTTCCTCATTACCACGTCTTTCACTTGTAGTACCAAAGTGTAATAATTTCTCCTAGTAATTCTTGACTATAATTATATTTTATCACAAGATAATGTTAACATAAGGAATGCAACCTCCTTTAATAACCATTTCCAATAATTACAACTGTAGGCTTTAAGAATACTAAAACATGCATTTTATTCTCACTGAAACGAATGGGATTTAAATCTCCTAAACAAGGACTGATTTAAAACATGCATAAAAAACGTTCCTAAATTGGAGCACACTGCAATTCAAACTGTATGCTGAGTCTAATCAGTAAGCAGGTTAAATAGCACAGGATAGCAGAGGAACATAGCTTAATCCTAGAATGGGTTGGGTTGGAAGGGACCTTAAAAGCTCACCTAGTTTCAACCCCCCTGCTGTGGGCAGGGGCACCTTCCACTAGACCAGGTTGCTCAAACCCCCATCCAATCTGGCCTTGAACACTTCCAGCAAGGATGGGGCATCCACAGTCTCTCTGGGCAACCTGTTCCGGTGCCTCACCGCCCTCACAGTGAAGAGCTTCTGCCTTACATCTAATCTAAATCTACCCTCTTGCAGTTTAAAGCCATTACCCCTTGTCCTATCACTACATGCCCTTGTAAAACGTCCCCCTCCGGCTGTCCTGTAGGTCCCCTTTAGGTACTGGAAAGTCACTCTAAGGTCTCCCCTGAGCCTCCTCTTCTCCAGGCTGAACAACCCCAACTCTCTCAGCCTGTCTTCATAGGAGAGGTGCTCCAGCCCTCTGATCATCTTTGTGGCCCTCCTCTGGACTTGCTCCAACAGGTCCATGGCTTTCTTATGTTAGGGGCTCCAGAGTTGAACACAGTACTCCAGGTGGGGTCTCACGAGAGCGGAGTAGAGGGGGGGAATCGCCTCCCTCAACCTGCTAGCCACACTTCTGTCTATAGCGCATATTGCTGGCTCACATTCAGTTTTTCATCCACTAATACCCCCAAGTCCTTCTCCTCAGGGCTGCTCCCAGTCCACTCATCACCCAGCCTCTATTTGTGCTTAGGATTGCACGGACCCATGTGCAGGACCTTGCACTTGGCCTTGTCGAACTTCATGAGGTTCCCACCTCTCAAGCCTGTCAAGTTCTCTCTGGATGTCAGCCCTGCAACTCAGTGGTAGTATTCAAATCTTCATACAGATCTGCTAATTCAGGAATGTACCTGTGCTCACTGCATACTTCAGCCCAATAGGGATCCCCTTACACCTTCTCTTTCTCTGAAGTTGACTCCTGCAGGGAAGCATACACCCAGTGTTTCACACAGAGATTCATTTAAAGGTGTTTCATATTTATGTCTTAAAAGCACAATTTCTTTTATGTTAGCAGACACTGCTATTTCTCCTGATAATAGTGATTTTTTTCTACTTCATGTAGATTCTTGCAATTCCTACAAACAGCACCTATTATTGAATCCATCCACAGTTGACATCATGCCTCCCAGAAAACATAAGTAGCAAGCAATAATTCAACCTATACTAAAAACAGGCCAGGATGTTGACATTCATATTAAATCATACTAAGTATACTTGAGAGAAACAGCTAAATATTTAGCAAAACAATCATAAACAGTTGCTTCTTATTATTTTTGTAGAAAAAGAATAAAAAGATGAGATAAAAAGACAGACTCCTGAAGGACTTAATATTTACCTAATAGCTCTATTTTTTTCCACTACCATGTCATATATCATATATTAAAAACCAAGCACAGAGCACAAACGTACCTATCACTCCCACCAAAAAGTACAGTTCTTCAAAAAAGAAATAGTTTCTGAACCTTCCACTCAAGCAACAAGAAAGGAAAAAAAAAGCTACACCATCTGTTCTTGTAACATGTTTTTTTCTCTTTTAACAGACAAGAGTCAAGGCTGAACCTTTTTAGAGGAAATCTGTATTTAGTAGAACTTGCCGTCACCCCCATGTTCACCATGAAAAGTGAACTGTTATGGTCATAGAGGTATCACTCCTACCATTACAGAAAAACATTTTCACTTAAAGTAACAAAGAAAATGTAAATGATCTCATAGTATCAGAGACCGTATTCTGAATACTCCTGTGGTCCCTTTGAGTCCTGGGGTAAGAGTAGGGTGAAAGCACACTGAAGACCCAGTGTGAATTGCAACACAGCTATTTTCTCTATTTCCTCAATTGCTTTGCAGGGCATGTACACGGATGCATGTTAAAATGCCAAAAAGCTTGATTGTTTTTGTGAACTGCGAAAATTCAGAAGAAATTCTTGTAAGATGTAGGACACACAAAGAACCTCAATTCCTTTGCTTCTAAACTGATACAAGCATGGCTCAAACAGCTTGTTTTGGGGGCTCATTACCTACCCTAAAAAACGGGTCCATTACAGGTATACAGGTGTTAAATGAAGGGGAAAAAATCCCTTTGGTTCTTACAGAAATGAATATGCTTACTGGCATACGTAAGCAACAGTTGACTGCTGCCTTCTAGGTTCCACCTGCTAATTTGGTTATTGAAGCCAGCTCAGGAAATGGCTCTTTAGCAGCATCTCCCCTCTCAGGGTAGCACCAACCACTCTTTTTCTTAGGGCATCCTTCTTGGGAGCTAGTAAGGGAATGAGAGGCTATAGTCACGCCTGTGGATTCTGATTCTGTCTGTGGTTCATGAGGTCATTTTTTCTTAGTACTCTACTGCTTCTTGTCTGGCCACTCTCCTAAAGCTTCCCATATTTCTCTGCTGGCAAGGCCTCTCAGCAGTATCCCCTCTTGCTACCACAGTGCTGAGTCCCAAATTCTTGTCAACATGATCTCTTGGGTCTGGCTCCTCTGGTAGGTTCTCCCATTTGCAGGCAGCTCTCACTGCAGCACACTGCCTGTTCTCAGAGAATATCCCACCTCTGTCCTCTTCCCACCTACATGGACCTCAGTTACACAGCTCAGGTTGGAAGGGACCTAGAAAGATCACCTGGTTGAATCTTTCATGGAAAAGGCAGCCTAGATGAGATTCTCTAGCACCTAGACAGCTTGTCTTCAATCCAGCAGTCAGCACATGCAGTGGGAACAGAGTGGCCCTCAAAGGGCCACCTGGCTACACATGGATGCTTCACTCACAGTAAGTTTAAGCTTAAACTCCATGCAAGCTGTCTCTGCCCAGAATTCAAGACTCCTGTCCCCATAATATACCTTAATATCCCTTAGAACGACAGGGTCTGTTCTGATTCATTCAGCATTTTTAAAGTTTTTTAGTCAAATTAACATGTTCCCTGAACTTTTCATTAGCTTCATTACAAATGAAGCTCTTCTTGCTGCCTGATGACAGCTGCTACTTCTGTTTCCACTTAATCCCTTTGGTACAGTGTGTTGGCTCTACTTCAAGACCACATTCTCTGGTTCTCATTAGTGTTTGGACTGGGAACACCTCTGGCTCACAGTACCATCAGCACTGCTCCTTACACCTCATTTTTCTCTTGCCTGAGACAGCTGCGGTTCTGGTTTTCTTGTTAGTGGTACAGTTTTCTGTCTTGGGGCTTTTATTCATTCACCTCTTGTTCAGTTTCTTGTAGTAGGAGAGTCATAAAGCATCTTCTTTGTCCTTCTCAGCAGCCTCACCATATGTTTTTGAATCCTCCAGACATCTTCCAGTTTGTGCGTGTGGGATGAGAAGTTCTGAAGTGATGGCATGGGTATGTCTTCCCCCATCCCTTTCTTCCTTTTTTCATCTTTTCTTTTTATTTTTTTAGCAAAAACTGAGCTCTCCAGTATGCTCTGTATTTCCAATTCAGTTTTGGATATTGGATAAATTCATTTGCCCATGAATACAATGGAAACCATTTGGGAGATGTCTTAGTGATAGATACACTGCTATAACAAGGGTTGAGCATCTGCCTACAGAACAAAGTGAAGAGGCCTCACAAATAAGAGAGAGTTTGGCTTTTTTTATAGAATGTCTGAAGACTTATGGTTATGACATCCCATTCCACCACTGGTGGCATTCCTTCTTTGAAGGCTCTTATTAGATCCTAAATGAATAATTAGGTTTCTCAATTTTCTCTTCAGGAGCTTCAGTTTTACTAGGATGAAAATAGATCCTCATATTTAGGGTCCCTAAGAACTCACGTTCCCTATTATTATTCTTCAACCTGGCCCTGAAACATTTAGGCAGCCGTTTTGCAGATCTTTACTCCATTTTTGACAGCCTCCTGTTATGTACATGAATTGACATCAGTGAAAGTATTTTTATCTGGATATTGAGATTTCTGGGAGAATGGGCAGATAGTTAGCTAGGACATACTAATTAATGGATGTGAACTCCCTGCAAATTATACTTTTTTTTACCAGTTGAGAAGATGGCCCTATATATTTGCAGTTTGTCCAATACAGAAATTGTAAGATGTATGCTCACCAAGATAAAATTAATTTACTTATTAGGATATTAAACTTGCGTGTAGGAAAACCTTTACCTACTCTTCAATACTGTCCTGGTTTCAGCTGGGATAGAGTTAATTGTCTTCCTAGTAGCTGGTACAGTGCTATGTTTTGAGTTCAGTATGTGAAGAATGTTGATAACACACTGATGTTTTCAGTTATTGCTCAGTAGTGTTTAGACTATAGTCAAGGATTTTTCAGCTTCTCATGCCCAGCCAGGGCACCTGACCCAAACTGGCCAACGGTGTATTCCATACCATGGGACGTCCCATCTAGTTTAGGAACTGGGAAGGGGGGGCAGGGATTCGCCGCTTGGGGACTGGCTGGATGTCGGTCAGCGGGTGGTGAGCAATTGCACTGTGCATCATTTGTACATTTCAATCCTTTTATTACTACTGTTGTCATTTTATTAGTGTTATCATTATCATTATTAGTTTCTTCTTTTCTGTTCTATTAAACCGTTCTTATCTCAACCCAGGAGTTTTACTTCTTTTCCCGATTTTCTTCCCCATCCCACTGGATGGGGGGGGAGTGAGTGAGCGGCTGCATGGTGCTTAGTTGCTGGCTGGGGTTAAACCACGACAAATACTAAGTAAAAAGAATACATATTCGTTGAATATGTACAGAGTTTTCTTTTAAACACTTCTAATGACTATCAAGTTAATGGATGTTCCTTCTATAATATATGAAAGCTACATGAAATAAACTACAATAAATTACTGAAATGCTTTACTTTGATATCTTGTCACCTCATGGCTGCAAAACCCATTTTAAAAAGCTGCTGATTACACTCAGAAACGTTACCTCCTGCACATCAGGAAACATCACTATATCCCAATGACATCTTCCCACACCAATCTGCTAATTACAAGAAAAACAGCAAGACTGAAATATTTCTCTAGCATCTACAAAAAATCCCCAATTGTAATCGACATGAGAATGAGACAGTAAAAGCCATCTGGTAACCTTTAATAGACCTTTTAGGCCACTGATAGGCTTTCACACTAATAACCACTTAAACATTTTGAAACCGCTTCTGAAAACTCCTACCAGTTCTTCAATCAATCAATTACCACTAAGCAGTGATTGGTGTAGCCCTACATAGCTAATTATCTTCTATTTGCAGCTCTTTAAGATTAAACTTTTAAACCCACCATTTGTTAGACTGATTATATGATACTGAACTTATTAATATTGCTAAAATGAACATTTGTCTACATTAATTCTATCACAGAAAACAAATAAGCAAGCAAAACCCAACACTCTTCCAAGCAGATAGATACACTCATTAACTCTAATCCATTAATTTGATTGCAATAATTTCCTTCAGTGATCAGCAATACAACCATCCCCATCTTATTATCGGTCAGTAAGGCCGCACGTCGTGCCTAGAAGCTGTTAGCCAAATGCAATAGTTACTACAAGAAGTGTGAACTACCATTAACAGCTAGAAATGGCATGAATGAGATAGCACAACTTTTTCTTCTGGATGAAAGGTAGATTCTCCTGACTTTGTTCAAATTAAATGATGTCCTGACTAGTGGAAGTCAGTAAACATTTGCCCTCATTGAGCCCAGCCAGCAAGCTAGCAAAATGATGTGAAAGCAGCAGGCTTCATTTCATCTCTGACTTCACCACGCTTTCTTCTTCTCACAATCTCTTCCACCAGATCATGAATTGTGAATCATACAGGCTACACTGCAAGACATATTGACTCTGGATTTACCCTGAATTTATATAAGTTCTGTATTTGAGGGTGATGAATCCAGAATACGGACGAGTTGAGAAAAAGCACACAATCCAGGCCAGAATGTGCATGTGCACACAAGGACAAAATAAAAAAAGAGACAAGCTAAGGCAGGAGAAATTAACTGAGGAGTAAGTTCATTACAATGGGGTATGAGGAGGCGAGGGGAAAGAGGAGACTTGAAGATAAGGCAGCAATAAGGGATAAAAGCAATTACCTCTGAAGTCATCCAGAGACAGCCAGAAGATTAGTTATGGCAAGACACCAGAACCATGGGGTAGGTTGTCTTGGCAGAGAGAGTATCTGTCACCCAAAAATACAAGCTTTTGAGGAGATGGAATGTAAGATGCGGACACTCAGAAAAAGTTGAAAAAAATAAACATGGATCCCCAAGACACCAGAGATTAATGTGACTGTTATTTACAGGGGGAAAAAAATGAACTGATTCCCAGGAGAACAGATCCAGGACAGCTTTACAAATGAGAAGTCTAAAAACTTTGCTATGCTAGGGTATACTGGAAATACATCTGAATAAAATGTTCTGAGAAAATAAAGAACTGAATCAAAGAAACATGGTCTTGAGGTACTAGGAAAAACAAGCACAAAACTAAGCTACCTGTGAAAGGATCCTTTCAAGAATATGTATCCTTCTAGTGCTATGGTTGGTAATGACAACAATGGTTTACATGAATGCTAAAATCCTTTGGCTGCAAATGAAAGTGTGAACTGTGACTGCCAGAACTATAATGCAGGATGAGATCTGCAAAACATGAAGAAGGTATTTCTAATAGAAATTTTCGAGGGTTTTTTTGCCCCCGCCCCCCAATTTGGGAGTAAGCATTCAGTTCCAGTTTCTTTTTTATTTAGCTATAGTAAAAAAAAAGGCTTTTAAGACATTACGGGGGGGGGGCATGAGAGAGAGAGAGACAATAAGTCAGAAAAATGAATACCATTTTTTGACTAAAAAATCTTGGAGAGACAATACTAAATATTTCTTCAGGTTTGTGGTATATGCCATAAAAGTGAGGCTGAGTGAAACAATTGACCATGTGCTGATGATCAAAAAAATTCATCCCCTAGAACTAATATGACATTGATTTATTTAAAATGACTGTAAGAAAATTACATACCCATAACAGACTTCAATTCTTAGGTCACTGACAGTGGCAGGATACCCCTGCTGAACAAAAGATTATGAAGATCAAATTGATTTTTGCTAGGCATGATGCAACTGACATTGCATTTGTGGAACCTAGAGAGTGGAGCACAGGCTGCCTGCAGCGAAGTCTGCATTTAGATGTCATAGCACATAGTTGTCATTATTTCTAATCTACGAATTTAGCTAAAAAAGGATTGAAATATGAAAGTTCTTAATGACAAAAGAAGAGTGATTCTGACCCTTGATACTTTACCCTGCAAATTGCAGAATAGTAAAAAGAAAGCAAAAATGCTTTCAGACATTATTTTGCTGCTGAAGAATTTAAGGATTTGCAGCAGCGTATATGGATAGAGAATGGTAAAGGAGAAAGCAACAGGACATAAGAGTTTCAAAAGATGCCATGAGTCTGTGGACACGATCCATGGTTCCAAACAGTAACTTCGTCCAGAGCTCTCCCAAGAGGCTGGGGATTGTCCCCCAGCAGGGTGTGCATTTATGAATACTTGAACCATACTTTTTCTGCTTCCAGAGGGAGGGAGATAAGGGATGAGTTTGTCATTTTGCCAGAAATGAAAACAGACTGAGCAAGTGGACTTCCCTTATACAACTACAGTGCTGACACTTTAAGGGGGTTTTACAAATTAGAATGTCTCTATAAGGCACTTCCAAAACTGGCTAAGTATTGCTGGAAAGCTACTCAATAGATCAGCTACATGTATTTAGAACTGCATATTATAACAATTTGTGAAGAATTTTTATTATTAAGAATTGACTGGAATAGATCTGTGATAAATGCATTAAATTTCTGTTGCTACCTAAGTATTGCAGCTTGACAGAGTAAGACTTTGTGATTGATGGTAAACAGGTGCTACTTGGATATTGCCCTTATTACAAACTAAAATTTTATTTTAAACAGAAGAGGCTTATTGTGTTGTCTTCACCAGCTATTATGAAAATACACACATATACACACCCCCTCCAACTCACAGACAGCTACACAGGTATTCCTCTGAATACTGATTCTGGAACGCACATAGCCTTTGTAAGGTAAAACTGAGCTAGCAGAGAAGCAACTGCTACAAGTGATATAAGCACTGTGTACTGAGATATGAACTGCATCAATTCATTTGGTATAATACTAGGTCAAAACAATTGAATTTTTAAGGATGCTCGACTAAATTTATTTAATCTAATTTCTATGTATTGCTGACTTCAAAGGCAAATGCATCATTATTGTTATTCTGTCATTTAGACCTAGATTTCCAATGAAGCAACCTTGTAAACTTTATAATTTGGTAGTAGCCTTAGCGATTTTATTTCCAGCAGAAATTCTAGATTGAGATCGTCCTTCTTTTCATGATGAACCTTTTAGATTTTTAATTTTCTTGGTTTTTTTTCTAGAATATTTAAGGATATGATGACAGTGCCTATACATTTCCCTAAAGGTTTGGTTTGAAACATTTTGTATTCCATCTCTATTGAAATGATTTACTGTCAGAATCAAAAAATTCACAACCCCAATCTGGAGCTGCAGCCTAATAATTCTTTCACACAGAAGATGTAATGTCTCTTTGCTTACATCCAATGTGGCACTCAAAATACATTCAAGATGATTTATGTACATAATACACATTAATATGTAGAATATGTCTCTTTAATTTCTTGTGAAACAATATCCTCTTGTAAATATTTTAATTTTGAGAACATTTTAGTTGGTTCAATAGGAGTCAAGACATGATTTAACATTGTTCTACATGTTTATCATGTAAACACTACTGCACTGATTTATCTTGAAATTCAGAATGCCTGTTATAACTTGGGTTATTGCAATGCTTTTTCTAGGGCTCTTCGTATCAAACAGTTGTTCATGGACTATATTTGGACAGCTCTTACTGTATTATTTTATGATGATTCAACTGTCAATTTTTAGACTGTCAAAGTGTTAAGCTTTATTGCATATTGTTAAAGAGAGTCTCTTCCAGCAGAGATTTATTTAACTGTCTCCCACTTTTGTACATTCTTACATTAATTTGCTAGTGGAGTAATAATCCACACTATTTTTCATGTTGTTGTGATTAAAAATATTTTAAAATTATGTTGACTTAAAGAGCTGTCAAATTACTGAGTCCATAGCTGGTCAGAATATAGATTGGCTTTTCTAATGTGCTGTAGCTTGCATCCATTACTTGATGAAATGCAAATAGAACTAGCAAAATAGGCAGCCAAGGTTTATTATTTCATGCTGAAATTTTTCCCAGACCTGCAAAAATCCACAGAGACACTCCTATTGATATTGATTTCGCTGGGACAAACATTTTTTTTCTCCTAGGAAGCAACTGTGATGAATACGTGGGTATCTTGTATTCATCTTTTTCTCACTTTATATTTCACACTGCATAAAACTTCATTAAAGAAATCTCCATCCTTCCAGCAGTAAAGAACTAGGCAAAATATTCTTTCAAGTCCATTCCTCCTATCAATGCCTCTGTGATCATGAAGGAGGTTGGGGACTATCCAAAAAGGCAGGACTAAAGAATGTGCTTCTCACCTTCCCCATCATAAACACAATCAGATTCAGTATGCTTAAGAAGGGCACAGACAGGACTTCAGCAGCAGAAAGGATAAAGCCACTGCTCTTTGCTTTCTGAGGGGGAATAACCTTCCTGGGGAATAACAAGCAGAAACACTTGAGATGCTGTCATGGGATAGCAGGAGAAAAAGGCTAGGGTTGCTTGGCATAAAGAAATCATGGTAGAAGGATTTTTGCATAGATAAGATGCACACCAAGGAAGAAGCTATGCCTAACATCAATGTATTCCAAAACCTGCAAGTTGTTGGGAAGGAAAACTCTCTAGCAGTGCCGTCAGCTTAGGTCACATAGTAGGAAGGAGCTTGCAGGTTTCTGTGGCTTGTACTCTAGTCTGCGAGTCCCCTTGCTATCCAAAATTAGCACAGACACACAATGGATAACTTCCTTAGGATTCAGAATTCTGCTGCACTAGATTAAAAACATGATACAACTTGTCAAATCCTTTGCGATGCTGGCAAGGTCAGGGCAAGTAATGTTTTTTATTAAATATCTTCCTACATAAGGACAATCACAGTGTGTGGAAAAAAGAAGTCCCTGTGTTTAAGTTAATTTTAACTACCTTATGAAACTGTATTACTTTAAAATAAATAATTATACTTGAGATTGGCCTCAGTTTGTCAGAAGATGATGTCAGCCAAAACATTACAATGCAGATTTATTTCTTCTCTTAAGAAACACATTATTTTATAATTTTTTTTCTCCCATGCCACCTTTCCCTCCTCTGGAAATCTCTCTCTCTAATTGGAACATCTGTAATTAATATATGACTCTTCAGGTCAAAATATTTTCAAACATGAATGCATAAAGTTAGGCACTTAAATCTATATTTGTAAATCTGAAAAAAGATTACCTTGACCTCAAAAGGATCTGAATATGCATCTTTGCAGTTCCCTTTATTTCCAGTTCCCTTTATTTCCAGAAATGGGTCTGCTTTTCAGTCACGTACCTGTGATTTAGAAGCTCAAATTTAGGTACTGACAAGGCATAATTTGACACACCACAGCTTTCTTCAGTGAATATGAAACTTGAACTCACAAATAAAACTGCTGTCTTGATTCACAATAGAGTAGGTTGATTTGCCAAGAGATATGCTACAGCTACTCTTCTGTTCTGATAAAATCAGAAGTATGTAACTTTTAGCAAAGTTGGAGAATACACTGGCATGAAAACATTTCTTGCTACAGGCAGAATAATTTTACTTTTGGCAGGTTTACAGAAAAGCAAGTCAGTTAGATTTTCACCTCAGGTGGTTTGTGGTATCAAAAAGGCAGTTCTTGCAGATGGAAAACTGTCATTACATGAGGACAAGCTGTTTGCTGGGGGAAATGGAAATATTTTGCTCTCTGTCAAACCTGTGAATATTGGAGAGAAAAATCTGTTTTCATATAGGAATACTCAAAACAGAAGCCGATAGTTTACTGGAGTTCTACTTGACTGACAGAGTGGCTCACCAGACTGGTGACTGCCCAGCTTGTGCTTCAGCTATTACACAAAGTTGCCATAAAATTTCAGTGAGGAATTGCATATACAAGAAAACAGTAGTGCGCAGCTAGAAATTCTTTCAGATAGCCTCAAATAGATTTGGTGAGCTGAGCATCGGTGTGTGCCCCTGGAAATGATAAGTCACCGAGTCAAAGACCCCCCCCACATCTCCCACAGGAAATGCACTAGTTGTCCAGTCAGCATACTCTGGAGTACTTCATTCCTGCTGTAAGCTGCGTACCATTAATGACCACTGGTGTAGAAAGAACTATAAAGAGGGCATACAAGCAGGTGGAGAGCTGCTAGAGAACAATGTACAGCTCGTTAGCTTTCCCCAGGCTTTTCATGTGGATGCAAAGCAAGGGTATGGAAGTACTGCCTGTTGCTACTGCGTGTTACTGATGTGTTTAATCAGTTGGAATTGATCAGTAGAAGGTGGAAAGCAGTAGAAACAGAAAGTCTTCAATGGTGGATCTGAGGGCATCTTTGAAAGGTGTCTCTAATACCACCTTAACAGGGCAGAGTCATCAGATCCAAGATCTACACTGATGAATGTTGCAAACCCCAGAATTTAGCACAATTGTATATAAATCAGACAATTTATCATGGGAAATTGATCCCACCTGGAAATCTTGGACTTCTCAGCAAAAATTCAGACTTAAATCTAAATAAAATGCAAGATAGCTCAGCAGTATATTCAATTAAAAGGGATTTCTTTACACTGGACTGAACCAATATTTCTGAAATTTTTCAAAATTTGGGTGTGCTTACCATATCAGCTTAATTCAGTTTTACTCTTTGCTCCTAGGCTCTGGTCTTATCATCATCCACACTCCCCACAGTCCCACCTGTGACAAAACCCACAGAGCCATTAGTTTATGCAGGGGTGGTAAGGATAAACCTCTGGGCCCACCAAACTGAACAGGTCTCCAACACTACCCCAATAATCCCTGCATTCCTGTACATCCACACACACCTTCCTGCACCAGCAAGTGAAACATACCTTGACAAAGCTGTAAGACCACTTTTGCTGAGACACAGCAGCATGATCATTATTTTATATCATGGACTAGAATGCCAAAAAGCAAATTAAATTGACCTTCGACAGGGCACTGACTCAGGCCCATATGATCTTACAGCAAGACCAGAGAAGACCAGTGCACTCCCATGTCTATCTGTTCGGAGCTAGGCCAGAAGCATAGTGGCCTCTGCAGGCCACCACGCGCTGCCTGACAATGCCAGCTGAGATTTATAAAGCTCAAAGAGTGTACCTTCAGGCATTCACTGCACACAGAAAATGTGCTTTCACAATGCCATGCTGCACCAGATAGGTGTAGTACTGTTTAGGAGAGAGGGTGGATCAATTCCAACTGGCACCTACCACCGCTTCTTCATCCACCTCTGCCTAGTATGGGAAGAGGAGAGTATAGGAAACGGTTGCCTCTGATGAGGTCTCCCCCAAAAACACTCACCATGGGGAACAAGACAAAGTTTAGGCCTTCTGGTCAGGTTTTTGTCACCCTTGCTGCAAAGGAAATGTGTCTGAAAACGTGCCTGGTGTCTGTGCAACTCGGACATGACAGAAAACTGCGCTGCAGAGGGAAAAGCCACCTCTGTTACCACCAGTCTCCCATAGCCACTCCAACTGACAGTATAGCAATGCACAGAGTACATTTCCAAATAACAGCCAGCTACCCTACAGCTCTTACTGCCATCCACTGAGCGCACAACATGCATCTGCAGCAGAAACGCTAGGGTGAACAAATCTCACAGCAGATACTGCCCAGTGAAGTATCCATTTACTCCCCTGCATGCAGGCACAACACTTCCAGCATGAAAGAAACACTCAAAGTGTAGGAAAAATATCAATAAGGTGGCGAACTGGAAGGTCCAGCTCTAACTGATATAGTATCAATGTATTTCACATAAAGAAATTTGATGATAGGAAGATAATCAGGGAGTCAAGGCAATACAAAGAAAAAACAGAAAGACTGAGCAGGCTGTGATGGTTAAGATTGCTTAGAATTTAATCAAATTAGCAAACATCCCAGTGAACGAGTAATACAAAACCCACATAAACCCACAGGCCTCGATCAGTAGAATTTAGCTTTGGGTTTATATTACCCATATGCCATCCAGGATGGGGTGACTGATCATGACACTGGGATGGGAAGGAGAGACTCAGTGTTTAGGTACTAGCAAAAAACTGCTTCAAGAAACAGCTGCTAAGGGAGCTCTGAAGAGAAGATGTGACCTTGGTTTGGCCTCAAGGAACATCCAGGTTCTGAGTGAGAATCGCACAGTTAAAGAGCATGCATAGCGGTGTGGGTAGTCTAAAGGCCAAGAGACCTAGATACCATCTTGGTAGCATAAGACAAGGCACATCAGCTATTAAGAAAGACTTAAGGAATTAGTGCACATTCTTCTTATTTTCTGCGAAAGGGCAGAGCTGGCTCAAATAAGCAAGTAGTCAACAAGCATTGCATCTGTGTTTACTCCTCTTCTGCGTCTATAAACAGAGGGTAGCACTATTCCTAGCTTCCTTTTGCTTCTCGGCACCAGTAACAAGGGTCTCAGTGGCTGGTGCATAACAGCTGACCTCACTTGTAAATTATATGCTACACCACACATATATAAACAGAGTTCTGAATGACAGCAATACAGATTTTGATTAAATTGCAAAAGGATTACGAAGATATGCAAGTCTAAACATACCAAATATGTTGAGAAACGTTATACGATCCAGTGCTTGCCCCTAATAATGAACAGTGAGATCAATGCCCATTTTTGCTTGCTCCTCATCTTAATAAGCTGATGAGGTTCAGCATAACACCAACCCTATGCAAGTAATTTAGCGTGTAATATGGAGGCTAACACAAACGTGTTTGGAAACTATCTGTTGAAACAGGCTGAATCAAACATATTTTCTAAATAATCATCAACAATTGTAGAGTATGATTTAACATTTTCCCATTATTTTTCAGTGCCAAGGAATCTCTCACAATTCAGTAAAGTTGGCAGCACATTCATTTCCTGCCCTGATGAGATTTAATAGCCTTTTTTCATCACAATTAAAATCCATTCACACAATGGATTCTCCCTCCAGAAAATTCAAATCCCATTACATCTTACTCATTGGTTTCTATCTGAAGGTTCAGATTTGTAAAGCTTGAGAGGAGTTGGACTCCAGTCTGGAATTTTGCTTTAGGTTCATCCCTCACATCTGAATATCTGAAGAATGAAGTCCATGCCTGATGTTTTATGATTTAACGGACTCGGCTGTAGTGCTTGCTTTCTTCCAAATCTCAGAAAGATCTTTTTACTCATACTTTTATACTTCATGAACTATAAATTGTTCATATTCTAAATCTTCCTTGATAGCTATATTACATTCTTAAAACAAGTTTTCCACCACAACAAATACCTGTGTCTTAATAAAAGACATCTTCCTTTCCCTAATTGCTCTACTGCGATTTTCATTCTGCCGTGGGGGATTCCCAGTAGACTTTCAGAGGCACTTTTCGTGATCTGCTGGCAGTGCTCTAATGCTCTTTATCACAAAATCACAGTAGCTTTCATCATCTTTTAGGCAATTTATAAAATTCTGCAAGCCTACTGTGTGACAATTCAAAATAATGTTTTACAAGTTTAATCTATAAAAGTGTAAAAAGTACAGTATGTGCTTCGAAAAGGTCACAGAGAAGCTTTCCATTAAAGAAATCAATATGATCACAAACAGATCCTGAAGTCATATTACCATTTTAATTGGCTGGCACAGCCTCCTCAGAATTCCACCTCAATAGTAACATGAATTACAACTGTGAGAGCACAAGGCTCTGCTAACACAAACGGGGAAATAATTATTACACATTGACTGGCTATCTTTTACTACTACCCAAACATACCAAAGTTATTACATTAAATATCTAACATTGTTTTCTACTCAATAGATTCACCTCTTTCTTGGACTGATTTTGAATTTCTGTTCTTCAGAATGTGATATTAAAAACATTAAACCCAAGCACTTCAAGCTGGAATTTAAAAAAATAAAAAAAAAAAAAAAAAAAAAAAGAAAAAAATCCCACTTCAAAGCTACAGTATTGAGCACCATTAAGACTGGCTGGCTAAAGAGCTATGAACAACTTTGCCCTTTTCCCAGAGAGATGCCAAGGCAGCTGCCATACTGGTGAGCTGCAGAAGTTAAGAGCAGAGGAAGACGAAGGCTGCCTGTCCCCACTCCCCATTCTTGGCTCCTGTAAAATACCAGCCTCATTCCTTCTACTCCGGTTCCTTCTCCCAGTTTGTTTGGGGTTTTTTTGTAACTCCTTATCACAGCCTCTCTCTCAAGCTCATGACTGCATTAATCTGTTTACTTTCACCTCTAGCCTTTACACATTACTGACCGAGTTAAAGTTGCCTCTTGCTGTCATGTTCAATGCGTGTGTTTGCACTACATGTCACTGGCTCCCAGATTTTGTCATTAGCCACAGTTTCACTGCTTCTACCACATCCCAAGCTTCTCTAACACACAAAAAGCTCTTTCTTTGCCTGCCACTCCTATAACCCCAGGTCAAAGTTGCCAAACTAGTCACTGTTTCTTCTCCCTTGTGCCTGCCCCTCAGTTCTAGCATCACCAATATTATTCCAAAATATTCCTTCTTTGTCCTTGGTCTGGCTCCAGGCCATTCTACATTCAAATTAGACATGCCATCTTCAAATCCACTCAGCTTGATTACCAGCATGGGTGTTGCTGAAAGCATATAAGACATACTCGAGAACAGCTGGGGACAGCAATTACAAGAAAAGTTTGATTTACTCCATGGGGATGGCATATGTGCCATCTAGTCAGACACAGGAGTTATGAGAAGATGGTGCTTGCTGTGCTGCTCGGTGGGTTAAGCGCACACAAGCTGGCCAGCACTGCAAGCACAAGTGGAACGGAGCATCAGCAAAGGCAAAGTCCTCAGAGCTTTCAATCTGCCCTGACATACATGCAAAGCTCCGGTTTTTGTAAACATAATTTGGCTGTATTGGAGCAGATCTGTTCATGAGTATGGCAAACCGAAACGCTCCTAAATTTCACATGTCTTCTCGAAAACATGAAAATGTTAAAACTTAGTAAATTATCTTGAACCTATTTTTAGCTGTCATTTCTTTTTTCTGAAGAGTTATTTTTTCCTTCATCTGATTTATGAAAAATATGTGAAATTGGCTGAAATATTTTTAAAAAAAGAAGTATCTAGCAACCAACAAATCCCAGCCCACCAAGTAAATTTGCAGTTAGGAGAAACTGAAAGGGTTATGAATATACTCTGACAAGAGGAAGAGTGTGTGTGTATATATAAGTATGTATACACACGTGCACAGTCTTGTCTATATCTTAATTTGAAATAATCAACCTCTCTATATTCTTTTGGGGGTGGGATATGGTGTTTGCTTCTAAAAAGTAAAGGTTTAACAACGTCCCAGAAACAACTTAATATATTTAGTGATTATGTAAAGTGTATTTTTAAACTCATGTAGAGTTTCTTAATGTTATTGGACACTATGAACATAAACACAAACAGATTAAAAAGTAGGATTTGTATAATACCTTGTATCTGTAGGCTCTGTGCTGGAGACAGTAGACTATAAATAGAAGGAGAAGGAAGAGTTAGACATTAAAATTCAATTTATAAATGAATCTGATGTTCTGTAGCTGACATTTGAGATTGCAGAAAAGTATCATACAGGAGAAAATTATTAAAGAATAACTTTGGCATATGAAAAAAATGTCTGCAGGTTCTACAAATAGCCAGGAATAAGATGACAGAAAGCATCCCTGGGCTTACTGACTAAGTAACTTTCATCCTTGATGAGACCTTTGAACCTTATGCATACACATCAAGGTTCTGCTGTAGCAGAGTATCTCTGACACATATACAAACGCAGCTTTGTCAATTAACAAGAGATACTTGGTATGCAGTGATAACTCAACAAATGTTTAGAAAAGAAACTTACCTTTCCGAGAGATACTCTAATTTTCTCACCCCTGTAAAGACATTTAAATAAGTATTTTACTTCAAGGATATTGGTAACCTCTTTAGGGGGAATCTGTGCCCACCCAAGGCTCCATGCCAACCTGCTACAACCAGCCATGATTTCTTTTGGTGTAGGCAGTGCAAATAAACCACTGTCTGTTGGCACTTGGGAATTGCATTGAATTTTCCCCATTGTCAGAGAAGCATTGGCAAAGCAGAGAACTTATCTGCTATGCAAACAAGGCCACGCATAGGCATAATCAGGACATTTTAAGGAAAAAAGATCAAGTATTTCTCTAGTTAAGATGAACAAAATGTAGAAGCTCTATCTCCTCTTCCTAAGATGCAGAACTCTATACATCCAAGACAGAAATCCAGGGGAACAGAAGTAAAATTAGTCCCAGTTTTGCTTTGTGAAATACATCATTTTCATGGTTAACTTATTTCTGATCTGGTCTGTTTCTGAGAATACTCTTTCACTAACATGACTAGTGTTTTGTCAATAGTCTGCACTGGTGAAAGATTTTTTTGTTTAAACTTTACTCTCTTATTTGAAATAAAACCCAGTTAAGCAGATACACTAATTCATATAGTTGACATTTTTAATGTAGATAAATGAATACTGTAGCTAAAATGAATTTAACTTCACAGACACCTATTTCTATTCGCAATGCCATTTTCTAATAACTGTATTTTAAAGCCTAAACCAAAATCTTCTTAGTGAATTACTCACCAGAGATGATTACCTTGCTCCAACAATATAGAAACATACTGACATTGGCAGAAAAGCTAACCAGTTAATTAAAATCTAAAGTATGTTCAGAAACCTCTCAAATACTTTATGCATTACTGAACATACCTAATTTATCATGACATTAAACTAAAAGAAGAGGTCATTCAAAAGAATGGAAAAGTAATAAGAACAGAAATATTCAGAATAGTAAAATAAAAATGTATTTGTCAAATTCCACATGCAAGCCGTACTTCCTTGGGTTTTCATTGATTTTCTTTTTTAAAATCTTGCAATATTCTTGTCATATCAAATAAAATCTAGAATGTTTAAGGCTGACAGAGATAAAAATATAGTCACCAATATTACATGGAGAAGAAAAAGTGCAAAGGAACATTCTGAATAAAGATATCACTTTTGTAGAAGTGGAACTTTCATCCACTGAGCTACATTATTTCATTGGTAGCCAAGTATTATGGAAGTGTTTAATTAACTATTGGCAGAGGAGAGCGTAACTGAAATACCAGTAAACATTAAAAGAACCAAACTGAAATTGCATCCTAGCGCATATATGGGACTTAGAAGAGTCTTTGTCACCAGCTTTCAAGGAGTATTATAAAATATACTATAAATAAGTTATTGTATAACTATTGACAACATTTCTTTTTATACAAAGTTATGGAGAGTAGTAGTTTGCTTTTATATAATGTGTGTATCATCTTCAGGGTGCCCTTACCAATTTATACATACCTTCAAAAGCCCTCCTGTACTGTGTTTGCGTATACATTTCAGCAAAAACTGGTTGCGTAAGCATAGTTAAATTCAGTTTCATGTAGAAAAACTGAAGTCAATCTTAAAAGACTTCTATCTGGTACAGGAAGCAGTATCCAGGGCTAGGTTGGTACTTCACCTGCCCGAGTTTCAAGAGTTTTGCTGTGTAGAAACTCTGCAAAACTTTGTTGCTGAGATTTTGTTTGTAAAGATCAGGTCATTGTCCACAACCCAGAGGAAAACTCACTTAAAAATAGAAGGTGTCATTCAGATTTCTCCTATTCAATATAGAGGAATTGAGGCTGGAACAGATTAAGTCAATGATCACTGGGGTGATGTGGAGAAGTGAGAGCCTGTCTTATGAGACCATATAGTGTGCAATAGAATAATAAACCATGATACGAATAAGCATCCTGGGGCTTAGCCCCAAGGAGAGAGAACAGCCGTTTACGTTAAAGGACCATCCACTGCTTACTCCAGGGAACATTTATTTTGTTCCTCCATCTCCTGAGTGCATGAAAGGCTGAATCAATCAATCAGACTTGTGCAGAGCTGTTTTATTGATTAAACCTTGCTTTTAGTATAGAACTCATCCTGAAGAAACCTGGCCTCTTAATGGAAGCTTAACCATAACCCTCAAACAAAAAAACCCATCCCTTATTCTCCTTTTTTATTGTTTTAAACCAGCATTGAATTGCACACATGAAATAATCACAGATACTTGCTGCTTACCTTGTTACAAAATTGTACTACTTGTGCCTGAAATGTACTGCTTAAAATCCAAAGAGAGGAATGTTGTGCAAGGTTCATTAACGCTGTGCAATCAGTGAAGTCTTGCCACATGGACAGCGGACACTGGGGGCCATTGCAAAAGTTCAGCAAGTACTGTATACACAGTGGTGCTTTGAGACATCTGAGAAAACAAATCCTTCTGAAAGGTCTGGGTATTTCCAAGCAGGAGCTTTACAACAAACTTTCGAAAATTTCTATATTGATTCTGAAGACTATAAGGAGAGAAAGATTTTAACTGAAATGATGCTTCAGCATACAGACACTATTTGCTCTGAGCTGGTGAGGATATTGTAGGTTGAAGGCATCGGTTCTGTGAAACTGGGGGAAAGTCCTCTCCTTGGAGGCCTTGTTCCACCAGATTCTACATGGAGATGGAAGAACCTCTCCAGAGGGAGGCAAACATCAAGGAACAGCAGAGAGAAAAAAATGTGATGACTTGTTCCCCAGGACTTTTGATGACATCCTCTTCCCTAAGCCACCTCGCTGTCTGAAATTATGCTAACAATACAGTAGCTCCTTTTTACATTGAGAAAATAGAAGGGGTCAGCTGAAAAACACACTTTTTTTTTTCTCTGTGGCCAGCTTTGCCTCAAATACCAAAAATGTTTCTGATAGCTGTTCATTGCCATTGATGTGAAGGAAGAATGGTCATCATCTTCATTATAACTTTCAAAATAGCAATGAAGCTGCATAAGGAATATTTGAAAATACATTAAAAATGCAAATATATTTAAAAACGTGCATTAAACTAAAATGGTTTGAATTCTGACATGTATTCTTTTGCATAATGCTATTATCAATTCAGAAGATTCCGTTCTGCCAAAGAAACAAGTGGAAAGGAAAATGAATATCTGCTTTCACCTAATTATATAGTTAATATAATGCTAAAGAAAGCTACAGATGAGTCTTCATTTCATCTTCTATAACAAGTTCTAGATAAGTTTTCTTCTTCTCCCAATAGTGTTTCAAAATTATAGGAGAAATTTTAAATGTTTTTGAAACTCGATTTATGGAAATGTTATGCAATGTCCCTGAAAAATGTTTACTTATATATTCCTCAGTTGAAAATAAAAAAATATTTTCTAGCTATTAGAAATCAATCTTTTCCTCAGTTGAGGACTGCCCAGTGCCTATTTTTAAGTTCAGTGGGGGTAGAGAGGAAATAAGGATGATGCAGAAGTAGTTTTAGTGGCTGAATTTTGTATATATTTCTACCAGAGATCAAAAATTAAAAGAAATCAATCTAGTATATATTGAATTATATGACATAAGCATTTGCTGTTGTGTCACTTGAGACAAATAATTGATAATTTAATTCTTTGGTGATACATGTAATTTGTACAAATATGGAACATGGAAAAGCAAAAAATGGAATCAGATTTAATTCAGTCATCACACCGGCTCTCAAACACCTGACATAATTTTTTTTTTTCCCCCCAGAAAAAGTATTACTTTAATCTGGATCAATCACTTTTTTTTTTAAAAAGAAGGGAAATTTTAAAGAATACCTAAGCATTAAGTAATTTGACAGATACTTAGATATGGACTATTAATATGAGGGACACCATTTTCTCAGAGATTCAACAGAGTATTTTTACTCATGCATCTGGAAACAATCTGATACTCTATCATTAAATCCTGTTTCTCATAATGCTATAAAGTTTCTGCAAATTATTATGTGAATTCCTATCTCAAATGCAGTAACAGACAGGTTTTCTGTATGATGGCAGATCTGCATAATCCAGAGAAACTTACCAAGTCCTGATTCAGTATAGCTTAGCTCCAAATTAACATTAATTTTATTAACATTGCATGTGTGGAACATTTTATGAATGTACTAAAAAAGAGGTATTTCTCTATCAGCTTGTGGAAGATATCTAACTTGTCTGTCTCTGACAAGAAGGAACTGGCCTTGATATTTATTCCTTTTAGTCTGATATTTCTGAGAGTTAGGCATTTCAGCAGCAGTTCCTACACAGTGATTTCCTACAATTATTCATAAGAAGCTGGTACTAATCCAATTGAAGTCAATGGCATTATTTCCATGGACTCCTGCTGACATTCATCCATGCCCTAAATTCTTTAATAACCAAAGGAGGAGTCTTTGTGTAGCACTGTAGGAATAGATTCAAAGAGTAAAATAATCTGCTTTCAGTATTTATTATATTAACAATTTGGCTCTGGCTTTCCTCAATGGATTAGTTTAAACACTAAAATTTAAAGTACCACCACTAACTTGCCTTAAAACATGAGGATACTACATCATGAAAAACCTAAAAGAGAATACAATTTAGGAGACTTCCTTTCTCCAGACCATTTTCATAAGACTTTTTCCATAAGCACAGATTCCTATCAATTAGGCCTATATCATAAGCATGCATTCTAATTTAGATAAGCAAACTGAAGTTGCATTTTGCTCAGAAAGGGATCACTACAGCAGCTAAGACTATTTTTAGTCTGAGATTTTCAGGACTTTGTGTGAACCACTGCTATACTAATAACACTCTAACACTAATACACACTGTGTCTGGGAGGTGCGAAGAAAGTCTAAGTGATGATCCCAGAGAGCTTAACCCCCAAAAATGTTCAGAAAGAATAAAAAACCACAGGGTACATTTCCACATTTGGTGACTGAGCAAGACAACGTTTTAATAATGCATTTGTATTTTTAGGATACTTGCCAACCTATTCATGATGTCTTTATACTAAGATGACTGTTTTCTTGCAGGTACTCTGGGTAGAATAAGCAACCTTTGGGGATTTATATATAAGCCAGTTGAGGGGAGTGCACAAGCCATGTGAAGCATCAGTCCAGAAAAAACCCACTCCCTCTTCTGAAGTAGATTAAAAGCCTCAGCAGCTGAGGGCTCCAAAGGAGGCTGGAACAAGCAGGGCAGGTGCAGCAGTAAACTCATTACTCCTAGGGCAGAATTGGACCAGGCTCACACATGGCTGTGGCCCATGAAGAATTAAATGCATATGAAGCAGGGAAAGAGAATGTCCTGTCTGGAGCATAGCTAGTACAGGTAGTAGGTATGGATGGGGAAAAGAAAGGTCATCCTGAGAGGGTAAAAAGGGAAGGCAGTTTATTCCCTCTCTTAGCTGTGTTACCTCAGTGTGTGTTGTTTTTACCTCTAAGCAAACCCACAAGCTGATGAATGAAAATACAGTCAACATCAAATAAACAGAGCTTAGGAGCTGTCAGGGACCTTCAGAGGTCATTTAGTCCATCCCTGTGCAGAAAGGTGGGAACAACTGCTCCCGAGAAGTGTTTGTCTCGCCTGTTCTTACAGGCTTCCATGGGACTCACCCAACTTGAGGCAGATTATTTCAGTGCTTGTTCATCCCTGTGGAAAACCTTAACACCTTTTCCTAGTATGTAACCTTATAATAATCCTAATCTCACACTTAATGGAGACTAGAATTGGTTTTTATTCTATGAAAAACAATCCAATTTTGCATATTATGTTTGCATGAATTATTGGCTGAAGGGTGCTGTAACAAAATTACAAAACTAGTGGGTGTGGATCAAGCAGAAGTTCCCATACTATTGCTGGAGGGAAAAATTATGGTCTTATATTAAAACAGAGAAATAAATGAGTGCATGGGGAATTAAGAGCAGGGCTATGGGAATTGGGAACAGGCCTACTGTCAAACAGTAGAGGAGAAAGCCTGGCTTTTCACACCCCAGAAACTAGTTTCCAGTACACAGAAATAGCTACAAAGAAAAGTGACTATCAACTTGCATGATGGAGACGACTTAGACAAAATGAAGATAATCTCTCTTCTATACTTTCAGAGCTCAGTGCTATATCAACTTTACCAGTGAAAGCTAGTTAAAATGCAAACACCTTCCTCCCAGCTTTCCCAGCTCAGCAGACCTGAATAAAAATTCATCCAGTCCCAGAGTTGAAAAATGAGCAAAGATTTTAATGGGCCCTTCAGATGAAACAGCTGCATATGCACACTTATGTAGAGTATCACCTTGAAGAAATGATCAAACACAGGTAATGGCATAGAATAATTCCTCATAAAAGATTTTGTTGGTTTTGATTAGAGTAAAATGTTAGCAATATGGGGTGAAAAAATGTTCTCCTAAAAGAAAGCATTATTTTCTTAAGTTAATTACAAAAGGTACAAATATTGGCACAGATTTCAAAAGATGCCCTTCATCTGTGCACTAACATATTTGTATGGCAGATTCTGCCAAGGTAGAGAAGGAAAACAAGAAAACCCATGTTATCAAAAGAACAGAGAAGACATCCCCAGAACTCTAAAGCACCTTGCTAGAACCTAGAGAGACAGCTACACAGGGGAGACACAAAAAGAGATAATGTCACATCCGCACAAACAGTCCCAAAGCAGGAGACCTTTTATCACCAGCTTCTGCAAAAAATATGAGATAAAGCTGAAATGCCCGTCTGCCTAGGAAAAAAAAAATTAGACTGTCTAGATTTTTCAAATAATCTGACTTGCAAATTGCCTAGAAAAAATTCAAACTGGAGATTCAGTTCTTAAATTAAATCCCACAAAATTGGTGTCTGGGATTGGGCTGTTTTTCTCATTTGCATTCAGTTCTACTGCCACAATGAAGTAGAGGAGATAAAACAACAAAGCCAAGAACAAGAATTGTTTTCTGCAGCAATTCTACTGAGGATTTTCTTTCCTTTCCTACTCCCTCCTGAAATAACATAATGTGTATGACATAAGTAGAATTCCTGGAGAGACATTTTGTCTGAATAAATTTAGCTGTTTTAAGAAGGGTTACATCAAAATCAGTTAAAAGCAGCAGACTCTGCTAAGACAAAGCATTAACCTGCCACCTCCATGAACAAAGGCTGTACCCCAAAAATACACGTTCACAGTTAGAAAGTAAAGATGTTATCTCTTAGAAAGTTAGATATTAATTTTTTCTGTTTGTTGTAAAGGGCAGGACAGTACAAGTAAGCAAATAGCCTGACTGAATTAATTTTGTTCAAACAATATTGGTAGATCATTCCCTGTCTGTGGCCTGCATGTGAGCAGTTTATTATTTGGAAGTATTTGAGGTTTAAACTTCAGACTTTTCTGGCTATCACTGAACCCATGAAATGCATGACCCACTTCTGGGTTTTGATTTGCTAGGCAGTATCTCTGCAGCAGGTTCAGGTTTTTTTGTATGAACAGTCATACTTATAAATTAAAAACCTGTTTTCAAGACTCTGTTCTAACGTTTACTCAACTACTTCTGTTTCCATGGACATCCCTGGTTATCGATGTGCCTGAAGCAGAATATTTACAAAGAGCTAATACAGAAATGAGTAAGTGCAGTCAAAAGCATAATCATGGTCTAATTCAGGAGAATATTCATTGAAAAAATGCTCAGCAGGATTGACCATGTCATATAAGGCCCTGATCCTGCATGATTAAAGGTAATGGGATCTTTGTCATTGACTTTCAATGAGGATCGGAATGAGCCCCAAGGTAGCAGCTATCAGAAAGGGCAGCTGCTTAAAAATTTTATTGCTCTTTTACTTGAGAGCTATCAGAATAAAACATACTTTACAGACATAGGCATGCCGGGATGCAAACATGCCCACACATAAAGCTTTAATTTTTCTCAGGCTTTTGTAGCTACGAACATCTACAGATTCAACAGTTCATTTGGGAAGCACTACCAGAATTTCACATTAGCGACTAGTCAGCCTCAAGGACAGTGGTTTCAGTGCTGGCAATGTCCAAGGTTGGCAATTTCACAGACTCGGATTAAGTCCTTGATATTTCCTTCGCTGTGTATGCACTCAGGATCCCTGCAAGCTGTTTGACTATCCTTTTAGTTCACCACACCTGTGGACTTTACTTGCCTTTTCTTAATAGCAAGAAACCTGAACATAAGAGATCTGCACCAAACAAGTCTTTCAGCTGATTACTTTTTGTCAGCAACTGCTTTATTCCAGGCCACACATTGAGGTTTAGACCTGAGCTTTCAAGTGTGCAATTGCAAAAGGGAGTAATCGGAAAGCTGAAAGGTTTTGGCTGCTCCAAGAAACTCTCTGCTTACAATGCAGAGGTTAACAGCTGGGTTCCTGCTTCAGCAGTACCAGGGGAAAGGTGAATCCTTTTGAGCTTGTTTGCAAGAGAAGGCAGCAACACAGTGTGAAGATTTACTAAGGGAAACTTATGTTAATGGCCAATACGCACAGTATTTGTGGAATTATGCAGATGAGGAAAGAAGTGGAGGGGCAAGTGATCAGGTTTGAGGAAAAGTCTCATTCACCTTCTTAAGGCGTTTAGAACATGTTTAACCATCTTGTTCATAACCCATCCCTAGCTATCTCCCAATGATCAAATTAACCGCTTAGGTTTCTTCTCCTACCCCATCAGTCAATGCTTACAACTTTTTCTTTTTTGTCATTGTTTTTAAGCTCAGGCCTCCCAGTTAATTTCTTTTGCCCTGAAATAGTGTAAACAAGTAATAAACAAGGATAGAGATATATTTCTAAATGCTGGTTCATGAAATATTTCCTATAGTAAGCCCCAATTCTCATCCAGAAACAGGGAGATGGTGAAATCAAAAGTTCATAACTTATTGGCAGATATTATATGACTTGAACATCATATGAAGTACTGGACTGTATTCAATAATAAGCTTTTTTGTCCATTTTCAATATCCTCTATAGTAATATATTGCTATGTTAATAATATAGTGTATTAGTAATACAGTATATTTAAATATGGTCTTAATGTAAAACTACTTTTGTTTTGATGCCTCTTCTATTCCAGTTTATTAACAGAACATTTCTTCTAAATTCCTTGCCAGGAAACAAAACAAATCAGCCAGTTTTGTTACAAAAAGAGTTATTATAGTAAAATTATGGGCACCATAATTTTAAAGCATCAGCTCAGTTTTCCTTCTAAAAGTTCCAAAATTTTTGGTAGGTAAATGGTCTCAATGCCCCTTTCCCCCCCTTTTTTATTTTTTTATATTAAATAGTTTTGTTTTAAATGAAATAATATATTTTAATATGAAAACTTACCACACATACAGTTCTACTAATTAAAAAATCCTGACCTATTCCATTCTTTTCCAGTTTTGTTTAGATTTCAAGTGCTGGGTATTTGCAGTTTTCCTGATCACTTCAGTTTTCTGTTCCTTCCCTTTCCTTCTTTCTTCAGTGAGGTATCTGTTTCTGATATTTATAACATCCCATTCATTAAAACCCAGCCACAGAACTCTGCTGCCTTTGCTCTCCCCTCAAACTTATTCTTTTGGGATGGAAAGCAGCCCATGTCTTTTCACAATCTCAATCACTAAGCACACAATTTAATACACTTGGAGAAAATCTAGAAGGATGCTGACAGCTGGTGGAACTATGCCCCACATCCAGAAAACGCATCCATCACCGCTAGTCAAGGGAAGCCAGGGACACTAAGATGCTACTTGTATCCTGCTTATGAAGGATGATGATGAACACAAACTGCCTAGAAATTCATGCGCTACTTTGCTGATAGAATTTGACCAGAGATATACCATACTAATGCAGAAATGTATTTTGAATGTTTTTTTTACTTCCAAGTGAGTAGGGGGTTGCTAACAATTTTTTTTTTTTATGAACAGCAGTAATGTACTACCCAAGAGGTTGTTATTTTAAAATATGAAACAGAGCTACTGTAATTATCTTCATTCTCCTTCATGCATTGCAGTTATATTAACTGGGCATTTTCATCTTGATTTTTACATACGTAGTTGTTTACCATTTGCATTACATTTTAATTCTAATATCCATTGATAAGTTTTTGATCATAGTGTTGCATGAAATTTTGATTTACAAGCAATCTAGTATTTATTTTCATCATAGCAATTACAATATTTTTTTGAAGTTTAGATTTTTGTAATGGCTGCTACTAAAGAACTCTCCCAAATATCTTCACAGCAAATACCTAGTTCAACGTGAAAACCAATGTAGGCAGACTGACAGGCTGTTACCAGCTTAAAACACAGAAGTGGTAACTGAGTGCTCAGTAAACTAAGGCAGAAACGGTCAGTACATGCATGGTGCAGGAGACTGGCAGCACTTGCATGCGGTCTTTTTTAAACTGCTCTCAGAGACTTTTTCTTCCATTAACTTCTCCATATATTGGTTTTAGTCTATGTAAAATTTTAGCATCCACAAGTATGTAAATATTCTTGTTGGCCTTGACCTTTCAAAAGATGTATGCATGTAGCAAGAAAACAATAGTAAAATCTCAGTGTTCAATGCTACAAGCTTAATGATACATATGCTACTTCTTAGAAATGTAGTTGTTGGAGACAGTGGTCTGGTAAGAGTGAGAACGTAATTTTTCAAAATACAGAAACAGAAAAAGTGGAGAAATCAGATGCTTTGAAAACTATCCAAACCATACTGCAAGGCAGAGTTACCAAAATGGCTCAAGGCTAAGCATATATTTTGTCAAGATCTCAATTTCCTAGGTATATTATATACCTAGCCAATACTCCTGTGGAAAATCCTGTATTTCTTGCTCTTCTCCCGGTCACCTGGCTGGCCTGGTTGGATTTTATGCACACTTTCCATCCGAGATGATCTTGTTAAAACTACCTATCAAATCTTCTTAAGAAATGAATTTGTAGCCTTGTGTTAGAGGACCAGAAAAAAAAAAAAAAGGTATAAATAAAGAACCCGGCATTCATTATTTTTACATTTCTGAAAGGTCCTTGATTTATGGGGCTTAACTCATTATTTTTATTTTTGAAGTTCAAAACACCACCAATAATTCTCTGAAGTATTTGGATCTCATCTTGTACCACTGTCTGTTTATGCTGGAGTCAGATGTCTAAGCAGAAGAGCTCTGGTTTTGCTAAAAGTTATGTATTTGTAAGAAATCCAAACCCAGATCTGTGTCTGTGAATAGACCGTAAACAAAAACCATCACTGCTAGTCAAGGGAAACCAGGGACACTAAGATGCTACTTATGTCCTGCTTATACAGGATGACAATGAACACAAACTGCCTAGAAAATAATGCACTACTTTGCTGATAGAGTTTGACCAGAGATATACCATACTAATACTGAAATGTTACAAAACAAACTCCCAGAGCAAGAGCAGAAGTTGCATAAGAGTAATCCAAATATTCTGTCAAATTTCAAAAGTCATGAGCACTGCTGGTCATCTCCTTTTGAATGAAAGCTATTGCCTCCAAACAGGTTTGCAGTTATCCCTATACCAAAGCAGCACATATATGCTGCACATAAATGCCAAGTGGATTTGCAAGCAATGCAGCTTCAGTAGAAGGCAGATATTGCTTAACAAGAACTCAGGATGTTTAT
This sequence comes from Buteo buteo, assembly GCF_964188355.1. NCBI lineage: Eukaryota > Metazoa > Chordata > Aves > Accipitriformes > Accipitridae > Buteo > Buteo buteo. The sequence goes on along the minus strand of NC_134174.1, from coordinate 28,050,127 downwards.
TTAAAGAGTAAAAAACTCATTCATTTTCACATTTCTATGAAATGTAGAGAAGATTGGAAATAGAGAAATTGGCTCAGGTATAACGTACGCATATGGTGTAGAGCAAGGCTCTAGATGGTATCAGCGAAAGGAAGCTGACAAAGAAAGAATGCTTATTAAAGAAGACATAGTAGCAAGAGATTATCTAAATTGTAACAATAGAGAGAAATTGCAGGGAAGTCAGAGATACAGGAGGGAGGGAAAAGCAACTAACTTGGATACAAATAGATTATACAAAGTGTTATTTGTTCTGTGTAAATGTTCATGAATCAATTAATTCTGCATGTATTTGACCACTATCTTTCGTGTTTCACTGATGATGCACAAGTTTCCTTATACTGTGCATACCGGTACCACCAACACAAGAAATTGCATTGCAGTGCCAGTACCAGTGGAGAAGTTTTGTAGCAGAGGTATATTTATGCCAAATTTTGTTCTAAACTGCAATCTTTCTTTGAATAATGACATCAATAAAAAGCATTTTTGTAGTAGGTGAACTAAGGATATACAATAAGGATATAAAATCAGGTATATTTATTTCCAGCTTGAATATTTTTCTCTTCTGTCTGGAATTTTGTAACTGAAAGCCTAGTTTAGAATATCTAACTACGCTTTCACATTTGCTGTCAATGGAATTGCACATAGGAGTTTTGTTTTTCAGGATGTTGATTTTTTAAAATGAGATGTTCAATGAAAAAGTATGTTAAATGACTAGAGACAGTGATCTTTAAAATTTTTTACAGCAATCGAGACATTAGTCATAAACAGAGATTTGATCGGGGGGGGGGAAAGAGTATCACTCTGTGGATTTTATTTCTCAAGGGAAAACAGATTCTTCTTAATGAAACTATTGGAAGAGTCCCAAGTGTAAGCGCAAGGAATAAATAAAATAAAAAGCAGCTGTTTTCAGAGCAAAGTCAAAATCGAGACAGTACTTCTTAGAGATTTCTCTACCAAATTGTTATAAGATTCTCCCTAGGACCTGGTAGCTAATGTTCAAAACAGAAACTGAATTTCTTGGCCTCTGGAGACTTCTAACAGCTCACCAGCTGCTGCCACCGCCCCACCCCTGTGCCTTTAGGGAAGAGTTTATAAGTTACCTTCTTATCAGCCTACCCCCTGGAAGAGCACATATATTATCAGCTCCAGGACTGCCCCTTCTTAGGAGTCCTTCAGGATTGTGGCTCCATACCTTAACAGGGTTAACAACCTAATCCTCTGGAAAGAAGCATCTTGCAGCTACAATCCACCTTGCTGGAATTTCTTCCCAGCAGTCTCATTTTCTTTTTCATATCTTTAGTTCCATTTGCTGCAGCAAAGACTGCACTGAAGCCTCACTCTCTTTCACAGAAGAATTTCAAAGTTTTTATCCTAAACTGCCATAAAACTGAATTTTGACATTATTAAAATGTTCTGCTCCTCTACAAAACACTTCTCTGAGGTTGGCTTTACTATGCTACCACATGCTCTAAGCATTAGATGCCTCACAGCAAATAAGCTACTGAATTCTGGTCAGGCCACAGGGTTAAATTGAACTGAAATGCACAGAAAGAGGCATTGCAACCATCCTGACCGTCAGGATAAAATATGAAATTCTTGTCACACTTCTTAAAACCTTCCTATCAAGAATTCAGCAGTGACATATCAACTCTGGATCTTAAGATTCCATCAGTGACTTATGCAGTGATGTAACTTCAGGAACAATTTTTAAAGTAATTTCCTTACAATTTATTCCCCTAAGTGCCATAGAAGGGGCATGCACTTACATGTAAGTCCGTCTGCTGTCTCAACTGCTCTCCTGGTTTGCCAGGAACTAGCACCAGGCAGCAGCTGACTGATGATCCTGCTACCCAATTGTACACAAGAAAAGGCAAATGAAGCCATTGCATTCAGTTTACTGGATGCTACTCAGGCTGATTTAGGCTTTAGAACAGAAAAAGCTGTTTTAACAATGAGAACAGATTTGGAGAGTGACCTGTGAAGCCTACATAGAACTGCGCTTTACCTATTAGGATTGTGCATACCTCATTCATTCTTGGATTTAACTGATAAAGTTACCCTTACATTTTGTGCTTTCCTGATGAGTGCAGAGAAAAGGCTTTAATAAGTTTTGAAACATTGGTGGCTGCTTAAGGGGGTATATTATCTCCTCTAAGAATTTACATCAATCATTTTCTAAAAAGGATCTAGAAATATTGTGACAGTTGTCACCATCCACTACTATACTGACAGGGTGAATCTAGAACAGTAGAGGCAGATGTCACACCACAAAATCTTGCAGAAATTTGTAACTCTTGAATACGTGATAGAGCATATGAAACAAATCGTGTTCAAACTGCTTCAGAGACTGATTTGTAACCTCAAAGTTAATGGATATATATATTCATTGATTTCAGTGAGTTGTACTTTGGGGCCTTAGTTATGGAAAAGTAGAATGTCAGCAGTAAATACTAAACCAGTGAACTCATTCTTCCAGTTGGACTTTTACTGGAAAGTAATCACGTAAGTTTGAATGCTTTATAATTGAGAAGAGTATTCAAAGATGTTCTATATTTGCGATAAGAATTTATTAGAGTCATCCTTTGAAGTCATTACTATTTCTATCAATTTCCAGCTTTCTTATAAGCATTTCTAGTCTACCAGTCTTCCAGGTTCTACCTGAACTGAATCAGAATGCAGAATGGACCAAAACCAAACTGCTGTGATGTCTACAAATACGATACCTACATTTTGTGCTTCTTTTCTTAAATTGCAGTCTTTTACCACTTAATTGTATCACAGTGTCTTCTTGAAAGTTAGTCAAGAACTTCCCTTGTGCAGTCTTTGCCCCAAAATTCATATGGTTTCACGATGTCCCCACAAAGAAAGGCTTACAGACTACAGTTGAAGAAATAAGTGCATTTTGCAAAATATCTGCTAACCACAAATCAGCTAGGAGCTCCTCAGTACTGGGGAATCTTTTGACCAACACATGTAGGAGAAACAACTCTACAGCTAGTCTACACAAACATGACTTTGGGCAAAGTTGTGAAGCAGATTTGAGTATAATGAGACCAAAACGGTGCAGATTTAACTAAAACAGGTAAACACATACAGACATATACATACACATACAGAGAGAGTATGTGGATACTGGAGCAGATACAGATTCCCATCTTTTCAAACCAATGAAAAGACCTCTGGAGAAGGGTAAGGTGGACTGCTCAGAACAAGAACTACTTTGGAAATGACGTAATTTGTATACTACATGCTGATTCACCAAAACCTTAAGGTAAAAGCAGTCCATCAAAATTTTTTATGCTACGTTCTTCTTATCATTCTAATCTCGTCCCATGTGCAATACTATTTCCAAGTGTTACAGTATATAAAGAAAAAAAAAAAAAAAGACGTCAAGTTGTCTAAAATTTTTTTGTGGTAATTCTAAAGCAGTGATAAAAACAAATCTAAAAAAAACCCCCCCAAAAAACCCACAAAAAACTTTGCAACATAATCAGCTGAAGATTTAACCTAATTTTCAAAACCACTGTGGAAAACACCAGCACAATAATCAAGACATGAAGCTCCATGGTTAAAAAAAAATAAAACAAAACCAAAACAAAAAACCCCAAAACAAACCAGGGAGGTCAGGAATCATTACTGAACTCATTAGCTGTGTACCTTTTCATTTAGATGCAAGTCTTTAAGAAATGTGCACAAGCACATTGGCTGGGCTGTATTAATTTAAAATTCTTTCATTTTTGAAAGATAGATAGGTATCTTTCATGATTATTATATCCACTGTGCAAAATAAGCTCAAGTTGGCTTTACTTAATATTGAGCCCACATACATCGTTACAGCAATATATTAATCTCAGCTTATCAATAACATCCAGTCTGAATCATGTGACCAGAAGAGTGAATTGGAGAAGTAACCTGCTAAAGCAGTCAAAACACTGCATCCATTGCCAATCCAGTAGAAACTCTTGGTAATTTAACACGGCAATAACCCTATGAGCTTTAGGATATTTAAAAAGAACACCTTAGAAGAGCTGGTACAAAAGCTAAGGAGGGAGATACTAAAAACAACTGACCTAAAGACAAAAAAATAATTCATAATATAAATCAATAAATAAATGAAATTAGAAACAGTAGTAGTAAGGAAAAAAATATATAGTGTTATATTTCAAACTGCTTTACAGTAGTTTGAGATTTATTTTACCAGTTCTTATTTCATAATGTATTGTAAAGTTCTTTATGATGAATTTTTAACTGAGAAACGCTTTTTCCATAATTTAGCCCACAGACATTTGAATCACAGACTTCCACTAATACATTTGCATATAAACAGTTCTCTTTTAAAATTCATCTGCTTCAATTACTTCTTTCTCACCTGAAGTCATAAAGCTCCATATGGGATGTATGAACCTTTCTGCTGCCCAGGGCCACGTTATAGGGGGCACAGGAACATATTCTTTTGCTGTCCATGGAATTCAGCTGATGAAGCGGTACAGAACATGGTGCAGAAAAACTGTAAGAGAAAAACAAGAGTTAGCACTAATAACTAAAAAAAAAGGAAGAAAAATTGTCTGAAAAACAGTACATGTGTGCTGTCAGGGAAAGACAGAAATAGGTAACAAGAAGGGGAAAACAGTCAAAGAGTTTTGGGAACAGTAAGCTGCAAGTAAAGACTATTTTCTCCAATGTCACTGGAGTGTAACTTACAGTAGTGTTTCCAATTGCAGACAAAACCACTGGGGTGAAATGAAAATAGGATTCCAAAGTTGAATGGGCATCCAGTAAAGAAATCTGGGACCTAAATCTGTTATCGCCAGCAGTGTGTTACAGGGTTTTATACAGAGGACACCCCATTTCCCAACACTTCTGTTAGCTGCCATAAATACTGTGAAAGAAAGACCACACCATAGAAAGAAAATTCACACCATAGTGTCTGGCTGCAGACATGCAAACACAACTGCAATGGCATAGCTCAGGCTGTGATACAGAGATGCTTCGTGGCTGTTCTTCCTCTGTGAGGATGTCCTCCTCCAAAGGACTGCAAACGAATCAGTTGGTGCTCAAAAGCGATGCTGTGAAATACCAAATACAAAATACTAGGCAACCAGGCTGAAGTGCAATGAGTTTCTCAGCTGTCAAGAGTTCAAACAAAAGCTACACCAGTATTACATGCCCTTCTTGACCTCTGCCTTTAAAAGCAGAGAACAACTGATTCTAAATGTTAATTAACTGACTTATAACAAAAATTTGTTAATTTAGCCAATAGTCAAAGAAAGCAGCATCCAGCAGCAAAATAATTACTATTATTTACATATTTAACATATTGCATATTTTTTTATATATTATAACAAAATACTGCCTTCCCCAATTCTCCTCAGTACAGTGGGAGAGATTTACAGATTTTAACTTTTTTTTTTTAAAAACAATTTTTACTGTGCTTGTTTCATGTCTTCTATTAGACCGGCACAGGACTGTCATAATTCTAATATATTCAGAATTTAGATAATTTAGACTGAATTTATCATATAAAGTCACATGGTCAATGTTTTTTTAAATCCACGAATCTTTAAATAATACTATTATTTTGGCCCAAACCACCACACACTCCACAAACAGAAAAAGAAATACAGAGTACTTTGCTGCAATTTCTACTGATCCTCTTGTATTATTTACTCAAGAGTTTAAAAAACACCATATTTTTAAACCAATTACTATTTCATTATTTTCAGAAGTCTCTATCAGTGTAGAGAACCGTTTATCAGACCTTTGTCAATAACTCCAAATATTTTTAAACATCCATCTAAATGACTGAACCCAGATTATTAATCATAAATCAAGACAATATGGATTCAACAAAGCTGCTTGTATGAACTACTTTATCCTTACTAATAATTCCATTAAAAGGCTCAGTTCAGCTTCCATTCCAGTCAATGAAATAATGTATGAAGTAACTATGGAAACTTGAGACTAAACCAGAGACTAAATACAGAAGTCAATCACCAGTGTTGTGACAGCATTCAGATCTACACCCACTGCCCTGCAGAACTGAAGCAAAATAGTTTACTTGCAGAGCTGTATTAATGTAACAGAATCTTACAAAATCAATGATGCATGTGCAGAGCTATTCAGAATGCAGACAAATGCTGGAGACTAGAATAGAATACAGAGATAATTACAATGATATTATAAAACCAGAAGTATTCTTCCAAAACCATAAGAGCAGAAACAGCAGGAGTCTAAGAGGAATACAACAAGCATTGTTAGGGAAATGGAGAGTCCTGTGTGAACAAAAATTAAGACTGGCGCAGTTCACATTAATGATTAATTAATTTAGGATATGCCAGAACCACCCAAAACAATGAAGTGTATAGGCATGGCAGATCAAGTACTCTCTCATAATACAAAGAAGAAGATACAGTTAAAGAAATCACAAGGCTATATTTAAATACATTTAAAACTGATTAACAGGATATTTTAATACAACATAAAATTAAGCAGGACAATTCATAGCAGGAGAAGAGTAAGACATTAAAAATGGATTATACATCTCAGTGATTGCACTCACTTATAAAATGTGCGTGATCTTGTGTTTGAGGAAGCAGTCAGCCGCTGCTTAACACAAATGGGGATTTTTCTTCTTCCTCTGAGCTGTTCATTGCCCAGTGAGCAATAAGACCTAGAACTGTCCTGTTGGCAGGGGAAACTCCAAAAAATGGCCAGGATACAAAGTTACTCTGTGTCAAGTGAGCTGTAATAGCTGGCCATGTGTCTGCTCTTAGACACATCAAATCCAAATTAGTTAGGCTTAGCTTAATTGCTCTTTCAGGAGGAAGGGGAATGACGATAACTAAATAATGACTAAAGGGAACAGTTAAAATTGGTATTTTTTTGAACAGTCAAAATGCATAAACGTAAAAAATTAAACCTGCCTGCCGCATATTAACATGATGGTAACAGTGTGCTCAGAGAGAAGTTAAGAAAGTACTTAGGCCGCTAGACCAGCTTTGTGAAATAGTGAGAACTGCATATGGAAAATTGTCCAGCTGGAACCTAAGTTAGGTCTTAGATGAATGCTGCCAGGGATTTGCCAGCTGCAGTCTGTCAGAGAAGGGCTGACTTCTATTCACTGTGAATACACGAACAAATACTGACAAAAAGCCCAACCTGAACTGCATGGGTCCTGCTCCTGGGTGACTGCCCACACCTCACAGGCATTTTTGTTTGCTGTTTCAGCAAATACTTGATACTTAACAAGATCTTCAACAGCTCCAGCAGATTTTAAGAGGGATCTACATGGAATCACTGAAGGTTAAGACTACTTTGTTCATTTTGCAAAGTTAATTAAAGCTTTATGAGTAGCTGCTTCTAACTGTTCCTTACAGTAAGAAAGTTACAGGACCCTGTCTTGACCCTCTGTTGCCCCTTGGTAACAGTAACAGGCAGTGCTTTTACTACTGCTATTGCTCCTAGGTCTGATCTTTTCTGGTTTTTAAGACAAAGCTGACACGCTATGAGAGGCAGCTAATACCACAGGGCAAATCAATTTTCAGGCACTAAGTCAAGAAACTCCAGAGAGTAGTCCTACAAGCCTTAGCATGTAGGTCTCTGCCCAAGAATAATATCATGTCAGCCTCAGGCAGATAACACATGAGGAAACTTTGATATCAATCATGAAATAAATATATTTCCCCTGGCAAAACTAGGAGATACCTACGTCAAGACAGATATAAAATCAAAATTATAGCATTCCCCATGGATTTTTGAAGTCAAGAAACGTACAGTGCCACTGCCTGTCAGATTGAACTCTATACAAAAGTTAGAAGCAGTTGCTTTTTCAGATTGAACGTGGATTTTTCCAAATGCCTCTCAGAGCTCAGCTGAAATATATCCAAGTCAAGTGGAAGTGTCTGGTTTCAACAAGGCTTGATCTTCCTAAACTGACAGGTTAAGAAAAGCTAATATCAGGATACAGGAACCATACTCCAGCCAACCAGACTCACACCTGAAATTCAGACCAAGAGAAAAACAGCCAGATAGATGATTGTTCTCCATGACTCCACTGACACTTGTCAAAGTCTTAGCCAACTAATACTGGCTTGAGCATTCAAGCATAAAAACCCAAAAATCTCTGCAAACACTTTTGAGGTTATAGTTGGTTTTTTTGTATATAGTCTTTTCCCCACTCAGTACTGCGAACAGAAATGTCAACAACAACAGGAGTATTAAGAAGTTTCTCTTCAAGCTGTGATTGCCATAAGCAATGGGGAACGATCTTCAGTCTACAGTGATTTCTTTTAACTTAAAGAAAACAGAACAAAGGCATGTAGCACAAAATATTTATGTCTTATTAACACCTCAGAAACTCAGAAACCAAAATGGCTGTAGTCCTACAGAGCTCTAAAAACAAGACCGAGCCCCCCCCCTCAGAACACACTGTCACATTTCATCATCATATATTCCATAGAAAACCTCAGTACTCTTTTATAACTTATATTAAAGGAGATATGCTGTAGTCTTCTGCATTTTCCTAACCTGTAGTAACCTATAAACCTCCTGGGTCTGACGATGCATCTCGCAGCCAGGCAAGAATGCCATTGATGGCACAGGTTATGATATCAATATCAAATCTATAGCTACATGTTTTGATGTTCTGCTACCAGCGCTGTCTACATATTTTTTCTCATGGATACAACCTTTTGGAAACAGATTGGCCTTTTCTCTCTCTCTCCCTCCACCTGGAACTATTTGCTGTCACTTGCTGTCTTCAACAGGGACTCTGCATCCCTAAATCTTCAGTGGTTAACACTGAAGCACTTGATTTTACCAGAGCTTTTCCCCAGGATCCTGTCACAACACTGGATTACTGCGGCCCAAAACCAGCAAACAGTAAAGCATTATTTATTCCCCCAAAAGATACAGAGCACACAGAAAAAGGATTAAAGAAAAAACCCAATTACCTCACTTAAATTTAATCTTTCCCTGCCACTTCCACCACATACAAGATTAGTCTTCGGGACAGTGAAACTGCTAGAGAAACTACCTTGCTACAGCTTCTCTGTCAAAAAGTCTTCAGCTATAGCCAGCAACTGCCTTCACGCCTTTTTTTTGTGGCCTTTTTTAACTTGGACTTCTTAAGTGTTACCTCTGAATCTTTGTTTTTCACCTGAGAATATGAATCTTGCCCTAAGAAAAGACAGTGCCATCTAATAGCCTCCTCATTGTTCAACTGGAAGATTTAGCGTTTTCTGTATTGGGCCCATCACTTCCAGCCATTGCTTGCTCTTGCTTTGCTTCCAGCTCTCAGCCTCTTCTGAGGTAACACTTTCCAGTCAGACAAAAGAATATAAATGTCTATAAATTAAATTGAATTCAACAATAATAAAAGACAATTTCTTTATTTTCAATAACACAGATTTTGCTTTGTTTTGAGCATTTGGGTTCTTTGTTTCAAAATATTTTTGTTGTTCTAGCTCCTAGTGTAAATTTTAAATTAAAAAAAAACATATAATGCTACAGGGTTCTGAAATGTACCACTTCTGTCAGAACTAGGACATACTTCTCACCAGTGAACTTACACAACGAAAGCATTTTTTTTCTCCTCTACCCAGTCAAATATGCTCTTTGGGCAAGGACTGCCTCTCTTTGAACAAATATCTGAGTATCTTAAGCACATCTAAAACTCTGACAACATAAAATATGCAACACACCAAAGACAGACTTGCTTCTTATTCATTTTCATTAAAGCATTTATTCACTGCGCTCAGATGTTAAGGCTTTACCTTATTACACCGGTGAGTATAAATCCTCCTAGTTTTGTACATTGTAATGGAATGCATCCAGTGATCAATATGAAGCAGGGACCAATCTTTACAGTTTCTCAAATTAATTTTAATAGTGCGGCTTTTGTTACTAATGTATCTATAATTTCTTTTAATGTTCATATCAATTTGCTCTATTTTATTGATGGATTGGAACTTGCATTTCACCTTCTCTAACAGTCCTACGTCCATTCACAGTCTTCCTTTTTCTATTTGCCATTCTTGGAATAAATGCAGATTTATGAATTTGAGATCAAAAGACTTGGTCCCCTTGGCTATTAAAATATTTCTGAGAGTTAGTAATATAAAAGAGACTAAAGAGCATGAAATTAGGGCAATACTCTCATTTTTCTGAACTGCAACTCGTTACCTCAATTTAGCATGTTTGCTTCTGTTTCAAACTATTGAGAGATATAAAGCTAGGGAGTTTTTAGAGCAACATGATAAAGCGAAAATCAGCAATCAGATGTGAGCTGATATAGCAAATAAACAAGGGTAAAAGTGGTAGGAGTTGTCAAAAGAAGGTACAAAAGAAGGTAAATAGACTCTTAAGGGTATCATATATGGTATTTCAATATCTGTCCTTTTCCATCTACAAAGTGAAATGCTGAACCAAGGCTATTTTTTTTTTTATTGACATAATTAAGTACATGGTTTGCTATTTTTGAAATAGTTGCTAAAGGAGACCGTAAATTACACTTGTGCTGAACTGAAGATGGAGGTCATCTTGCACTTCCCTGCTGCTTGCCTCTTTTCTATTTTGGGAATGTAAAACCATAAACAGTTTGATGGACTCCAAGAGTTCAAAGGCTATAGTGTAGTTTTGACCTTGCTATTGCTAAAAGAGGAAGGCAGCATCTGATTCATGTTTCCTCTGTGCGAGCTTTATATTATCAGTAGTAAAAGGTGCATAAGTTTCATTATTAACAATTGTATCTTATTTACACACTGGTTTCAAACACGCCCTGTCAGGCCAGAAATAGTGGACAAAGAAAAAAAGAACTGTTGTAAAGTAATTAAAAAAATAAATAAATTAAAAAAATCAAACCAGCACCATTTATAAAGCAAGTTCAGAACAATTTTGGTTATTGCCACACTGAGAAAATAGGTAAATTTTTATTTCTTTAGTTTTACCCATGACATAAGCAAAAGATGCCTGTTGATTGCATCACAAGCAATTAAGAAACATCTTCTCCCCTTCACTGAATGGAACAATGAACAAAACTATCTCAGTCTTGAGGAAGATGTGGGACCAAAGTGTGTTAACAAGCACAGTACAATCTGTAACCATAACAAATACTTTCAAATAAACTACTCTGTGAGCTTTGCCCATGAGAAAAAGCTTCAGAACTACCAAAACCACTGGAAACTGCCCAACCTTCTTCCCTCCTGAACTATCCTACTTGCTCTGTGGCCTTTTCACTGGGGATGAAGATCTTTGTACCTGTTTGTAACATCATCCCCAAGCAGATAATACAACCTAACTCCCCACTTTCATTTCATCTATCTTCAGAGCACTGTTATTGATAGTCACCAAAATTATTCTTCATATGAAAAAAAGGAATTTCCCGACACTGGGGAAATTTATATTTAAGGCAAAAAATTCCCTTTAAACTCTAACTTAGAAAGCATGCCTTCCCTACTTATTTCAGCAGCAAAGCATTTCCTTTTATATGTTGCCTCTCTTTCTAAATCTTGGCAACGTAAATCCACAATGTAACATAATCTCTCTGTATCAATGAACATACAAGATCAGATGAGAATTATGCATTGAACTTTCAATTGCAGGGGATGCTGCTAATAAGTATTATTAGCAGTTTTACCTTTGAGATGAAAGAGGTTTAAGCAATTGCAAGTCCTTGAATAAACACGTGGAGTACTTCTGTCCAAGCAGATGAGTTAAGCACATTGTACAGCTTTATCAAACTCATGTATTTCATTAAATCTCTTAAAATATTTTTCTGCAGCTTGTGTAGATCTCTTCCTGCATGTCTTCTGCAGACATTTCATGGCTGAACTTACACATGGACTACTCATTAGATTGACAAGAACTGTAAATAAAGGCTCCAAGAGCAGGCCCTGGGTTTGTAGGCATACTTGCCTGCATTAAAAAAAAATTGAGAACTCTGCTATTTGAGGTTTCTCCTTAGCAATTTAATTCCAAATAAATGCTGACAAGCAAAAATCTGATTAAATTGTCAGCTCATTATAAAAGCACAAGTGAAATATGGTAAACATAGAAAAATATGCTTGAACAGAAATTTGTGATGTCCTATATTCCCTGCCACTTTGAACACTCCCAAGTGCTCTTCAACTTTCCAAGATATATTATAGGATTTCAAACTGGGATAACAGTCATCTGAAAGGTTTTAATTTGCTGAATAATAATTCCTTCAAACGTATTCAGCTGAGTTCTCTCACCAGGTATCTATTCAACAACCAGGATGTTTAAAATATTCTTCTCTGGCAAGCTGTCTCATTTTCTTTCCAAAAGACTCATGCCCTCTCTTAAACAATTTCTTGAAAGGTAATTCTCAACATGTGGGATTAATCATAGCCCAAAGCTTGCTTCTGACATGTGATTAACTATTTCTACCTGACTCAAAGGACAGAGGCCAAAGCATTTCAGCATTGCTGCTCTCCACTCAAGCCCTGTACTTAAAGATCTGTAGTGTGGGAAAAGGGGAGGGAGTACATCATTCATACTTCAGAAGGAGAAAGCTAAAAAATAGTACAAGGGTGAATTTTTATACAATCCGTTGATTTCTCTTAAGAACTGTCCCAGAATTAAATTTCTCTGCATTTATCATGTCCCAAGAATGCAATGATTTATGCAGTGTATCAGATGCTATTACGAGGTTTCTCACATCATAAATGTAACTTATAATGCATCTCATGCATGATATGCACAACTAACAATTTTCACTTGATGAAAGCTATCCTTATGCCTTTTATCATTCAAGCATGTTAATGAGTTCCCCCAAAAGATTAGTGAGGAGCCTAATAGACCAAAAACCTATTTCAACAACCGTTTTACACAGTCTTTCAATGAAGCAATGTGAACTTCTGCATCTAAATGATCCTTCCCTTAATAACTCAGAAATAATCACACCCTCTTGCACTTGTGCCAGGCCATTAGGGTATTTTAACAAATTAATGAATTTATATTTTTATGAGGAGCTGTACCAGGAGAGGAATTAGCCTTTGGAAAAAATACATCTAACTTGTATGAAAGATATTTGCACTGAATGGCTTAGGTCCTCTTCTTCCCAACATGGAGGCATAAATGAGGAGGACATTGACAAAAAATCACTGTTGCTAGTGAGAAATACCTTGAACCATTGCAATCAACATTTCTTTGATCCCTGAGGTCATTTTCTAATAGAGTACCCAACATCAGTGGAAACATTTGGTTACTTAGAGAATTTCCTTTCAGTTAGTTATTTGGATATGACTATACACCTCACGTATTCCAGGGAATGAGCAGGTTTAACTTGGTTCTAATTAATGCAACATCCTTAATATCCTACCAGAAGTCCTTTCATCAAGAGTTAAAGAGACAAAAGCCTCATATAGACATCCTGGGCCAACAAGCTGGGTCTGAAAAGCAGCTACACTTTCACGAAGACAGAACATAATTCAATAGACCAGCTGATCAGAACCTGCTCCCCACCTACTTCATCAGTCTTCACGGTCACTAGAATAAGCTACAACGTCACTCCAAGCCATTCTGCTTAATACTTTTGGAGGCTATACATGGATGGAAAAAGAGAAATTAAGGCAATTGCAATGCAAACACCTAACATCTTTGCAATACAGGGGTACATCCATGCAGTATTCTGCAAATAAGAACAACCTGCTTGGGCTCCAAGCCAGCTGGACGTAAGCCTGCTCTGAACCTTGCTTTATCGTAAGGCTGTACCTAAAGCACTCATTTGCATGACTTCAGCTCAGAGTTGGTTTGTACTAATGTGGTGGAGGGCACAGGCCGAACAAAGCCTCATTTCCCTACAGAAGACTATGCACACGTTCCACATGAGACAGGAAGTTTGTTCCAAGGAGGGTATTCTCTGGGCCCACTTTCCTGACCTGCGTTACTGCATGAAGTCACTCACACTCCTTTGTTTCTCTTTTCAGCATAAGCACACGGATTCTGGGAAACTCTATACGGAACTGTATTTTCTAAGCTGAATTTCTCTCCTTCCACTAGTTCAGTAACTTTCCTGTCTTGCCTGAGTACATTAAGGAAGATTTAAGTGAACAAAAATACAGTCAATTAAATGAAATTTCTAAACCCGAGCTTTGCATTCTTAAACTATTTCTTGTTCTCCCTCCCATGAACTTCATCAGCTCCTTATTTCAAATAACCAAATTATTTTCTTAAGAATACAATGTTTAGCTATGCCCAGTAAGAGTTCCTTTGCCCTTGTCTAGGCTGCTGTCAGACTATTTCTTTGCCTTCACACCTCCTTTATTCTATAATAGACCTTGCATTTCAAGTGCTTTGGTACTCTTTTTGCTTTCTGCTTTAAAGATCAAAGTACAAATTAGTTTTATCATATAAAATGAGTTCTTGCCACAAACCCAATATTATGTTTCCTTTTTACAGTTACATTTCTAATTCTTTAGTCGTGTAATTTGCCTAAACCATTATCTTGTATTGACATACCTAGCAAGCTACACAATGCAAAAAACATTTTATTACTGCACAATTTTCAATATACAAGCTTTGCTACCTTGAATTTTATATAGTCTGCTTGAGCAAGGTCATACCTGCATTCCCAGTTATTTCTTACATCAGTTGGTGTGATTAAATTGAAAATATAAATCACTGAGTTGTTGAGTCTTGAACTATAAAGAAAGACACTAATAGGCCACTTTCTATTAATTTTCCTCCAGTATTATGGGACTATTTGGCCAGAAGCAGATCTGAAAAATATAAAGATTTTAGATTATGTAGAAGATTTTTTTTTCTTGCTGACTCACTAGTATTTTACTTCTAGATGAAAACAATCTAGAATGAGCTTATATCCAAGGAGTGCTTTTTGATAAGTTCTTTAAAACTACTCAGTGGAGGAAGTCCTTGCAACCCCTCTGCTGTCTGCCTCTTCTGGAGGTCACTAGTATAGATTTAAAGAGTATTACGAGAGAGGGGAACTGCAACTGTCTCTTCTTATCACTACAGCCCCTTCTCAGGTGCTTCACACATGATTATTGCCATTGGTATTAGAACTCTGAAAAGTGAAACTTTCCAGTCCATCTTGACAAAATAATAACTAATGAAATATAAAAAGAAATCAAATGAAGACCATTATTCATACAGGTACCTGAAAAGATAGGACACAAAGACTATAGGTATTGGATGCTAAGGTGTGATCTAAAACCTGGGAAATGAAAAGCAAGGATACATACTGCAGCGCAACTTTCAGACAGGTCTCAAGGAATCACCAATGTTGCAGTGAATTTCCCTTCGGAGAGAAATGGTAGCAGTTTGCCGGCTACTGACAGTGTTTTTCACACTGTCCTTTACTGATTTGTTTACTCAACTTCACAAGACTTCACTTGTTTGTAAATATATTTCCTTTTGTGGAACTTTATGAGGTCTCTGTCAACCCATTTCTCCATCCTGTTGTGGTCCCCCAGAATGGCAGCACACCCAGTGTTCCCCATTCTGTACCTTCTGCAAGCTTGCCAAGAGGGCATTCTGTCTCATCATCCAGGTGATTAATGAATATATTTTACAGTACTGCCCCAGTATCTGGGGTGTACTGTCCATCTGATGCATTCGCTGCTTGGTGCTTCCCAGAAGTATAACCCTGACTTTAAAGGTGGCTGCCTGAGAAGTCAATAGCATGCAGTTGAGAAATTCTGAAAATTACAGCTCAGATTACTTTTTTAGATTACACATGAATGCTGTAGCATAGGCTGATATAGTATATAGAGAGAGTCCTTTTCTCAGGGGCAGCTTTCTACTGCCGTAACAGTGAAACTGTGCTTTCTACCTTCCTGAAATCCTCTTCTGCTCACTGTGCAGATTCTGCAGTAGTCTAGGCAGCAGTGGTGATAACATCAGTCTTTCTTATCACATGACATTGATCCACCCCCAGTGCTCTAAAGGACACACAAACCTAATGTAAAACATCATGAAAAATCATGCAATTTAAAAGAATTTTATCATGATGAAAGCATTTCAGAGGGCTATTTGTATCTCATTAAACAACAAACTGCTGAGAAAGAGAGGCTATTTCCAGATGTAGGAAGTAAGCCATTGAAAAGAAATGTGGCTACACAGCTAGTGAGTGATTACTAAAAAGGGACTGTCAACCGTTCTTCCTAAACCAGAGCATTGTTTCACCTGGAGGTATTTACACTGGCTACAAATTAGATGTACAAGCTTCTTCCAGCTCCTGTTATTAGATGGATTTTCTCAGGATATCCACTAGAATGTAAAATAATGAATCTCCCAGAGTACTTCTCTCTCTCAAAGTGACTCCTAAAGCAGATTGAAGGATGACAGATCCACTTGTGGTAATTTTAAAATTCTTCCATCCTGACTAGAAAGAGCTTTTAGAAAGCTTTCTCCGAAATGATAACAAAACCCCAGATCGAAGGCCTCCATTTCTTTGTTAAAAATAGATTCCGTGTATTTTTTCTCATGATGGAAGTGTTAGCTTGGCATAAAAGCACTGTTAAGAGCCCAGATCTTTGCACTAAAATACAGGAATCATCCTCACCTCTTCCCCTTCTTCCTTTTCCCTACTGTCCACAGAAAAATAGGAAAAAACTACCAATTCCAATGTCAGTATTGTAAAAAAAGTACATTTAGGAAATATTCTGACCTGTAATCATCCAGTAATTTTTCAATTCCTTTATTTTTTTAAAATGTCTACACTCTGCACTCTCACTGTCATCTTTGGTCATCTATTCTATGAGCTCTACAATTGTTTACTATATCCTTTAAAATGAAAACATACCTAAGTTTGTCTAGAACCAATCACTTTCCAAGCATGTAGCCCTGCCTATAAAATATCACACAAGTACTTAAACTACCCTCAGTCAGCAGGCCTATAGAAAAAAAATTTTGTTATTTTGAGATAGTTGTATGATGAGATGCAACACAATGACATGATGATGGTCATTGAAGAGGAAAATAGTGTTGCTCTTACAAAAAATGAGGTCCAAAAAGGATTTATTACACATTTTTTTCTACAAGGAAGCCCAACACACTCAGTAATGAGTTAAACAGACACTGATTTGTCTTATGCTTCTGCTGTTTCTTTCAAATGAAGTAAGGTAGGAACACCTGTCAGATTAAGGTATGAAAAGAGATACAGATATTTTTCAACTGTCAAACTGGCAAACTTCCACTATAACTGACGTGCGTACATGAATACCACAGAAACGTAAGCAGAGACCACAGAAATACTCTGAAAATTATTCTAATCTAAACATTAAAAGGAACTGATAATTTAAGCAAATTCTGCAGGGTTCAGTTTGTATGTCTCTGGAGATGTACTCTGCAAAGAAGAACCAACATATGCAGCTTCTTCAAAGCAAAGATGTGATCAGAGATCATATTTATGTCACCGAGAGATGTAAATAATGATGCCCTCGAGTTAAAACTGTGCTGAACTTCTCCAGTCTAAATTGATTCTTGTATGATCTGACATTCCCTGGCTTTTGTGAAACCAAATATAATATATTTATGAATCAGACAGATGTCTTCAATATTACAGTGCTGTCAGCAATCCTGCCTCCCTGATGTTTAATATTTCATATCATAACAGAGAGTTTGTTCAGAGAGCTACTATCTGGTGAGAAACATCAGAGGAGAAATCTCGGTCCACCGATGTCAATGGCTACTCACGTTATACTCTAAAGGAGCACTAGAATGGCCATTTTAGTGTAATGGTGGCTACAAAATAGAAATTGGATTAAACAGAATTTGACAAACGTTGACTTTTGATGGAGCTGGATCAAATCTGGTTTTAAGAACATTGAAACTTTTTTCTGTTTCAAGCAGAAAAATCCTGCCCTGGTCAGAGTAAAGGGAGTCTGCGACTTACTTTGAAAGGACAATGCCATCAACTTTATTAGGTACCAGGTTAATCACATTTCTTTTTATGCAATATTGTTTTACTGTTCATTAAATAAAAGTTTGAACAGCTCTGTTTAATTTCAAGTTCTCCATAGACTGTTAATACATTAAAAGAATTAGGCTGTGAATCAATAGTTGGATATCAACCTCCCTAATGGTATTCTCTCAAAAAAACCCCAACCAACCAAACCAAACAAAAAAAATCAATGCTTCTGTTCACTTGCAAAGATCTCCAATGAGCCTTAATACAGATTCCTTATCCGACAGCTGAGTTACTTGCATATGGAACGCCATAAAGAACAGAAATAAAGCTCTAGCTTTTCCTGGCACCATCAGATTTGATCACAGCATCAATAATTAAAACCTTCCTTGTCCAGCTAGCACAATAATAAGCTAAAGAATGAAAATGAAGAAACCTGTTGAACTGTAGGTTTACCTGACATACACTGGTGTTGATCCAGTTATTGAAGTTTACTGTAGTTTTAAAAAAATTATAGGTTGAACTAGAGATATTGCAAGAAGAAGAAAGAACTGTCCTGTTATGTAAATAAATACTGACTCAGGCTTCTGATATATGGACCCATCAAACAAGAGTTTTGAAGTAACTTTTAGAGGAAGAAGTTCAGAGAGCTTATGGGCTTATGTCATGTTAAGTATGCAGCTGGTGAAATGGGGGAAGGCAGTGAAATTATTTCAATTCCTACTTTGTAATCCAGGGGAATTTATAAGTATCATTTCAGCCTTCCAACAGAGTAGACACATTTGCAAATGTTACTTCATCAGCTCTGTATTGCAAATTAGTTGCTTTTAGAGAGCTTCCTTCAATTTTTCTGGGAAAATGAAAGCTGCTTTGGTACAGTTCATTTTGATGCACAGCATTAATTATGCATTTATGCTTGTCGGCCATTTATTGTTTGATTTGTTCCTATATCTACATAACATGACTTCCATAAACATATTCTAAATATCTCATCTGAGACAAATTCTAATTTTAGAAACTCTTCATCATTAATATCTATTTTCTATTTATAAGACAGTATTCATTAAATGCCCACAGTTATTAATCTCCTGCATTCTGTTGGACTAGCTTTAATATATTTTCCTTTTGTTTTTTGTTTAGTTTGTTTCCTAAAAAAAAAAAAAAAAAGATTGCTTACAGGTCAGTTTATTTTCACTTCTAGTTTTACTTACCATTCAGCTAAACCCCTGAAAGCTCCAGGCTTGTTAATGAGTGCTACATGGATATTAATAGCAACTGGTATCAAAGCCACTAGGTCAAATGAATGCTTACTTAAGATAGCACTGTTTGTCACCAAGATAAAATGCCTTGTTAATGTTATGCATAAAATCAATTGATTTTAATTTTCTGGCATCTGTTTCGGTTCTCCTCACTTATTAGTGACTAGCATTCATGGCTCTAAGGGGAAATTACTGAAAAAAGATATGCTTCATCTCCAGCTAAAGGTGAGCAGCTAGTGAAATTTTCAGCGGTCCAATGGTTGCTAAAAAATTTGAAACAAAGTTACATGGATTCAGGTACAGCACCGGAAAGCTATGTGACACATGAATGGCACCATTTGCAGGATCCCATATTCTCCAGATACACCGTATGAACTTCCAGCCCAGATCAAAAGACCAATGAACACCCTCACATTTGCTATCATATCCACAAAAACACAATAGATGTTGTCCTGTTAGATTAGCTAGAATTGCAGCACTTCAGTATCAGAGCCTTCACAAAACATGTAGTTCGTCAGTTGTCACCTGCAATACCCCGGCTTCATTTGAGCAAGTCTACTTGAGCTGCTGAGAAGTCCAGCCAGAACCAATGTCCTGGAATAGCCTGACGTAAAAAAGAAATATGATGTGAATGGTAAGTTTGATCTCCTGAAATAGTAGATTACATGAGCTTTAAAAATGGGTGGTTTCATTTGTACTGGGTACTGCAAGAGGGTAGCTAGGAAGCACAGATGGCAGAAGACTTATTCTGCTGATTAGTTCAAAGCAGAAAGTCAAAGGAAAGAGGACCTTTTCAGCCAGTGACATGGAGATGGGACCAGCAGCTATGAAGTAGCTGACGGAAGAATCTTGCAGCACCAGGAAATTCCTGGGAGTCTCCAAACTGAGAAACACATTTAGAGTAAAAGGGGAGACCAGTCAGAAGGACTGTCTCAGATGCTGTACTAAAAGAAAAATACATCCTGATACTTTCAAAAAAGAGGAAGAATCTTGTGGAGTAGACAATAAATATGGCAAAGCTGGATGGTGGACCAAAAGCCAAAGGAAGTGATGTAAACCCAGAAAACTACAACCTAGCTTAGACAGGGTAGCAAAAATGGTGACATCTCAGTGGAAAAGGCAGAGTACCTTTGATCAGATGCTTAAGAAATTAAGACTGGAAGCTGATGGTGTATCAGCAGGGCCTAGCATAGGGAGTAGTGGATCTGAACAGACTGATATAGGAATATGCTATGCCCTAGGATAGGGAGTAGTGGATCTGAACAGACTGATACAGGCATATGCTATGCAGTGATACCTATAAAGATCACCAGTAAGTGAGGAAGTTGATTCTGATGATAATATCCCAAAAGGTATTATGAGGACTTCAGAAATATCTTGCCTGAGCCAAAATTTTGTTATTCTTGGGAAGATTCAAAATGCAGAAAGAGAAAATTTCTATTCTGCTTTCTGAAGAGACAGAAAGACATTGTAATAAATCCCATGCCTGAGGCTAACCACAGACAACTCCAAGGTTGACAAGAAGGTTTTCTGATGACTTCTGCAACTGGTGCCTGAGGATGAGCCTGATTTCAGAAAAACATTAGGCTAGGATACACTATGGGCTTTCCAGATGACTAACCCTGCTGAAAAGCAATTACGAAGAGGTGAAATCCCAGTCAACAGTGAGCTAATAAGTACTGCAGAACAGCAACTACCAGCAGTGAGGGAGAGTCAACATCACTCAACACCCTCCTCATCAAGCTTGAGAGTGTGGAGTACGATGTCCCGGGGCCCAACAGCCCTGCAGCAAGTGCACGCTGCCCAGGGGCCCCTGATTTTCACTGACACACTGATGTCCTAAACAAAAAGAATAAGAATTTGCATTTTGAGGGGCAGAAAATTGCTCCCACATAGATCATGAGAAATACAGCTGGTATGCAAATCAGTTTGAATGATCTGAAGCTGGTATGAACTTTTATGGGACACAAAATGCTCAGGCTTTTCAAGCTATGCACATTTTCCATGGGTTTGATCATGATATATGTAACATCAACCCTGATTCTCAAAAGAAGGCTTTTGGCAAAAATCTGCTACTCTTGGAAACAAGCTGCTTGTGGTATATTGGCACGACCACATTAAGAATGAGATAATCACAAAATGTAACCATGTGAAAAAGATTGTGATTCATGAGAGGATCCAGCTGATCAAGTCTGTCAGATCACGACTAACCACTTGCAGACGACTGTTGTTCTCAGCTGAATAGAGGGAAGCATATAAGACGCAGACCATAGAAAAAGGGCAAGCTGCCACCCAGAAGAGTTTAACTCAGTAAGGCAGAGCACAACACATGGTTACAGTTGCAGTATGGCCCCTTCCTTCAGTGCACTTCCAAACAGAAAAATCCCAATTACTGGAGACAAGGTCCTTACCCAGCCTGGAAGCAGTGGAAATATCAAAAAGAAGTATTTTTCCATCTGATACTAAATAATGAAAACACACAAGCGTATCTTTCCAACCAGGATATGTGGAAGATAAAGTACCTATGGTGACCTTGACTGCATGAAGAAAATCTGAACAATTTCTTAATATGTGGAACTTAAGATACTGTGCGTAAGCAGTAGGTATATTACCTATAATACTCCTTTAAGTTTTCCTCCAGATTCCAAGCATAGATGGTGCTATGGAAAGCATCTGAAAGAAGACTGTTTTCTTTAATAACGAGACATAAATATTAAGCTGGAAGAATAGACCAAGGAGGACGGCAGTGTAAACAGTGAGTGCTGGAAAGAAAGGGGAAGCGCCAAGTGGCTAACGTAATAAATACCAATTGGATTTTTTCAGGAATAAATTACTTTTGCACTTCAATTTTAGGTTTCAATTTATTTTGAGATGTATAGAGACTATAAAAGGTAAAGTGATTTATAGAATACGTATACCTGGAATGTAGAGAAAGGAGAACATGTGATGAGTTATGGAGGTATGCTTTATGAAGACTGCTATAAAGTCATAGCTTTCACATTAGGAGAGTACTGTACAATCCAATCCAAAACTCACATTTAGTACAAACTTAAATTGACTATTTGTTCCAGAGGTAAAGTTAAAGACAGAGGTATGGTTTGCTGAAGGGAGAGATTAGCTGTGATTGCCATTCAGCAGGCCAGACTGGAGGAATAAGAATATGTAGGGATTTAAAAAATGCCCTTTCAGGAAAAGGAAGAACAGCATCATTAGCCAACAAGAAAACAACCAACCATTCTAATGGCTTTTCTGCCACTCTATAAACTGTATAGTTAGGGAGATCCAATCAAAGAAATGCAAAGTTAACTGGGGCTTGGAAAGGGGAATTCTGGTATTTGATTCATTTCTTAATGGAAAGCACTACTGGGAGGAGGGATATATGTTCTTATACACAACTCATCAGTTTTCTAAGTGTTGCTGTACCTGTTACATTCTCTTATCTTCTAGTAAAACCACTACTACAATCGTTTACTACTTCTCATAATGAATATTTTTATGCAAGACAGTTACATCAATAGATATAATAGGATTCATTTTAGAGCCATGCAGAATTACAGATTTCAGTTTTCATCTGGAAAAATGTATCTCTGATCATATCATGATCAGCATGAATTTGATTACCTTATTCAAATTAATTTCTCTTCAATACTCACTAGAATATACTGACCAGAAGGGCCAAAGCTTCCATGGCATCCACTTCAGAAGCTTTGTGTAAGTGATGTGGGACTTTGATTACAGCTACTGAAAAATCTTGGAACATATTTTAAATAAAACCATGTACCCAGGCAGGCGCAAAGTGGATCTACTGATCTAACAAATCTCTCCCCTCCTTACAGATGCAAGAAATAAAAATTACAGGGACAGATTTGAGGTTAGACCGTATCACACCATTCCAGTATATCTTGTTTAAAGTTTCATCAGTTACTGACACAACTCAGTATCTTATTGAAGTAAGCTTTTTTAACTCTGGATTTAAAATGAGTACGATTCTCTCTTTCAGCAGTTCAGAGAATCCTGAGAGTACAGCTCTATAACAGTGTCTGCAGTGTGATGGGCACATAAGTGTATTTTAAATCCAAACCCCAATGTTAAGAGGATTTTTTATACTCCACTGTATTTCTTAAATTAATGCTTTTCCAAGTAGACATTTCATTTTATAAAAACACGAGGCATTTTATATATGACAGTTCCTTTTACATATGAAAGTTTATAAATATTTTCTCCGGTTTGCTGTTTTCTCTAACTTTTTCCCCATGGTGTAAGAAAGATACCTGTTAAAAATTGTACACCACAATTCGACATATTAGCTTAGAAGAAGCAAACATTAAGAACTGACTTGCTGTCTTGAATTAAGGAAAGATTCCATTTATTAAAACATTATTTCATTATGTTGTAGATATCTGATTACTGCCAACTACTCTAAGTCTCTGCTGCGTTATTTTGCGTAAACATGGAATTAAACAGAAGGTAACATGAGCTGCTCAATACTTTGCCTCTGTTGTATCCAAAGTTTTGAATATGAACATTATTTCATAATAATAATAAATAATAAATTATTGGGAACAAAAATTACAGATAAAAGAAAATTCAGAAATTACTGAAATAACGGTTATGAAAGAAATCTCAGACCATTAATTTGATATACAGAAAAACAGACCTGCCAAGACCTTGTGGTAGCAATGGAGATACACGCATGCATGTTTTATGTATGAAGTAGATAGTGTCCAGGAAAGACAATCACCAGGACCAATTATAAGGGAGTTTTGCAGCTGTTCTGCACTATTTAATTCAAGTATTATACCAGTAGTTTTAAGTTTATTTTTTTCGCTGGTTTTGGAGGTGAGAGAATTACTTATTTCATTTCAGTAGAGAAAAGACAGAGTCAAAAATTAAATAGCCTCTAGAAGGCAGAATCAGCACCAAACTGTAAAGAACCATATGCTAAATGCTATGGCCATGCCCTAAATTTAACGTTAAGTTACGATTAAGTATCCCCAGGTCACTCATAAGATATCCCAAACTGCTCTCAAAATTATTGACAGTTATGAGATGATGGCAGAGGCCTTCAAATAAAGGCAGAGGATGATACTAGAGGCCCCAGGGATATAATCATGAATAGTTAACTACTGTCACAAAAGGAATGTGACCATGGAACTGGCTTATGGATAATAATGTGAACAAGAAGTACATATGTATATATAAAGAATTGTGTGTAAGGTGAAATTAGGAACCCACAAAGAAAGAAAAAGTGAATGACTCTCTTTAGTTAACTTATTGGACCCAGGAGCAGGGTAGAGGAAACCCCCAAAGTCAAAATTTTCCTCTTAATGAAGAACCAGGGGCTGCAGATGGCTCATGTAACACCCTCCCCTTTCTTGAGGAAGGTGAGCACCCAGTCTTGTGATTCATGGAAGCCACGCAAGGGCAAGGATAACACACTGGAGAGAAGAGTGTTGGTACAAAGGAGCATGCAACAGTTGCAACTGTTTCATTATCAGGACATGTTCCTGAAACTGCATTCTTTTATTTTCTTTATTCTTTTTCTATAAGTAGATCTGGATTAGTAATCATTCTTGTATTAGATTAACAATAAACTCCTTGCTATGCATATAAGGTATGTTCCCTATTTGCCCATAGCAAAGTTTTGTACACCACAGTATGCATAGAGCTTTTGAATATGAAGTGTATCAAATACACAATCTCATTCATTCCATTCAACCTGCCATTTTGCCTGCAATGACCATTTGGGCTCACTGGACTGTCACAGTGGGATTCCAGAATGCTTGTAATGTTATCTCACATAACTCTCCAAATACAGATTGTTTCAAGATACTATTATAGTACGCTAAAAGCGATAAATCATAATCCTCATTTTTATTGTAGGAAGGAATGTTTCTCTTATGTTAAATGTTGTACTTTAACAGTTTCTATTAGCTGAGCCTAGCTCGATTTTTTAAAAGAGAAAGAAAAAAATTTGTGTACTGTATCAGTAAAAAATACACCTTCAACAATTAATCTATGTTTTCATTAATGTCCCTGTTAGACCCCAAACCCTCCCCATCTTCTAAAAAAGCTGTTAGCTAACCTTTAAACCTTAACTGCAAGGCTAGTTTGTAATAACCAGAGGAGAATTTAAAGGATTTGTTAAGGAAAAAACATGTAAATCCCAGCCTTTTCACTTTTTTAATATGCAGATTTATATACTAAAAACTCATACTAATTGAACCAAATTAATATTACAGAGTAAAAGCACTACCACATTCCTTTTTTTTTTGCCTGCAAAATGTGTTCCTTGAGAAGAAAAAAAGTGTCAAAAAATAAATTAAGAAGAAATTGTGGCTCATAATCTGAAGTCAATGTATCAGTCCATACGTAACTTGAATTACTTCATTCTCTCATCTTAGTCTCTCTCTGACACCCTCTCACTGAAACATCAGCTAAATTATCTTACATCCTCTCAGATTTCTTATTTCTTAGATAAAGTGAACCTGAGACACCTTGTATTTAAAAGTGACTTTTTGAAATTCAGAAGAAAAAAAAATACTTGTGACATTGAATATAATTCAGAAAACCAGCTGCCTAGACAATAATTAAAAGTTAAAGCACTGATTTACAATGACTGTCAGAGATTTGTTTAAAATAAATCTTTGTAAGCAATATACAAAACAAGCCCTTAGAAGCAATAGCTTAGGCTGGCAATATACACAGACCCTCAAGGCTACAACAGGCATTAATTTAGGGCCAAATTCCACCATCCTCATTCCCACTAGTTATTACCCTTCCTCGCAGGTCCCATTGAAATGCCCAAGTCTCAACAATATAAAGGTGTCCACCTCCCTCTGGGAACCAGGCTGATGCTACCCTGGAAACTTGCCAACCTTGCAACAATTTCAGTGCACCTAAGCAATTATAATAGGTAAGAGGTTACTAAGAAATACTTGGAGACTTAAGAAATGCAATAAAAACTATTTTTAAAGCTCAAATATTTGTTTTTGAAAATCTATCAGTTCTATGATGCTGTCACTTTTCTAAGTCCTTTCAGTTCCTGCTCGTCTACATTGTATTCAATAACTTCTACAGTTTTCTGCATACTTGATATTCTTTGCTTAATGAACCTTTACTTCACAGTTCATTTACCTATGTAGAAAAATACATCACTGCAGCTGGTACTGGCTCATTCCCTGAATAAATGACCATTTCTTCTCATAAGAATTGTCCCTCTAATTCCACAGCCAGAGTCAATGCCATTTCTTTATCAGTTATATTGCTGCGGATCCCATCCAAAAAACAGGAGGAGGAAAATGTCTCAACCCTTATGCAATTATGACACATCAGGGAGAACAAGGAAGCGTAATCCCTAAAAATGATCTTTCCACTATTCTTCTACCATAAATGAAGCCAAAAGCAAACAGAAACAAACCTTTTGAATAGTGAAGAACTTTGAATACTAATAAACTCTTAACTCATTTCTAACTAGTGAAGTTAATACACAGAGAGGGGGGAAAGCAATTTCTCCAGATGAATGTTGCCTTTCTTTTTCCTTAGAGCTCTTGGAGAGATGGAAACATGAGACTACTGGTAGAAAATGCCATGATTCACAGTCAGTTAGCAAGAATTCCAACTAGTCTCTAAGTATGCTTTGCAGAGCAAACAGTCTTCAGGCAAAGAATGGTATAATTTTCAAAACCTGTTGGATTTAGCATCCTAGGAAAAAATGGTTGTCTCATATTCACGTGTGATACCTGAATATATCTAATCTTCCTTTAAGTTTTCAAAGATACTGTTTTCAGTATGGAACCAACTGTGCAGCTTGAAGTCACATATCTACATTTTTTTAGAAAATTTAGCAATCTTCATCAGTCGTTTTCTCTCTAGTTCTCAGCCAAGAGTAATTCCATTAACAGGGAGCTGCATCCAATAATCTACCAGAAGGACAACATTTTAACTTTAAAAAACAGTGCACATATAAGTTGGAAAAATCAGAGGCATACAGTAACCCAAGGAGCATTGCTACTAATTCGAGGACTGATCATCTTCCTGTGATGGAAGAACCTCAATACCTCCAACGATGTGGCTGAAGATAGTCCTCTCTAAAGCACTAAATGATGGTATTTCCAGCACATACAATCTGAACAGTATTTTCCAGAATAAGAAACAATTACTGCACTATTTTCTATCTTCCATGCTCAGCTTCCATGAAAGATTAAACTCGACCATGACACGTACAAGTCCCAAGTGCATTTTCATTGTTCCTTACATGCATAAAGGTCACAAAGGAGCATTAAATGTGGGTAATTGTTAGAACATACACAAGACACTGCTGGAATGCATATATAAAGGAAGGTATACATTTATTAACAGGTAAATGTAAGAAATTCTAAATTGATGACTACAAGGTTAGACGTGGTGGCTTTTTTGATAAAATATCTGTTCAAGATATGTCACAAACTATAGACTGGGTGCAGATTTCACAAACAGCTGCACAGCTTATGGTAGGAGATAACGATGTATATGAAAGAACATAATTTAATATTAAGCTGATATAACTTGACTTCCTGATGTTCAACACAGTTTTTTTAGTCTAATAAGTACCTTTGTTTAGTTACTGAAGCAGCAGAGCTTCGGTTCAGACTCCAGCACACCCATTTTAGAAGTATTAGGTTGTGGAACTTTTAGCTTTGCCTCTTAATTAAGGTTGTAAGTAAAAGTTTAAACTGTAACAGAGAGAGGCTCTTAGTACTGCAATATTTAACCTATCAATTCTCTCATATTTGCAAATGTTCATCAAGGCACTGGCAGCAGCATGCCTCCACAAAACATACAAAGAGTTTTCTTTTTCATCAAAAACCCCCTTATGCAACAGAACAAAACCTCCCTCACAGCTTGGAAAGACTATATTGTTCCATGGCCAGCAAAGCACCGATCCAAACCTTTAGACAGCAGTAAGGAAAGATGTAATGTTATCACCAGAGGTCTCAAAATAAGAAGAAAGTTACTCTCTGAATCTATAAGGGCTGCAGTTGTGAACTGGAACAAATTAGGCTCAGCCCACTGCTGGTTTTATTGCATATTTGAACGATCACTAGGAAAGACTACAAAGCCAGGGTTTTTTTCCCCACTAAATAATAAGAAGCAAAAAATTCAAGAAGACAGCACTTCTGTAACAGATATTAATAGGATTAGTTCACTGTTGAAAATGAGGCATTTTGGGCTCTATTGCTTATCTCAGCTGATAGCTACCCTGTGCTGGTTACAGTCTCCCACCTGGTACGCTGCTTGCTGAATTGCAGGAGCACTGCCAAACCCTGCCTTAGTGCTTAACAAGCCCTCACCAAGGCAAACGAGTAGCATACAGAACAGTTTACAGAATCTTTGCCACAGTAGCAGAAAGAAATGTTTCTTGCCATTCAATTAATCTTTTTGGAGTTCCCCTCCTCCAACCCTGTTAGGCTGCAGTCTTGCTTTGAGCATCACAAGCATGTCCAGTGCAAATCCTTTGGCTTTTTGGTACTCAAAGGGGAAGCATCATTATTGATTCCCAAGGCAACTGTTAGCCAAGCTATAGCAAACATCACACAAATGCCACATTCATTAAACTTTGATTGTTGTCTTGACTAAATTAACTAGTGTATCAGTCAGGTGAATATTTTGAATTATTAGGAATATACAGATATTGTGTGAATATTTCATCACCTTTTTAAACTTACCAATATTGACATTTTTGGGGATGCTGAAAAGAAGAAAGCAATGTATGAAAACATGAATGACACATTTTAGTAATGGATTAAGTTAATTACCACTTCAATTTTCTCTTCCTACAGTGGAAGCACTTTAGCCAACGCTTATGCAGCATACAGCCTCATTTATTTTATTTTTTTCCCCTGCAGCATGTTATTATTTCCTACCTGAATTTGTCAGTGAACTGTCTACCATCCAGTTAAGAATCACAATCTCCTCCTCCCAAAATTATATATCTAGGTATTGCATCTTGCCAGGAGTTGCACCTTGTCAAGGTATTGCTCATATTTCAGAGTGTGCAGCTCTCCTGCTACCAGTTCTTTTGGGCTGGAACAAGTGCCTTCATGCCCTTAAAACTTTGTTCAAGGGCTTGGGAGCTGCTGAAGAAACAGGCTACCTCCCCTAAATGACATCAAACTACCCAGAATTTCTTTCCCTGAACTTCCACTCAGGCTCTTCTCCTGTTACAAATTTTATTCTCCCTGAAAGGCAAACTTCCCTGCTTTCAAAAGCCCTTCTTCATCACATAGCTCTACCGTATGATCCCTGAACTTTCATTTCCTCCAACAGCAGAATTAGCTGCAGCAGGTAGAGGTGAGTCTGATCAGCCAATTGCCTTAAAGCTTCCATGCAGCTGCACATAAAATGCTTTACCGTTAATTCTACAGAGAACATTTGTTCTACTTCTAGGCAAAATCCAAGGAGGCTAATGCTGGACCTAACACTGACAGAAACTATAGCTGAAATGCTGTATTGGAATCCCATATGAGGAGAAGATTCCTCACGTATCCTTATCTGTTAATTACAGTTCTAATTAGTGGCTTTTACCAGCTCCTGCAGCATTGCTCCCTCACGTTCCAGAGAGACCTTTGGGAGTAAAAAATCTGCAGTTGGAAGGGGATGCCAGAGCAGTCACTCCTTCTGTTAACTCGCATTAATTGTACAGAGGAAAAAATTAAAATAAATGCAGTCTGACACCTTCTTCAGTTTTCTGCTTTCCCATGCCATGGGATTTATACGCAAGCCATAGAAGGTATGTTTTAGAGATGGAGTCCTAGCAATGTGCTTTTGCTACTAGTTACACTGTCCAAGAACTAGGCATTTTTTTTTATGCTTGGATGTGACTTTTTTTAAATTGATACTATTATCAAAGAATAAAGCAACCTTCTGGCTCCACCATGCTCCACTTCCAAAAGCAGTAACTTTTGGGAAAGGCAATGAAGTAAATTTCCCTCACCCCAGAAGAGCCTTGTATCTACCCTTATTACCTACCACAACAGCAATAGTTCAAGAACATTCAGAGTTGTACAGTGTCACCCATAGCCCTAGCAAAGGTGATTTTGCATATGCAACACTAATACAATGCCTGAGAACCACAGTCGACCTCTCTTTTACTGACAGTTCTTTTTAGCCCTTCCCCCTGACAGCACAATAATTTAGAATAACGTAATTCACAATTAACAAAATTACTGAAGAAAGTCAAGAAAAAATTCACATTGTGCTGAAAGAACTGATAATAACAAGAAGAGCTATCAAGTACAAATTTTCTTACTACAATAGACATGACTGAATCTACCATAATATTTCACTCCAAAGAGTTTTTTCTTTTAAGGGAAGTAGTCTAAAATCTATGCAAGCCTAGAGAGAAAGAAAAATAAACCAACTGAACATCTAGCATATAGAAAGTTTCTGAAATTATATTCCTGACAGAGCTGTGGAAAGAAACAGTCATAAATGTAGCACAACCTTGACTTTCTGTTAAACAATAGCAGAACATATCTTTGTGCTTGTTTAGTAACAAAATTTTTTTCATTTGCATTCATTTAGGGTCAGATTGATATATTCCTACTCAAAATTAAATTGATGTTATTCTTAAAAGCAGTAGTGTGGGAGTCAAGCAATCATTTTTTATCAGCCTGGTTTTAATTTTTAAAGCCCAATATGTCTTATGAACCTTTAATATTAGAGGGGTAATGCCGAGTCCATTCACCAACTTGACATATTCCAGCGAAAGAATTTGGGTAAATTCCTCAGCTGACACACGTACTATGAAACACACAAAGCTTCATGCATTTACAACAAAGGAGAATTTGATCCAGAGACAGTTAAATGACTTGCCTATAGATATAAAATGAGTCCTCAGTGGAGATGATACAGATCTCAAGAACTCCCTGGCTCAGCCCACTTTGTCCATGGTGAGGTTTGGGCTGGGTTCAGCAGAGCCACATTTTTCTTCTATCTGTAGCCATTGTTTCATTCCACATTGTCCCAAGTGAGAAAGTGGTGTGCAGCCCTAAATGTTAGAATGTCATATGTCTGTTTTCAAAGTTGCTTTCAACTTCAGTCAAAAGTATCCA
The DNA here is from genome assembly GCF_964188355.1 of Buteo buteo. Classification (NCBI taxonomy): domain Eukaryota; kingdom Metazoa; phylum Chordata; class Aves; order Accipitriformes; family Accipitridae; genus Buteo; species Buteo buteo. The sequence continues at coordinate 28,018,844 of NC_134174.1, read as the reverse complement.
ATATTTGGTAACGTTTAAGAGCAGCAAATAGCTGAAACGCTGAAAAGCCAGAGTCTAGGGTTTGAGACAACAAAAAAGAATAATATGAAGATGCAAGAAAAAGTAAGAGAGATTGAGCCCCTATACTCTCTCTGTGGCTGCCACAAATGTTAGTTGAACCTGCTACGTTAATAATGATAATTCTCCAAAGGAAGGTGTTTATCTGCAATCAGAGATTACCATGACATTTTTTCATGGTAAACAGATTCTGCTGATTAACAGACAGGGCTCTGGAATTTGTATCTTGCAGGCAGTGTAAAAAGCATTGTCAGGATGAAACAAAACATTTTCAAAATATTCCATTAAAATAGGAATTGGAGGGTTTAATGAATACTTTTTGGATATTTACAATTAGGAAAGAGTTTGAAATTTTTTTATTAGATGAAAATTTTGTTGTAGATTTGTACTTCATGCTTTGGCAGAGGTTGTTAATGACATATATGAACTACTAGTACCACTATTTTTTATTGTTACAATAAAACACAAAAAATTATATTCATATTTAATATTTTTTTAAAAAATCAATAGCAATAGCTGCTTTTTAGTCCTGGTTGAACTTTTCTACATCACAATACCTTCTGTTGTAATGAAACAGTCTGGCATTTTGAACAACTAAAGATGATAAGTACCCAGTATGCTAATTAGAGGAGCAGATGTTTTCAATAAATTTGTGTTAGCCTGAAATAATTTTTCTACAGATATGAGTATGCCCTTTGCTGTTTGGCCAATCCATAAGAGTTTGATTTCAACTGGATTTTTCTCTAATGGCTTAGTGTCCTCAGAATTCACTTTGTGATGTTTTATTTTTTTCTTTTAAAGTGAAAAAGAGTACTTATTTCTCCAGATAAAATGAGGCTGTCTAATGGTTCCTGTTATAAACTCTTGTATCTAGCTATTTATTATCACAAGTACATCCCACACCTGAATTTAATGGAATATTTTAAAAAGTTTTCATCAGTTTGAAGTATAAAATAAAGACAAAATATTTTTTTCTTGTTAAAAATAATTTAATTGGTGTAATTACATGACACTCAAACATCACCGTAATCTAGAAAAAAAGCTTGAAACATGGAAGGCCAGATACTTGGGTTACTCAAATCTGAGAGATGCTTTTAACCAATTTGCAAGCTTTTTTTTTTTTAATAGAAATTTTTTATCTAAAATCCCTACAGATTCCATCTGCCATGAACATGCTTCAGCATCAAGCTACAAGACCTGATGGGGAACGTTTCCTCACATCAGGAGACTCCCCAGCTCCAGCACCACGCACAGAACCTGAGAGGCTGAGACTGAGTGCTCAGGGCTGCCTCTGAAGGGGCCCAGGTGCAGAGAGAGGAGGGAGAGCCAGCTGGATGCTTCCCGCTGGTGCAGAGAAAACCAGGCTCTGCTGTTCTGAAGATGAGAGGCAAATCAGGGCCACAGAGAAGGGCAGAAGGAGCAGAAGGGGAACTTAACCCTGGGAAAGATCCTGCTGCTGGGGTGAGTGAAGTAGTAACCATTCCAGTCCTCATTCCCCCATCAACTACAGAAGTTGTCACTGGCTTAAAATATTTTCACAATGGCAAAGCCATCATCAGGAGGATTACTTAGTTGCTGCTTCTAGGAGTCTACTGCCAGAGGGAGCTGGGCTGTTTTCAGCTCCAGTCAGCCCTAAGAGGAAGTGTGGCTCCAGCCTTGCACAGGCGAAACTAGGTATTGGGTTTTTTTCACAACATACCAGGGCTGAATGGCATGGGAAATTAAGAGAAATACTGAAGGAAAAGCATTTGGAAATTGGCAGGAGAATCATGTAGCAACATTACCTCCACAGAAAAGCAGTTTACATCTTTAGTAGTGGTTGGAAGGCCTTACTTTTAGGCTGCTTCAGTAACAATCGCATTTTTCCATATTGCCATAGGAAGCTCTGTTTGAAGCTCTCTAGGCACTGAAAGTCCTGGCTGAAGGACAATGACAGGGTGAAGAGCATTCTTTACTGTTAGGCTGTGGTCCTACCTTGAAATCAGGTAAAAATGTGAGATTAGTGAGGTGAAAATAAAGATGAAATTCTGACTCAGCTAAAGCCATTGCCTGTTTTGGAACAAGTAAGAAAGCGACAGAACCCCGGCTGTAGCGCATTAAGCTATACATACACCTAACTTTGCAACAAGCAGAATGTCAGGAGAAAAAAAGGCATGGGTGCTTGCTTCGCTGTCAGACACAAGGATCCAGTGCAAATATTCTCCCATATAAATGTTTTCTATCCCTAGTAAACTTAAGAAAAGTACCACCTAACATCAACCTTTTTCCTCCCAATTTCCCCTGGATTTTATACCACAAATTTGGTATGCAGCATTTGGCACAAAATCAGCTTTAAAAGAAAACTTATTTCGTTCCCTCCTTGGAGGAAGCTCATGATTTAGTTTCATTTAAGTTTCTCTGAAGTGGCTCCAATATGAAAGCAGAAAGTGGTGCATGCTGGAACAGGGCCCCAGAAGAGCTTCTGCAGCTCTGAAGTACAATCACTTCTACAGCCACTTGTAACATTTTAAAGAAGTAACTCAGACATAAGAGTAACATTTGCATGAATTAGTATATCTTTTAGAGAAATAAAAGAAAACAGGAAGATTTAATTTGCCTCTCACTCAAGTCAATTTTCCACGTGGTGGCTAGTACTACATCAGGTAGATGCTTTCAGACCAAGACACAAGTGGACAATAGACCATTTGTGCAGTGAAGCTCTCAGCAGCAATGGGCAGATCTTTATGACTCACCATTCTCTCCCTTTCAGCCTAACGTGAAGACCTCAACCATGTTCTACTACTTTACACAGCAATTGCTGCTGCTAACTACCATGCTCTATACAAAGCTAGGCTACACTCTGCAGATATCAACACCAATGAAACACAAAAAAGTAGAAAAGAAGGATTAGAAAATATGAAAAACCCCGCACAGTTGTCTTTCAAAGTTGCCACAACTTCTGAAGTGGTTATATCCTTTTCCTTCATGTATTGCCTTTATTTTTAGAAAACACTTGCACATCCACTATGTAAGAGAAATTAATATTGATGTGAAATTACATTTATTAATTATACTCTTTAACGAAAACCTGAAAATCAAAGCACGTTCTATGTTCGAGTTATGTTGAATACTCAGTTTTCTATAAGAATTTTAACTAAATATAGAAGATGAGTTTTTCTTTAAAAGTTTGCCCTAAGTTTAGACTAAAATATACATAGCAAAATGATACATTAATAGATTATAATCTAAGATTGACTTGACTTTGTTTAACTCAATGGTTAAAAAAAAGAGGGGGGGAGGGCAGGGGAAAGGAAGAAATGGAAACTAGCAGTTGTGAAGCTCAAAATTCAGATTGCCAACCACATCCTGCAAAAATCTGCAGAGTTCTGATCCTCACATTCAAGGTAAATAAATTTAAGCATTAATGTGCAGTGGAAGACAGCTAGAGAAGAGAAAAGGCAGTGATAGCAAAGGAGTCTAGCTACTGTACCTTGCCAGTTTTACAAGACTTACAAAGTTAAGAGAGGAAAATATTGCTGTCCATAAATACACTACGATAAGCATGAGGGAGGGAGAAGCACTGCTGTTTCAGGACCAGAGAAGAAATAATTCCAAGGACAAATGTGTGTGAACTGATCATACATACATTAAGGCTATATAAGAAAAAAATAAGTTTAGCTATTCCTCCATTATATTCCTGGGACACGTTTTCAAGTGAGATGGTGCAACAAGAAATTTACTTTCATTTACAGTTGTGTAGAGTAATTTTCATAGAAGTGACTACATGATGTTGTCCTGATGAAGCAGGGAACTGTAATTAATGACAGCGTTTTCCAATCCCTTGTTCTAATTTTCTTTTATGACAATGAAGGAATTTATTTATCCCATACACATGGAGATTTGTGTGACTGCAGAGGACATAAGGGTCAGAGAAGTCACAAAAAAGTAAAGATGATACTGGGATCCTCATGTCCACTATCGAAGTCCAATTATTGTTCATAATATTGTACAAACAAGATCTTTCATTCTAACCCTTTGCTACATCAGCAACAGCATCATACAGTTTCAAAACCATACTAAAACTGCCCAGATAGTAGAAGATTTTGAACTAGAGACTTGACACCAATAACCTTTCAGCTAATTTGAAACTGCAAAAGAATGAAAACAAAGTATCAGTACAGACTGACCCCTTAGTGTCCTTGGTACTTGTTACAAGGCAGCATATTAATTATCTGCATGCATAAGACTTTTTCAGGATCTTGGTGTCCCTGTGTGAAACTAGAACACAACTAGAAAGGATGCAGTGAGATGTGAAACATACATTTTGGTGATGCACGGCATTGAAGTTTCATTTGATGTAGTAACCTGTGTAACTCTATTTGCTTGTTGACGCTGCAGCTTAAAAATCTACAACTACAGATACATTCCATGATATTTCTGGTAAAAACTACTATGTTTTTAAAAGAAAAAAATATTTTGGAATTTATGTTATATAAAGATGAGCAGATATGCAATTTTTATACTCAAAACTCCTTGTGAAAAGGAATACCTTAATATGTATGCCTAAAAAAGTAGCTCATTTTACAGCATCTGGCTACCATTTATATAGCTTACATATGACAAATGAAATCCTTCTATTTTCAGAATATTTGAAGATAGATGGTTAGTTACAAAAATATTTGAAAAGCAAAATCTTGATTAAAAATAACATTTTAAAACTATGTGGACTTCAGGGTATTTATTGAATATTCACAGTCAGTCTTAATGAAAATTTCCTGCAAAAGTTCTCTGTCCCTACACAGTGGCATATTTTTCACATTTTCAAGAAGACAAACTGTTCCAGAAGACAGAAACATTTTGCCATTGAAATTTTATTGCTTCACTTGTGAGTTATAAAGATTTATAGCTTTTCTCAGTTGGTGTTAGAAGCATCACTAACACAAGGTTATTGCTCTCAGAAAAAACTGAAAAGCTGTAGATTAGAAAAACATTTGCAGTGACCATTTTTGTGTTTGTAGTCTTTGCTAAAAATGCTGAATCTACTATTAGAATTTGTCTGCATTTGTTTGCAATAAAGTAACAATCCTCTGTTGAATGAAAAACCGTTCAGTTCGGATATAGTAAAATGGGTATATAGTAATGATCCAACAAAACACTTTACTTTGAAGGGTTTGGTCCTTTTCTTCGTACCTGGCCATTTAGACAAGGGGCCTCATTTTCAGAACCAATTGATACTGTGATTTCCATGGAAGTCATTAGGAACACTCTGCACTTCAAAACATCAGCCACCCCTTTGCACTCTAAATAGCATTCCAAGAAACTTCTCTTAATCCAAAATCATGGAAACCCTACTGCAGCTGCTATTCAATACTGAAGAAGTCTAAAGTCACAAGGGGCTTTCTAACCGTGGAGTGTTACCAGGGCTTCTTCAGCTCTGCCCGAGTGGTGCATGGGGGCTGCGTTCACTGCACCCCTCATCTTCCCATGACGTTAGAAAATCAAATCTCCCCTATCCAAGGGGAGTTTCTTACCTGGCCAGTGCTGGGTTACTCTGGAGATGAGAATGGGATAGCTGTACCAACTTCTTTTGCTAAACCTGGGTCACTGTGAATTAAAGACAAGAGACAAGGGCCATAAATATATCATTTAAGAAGGAGAGAAGCTCTGTAGCCTTTGCCTCCCTAGCCTTGTGTAGCTGTCAAGCTGCTGCAGGGCAAGATTTTGCATATAAATCAATGCCACAGGGTGATTTTCCCAGAATAATTGTGGCTCATATCCAAATTTCATTTACCTTCTCTACAAAGAGACAAGAACAAAAGACAGTATCTGGATATGGGGAAAATAAAGACTGTAAATTTGGGGATTTAAATAAATGAAGATACTGCCACTATTTATAGGATTTGCAGAGTAAATTAACCTGCACACAACCTCCACAACACCAGAACTAAAGTGCTACCAATACCTGATAACACCACCTCAGGGGAATCCCCCTGGTAATGGAGTCCTTGTTTGCTTCAGCTAATGCTTCATGTAGTCAAAATTTGCTAGTTGCTCAGAGCAACTGGGCGTAGAAAGATCACTTCTTTGTCCTAATTTGATGATGTGAATTTCTTAAGGAGGAAAATGATTTTTTACATTCTGTCATTATTTTTATTGCCAATTTTCATAATAAATTACAAAGATCAAGAACTATGCTGAAAGGCAAATCTCACACAGTAAGAGTGAGAAAAAAACTCAGTAAAATTTGATTTTCCTCATCATTGGCTTTTTCATATCCCAATAATCCATTTTTGGGACAGATTCTAATCTCAGACGCAGCGTGGGCATCTCGGCTTACCTAAGAAAAATCTGTTACTGTGCATCATGCGTGATATTAGAATCTGGCCTTTCCATTGTGGATGGAACATGTGCATAAAGTTCTTATGACTTTTTATAATAGCTGTATTTTCTAATATTTGCGACTGTGCACATTTTTGCCTGAATTGCCTTTCACTCCACAGATGGCAATTATGAAAAGCTGTCACATATGGCAACTACAAAAATAGATTTGTCCAAGGCTATGATCATACAAATTCACCACAAAATCCAGCACTCAGAACACAGTCCCTTTTCTGAGAACTTGGGTTGTGCCTTAGTCCCTGCTCCTGTAATGAAGTCAACTAGCAATATCAGAAAGTAAGTCAGACCAAAGAGCTGTCAATTACTATGATTTTACCCTGATTTATTTCTCAAGTTTGCAAGGGAATGAACTTTCTGACTGTATCCAGGAAACCTTCTAAGCGTACATTTAACTTTATATAAAGAATTAGCCCCAGGGAGATCAGTCACATCTCTCATCACTTGGATAGATCATCACCATTTTGTTCAGTTTTTTCTTTTTTTTTTCCCCCACAATCAAGTCAGTATGTGAGTATGAGGCATAATATGGTCTGCAGAAGGTGGCCCTTTTTGACCCATGGCTTTCAGCTGCTTTTCCACAAATGCTGAGGATAAGCCTAAGTTTCAACCCCCCCACTGCTTGCTCTGTGCCCGCTGGCAGGCCTGTCCCGGGACACACAGCTCTCCTGCCCTCCCACCAGGCAGGAGGGTGCTGGGCTGTCACTGGGCATGGGGGGTGGCAAGAAGGGGCTGGTACACAAACATAGGCTGGGTATCTGTGGCAGTTCAAGCCCAGCCGGTAATGAAGCACCACGAAGCCGCTCACCCACTCCTCCCGGCCCGGCCCCAGTGAGGATGAGGAGGAGACAATGTAAAGGCAGGCTCCTGGGTCGAGACAAGGATGGGGAGGGATCACTCCCCACTGATGGTCACGGGCAAAAGGCAGGCTCAACTCGGGGAAGAAACAAGATCGGTTGAACCTACTACCCCTCAAAGCAAAACAAGGACACCGAGAAGCACAACCCAACCCGAGAACAGCTTCCCCCCAGCCCTCCCGCCTCAGCCCCACTCCCGGTTCTCTCTCCCCCCCAGGGGAACAGGGGACGGGGGCTGGGGTCGGTTCCTCACACGCTGTCTCTGCCGCTCCGTCCTCCTCAGGGGGAGGAGGACTCGGCGCTCGGCCCCTGCTCCGCCGCGGGGTCCGTCCCTCCCTCCCGCGGGAGACAGTCCTCCACCACCTTCTCCCACGGGAGTCCTCTCCGCGGGCTGCAGTTCCTCACCAACGGCTCCAGCGCGGGGCGCAGTCCTTCGGTCCCAGCCTGCTCCAGCGCGGGGGGGTCCCGGCCGGCCATCTTGGGGGGCATCCATTCCATCCCATTCCATTCCATCCCATTCCATTCCATCCCATTCCATTCCATCCCATCCCACCCCCCTGCTCCGGCGTGGGCTCCTCCCTCCCCGGGCTGCAGGTGGGCATCTGCTCCCCCGCTCCCCTCCGTGGGCTGGGGGGGGACAGCCTGCCGCCTCCCCGCGGGCTGCGGGGGCATCCCCTCCTCCGCCGCCTCCTTCACCGCCCTCGGTGTCTGCAGAGGGGTTTCTCTCGCGTCCCCATCTCCTCCCCCGCTGCAGGTTTCCCCTCTCGGCCATGTTCTCCCAGAGGCGCTACCGCCGTCGCTGAGGGGCTCGGCCTGGAGCCGGGGAAGCTTCCAGAAGCTTCTCACAGGAGCCACCCCCCGCAGCCCCTTCCCCTGCTACCCAAAAGAATCTCCGCACACAAACCCAAACCAGTATCTTAGACTGATGGCTGCTCTTTACCAGTGTATTTCCTTAAACGTCTTTAAAACAATCTTTAATAGCACAGTTAATTTTTCCTTCAGAAAGACCTGATTTGTTGTTTGCCAATTTATTCTCTTAAACACTCCAGTTAACTCAGTCTCAAATACCAACCACTCTGTTTTCCAAGGGCTGCCCAATCTAACCTCTACATATATTTTTTATTAAATCCAGACAGAAAGCACTCATTCCCTCTTACTTATTTTAAATTACCCATAATTCCTTCATCACAGCGTTTCTCTAATGTAGCCCTCCAGTCTAGTAACAGCTTGCTCAGCTATATTCTCTAGAAATACAGCATATCCTTTATTTCTTACCATGCATCTAAGACCAATGCAACTTTTAACATTATTTAAGGGTCATACAATCTGGAAATGTTAAGTGCTAGATAAATGTATATTATTATTTTGCCCCACTGTGATGTTCACAGCACTTTCATTTTGATTTTTCACCTGCTATTGACTAAACTGTCATCCTATACTGGCCTTAAGATTTACAGTTATGTTTACATAATAGTTTTCAGTTCTTCAGATCCAGTTCCACAACACCTTTGATTTTTAGTAGGTATCCAGCATCAGGTGTTGGGGTGGTGGTTGTTTTTTTTATTAATATAGTAATTACTTTTTTAATTTGCTGCATTTTCCTCCAAAATTTCTCTGAGAGGCAAAATACAAATCATTCTTACAAGGGCATTAGTATTCTGGTGTGTTTTCCTGACTATCCTTTCAAGTCCATTGTCTAACTACGTACTATTTATTTGAGAAAAATATATAGAGAAAAGGCTGAGTCCCAAACCTGCACTGGCGTAAATCTGTACAACTTCCTTGGAAGCAGTGACATTCTGCTGATCTCAATTAAATCTACAGCAGGTGATAATTTGGCCTAAACATGTTAACCCTTCTAGTTGCCTTCAGCACACACCTATAAAAAAAAAACAAAACTAAAGTCTTTTCTAGTTTATCTATAGACACTTTATTACTCTGAATAACCATCAGCAAATTGCAACCACCTCTTATGTTTCTGGCTGCTACTCTAATGACTCTTGACTTTAGGAATACCTCATTTGCCTTAATCCAGCCCCTAGAAAAGGCTCTCAACACCGAGCTTTTTGTACCGCAGTATTTCTGTCCTACTAACTCAACGTCCCTTTGCACCTTCAAATCATGTCTATTCCCACTTAAGGCTATCAGCCCCCTTTTCCCTATTGCTGTTCTCATCAAGTGCAGTAAAAGCCTCTAAACCTCTAACCCAACTAATTTGTCTCAGTAACACCAGGAGATGGTATTTGGTCTAATTTACATCTCATGAAATCCTAGTGACTTCAGTAAGTCGCACAGGATGTAAATCAACCCACAATGTAGCTCACAAGCAAGTTTCTCATTACATGCCAATATAGCTGGCTTTTCCCCATTAACTAAACTCTGCAACTCTCTCCCTCTCATACTATCTGTCTTTTCTTGAAGAATATTCCTCAGATGTTCAGTTCTCCTAGCTCCTTAGCATTTTTTCCTCTGAAAATACACCCTTCTATTCTTTACAGCAACACTGTAGTTCACTGTTGCCCAACATCTTTCTCAACTTCTTTCCCGTTATCTCTACGATAATTTTCATGCTATTGAAAGACTAACAGCTTTTTTTCCATCCTGCTTTCTCATGCTATTACACATCAGAGCTTTCTCAACAGCTGCGTTGATACACTGTACATCTAAACCACTTTGCTTGCATTACCCTCATTAAGAAAACAATAATTAAGAGCAATTTGTTTGTCTTCAAGTAAACAGAAAAACTCAACACTATAAAATTCAGAGGAGACACTCATCTGTCTATATCCATCCACCTCACTTAGCTTCCTTGAAACAAAATCATCCATATACAGCGGATGTTCCAAAAAGATAGGCCTATTTTATAAACCAGTCCCAAAATACAATCTTGCAACGGTTGTGTTTTAAGTATTGGCATGAGTTAACGATGAGAGAGTGCTCAGAGTCAGAATGGCATTCACTGTATCAGTGAGGTTTTCCATGCATACAGGCAGCAGTTCTCAGCTCACATACACTGGGGAGAATTTAAATCAGGAGCCTTTGCAGACATGTCTATGCACGGTGGCAGCAGCCTAAGGCTGCACAAAGATGCATTTTACAACGTTACTGTGAACAACATTTTAAATCAGACTGTAAGCACTCATGGATAGGGACCATATTTTACTCTGGTCCTAAGTGAAGTGTGAGGAACAACAGAGTTTTGATTGTGCCTAGACTGGGTGTGTAGTGCAAATAACATTGATAAATGTTGTTCTAACACTCTGCTTTAAATAACTGTCTTCAGAAAGACTAGAGATGTCCTGTCTAGACAAAAACTCTGTCTGGGCAGAAAAACAATTCAAATAGCAGTGAAGATTACAAAATAGAAAAGAGGAAAAAAGGAAAAAAGTGAAGAGGGGTAGCACATTTACTTTTTCCTGAGTTGGGAGAAAAATAAAAAATAAAAAGCTTCTTAAACATCTTTGCAGTGTTGGAAGCACAGAAAAATCAAATCCCGTTGTAACCACAAGGCAACATCCATGTTTGTGTTCATCACTACCTGCACATTTGAACCAAAATCATATTGTCCCCTGGAGTATCCAGCCTTCCTCCCATGATCCAAAAAAAGAAATTCTTTCAGGACAAGTAACGTTCATTGTATTCCTGCAAACTACAAGTCCATTGATGCCTTTCTCCAAGAAACATTTTATTCAATATTCTGTATTTCATTCATCTATCTGTAATGAGAAGTGAGCTCACATTTATATTAATGGAACTTAATGACTGATGAATGACAAAAATTCATTTCTTGCCAAATGATCTATTGCAATTGTTCCAGCAATGCCGGTAGTGTTCTGTTTGCACAACTTCCTTTGTGGCACATTAACAGGGGTCTGACAGGTAGGATGCTGTGCAAAGTTATTCACATGAGGGGTAGTTCTATTAGGATTCCTCATCAGATTCTTATGGCTGCAGTATCTTTTGGGAACATATAAGATAAAAGTTCCTAAAATGATCCTGTCATTGCACATTTATCAGCTAAAGTTCCCAGGACTGTGCATGGATATGGCACGATCCTAATTCTTCCATAAGGATGTGGGCCGTGTGTGCAGCTTGCTGCTCATTTCATCTAACAGCGAAATGAGTAGAGTATTACTGAAAAACATAGTTGAAATAAGGTCAGGAGGTCAGCTTTCTCTAGGATGCTGTAGTGAAATGGGACTGTAAAAAGCTCATGCTATGTATGAAAGGGAAGAAAGAATATTATAATAGCCATACTCAATCCAAGGTAGAACCAGAATTTTAAACACAGGCTGATGATTTGATTTCTCCATTGGAATTCAGTATAACTGCAACTTAACATGTGAGGCAGAACACTTGCTAGAGCTTTTTTCCTGTCCTGTAAAGAGTAAATAGGTTTTTAAAAAGTCTCACTCCAGAAGACAATAAGATGAAGATGTGTATATATAAATGCAGCAGTCTCATAACTGTGAACAGCTGAGTAGTTTGCCTGGTGAAGGTGGTACCAGTTCAAGTCTTAGCATCACCACTTCTCCGTTTTGCAGTTGTGTGATGCCCTACTAGTGACATAACTGTTCTTCTCAGAGTAGGTATCAGCCACCTTCTGCTAGTGCAGTCCTACACTGTATTAGTAGTTACGTATGAACAGGGGATTCCCCCCACTTTCCTATGTCTGCACTAGCACACAACTGTGTCATTTTCCATGAAGATTGCAGTGTTTGTGCAAAAGCCACAACAACAGAGAGTAAGTATACAATACCCAGGGCAGTAGCTGGAATGTGAGAGACAAGGACTGAGGACATTCTTCTAATTCAGGTGATAGATTTCAACCCTCTGCTTCCTTGGAGGATGCTCTCATGCCAGCTAGTTCCTCTGTTCTTAAGAAGTGCAGGGAAAAGTAATCTGCATCTAACTCTCATATTGCCCTTAAATTCCATGTCAGAAGCTTTGTCTCCTGCAAACTCTTGAAGGAGAAATACTTGATCCTGAAAAAAATAGTTTCAACAGGCTGGATGATTTTTGTTGTTGTTGTTAAAAACAGATTTGGAAAAACTACTTTGGATTATTTCTGAAGTTTAATAGGCTGATAGCATGCGAAAAAAAAAGTCACTACATTACATACAGAGGGCATTACAAATGATGCGTTTTAAAGCAGAGGTAGAAGGGCAGCCCATTGCCTCTCAGCTAAGCTCTTCTTTTATTAGAGTTAAGGTACTTTTGTAGACAGTGTAACAAAATCCTTCATAATCCTTCCAAGACAGATCAGTGTCCAATAGTGATGGTTTGATATGTAGCAATACCTGGCCAATAGCTTAATCATTTGTCTTTTAGAATTTTTGCTGCAAAATTGGAATATTTGTTTCCTTATTGGGTGGGAAGGGCATGATACAGACTTCCAAGCAAATAGAAAACATTTGCTCAAAACTTAGGTGTTTGTTCCCTCTCTGTTGCAGACTATGCTCTCTCCTGGCTTTCCCAAGGCCTCTCTGGCTGGCTGCACCAGCAGGAGCCCAGCTACTGTATCAGACCATTAAGAAGGTAGAAATTCTGGTAGTTAGATAGGGAGGAGTGCTTCCGAAGCACTTCCATGACATCTCCATCTGTCTAGGACACCTGCAAGATGATTAGGATGAGTTGGAGTTTTGGACTCCAGCTGGAGTCTTTGAGGCTGCTGGATGTCAAAACAAAAAATCCACTCAACACCTTGATAGCTGCACTTGCCTAGACCACCTGGTCACAATAAACCACCTCTTTGTGAGTTCCAGCCTCCAAGTCGATGGATTAATACTTGGGAAGGAAGCCACAGTTGACTGAAGTAGTCCAATTAGTATGAGAAGCAGCAGCCCATCTGCTCACTAAACAGAGGCCTTGGAAACACATCACTTCTGCATACCTCACTGCCTTCCAGTGAAATCAGCATCTCTGTCCTAATAGTCAGAGCACTGCAATCTGCTAGAGTGTTTGTGAAAGAAAAGAGTGTAAGCAATGGCACCAAGCTCATTGCAGTATTTCCACAAAACTAAAATGCGCTATATGGAGAAGGACAATCTTTCCATTTCTGTTACAGACAGAAATATCTCTGCTAGAGCACCACTGTTCCAAATAGAGGCAGAGGAGCTTGAGTGAGAGCATTAGCTGTTCAGCCATATTGTGCAGACTGCCAAGTACAGGTCATCCAGCTTTCCATAGTTAGAATACTCACTAGATGCAAGACAGAAAGGAGTATAGTTATTCTATACAGAAGGCCTTCAAAATCCAGGTCTCCAGGGGAATCTGAACTGTAACCAGGTTCACAGGCCACTGGTCTTCAGAGAAAAAGAATGCAATAATCTTACACCTTAAAATTAAAAAAGAAATATGGCATAAAAGAGTCAGGGCAATTCAGAGCAGCACTGCTGCTCTTGTCAGCTAATCAGCCAAATACTCCAGTAACAGGAATGGCTACAGCACACACACAATTCCTATTTTAATCTGTATACAGTAGTAGAGTTTGGTTTTTTTCAGCCACTGCTGTAATGTATTGATGTTTTACTGATGACATGACTCTGCTGTCCTTGGTCAGACCAAAGGTCCATGCAGCACAGCACATTATCTCTGACAATGATAGTTTAGGGGAAGAATATAAAACCACAGCAAGCCTATGTCATCTTTCCTCTAGCAAACCCTTCAAACTACCTGAGCCAGATGTTGTATCTTCATATTTTACAGCCTCTTCCAGGATTTTCTTTCATGAACCTACCTTTATAATACAGTATTTATTCCAGCTGAATTTTTGGTATCCACAACATTTTTGAGCAATGAGTCCCACAGTTTAATTAAGGGACTGGAGACAAAAAGACTATTTCTTTTTGATTTTAAATACACTGCCAAATATTCTCCCCATTGGGAGAAACATTTCTTAATCCTTCCCTACTCACTGTCTGTTTTCTACTTACTATTTTACAGACTCCCTATTTCATACCACTTCGGTTAGCTCTCCTCCAAGATGAAGACTTCTTGTCTACTTTGTCATTCCTTGTATGCAACAGCTTCAAAAATACAATAAGCCTTGTTGGGCTCCTCATCTATCTTTCTGAGAGAGGAGAGGTGGGCAAAACTGTATCTAACAAGATGTAGACACCGAGCACCAGACTGATATGGTCACAGAATTATCCAAAATAGCTCAGAACTAATAACCCTTCATGCACCCTTTATATTATATGTACAGATTAGGACTGGTTTGTCCAATGTACAGTGCTTTGCATTTATCAACCCCAGGCTTCATTTATCATTTGATACCTTAATCACTTGTTATTTTGAGATCCCAGTACACCTCTTCACAGCCACCTTAATTTTTTACTACCACAAATAATGTCATATTCAGCAAATGCTTCCTCTCTACTGTTACCCTTTCTGGAGACTATTTATGAATAGGTGATGAGATTTATCTGGGACATGCTAGTTGTCTCCCTCCTCAGTGAAAATTAACTATTTATTCCTTTTTTGGGATTTATGTCTTTTATCAATCTACAGGTAATGTTTTCTCTTTATCCTTTGACTTCTTAGTTCTTCTAGAAGCTTTCAGTGAGACCCCTCTTCTTGGAAATCCAAATACAATTCCATACCTTAAGGCATTTTCTAACTATTAGTGTGTTTAGCCATCAGATCTTCTCTTAGATAATTGCATGTGAGACTTACATAGAAGCTAAAGGTTGAAAACACTGACTATGGACATATTTTAAGGAAGGAAGAGGTACTATACCTAATTTTCATTAACTACAACATTATAGTATCATGATACATCTACACAAGGCAGACAGAAATAGAAAAAAGCTACTTATTTGGTCACCTTAGAAAAAATACAGCTATTTTTATTGAAAAATAATCTATAGTGTACCTTAACAATGTTAGGGGTTACAAACTTTTTTTCAAAGAGGACCATGCTTAAGCTTCCTTAGCACGACATATATTTACCTATAGGGTCAATTAAGACCTGGTGGGATGCTTGAACAGAGAATAATTTATTTTATTGAATGCTTGTGGAGAAACCCTCCCCCAAATAAGATCGGTTTTTCTTCTTTCTTTTCCGTCCCTCTCACCAAATATCCTTTAAACCCTCCCACAACAGGGAAGACAACAATACAGAATTTAAATAGTAGCCATAGCTTCTGGGAACTCTCCAAGCAATACCTCCTTTCACAAGGAAGGAAAATTACACAATAATACAGAAAAATGTGAGAAAGAAATATCCTCCAGCTCTCTGGAAAAACTAAATATTTTCCACTTCAAAAGCAAGGAAGACAAACTGTGCACAGCCTTGGGAGAAGGCAAAAAACCCTGCAGGAGCAAAATATATAAGATATGGCAGTCTGCCAAGGAATCAGGACTGGACAATAACACAAGATGGAAATACTATCTAAAACACTCCCATGGCCAATATGAACCAGTTTCTAGACACAGATAAGAGAGTTGGAGTATTAAGTCTGGCAACACTTCCCTGCTTTGTCATGCCAACAGTATAATGGAAAATGAAACATTGATTGATTGAACTGCACATGACTTGCCATGAGATATGAACTGTATTACTTACAGAATCTTGAATAGATTCTCAGTAGCTCTGCTTTGTAACTAGCTAGTGCTTTATTTTGAACCGCTTTAGAACTATAATGTGCAGATGGAAGTGAATTTTACAGCCCCACTTTGCTTTATTTTGTGTTTCAGACTCTGCTGTGCCATGGCACAATGTGTATCTAGGGGATTGCAAACAAACGGGTGAAAGCCCCATGCAATAAAGTCCACATTTGGCTTTTAATTGTGTAAATGCTTAAAACACTCTGAATACACATCCTGCTCAACACAGCAGTCCTACAGGGCAGACAGATTTTATTGAGCTGGGCTGTAAGTGGGTCCATAGTCAGGGCTCAGTGATATGTTGCAGGTCCTTATTCTGTTATCATGACTGGTGTCCTCAGATGTTCCTTGGAATTACAGGACAGCACTTTCTCTTGACAAGAATTGCAGTTGTTCTGACACTTGTTACCAAGGTTGTGAAAGACAGCAAGTAATTGCTTTCAAAATGCACAGAATCCCAAGAAGTGTGCTGAGTAACACTGCTACTTAAAGCCATTGAATATGTGCAGCTTCCCTGGTATTATCCAAGATTACCAAGTGAGTTGGCAGTTCCCAACACATTTTTGATATTAAAATGCTGGGAAACTACTTAAATATTGACGCATTCATTATGAAAACATCTTTTCGGCATTTGCTTCCAATTAATCCTTGTGCTTTAGCGCAATCAGTTTTCCTCATTATATTCAAATGTGATGGCTATGTGAATGACTGAACTTGATTATGGAAATATTGGCTCACATTCCCTGAAATGGGCATTTGTAAGGAGGCTGTCAATTGGAAATATTTGGAAATCTATCAGGAGTTCAAGCACATTTTGAAAGGACATCTGTGTACAAGAAGCAATCAAAGTCAACAGTACTATCATACAGGCAACACTGGATAATGCAGCAGAGGTGCAGTTGGTGAGCATTATGTTGCATTAACAATATATATGGTTCAGCTGTACAATACCATTGCCAGTCCTAGCTGTATAGTTATGAAAAGAATGGATATCAAGTAACAAATGTGAACTTAAAGCTAAATCATGAGGTTGCATCACAATCAGCTGGATATCAAAAAGGGAGTAATTTATTTTCAGAAGCCAAAAGGCTAAACACAAGATCTGTTATTAAAGAGCATTTGCAGTACAAAAACAAATGCTTTCCTGGCACAGACACAACAGAAATCATAGCCATGTCTATCATCCAAATGGTTTGTTTTAGAAATGAATTCCATAAATTTTCAAACAGCTGCACAGGACTTAGCTTCACAAATCTATTAAAGTAAATAAAGCATGAACACTGCCTGTCTACTCATCTAGTTGGAGTTTATTTTTTTAAGCTGCTTGCTGGATTTATTCATATTGCTGCATTTGACTTTTATTTTGAGGGAATTGTTCTCATTAAACAGGTGGATTACAAATATTTCATTGTGAAAGGACAGAAGGCTTGGTTCAAGCTTTCTAATACATTTTAGCCAGCATTCATTTCTGATAATCAGCAACATCCTTTAAATTGCAATCCCAACTAATTTACACATGCCGAGCTGCCCACTGTAACTAAAGAGTTTCAGTAGCAGAGAGTTCATTTTGCCCTGATTAGCTCTCTGATATGCTCCAATACATGGGGCAGAAATTGCCTGCCTCAGCCCATGCAACATGGGAGGATATCTGCTCTTCTAGTGCAACAACATGATAATTTTCCCAAATATGCTGCTGTTGACTGTAGTGACAACTCCTTGCTACTGAGGCTAAATTAATCTATGTCATTAAGCAGTACTAGATAAATCTCAAGACCTGAGAATTCAGGGGTTTTTCTGTTATGGTTTGTGCTGTGCTCAACCTGTGACAGAATAGGGAATGTTGGCTTGTATGGCTGTGAACCACCATGAAAAAAACCCACCCAAAACAAATCAAATAGGGAGAAAACAAACACATTTTAAATTTGGGGGTGTGTGTATTATTATTTTTTATTCTCTCAAAAATCTGCCTATTTGCAATATGCAATGTTGTTAGCTTGCCAAAATAGTAACTGAAATCTGACTCTAAAAGGTTTGAAGATTTGTGACTGTCAGGAAACAGACAATGAAATCCAACCACTGAAATTTTAAAGCCATTTTTGCAATGTTGAAAAGCGCAGCTATTTTTGACACCAGTTTAAAACGGATCAAGTATTGCAGTTTGCAACTGTGGAACTATTGCAGTCAAAGCAAAGCTAAAACCCAGGAAAGACTCATAGGACCTGTTACAGGGTCCTGCTGCAGCCATTTTTGTACACAATGGTCAACACTTTTCATTATTTCTCATAAAACAAGAATTCTGCATTCACAATTTAGTTTGTAAATTATAACATCTGAGAGACCAGACATTCTTCTCATAAAGAAAGCCTAAATAAGTTAAATCCAAAAGGACAGAAAAAGGAAACTAGACTAATTTGCATATCCCAACCAATCTGTAAGACTTGAAATATCTGAGGTGAATAGAGGTATCACTTCCAGGTGTTCATCTTGCAGATATTATTTTAGAAATGCATATACAAGTGTATGTGCCCTAGCTAGCTGCTCAATGTTGAAGACAACCACAAAACCCCAATGTAGTCTTTCACAGATTGGTAGAAACGAGAAAAAGATGACTGTATAAACACAGAGGCCATGTTTGTAGGAACTCATTAATGCCAAATTAAAACATGAAACATGAGAAGGTGGAACATGCCTGTACTTGTTCCAGCCACCAGTAAAAGTGAGGCTTTACCACTGAATGGTATTTTGTGCAAATCAGGCTGGTTTCTTTCCACTCACAAGCTCCTACTGAATCAATCACCAGGCTGTTTTCAGGATATTTTTGGTTGACTGGGTGTCAGAAATGTTTTTTTAATGGAAGAATGACAGATTAAGAGAGGCAGATGTTCAAGCTTGCATATTAAAATAGGTGTCCCTGTAAGCTGTTTCCCAACATATTTCTATGACCTACAGCCCACTTCGGCAAACAAGAGGGCACACAGGTAGTAAACCTCACCAGTGATCCCAGACTGAACTGTATCTTAATGAATTACGTTCTGAAGGATTTTATTATTTCTCATCAAGACCAAAGGAACTACTTCTGAAAATAGGAAGTTGATGCTTTCTGTCTGATAGCTGCAAACTTCCTATTATGGACAATGTCTTTGGGACTCTTCCAGTGGAATAACCCTCAATAGAAAACGTACTCAAATGCAAGCAATAACCACTATTCAACACATACAGGTGCTGTTCCCTCACATCAAGTAGTTAGACCCAGAACCACATGGCTTATGCAGTCAGAGGGGTTTCAGAAATAAGCTGTTTAGCACCACAACATGCTTAAGAGTAGACACAGTAGAGCCACTTGCTGAGGTGCCTTTCTAGGTACCAGAGATGCTATCAATGCCAAGAATATATCAAACATGTCAGTGTTTGTGGAGAGGTCTGCCTGGGATTCTTCAGCCCAGATTCTGCCATGAGAATTAGCAATGCTTTGTGGAAACTGAATCTAGCAGATACATGTTTTCAGGCTGCAAAACAACTGCTAGAAATGAAAAAAAACAAAAACAAAACAAAAAACCCCCCACACCCCCAAAAAACTTAAAAAAAAAATAAATTAAAAATTGTTTGCTGTCATGCAATCTGAGATACAATAAGGAAACAAGGGGCAGCCAATTTGCTAGCACTGACAGGATGAATTGAGAAAGGCAGTCCATGCAACTAGGAAGGTAAAAAATCCAAATGTGCAAAGAATATGTTGCACTGCACAACAGATGTAGCAATCAGCACCTCCTCACGGGGGTTGTGTGTGTATGTCAACACAATGAAGATCCTTCCTAGCAGTGAACACTTACAGGCTAGCAGCCCCTGTTGTGTAGGAGGGTCCTGAACCCAAGCTGGAAATGATGTTCATGGGAAATCCTCCTCACAAGAGGTAAATACACCCTTGGGTCATGAACCTTAGTTACAAGTTGCAGGCTACAGTGTTGGGTAAGTCACCTCCCAGGAAGACAGCCAGGTTTGTGTAAAGTTGCTGAAACTGAAAAATGGAAGAACGCTGATGGGTGCAGAAAAACTCACTAGGGGAAGTTAAAAGAATTTATATAGAAGATAGGATGGGAGCTAGAAATAATCAAATAGGAAATAGCAAATAACAGCAACAGTTCTACATAGGAGAAACAGTTCTACAGAGAAACAAATTGAAAACAACTTACACATGTATTTCTGCAGCCAGTAAGCAATAAGATGGGGAACTAGACTGCCTACTTGACTAGCTTGCCTACACACTTTTAACTGACAACATTAAATATGGGCATAATAAGCATACAGGATGCCTAGTGGAAAGAAAACAATCAAAGCCACTGTAACATGAAAGTCAAAGCATATATAAAAGATGGAGCAAGCTGTACCAAGCAGTAAGTAGTGTCATATGTTGAGTAGTTTAAAACTCATCAGCCAAGCCCTCTAGCCAGGTTAATAAGATGTGATCCCATGGAACTGATATTCTGGGCAAAGAGGAGTAATATACTATAGCATTATATTACCAACTATGCAATGACATGGTGACAGGAAATCTAGACTTATACTCAGTGGAGAGTGGTAAACATACTGGGACACATTGCCAGGAATCATCATTTCATGGGCAGTCAGGAAACTCAGAGAGGAGGAAGCAACTCTTGGCTTAGTTGGAAGCACTGCACTGGAACAGGTTTTTCTTTTTTCTTTTCTTTTCTATTTTTTTTACAACAAGTAAAATTCTTAAAGGCAGTATGAAGGGTATTCAAAGACAACTTTGTTCACAAATAAATCATGCCTACTAAAAACTTAAGAGAGAAACCAAAAGAACCTGATGCTGCTAAACAGCAGAGTAAGAGGTTTCACGTCCAGATGAAGAAGCCAGAGAGGATCGTAAACTCTGGCAGGTGTAATATGTATGACATAACAGAAAAAAGTGTTTGAGGAACAACTTTAAAAAGGCATAAAAACACAGAAGAAAGAATCCTGCTGGAAATCTGTAGGGTCAAAAAATGATGAAGACCTAATCAAAGTGCTTAGAAAAGGTAAAGCCATAGCACAAAAAAATAAATGCATTTCTTGCCTGTGTTTGTGGTGAAGGAGGTTGGAAAGACTCCTATGCTGGAATCTTTCTCTACAGCGATATACGAGAGCACCTATCTCAAATCAAAATTAATGACAGAATACAAAGGTTTTCTAATGAGCAAATGAGCAGTATCAAATTACCAGAACCATATGGTAACTGCCAATAGCATAAAGAAGCTCAAGACTTAACTACCAACGGTGCTATTCAACTTCTGGGCAATCACAGACCAGTAAAGCCAGGCAAATTGGTGAAAAATGTTTTAAAGAATAGAATGAGTGGCCTTATAGACAAATATATTTATTTGCAATGAGAGAAACAGATTTTGTGAAGGAAGTCATGCTTCATTATCTATCAAAATATTTTCTAAAGGCATCCCTCAGCAGCTATATTGACAACAAAAATCCAGGCTATATTTATATACTCAAGGGCATTTGACAAGTCCTTAGGCACAAGGTCTTAAAGGAACAGCTGATACAGGGTAAGAAAGTCTTCAAATGGATAAACAAATGGTTAAAAAGCAGTAAACAGAAGTAAATTTTTAGAGCACAAGGAGGCAATGAAGGCCACGTGATTTATTAGGCAAAACAGATTAGCAGGAAAACACAGAGGTGACATGGTTCGCTTTTATCACCCTCAGGGTCCCAGACAGTCTGACCTCTGTACTTAGCTGTCCAATGCTCAGCGCATAGGGCACACTCTCAGGAGGGAATAGATACACCCATACAGATAGCTCCCTTCTGTCTCAAAAGGCTGAATCTATGTATATGGAGCTGGCATTTATCAAATGATTTTTTTTACAAAAGGTAAAGATTAAATACCTGATGACTAGTGACAAAACAAAGTTTGGAAATCTATTTTTCCACCATAAAGATTGGTCAGGTATTTTCTGTTTAAAAGATCTGGTTTGACGAACCTGAAATGCTAAAGAAAGAGTTGGTTTATATTTCAGTTCAACTGAAATCCTGTGCGCTTTTATTATAATCAAGAAGAGAGGCACTTCATCCACAAAGAGATGCTCTATATTTAGGCCTGAATGACCTTTCAGTTCTTCCACAGCTAATATTCACACCAACTTTTAAAGAAGTTAGCTTAAGTGGGGAAAACCATCCCTTTTTGATTCTTCTTATGCCCTCTGCACATCCCTTCTCCACCCCAGTTAGCCTTTCTTTCATTATCAAACTGTGCTTTGTGTATTTCCAAATTTTAGATACCCTTACAACTGCTGGACCAACAGAGACTTATTTTTCTTCGGTCCCCTGGCAGCACTCAGAGCAAAAGCCGAGTAGGTGCAGGAGCGGGTAGAGGACGTAGACGTTGCCTGCTCTGATAGCCTTCGCCACCCACGTGTTACAATCAGGCTGGGCCAGATAGCAGAGGAACGGTTGGTGTCATTCCACTGGCTCTCCTCTGCTATAAAACTGAACTTCATAGCTGTCAGCACTGGGAATGAATGAGGTTATATCCTCCCACCCCTGAACTGGCAATATTCAATTTAACCCCTGTTGCTAAGAAGTCTCAAGCTGCCTCTTCTGAAAAACTTTTTCGGTTGCCATTGGGTCAAACATAGTGGGCCCTAAGAGAAGAATGGTGCTTCCTAGTGCTACTGCTGTACAACAGTAACTGCTTCCACCTTCTCCTGCAGATCAGTATTACCTAGCTCAGGTAGGTATTTAACTGTTCCTACCATGCACAGTAGCCACACTGGAGAAGAGCATGAAGAATTGGGGCAGAGTGCTATTTTTTCCATTGAAATTTCATGAGAAATTATTTGAAGCAATAGGGTGGGGTCCTCACATAAGGTAACAGATTTTCTGTTACAAAAATAATAGGAGAAAACCCCCAAAACCTCTAGCTTACATAAAAATGCTAAAAGATTTGAAATACTGAATATGGAATATTGAAATTAATTGAGTTCTGTTCTCTTTCAAAAAGAGTATTCATCCCACATCAAGAAGATATATATTCCCCTCTGACTTTTCCTTGAAACATTCTATATATGAGAGCAAAACAGAAAAAAAATGATTTTCATACATTCTGAGAACCACTACAGTGGGATCTCTCTACTACTATTTGTAGAAGTATCCTAAGTATTCAGGTGACTTATTTTTATAAAATAAATTTTTTTGAGGACTTTGATCCTCAAAATGTTATTAATTTTAAAAAAAGACACTTTCTAAGAATTAAAAGCAGATGCGTTTTAGTCAATATTTCACATACCTTACAGAATTTGCTTGCCTGAAACTTTACTCATATAAGTCCATCAGTTGGCCCATCCCACTCACCAAACACAAAGCTGCAGAAAGACAAACAGAAGTGCTCATGAACTGTTATCAAGGAATTTGCTTTCTAAGACTGCACAGAAAATACTGATGAATAATAAATTATATTACATCTATTCCAAAGAGATTTTCATGCATTTCTGTCAGTGCAAAACAGTTCTATATCCATATGAAATGACAATGAAATTAAAAGAAAGAAAAAGAGAAGTCAGGAACTTCTGTATTAGTATAAGGGAAATAGTTAAGGAGGTACTAGTCTACAAACTAAGACAAAAACCTGAATTTACAATATGCATTTTTTTCCACTACACACTTCAGGCCTATCAATATTTGTTTCACGTCAGCAAATTAGATGTAACACATTCACATTTAAAATAGCGTAAAACCACATGCCTGCTCCTTCTTGCTGTTCATCTGTCATCTATGTTTTTTATTGATGTACAATAAAAATCAAGTAGATATTATTTTAATTTGGCAGTGGCTGAGATAACATTTACTGATCATATCAACAAGACCAATAAAATGAAATAAAAATCAGAAGTAATGTTAAGAAATACATGACATGCTCCTCAGATTGATGTAGTGGTATGGTCTATCTCATTTCTTTCTTTAAGTTTTAAACATACCGAAGTTAATTATGAGAATAATTAGAACAAAATAATTAGATTATCATGTAATTGGTTTTAGGGGAAACAAATCTTTATAAAAATCCTAGAGGCTACAGAAAGGCCCCAGGAGATGTGAATAGAGCTGTTAGGAGGCCTTAACTATGATGTCAATTTATTTGCGTCCAGCTGTGTTTATTGAACAATGATTAAAAAAGGAAAAATGCCTACAAGATATTTACTGGGTATGTAAATCAATACCCTTCACTACTAGAAAGCTAGCAGTGTGTTGGCCATAAACCAGCAGATTCAAGGCATGCTGAACACAGTGGTGATGGGAAGAGGGAGAGGCTTTGTTTTAACAAGCTATACTAGCACCCTAAGCAGTGCACTTAAAACAGTCATGGAAATTATTGATGGGCAGAGGGGAGATGAAGCATTTCGGTATATGTCTGCCGGGAAGAAATGAAGAATTCTCTAGTTTTGGCAAACGGCAATAAGAAAGCGTAAAGACAGCAGACACTGCCCTGGAAAGGAGATGAAGGAAAGGTCCTATTAGGATTTCACTTATCTGACTGCGGCAGCTGGTTACCTAAACCAGAGGGTGATAGCATAAGAATCAATTTCAGCCCTACGGCAGTTAGGTGTGTGCCATCTAAAGAAGCTGTACTTACATCACTGCCTTTTTAAAAGCTTTAACTCAGCATCACTTGTGCTCAAATCATCTCTGATTTTAGAACTGTTTTGGTTTTCAAATAATCCTTATTTCTGTGATATCCCATTTGGAAACTGGAGTTTGGAGTGGAGTTTGCCCTGCTGTGGAATTTCTACAGTGGTAAAAGTCTGCGTAAATCACAGCTGGCCATAGGTTTAATTCATGTGCAACTTACTAAGTTCTCCAACAGGACAAGGCTACTCAAAGCACTCCTGTAGTTACAGCAGCACAGGATGACAACACTACCACTAGGCTAGTTACTACACCCATGGAAACAGCTCCTTCTGCTCTACTAGCTTATGCATCAGCCTCACAATACATTTTCTTCAACATATACTTCTAATAGGTACCTGAAATAACACATCACTAGCTGCGTATCAGCTGTTCAGGAGCCTGGCAGCTGCCAAGGCTGTTTGATCATGGGGAAAGAAGTCTTTCCTTGCAATATACTTTCCACAGCACTACTTATACTGAGAGTGATAGAGTGGTAAGGACAATCCCTTCTCACTGAAATACTGTGTTTCATTTGATTTAAAACATTTTATATGACAATCTAGTCTGACTGGAGAGGGTAATTACATTTAAGCTATTCATGTCACTTGAATCTGAGCCCCGATTGTTGGACTTTAAATCGACCTCTTAAACTTGTCCAAACATAGAGCATCTACTCAAGACACCCACGCTTTCAAAGAGTCTGGAGGAAAAACTGATGCCTTCTTTCGTAGAACTGCGTGATATGTATGGATGGTTAATTCAGCAACAACAATGAAGTTCTTCGTGTGAGTTCTTAAGCATTAAGCTTTTTTTTTTTTTTTAATTTTTCAAATTATTCTCTTATGAGGAAGAAATACTCCAATGCTGGCATTAACAAAGAAAAATACATCGCTGCAGCTAGCTATGCCGCTCGGGAGCTGTCTGCTCTAAAAGAAAAGTTTCAGTCTAGTAAAACAGAAAGGCTGATCTCAGAGTTCCTAAAAGAAACAGACATGCTCCAGAGGGAGTTATGATTTAATGACAGTTCTGACAGGTTTTTATGAGATTGCCTGAAATATCAAAATTTTTGCCAAATATTTCTCTAAAGAATTAGCAAGAAATGACAACTGGGATAGCACTGCAACCTGGGCTTTTCCAAAATGAAAACACTGAATATGAGGAAATACTTTTTGTCACATGAGGCTATAAAAAGTAGTGGAAAACCCAAATCTAGAGGCATTTAAAAACTGGTAATGGATGGTAGCAATCAGATGCACCCAGGTAGAAAACAAGTCAGGATATTAATAGATCAACTCTATTACATCATCTTAAACAAAAAGAGGGTCAAGTGTACAGAGTAGTGTGCTTTGATTTGAGCAATAACGAAGCAGTTTATAGCTATGCAAATCAAACTACAACACAGAAGCAATATGATTTATGCATTCTATAACACTATTTATTACCATTATTATACAACTGTATCAAAGACTGATTTTTAGTTACTGCATCTAAACTACTTCTATCACTCCTTGGTTAAGAAAATTCTGTAAGTCTTTAAATTACCTGACCATTAATCCTGCCTTCACTCTTGTATTACAACACCACAAATAACATCACTGAGCAAATTTTTTCACCCAAAGTTCTTAATGCTCCTCTGTAATTTCCATTTCAGAGATAGAAGGAACAGAGAAGTGATTTGGTTACTTAACAAGCCAGGAACCAACCACACTGAATTCAGCCTCCTAATGCTGTTTAATACACTACCCATCTGAGCAAAGAGCCCTGCAGGGTCAGGACACAGCCGAGTTAAAACTCGAAAGGCATGTGCCATTTCTTGATAGCAAGTAGATGATGTATTCCTTTCTGCTGCCCTGGCAGGTCACGTTTGGAAAACGAGCATGTGTCCACATGCAGACAAGCAGAGGATCACACATAGATACCACACTGCTGCACTGCACTTCTAGCAACCTTTTCAGTTTGCCTCCTTTTCCCATAATTATTGAGTCCTCTCCAATGCAGATCTTGTAGGGTATATAACAAAGCATTATAAGGGATGAAGGCTAGCACATGGTGAAGCCTTAGACAACTAGTTTCTCAAAGAGAAGAAAACAACACAACCACCAGCTTAATAGATTCCACTGTACTAACCTTGTGAATATTTTTGCTTGACAGGACTGCTTATGGATTAAGAAGAAATTACCCTACTCCTCTATTTCTAATAATCATAATTCCATTGCTATGCTTAGATAATCTATATAATCTTTGAAATCTCTATAAAGATGACAGTTCATTATTAAATTCTTCACATTTTGAGCGTGGTAAATTATCTAGTTGACATTCAAGTTTGGACTGTCTTTTTTTGTAACTGAATCTGATTGCTCTCGCTCACCAGCATGTTCACATAATGTTATTTTTATTTTTACTGGATAAATTGAATGATTAAGCTCTAAGACATACGGGATGCATCGCAGTCCTTACCATGCTAGAGAGACAGGCAACAACAATATTGAGCATGAGTACAAGCTACTATTATAAAAGACAGTGCTATTTGCACACAATGAATTAGGTTTAGAAAAGATACACTAAGCACTAGAGAAAGCAGTTTTTACAGTGTTCATTGTATACTATTTTGATACCTCAAGAAGAGTGACTAATGCTAAGTGGTATACTTGGCAGCTGTTAAGTCTTGAGGTCATTATGGGATTTCTTGGCACAACTAGATTATTTATTTGATGAAATTTCACTAAGACATTTTTTTCCTCCGGAATTCATCATTATGTCACTCAGCAAAATATGCTGACATTAAGTGGTGTTTACATAACGTTCAA
Organism: Buteo buteo; assembly: GCF_964188355.1. Lineage (NCBI taxonomy): Eukaryota > Metazoa > Chordata > Aves > Accipitriformes > Accipitridae > Buteo > Buteo buteo. The sequence continues at coordinate 27,991,468 of NC_134174.1, read as the reverse complement.
CTATTGAGTGCTTCAGTGGCAAATACATTCCTTGTAGAGACATGAAAAACAGAGAAACAACAATCTTGTTCAATCTCTGTCTTTCCAACATGAGCTGTCTGATGAATATACTATATACAGGGAAGGCAAACTAAAAAAAACTCCAAGCAATTAGTGGATAAACTCTAATCATATAAATAAGGCTAATTATACAGATGGGAAATCTTTTCAGTTTGGTAAAATCAGACACTAAACATTCCTCCCATTCATAGAAAAAGCCTTCATACCGTGCAAACAAGCAAGCACATGAAAACCAGTGAGCTAATCAAGCTGATTCTTCTATAAAGAACCTCCATGCTCTGTAAAGGAAGAAAAAACATTAATTCTGGTTTTGTATACTGGAGACCCACATGGATGCTACTATAGCTAGGGCCTGTGCTTTGTAATGAAAGACATGGGAGAAGCAGAAAAGAGAATAATTGCAAATCGATGCTGTACTCTACATGTAGCAGGCAGAGGCAGCAAAAGCAACCGGCAGGCTGTTTCAGAGCTGTGCTGGCTGCACAGAACAGGTTTTTGCAGGAAGACTGGGAGCAAGTGTGCTCACCAAGCTACTTCTACCAAAGGCCCCCAAATGAGAGCATATGTTCCCTTATACACAGGGCCTGGGTTACAGGTAGGGTTCAGCCCTGCACTCTCCACTGGCTGACTGCTCTCAAAAAACAATTCCCCACAGCATGTCACCATCATCAAGCAGCCAGCCTATGCCTTGAGTACTATCATGTATCTTCATCATACAGCTAAGAAAAAAACCTGGCGTCATACAAGAATCATCTCCCTGCACCCGTTTGCTGCACTCCCAGAAGGAGGCACCATGCGAGTTTAGAATCTGCAATACTTCCATAAACAGATGGGATGCTAATTTTTGTGTAAGAAGCCAAAGGATTAAGGGACTAAAATTAAACAGTATGTACTGTGGCAGCACATCCAACATATATATGACCACTTAATTGTTAAACTGAACATTAAATAACAAGATTTGTTAAAGTGCTTTTTACATTGTCGCTTTTTTTTTTCCATTTGTCAACTTACAGCATGTGTATGTGTATATATATTTTAGCACTCACTGTATTTCATTAAATTATTTCTTTAGCTATGACACCATAGCTGCATGAGTACAGAAGAACTGCTGGATAATTAGAGTGCAAGTTGACTGTTTAGAATATTATTCCAATAATTAAGTTTGGATTCTCCAAATTCTACAAAAAAATATTTAATACTATTTAAAACCTCTTCCGTATAATATTTGCATTCTATGTGCAAGTGCAGAATACTGCCAGTATTTCTGTTATGTAGCTGCCATACAATAAAGTAGAAATGCTGATAACTTACTCATTAAGGCAGTAAAAAAAAAAATTGTGACTTGAACACTTACTATATTTCTAGTGTTTGTATTTAATAAGAAGAAAGCAGACCACTCCCACATAAAACCACCTTAATACTGAGGGAACCTCTTAGCTTTGTAAATTCCAATTCCTGCCTCCACCAAGTTTCAAGGCTTGTTTGATCTGGTATCCTCCAACTTTGGCAAAAGTACTATAAAGCAGTATAAACAACACTGGAATTCTAGAGAGGACTGCCAGCTGCTGGAGTTATTGAGAGCTATTACCGAGTTGTGACAAGTAGTAGCTGCCGCAGGAGGTTTTGCAGAGGCACGCTGGAAGTTAGACCACCCTGCCTGGAAAACAGTAAGAGGTCTCAAAATAGGACACGAGCACAGTCCAGCACCGGTAAAAATTTGTTTTCATCAGGCAGTCAAACGAGCGGAGTATACACTTACTGCCCAGATTTTCTAAATTTCAGCAGCACATTGCCCCAACTACTCTACCTGGACCAAGTGCTCCTATGCACTTGATGCTTCACCAGATAGACTAGGACAGACAACAACTGATATGCTTGTTTTCCATAATGCTATTCCCTTGCCCACAAGCCTGACTGATGGACCAGATGGATTCCACAGGATGTAACAAGCCTTGAAAATTGCTCTGAAAATGGACAGCTATTCCTGGATGCTTGTCTGACAACATAAATGTGTACCTAAGGTGACATATTACTGCCTACACAAGAGTCTGAGAGCATGAATCTGTGAGAACAGCAACATGCTGACTGTTGGTGAGTGCTGCTGCTCTCAGCATGTCATCTTTGGCAAATTCTCCTTACCTACCTTACCACGCGCAGAGCATGAGGAGGAAACCAAAATTATCATCATCCACGCTGGTCCATTCTCATGACTCATTTCATATCCCCTTTTCCTTCAAGCAACTGCAGGACAGGATGAAAACTCTGATGTCAGGCTTCAGTCAGGTCTTGGTAACATACAACCAAGAAAAAAAGTATTGTTTGCAGATGCAAAACAACATCATTTTTTTTTTTTTTCCCCCAGCATGAAACACACCAATGAGATACACTGAGGCTGCCCTTCAGAGACACAGCTCGAACATCAATAGCAGAACAGTGCAGACACCCCTCTACTGCCTGTCCGAAGGTACTCATCAGATTTCTTCACTCCGGATCAAATCTGCCAGAAATCACTGCCTTATCCTTTTGGGCAGATTCAGATTTCCAGGGAAATCCACATGGAGTCGGGTACTGTTCAGCGTGAGCAAAGGTGACCAAAGTGTTATTTCTATCTCTGTAGGGATTCATCTGACTGTTTATGGAGCTGAAAAGAGTAATGGTAAAGGTTTATCTAGCATACAATAGTCAAGACTAATTCAGAAAACTTTCCACTTGACATAGCAGCAATGACCCCAAACTATAAATGAATCAGCTTTAGAGCTCCTACACAAGGTGAAAAATATGCAACACACTGCACAAGTCAAAATACTGATTCAACATAAATTCACTTTTTTGTTCAAATGTGATACCCTTTTTTTTTTTTCCCCTGAAGAGTTAGCTTTGTACCATAGAGTTTCTCCCAGATAGTGCCTCATCCAACCTTGCCATTGTATCACTTGACCCGGTATCATTTGCTGTTCTACAGTTGATGTGAAAACTTAAAACCCGTTTAGACTTCATATAGCACATAGTGATTTGAAAGAACTGGATCATGTGCTGCACGCTCTATCAGCTTGGTGTGTTATGCTGTGGGTACCTAGTAAAATAACGGAAGCACAGCCTGCCTCCACTCTTGCAGCTCTTCTGCATTGACTTGGTACTGGAAGAGATGGTTGCTTTCTAATTGCAGACAAACATCTGTTGATTATGTACAGAACCTTGAACCTGTCTGTAGACTACACCAACAGTACTGAGAGAGACAGCTTTGCTTAAACGTACTAAAAATTTACCAGGTATATTGCAGAGATGACTAATGATTTCTTGCAACCTGCTGATGCTTCCTTAGCCACACAATTAGCTCACCCAGCTGCTTTTATAGAAAATGATGGGATCCTGCTGGGCAATAGCAAGGAGCTGGCAGAATGTCTGTTCTGTTATGTACTGTTCTTTAGCAGCTTGATTTACAGGGCTGGTTTAGGTCAGTGCCACTTAAGAGACACAAAGGAAACTGTCAACAGCTTTTACCTGGGATTTTGCAAGAACCTGCTTTCACTTAAGAGGTTTGTCTTCTATTGGTTAGAACGATATGCTCCCCTACCCTCCCATTTCCTCGCACCAGCCTCTATCTGCTACTTGCTTATGATGATAAATATTCACAAACCTAGGAACATGAAGTGACTGATTTTTTTATTAGATTGCAACCTGCATACATAAACTATATCCTTATGCATAACTTTCTGTGGCACCTCTGAGTGCACTTATTTTAACAGGAACGTAAATGTCTTTCTGATGACCAGGTAATTTAAAAACTACAAGGAGGTATACAATACATTATGCCATCCTCCCCACCCCCCCAAAAAAACCCCACCCAACCACCAAACAAAAAAACCTGGACATTATCAGTCTGGTGTAAGCAAAGACTTCTGCAGCTGGATTTTAATTGAAAGTTTTTAAAAGGTTAACTGTCAGCCTGGGCTGTAAATAACAGAAACAAAACAAGATGTTCATGTAGCAAACATCTGATTTATTTACAACAAATAAAGGACTACCTCCAGCTGAAATCATCTTCTTTCCTTCAGTAATCTTGGTAAACATGTTTTCAAGAGTTTATTTTTTTTCTTGGAATGGAAACATCTGAAAATTGTTGTGAAAAAGAGATACCTGGTAGAACCAGCTGCCAGGGTGTCAACAGTGAGGGCGCTAAGACTGCATCTGAGAGAACAGCCTAGCAGAAACTTGATTTTGCCTCTCCTTTTCCCAAGAGAATTCTGTAGCCTCTAAGGTGAACCAGCTGGTATGGGTTTTCAATTGCACATACACAGACATCGTGCACTCCACTACATAAAGTAAATACTGTAGGATACAGTAGAGCAAACTTCTAAGACCTCAATCTAATTATGCCACAGTGCTGGTCCCAGAAAGGGAAGGATGGGAAGGGAAGAAGTAAAGATCAAATGTTTTCAGTGCTCTTGGGGGGGTGGGGTGGTGGTGGTGCAGGCAAAATCTTAGTAGTACACACAAGATTGCATTCACAACAAACTGCTGCATTCAACACTTTCATGGACATGTGTGTATCTGGGGTTAAGCCGTCCGTATCAGTGCAAAGTACCTAATCAAGCATGTATATCCTCTTGCAAGGCAATCAGGAAGGCAAATTCTGTCCTGAGGATGGTTCTCAGGAATAAAAATGGAAATAGCTATATCCTAATAGTCCGTTCTCCTCCCTTTATTCCTCAGAACTGCCCTCACAAGCTGAATAGCAACACAATAAGATTGGCAGGAGATGCTTTTTTTGTCTTGTGCAGTCTAGCAAAAGAGGGGAGGAATTTATCTCTGCATCCAAAGCAACAGGCCAGATACTTCTGGCAGAAGACGGCCAGGCAGTCACAGGCTGCTATGAATATCCCCATCACTAATCTGATTGAAATGAGAATGCTGTAAAAAGAAAAGAGAGAAAACTGTTGTGTGCTATACAGCATAGAGCTGAATGAAGATTGGCCATCTGTTTGTACTGGATATTTCCCACTGGTTTAGAGACAAGCTACTCACTGGCAATATGTTCAACAATTCAAGAAGTCCCATAAACGCTCTTCCTTTATGACTCCCGTGAAGAGAGCAAGAGCACCATTTTCTATCCCTGGAAGGAGTGAAAGGTGCTGGGATGCTGATGGCAATGGTCAAACATGTCCAGATTTAAGGCTCCTACAGAAGCTTTGCCATTCCTCAATGTAAGCAAGAGCACATGGGATGGTCCACTGGGGAATTCCTAGGGTCCCTACAGGCTGCAACTCCAACTCTTTAACAAAAAAATAAAGGTATTGCATCTAGCATAGCATTTGTGGAGGAAAATAATGCTGCTTAGTTGATCTAAAATTGTTTCAGCTTTCTATGAGTCTTCCAACCTCTTGTCCTACTGCTAAAGAACAACGGTGGGACCAGAATAAAGTGTGCTCTCTGCAGTATCTGTTCAACACAGGGAGTTGGTGCCTCTATCTGTAGAATACATATTTATAAATTACAGTGATTACCTGGCAGCAGTTTGGCTTGAATTTTGCTTAATCTATTGGACATGCTGCACTTCTTTGTTTCAAACTACTGTTTTGTAATTTGCATAGATTTTTTTATAGTCTTTGGGTCTGAAATCTAATTTTTGTTCCAAACCTGTGTGGCATCTACAACAGCAGCCTGATCAGTAGCCTAAACAGTAATATAACAGTAGTATCACACTCCGTTTTCTGATAACAAATATGTGAGCATTGCCTACAAGACGAGATTCCACAGTGGGTTTTCATTTTGATTTGTACCTCAAAAGAGAGGAAAGCTGGCTAGATTTCAGGCCCATCCTAATACTATGATAAAAAAAGGCACAGAAGGGAGAGCATATTTAAGGTTCTTCTCATTTAGTGAAACTGAACAGAACATGCTGACTTAAGAATTACAATCATCCAACAGTTACTTTTTTTTTTTAATACATCAGCTTCTTAGGCAGAAATAAGATGTTAAAAGAGGTCAGTGAAAGCATCATTTGAAAGTTTTCACTAGAGAAAATAATAAAGTAGAAAAGTCATAGCAAAGGCTAGCATTTTTTATTTCTGATGTTGCTTTAAAAAGGTTTTTTTGTCCTGTAGACATGCAGTGCAAAAGTTTGCAAAAGAACTTCCATCCTCCTCTCTTTTGAAGCAGCCTCTGATACAATACTTGAGATGTGGATGAGGATGTAAAAAGTACATTTGATCAGCACTGTAACTGCTGGTGTGACCTTATTTGATCAGAGAGTCTTTAGGGGTTTAAAATTCCTTAAAACCACCACAAAGAGATTTCTGTGACTCTTCTAAAATAGCAGTGACATACTGCATATCATAACAAATGTATCAAAAGAATCTGAGAGAAAAAGTAGTTAACGAAAAAGACATGAAGTCCCACTATTGCTAAACCAGTAAAGTATATTTCAAGGCAGAGATATGATATACTTTTCTTTTTGGCTGTACTTTATCTGGGGAAATAAGGGCAACTTCAGATTTCTTTTGGGGGAATAGGTGGTGTTGACACTACAAATATCTTAATTACTTGTTTTTACTAAAAACATAGAGAGCTTTTTAGATGCTCTGTTATTACTCTAATTTTATCTAGAAAAGCCAACTACGAATAGGAAGATAGGTCTTGACCGGGACTATAGTATTTTTATTTTTTTTTATATAGTTTTGTTTAAACAAAAGCCATTCCTGAACCTGCTTTTGTTTTTTGAACTAAATACCTGAAGATTTTATAGTCCTCATCAAGATGAGCCTTGAGAGTTTGCCTTGATTTTCCTAAATTTTAATTTCTCAAATTTCCCTTTACCTTTTCATTTTTTTCAAAAACACACTCTACACATACAGATAGCTGGAAATACATGTAAACATTGGTCCTTCTCATTTTCAGGGATAAAATTCCAGAAAAAAGGCTCAGTTGGAAGCTTTTTCCTGGGCTTTCCAGATAGTGCCTCAGGATTCACACTCTTCAGGAACAGCATGATGAAGTGAAATTAGCAGGCTACATACTGTTTTATAAACCAGCTTCTCAGTCCCCATTAGAATCTGTGTGTTGCTGAAGGAAACCATTTATACTCATAAGAGCTATTTCATACTGCCAGGAGACCAACTACCCACACAGCCCATTTTACACCTAATCATGGAAATACATACAGAAGAGTTTGGTTCTGCCAGAGACCCAGAGCTTTGCAACAACCAGTTCAGAATCTGTTCATGCAACTAAAGCAACTTTCAAACTACTTGCAACAAAAGCTCAGAATATTATTTTTACAAGTATGATTACACATTGATACCTGTTTGCAAATCCACATAAGAGGCAGATCCATAATGAAAACCTGACAAAATAAGTAGGCTGTTAAAGTAATTTCTATCTAAAGGCATTTTAAACTAAATCAAATGCTTTTGCAGTTTGGAGTGCCGAATAACTGCAAGAAGGGTGTCACTGGAAAGACATTTCTTCTTTTTCTATCATTTGTGCTGTTCAGAAGTACGTACATCTGGACGAGTTATTTCAGTAAACCTCTATTCCAAATTGTGTATCAAGAAATAATGCATGCTCATTTGTGAGTTCTGTGCAGTTTGCCTGGAATACTAGAGATACTCAGTTCAATCTAATAGCCTTATAATTGATGAATATATTTCCTCCAAAAAATTAGAACACCACTTTGTGTACAGGAATCTGAAGATTTTCATAATTTCCTTTTTTTTCCTTCCAAACACTATCCAGTTTGGTCTTCAAAAAATATGGGTTCATAGGAGTCTGAATCATATTCGATAAGCTAGACAGATTTGCAGGTTCTTCCACTTGTCTATGATAATTTTATTGGAGCTTATGAACCCAGTTCACAACACATTTTTACATCAGAAGTAGAGACTGTTTAAAAGCAGAATTTCCCTGAAGTTTGATAAGCTCTTTAATAGCATATTAATTCTTTTAGACTTCCTGTTTTTTTTTTTACTGAACCTATCCCTAACCAAACATCCCTCCTTCAATGTTTGTTTTTTTTTCAATTCTCTGCTATTGTTGTACAAGGATTCCATTTCAATATCTTCTATTTGGCATTCAACCGCATGCAATAACGACCTATCCTTCGTCACCTCTACATCACCTCATGGTCCTCTTCTGACATTCTGCTCTTCCTCTTGTATTTTTCACCCTACTGCTCCAGAAAGTGCAAATTCAAACATTACACTTTTTTTCAGCTTCATCATGGGTTCGGAGTATTATCCTTTATGATCTGTGTCTGTTATTTATCTCGTATTTTTATGTCATGAAGCTTTGTTCAGCAAAAAAACTTTTATCTCAATGATCTTATTTGATGATTAGCGCTTATATCTGTATGTCTTAAATGCTTCCATTATCTCTGAAAACAATTTACAGTACTATAAAACTTGTGCATTTTACAATTCATATAGAATATCTTTTGTTCTACCTCTCAATTTTTATATGTTTTTATGTGATTAACATTTACATATAACACATCCTTCTCATGCTGCAATAGCTGGTTCTTCTAACATCTTTATACCTACTGCAACTCTTACCCTTTTTGTTGTTTCTTAGTAACCCACTAGTAAAACAAATGTAGCACCAAGATTTTCTTCCCCTCTATGTAAATAGCCTACAACTCTGCATTTGTAATACTGTGAACAGCTTTCATAGTTTATTCTGCACATTTATCAACACAGTTCTCCAATTGTCATTACTTGGAAGGTATATATGGTGATGAGTGGTTATATGCAATATCTTATGATTTCTAAGTACCTTTTTAAGTTATGATTTAAAAGTCTTATATTCCTTAAACATGCAGTTAAATGCTGTATAAATTTGATATTGCACTCTGGTAATTAACTTCAACATTGCTGTTGACTTCACTCAGCAAAATGTGAGGCTCCAGGGAGAAAGATTTCTGCTCATGAGAACTTCAAAGCATAGGTATCACTCTGGAGTGTTTTTTCTTCAGTATAGAAGCATAAAGACAGATCATATCCCATGTCCATAGTAACAATTGCTGTCTCTAGTGTGTGTTTTTAAAAACATGCATAGAAGTCTCCTTAATTTCCTTTTTCAACAACGCTTACAGGTTTACAGTTAAAAGATTTTTACTGCCACTTGAGTGTACATTTTCATCAGCAAAAGCTGAAAAATGTTGGCTAGTTAAGTTAGCTCAATCACAACTGGAAACAGGTCCTGGCTTCCTCTCTGGTGTTTTTGTTGTTTTTTTTTTGCCAATCTCCCTCAAAAAAAAAAAAAAAAAAAAAATTAAAAATCACAACCACAGAGAAAACATACTAAAATGCTAAAAATACAGTGCAATATAAATTGCATCCATAATTTTTTCTGTTCTTCCCTTGTGTGCCTCACAAACATCTCCAGCAGAATAGCCTATGAGACACTCTTATTCCACAGTAGGAAAGAAACTATTTGTTTTTCTATATGACGAGTAACAGAAAGGCTAAATCATTGCAGTATCCATGTCTTGCCAGCAAGCCACAATGTCCATTTTGTATCAGTCTTTCAATAATTATGACTAAACACAGCTGAACTGAATTCCACCCTCTCTGTCTCTCTTCCTATCCCAGATTCCGTCATATTCAGATCCTGGCCTCAGTTGTGTGTTTAAATCTTTCTATATCATTTTCCTGCGTCTTCTCCTGAAGGTTATATGCCAGTGCAAAGTTCCCATAGATATTACACCACTTATCCTCCCCTTTGGATCACCTCTTTTGAGATGATTCTTTACTTTTCAATTTCTGGAAGAAATGCATTGTAGTGTTAATTTCTGGGATAAAACAACTGTCTCTATGAATCAATTCCATAAGACAACCTTATGACCTTCGTTCCAGGGCCGCCATCTTTGGAAAAAAATAATTATCTCAGTGCCTGTAATAGTTTTACCATATGCCTGACACAAGATCATGGTGTAAAGTAGGATGCAAAAAGCGCAGATAGAATTAAAAAAAAATAAAAACAACAATGCCAAACAAACCACCCCAACCAAAACCAAAACTAATCTGAATTACCTTTAAACCTCCGAGAAGCTGGTCTGATGGTATTATTTAACTGCAGGTCTCAATGCATTTTAAAAAGACAAGGTATTTTTATTGAGATAGCTGCAGTACAAGGATTCCTAGAAAATTGCATCTGTGGGCCAAGGCTTGGTCACCTCACTCCGCAGGCAAGTACAAGTAGACCCAGAACCTCTAAGACTTGACCCCAAGCCTCACTTCCAGGGTGCACTGCTGCTCTAGGGAGAGGTCAGCTCACACGTACAGGAGAATGGTATAATGATCTTTCACAGATGAGGAAAAAATTACAAACATGCATATATACTAAGGCATATTTTTGGAACATTAACACTTTAATTTTTACATTTTCCAGTTTTAAAACTCAAGACTAGCAATTTAGAAATGTGCAGACAGGAAACATTCCACTTTGACTTATTCTTAAGTGCCAGGCTGACAGAGGGAGATGCAGTGTAGAGGAATGACATGGAAAATCTCTTGGAGGCAAATGCATTGTCTTCAAAGATCCATGTAAAGAGATGCAGAAGAGAAGATGGAGTGTCAGAGCCCTCATCAGCGTTTGGGTAATTTTCTCCATTGACTTGAGTATATTTCCAGATTCTCTATCCAAAAGCACTCACCAGAAAGCAGGGAAAAAGAAAGCTCTTTATTTTTAAAGCAGAATTTTCTACTGTAAACAAGCCTAGGTCTTTATAGTGAGTTCAATTTCATTCCTGTGTTAGCATTTAGACAGAGAAACATTGCCTCCATTAGGCTTTTGGGTAGTTTACTTTCCAACCCATTTGGCCATCAATTAAAATTAAACTGCCAGGTTGTGTTGCTCTATATGGTAAAATGTCCCTTCAAAAAATTACTCCAGTCTTCCTTGTAATCCTCAAACATGTACATAAAGAGAAAATCATTGAAGTGTTTGCAAATCAGATGATAGCTTGAAAATCTGAAAAGCAATATACGTTTCTGTCTACAAGGATGGACAAACAGCAGAGTTGCTACAATCCCAAATAGCACTAGAATAAAATGAATCAAAAAGTACTCAATTATTTTTAGTTTATATAAAGGTGGAGCTGAACAACAAAGGAAAAATGCTACAAGGAATTGTGAAGTGGGATGGAAAAGGGATAACCCAAACCCAGCAAGTTTTCCATAACAGTCACAGAAACAGAAAATCAGGAAAACAGTTGATTTTGAGGTTTTTTCATGTTCTTTTCATTTTTGAGTGGGACATGAAGAAACTTTTTTTTTTAATTCATAATTTTTGTTAATAATATATTGAAAGCCATAAGAGAACAAAGAGGACATCTGATTCAAGTCAGCAAGGAAGCTAGATTTCCTGAAAGAAAAAAATATTAAATGGAAAATCATTGTGAGAAAAAAATGTAGAAAGATCCTCTTCCCTCTGCAAGACCCTGTGTTTTCTGTAGGCTCACATTAGAAATAAGTGCACATAGTTCTGGCAGCACTGGAAGATTTAGTCTTACCATTAAAATTACCATAAAAGAATTCATCTTTAGAGCAGAAATACTTTGAAGTCCAGCTTTAATGCTCAATATCTTTCTAACAAAAAAGTGTTCGTTACACAGCATTATGAAATTAAGAAATATGTACACCTCTCAACAGGTGAATGAGTTGCTCAGGTGTAAGCAGATGAGGTCACAGGCATACAGATATGATGTACGAGATATTTGAGTGACGTTATCAGTTATGAACTGAATCTCAGACTTGATAATCAGGTGAAACTCCCATTAGCTTCAGTGATAGTTTTGCCCTGGTGAGATTGAATAATGACTGCCAGTTTTGGCGCAGTTCTTTATACTTGCTAGATATTCTCAATAGCCCTGACAGTAGATATGCAGGCAACGTTGAGAAACAATTTATCATCTGCCAATCTAGCTATCAAATCTCTCTCTTTGCCCCTGGCAATGTCTACTTACACAGATCTGTTCCATATCAAAAGCTGAAAGTGTGGGAGCAAATGTAAATATATTAAATGTAGTAAGAAAAAAACTGGGACTGAAGTAGCAAGGACATGCTTCCGTATCATAACCAACACATTAGAGACTTAGACACGCCTTTTCATTTATAGAGCTGCACAGTATTAGTTCTGTTGCAGATTTCAAGATTTTTAATTCATCTTATTACAGATCAGCTATGACACTACTACCATTAAAAACTCACAACTGGCTACAGTTAGTAAAGGAGTACAGAGTCCAAACCTCCTTTCTTATCACACAAGTATCAGAAATACTACTTCTAGCTCTAAATATCCCAGGCACCATAAGAAGCGACTAAAAGCAATTAGCATTTAATTATGAAATAAGCCTTGAAAAGCATAATTGTTCTCTTCTGGATATTATCAGAAACATAGATCTGTAATACTGTGCAAAAATGATTGGCAGTAGTTCCTTGGTTTTAGAAAGCAGCAGGATAGCATGTATCTCTCTTCCCTACAGCAACACAGCCTCTTTAGTATTCAAAACTGAAAACATGCCTTTGACTATGGGGTACCAGTCTGCATCCTCAGGTTAAATCCACAGATATAAATGGAAGGAAAAACCAACAGCCTGAGTCACAACCTGATGGGTGCGTGACAAGCACGGAAACCTAGCTGATCTTTCACAATCACATGTAGTCTCTCCTCTCCTAGAGACATATTTAAAACTATACGGGTAAGATGTACGCTTACTGTTTCTATTGTTACTGAAATGCAGAAGTCTGTATTATACAGAAAGTATGAATAGACTGTTACAGCACTTCGGCTCAAAAATAAATTAACAGCTCTGCACCCTTGGTTTTCTGTCTCCAAGGTTACCGCGCGTGTTTTTCAGGAATGCTAATGTTTACTTCCTTCATTTCCTTCTTGTTTACTTGTTTTGCATACATAAAAATAGAGATATTAAAAAAAAATGCATTACAGATAGTTGCCATTTACAAATGAGGACAGAACGTTAGGTGCCAGTGATGAATTTGCCAAGTATGTTCCTTCTCAGCACAATCTGTGAAAAGGGCTCAGAAAGCTACATGGCACATGGCAGCTGATGTTTATGGCTCTAATTAAAGTCCTGGATCACAAAACCCTGCCAATGCCAGTTTTTCACACACAACCTGGAGGAACAAAACTGGCAAGAAATATTTGGGGAAAGCAAAAAGGCAAATAAGATTCCCACGACTAGAAACATATAAAATCCACAAATAAAACTGTACCACAAATAACAACATTTAGCATGAAGTGAGCTATAGGGTAGCCCCTCATTTTGGAAGCTCCACAGGGCCAAGCCTGTCTTTCTGATAGGCTTTCACAGTGTCTTGCAAAAAGGATCTTAGTCTCAGGACTGAAGCTATTTGGAGCCATCAAAATGAGGCAAGAGCTGCTATAAGAATTTGGAACATGATAAAAGAAAGGTTGTATTTACACTGATAGTATTAAATAAGGCTTCCAAAACTCTGTTATCTTCCTTCTGACTGCAGACAAACCCCACTTTGGTAATATAAATCCATTAGATCCCTAGAGATCTTTTTGCAGGAATACCTTTAATGTTTTTGAACCAGACAGACATGCATTCACTTTGCCTGTGTTTCAGGCCAAAACTGCAACTAAGATGACGTGCAATTCCATTGATTTCAACTGAACTACAATATTTTTAAACATACCTGCTGAGAGTCTAGCCATTTGGCATGCAGAACAAAGACCACACAAAGGAGACACATTTCGAATCTCAAGATACACGCATCCATTCTAGAGAGCATCCTTTAGGACAACGTGAGCATTTGAAATAGTAGATGGCAGATTCAAGAGGGTGGTTTGCAAAAACACTATAAATACCGAATCTGTTGTCTATATGAATAATTTCTTATCTATCAGAACTATGAAGTGGAGAAACTGTGAACAAATGTTTCAACGGATAAGTACAAACATATTTTTATAACATATGACTCATAAAATGGCATAAATACCCTTGAAAACATTGTGATTTGAAGTGAGGACACTTCAGGAAGAAAAAAAGTATTGGTTAAGGAACAAAATATGACTCAGAGGAGATTGGTGGGAAGAAAGACTGGAAGGAAAAGGCAGACTACAATCATCAATTTCCCAAGTGCACTGGAAAAGACAGGAGGTAACTAAAGAGAAATTTCATGCTAAACAGAACTTGGTTTACTCTTCTTTTTCCTAATATATAACCTAACCCTTTGCTTTGCTGGATCCCATCTGTTCTCATCTTTGAGAGTACTCTCAGGTGACTTTGAGGAGCCATAAAGCAGGTAAATAAACCAACGCAAAAAATGTGCGCATCCTCTTCAGGAACATGCCACTTTGGGCAGATTAACTAGTCCTGGGAATTTGGATGTATGTTCCACCAAACTGAAGTGTTACGAAGACTAGCACGCACCAGGTCTCCAGATGAGTTGTTTCCCATATGGAAGGCAGAACCCTTCTGACGGGGGAAAGCCAGCAGGGGAACAGCTTGTCACTGCCAGCGACTCTGAATTGTCATACCCTGTAATGGCAGGTCTAACTGACCTCCCATCTTTTGAAAGAAAGGAAAGGTGTTACCAGGCTGAAAGCTCATGTTCGTCATAATCCTCATTCTGAAGCTCACCAGGTAAATGTTGTGGAAACTTCCCTTTACCTACTGGAGAATATTTTTCAGAATCCAATACCATGAATTCTATATATGCTATCAATTACATCAAGCACCAGAAAAAAACCCCCTTTGCACAAAGGTGCAGGAGAGAGGAAATCTGACATGGCTATTATTTAAAAGAAAGAAAAATGACACATGAAGATGGAAAAGCCAGGGGAAAGATGATGGAGGAATTCCATTTTTCTGAAAGTACAGGGGAAGTCTCTGGGTGTAGTGCATTTTTCACTCAGCACCAAAAAAATAAGTCTGAAGACATATGCAGAAGACATAATATCCATAGTCTGTACACAGAAAACAGATGTACAATGATAGTGCTAAGGCTTCATCTTAAAGTAGTCTATCCCAGTTGATCCACAATATTTAAACTAAGCAGGTTTTCTTCATAATTCTTCTATTCCTACCATGTACATCAGTTATTGCAGATATTTGTTACCATGGTAATAAATCAGGCTGCAGAAGTTTAACTCAAATGCTATCAAACAGTACTGTAACTAAAAAAAGCAAAAATTCAGGTAGTTATTTTTTGCTGAGTATTTACTAACATTTATGTTATGTTTTTGTAAGTATTTATTCACAAGAATATCTGGGAAAACCACAGGTTTTTCATATCAACATGCATATTTAAACCAAATGTAATAGCACAATCATTTTTAAAATGCTTGGGTCTGTCTCCGAAAGGCAAATAAAGCGCCTATTCTGCTCTGAGCATCCCCAAGTGGTTTTGATTAACTTAAACATGCTTAAGAAATACATATACACTCACATACTTCACTGACTCGGAATCAGGGGTAACTTTGATTTCAAAGGGAAAGGAAAGAATATATCATCTTTCAGTCTGGAGGAAAGATTTAACATTTTAAGTTTGGTGTACAAAGCCTTTTTTTTTTTTTAAAATAATTTGTTGTTCTCTCTTGAATAGAAAAGTCATCTGTTTCTATAGGTCTGGAATGCACCTTAATCCTTCAGCTTTTTTCACAATAATTGCGTTTTGTGCTAAGCTTTACTGTTATTTCCCCCTCCCTTTCTAAAGTCTAACATGCTATGGTATATACATCCAGGGCTAATAAAGTACTCATCGATACCTAGAGGATACACCGGCAGGTAAGTATAACAGCAGCCCTATTAAAATGCCTCTACTTGATATGAAATTGCTTTACAAAAATTTCAATTCTGAAAAATTAAATGAAAAATAGAAGAAAACTAAGCAGATGACCAATATCCCTGAGAAGTACCTAATACCTTTCACATTGAATTTATCATATTGTTTTGGCAACTGCATGTGCTCTGTGAACCTAAGATACTGACAAAATATCTCCTTCATCACAGAAAGATCACAAAACAGAACCAGGGTGCTTCATGTCATTTTAGGAGGCAGAGCGGTCATGAACATTTGTATAAAACTCTTTCAGTGTGGAAATTGCTGTATTCTAGGATATTTGATCATCTTAAAAAAAAAAAAAAGAATAACTGTAGTTTTGTCTGACTGATGTCTCAGGTTAAAGAAAAAGCTACATTGAGTTTCTTGGGATTCAGCATTGCTTCTCACCAACATGGTGGTGTATATCTCAGTTATAAGAAATTCTCATAATCGTGTCCTCATGGATTTCTTCTCCCCCAAGGGGAACCTCAATAATCCATGGCTGATTCACCAAAATCGACAAACTCACTGTAATTATTGGTATTTCTATGTTTGATGTTACCAGAGGCTGAAAAAAAAAAAGCTATAATAGAATGATATTACAGAGCAGAATCTATATTTTATGCTATTGGCATGCTTAGAATTTAGCAAGACATATATCATTTCTTCTATTTACTCATTTATCCTGAATTCATGTTACATAGAATGTAATTTCTATGTCTCATCAATTGGATTCACTTAATACTGAACTGTTTTATTTGAAATTACATATGGTTACGAAAAAACTAGACTAGTACATAAGATAGGTTACTTACTTTCCATCAGTATGCATGACTTTCTTACATACACTCACACACTCTTAAATTTCCAATTATCCAAAGCAAAACTTTACACAAAGTATACTCTAAAAACAGTAGGGACAGATTTTTCACTCTCAGGAAAGCCATTTTCAAATGAGAATCACAAATACAGAACAAAGAATTCCAAATAGCAAAATCTCTCCCTACACAAAGCAATGTTACTTCACAATGTTCTTATGTTTAGATACCTAGAGATACTCATTGTGCTTTATGATTATGCCCTCAAAAATGTTCATTATGCATGAGACTGACTTTAGGAGGACGGGTTCACATACACAGTAAGTGACCACTTGTGTTACTGGCTTATCTTTGAATAGCTGTTTAATAATTTAACTCTTTAGCTTTTGCAATCACACAGCTCATAATTCACCTCAAAATTTTATGCATCAGAAATTTCTTCTTGTCTCTTGGTTAGCTCAAAAACAATGTCCTTGCATGATAGAACAGGGTGCCTTCCTACATTAGTTTAGGGACACATTCACAACTAAGGGAAATCAGTCTTCCGATACAGAGAATATGTCACTGTCATCACTTCTCGTACAGATCTTAAGTGTAGATTTTAAAATGCAATGACTAAGAAATTCTCCCAAACTCACTGTGCCAGGCTTTAGTCTCCCTCAAACACAAAAGCCTATGTCTTTTTTCCCCCCACTTCCATTTTTAATTTTTTTCTTAAAGCCATGAAATTACAGCTGTAAATACTAGTTTTTCATACAGGTAATTGTTACATCCTACAGGATGTTAGGAAATAATTGCACTGAATTATAAAAAAAGCCAGACAAAAAGGTGAAAAAGAAACTGGAACAACTATTTTCATTACATTCAGAATTCATTTTAAAACATGGAAGTAACCTTACTAAAACTGTAACCAGCATAAAGAAAGTAATTTTTCTTCTGCTTTCACAAAGCTTGGCATAAATTTATTAAAATGCCCCAAAACTACATCAATAAACTGTTGATGTTATTAAACTAAATAATTCAGTGTCAGGAAACAAAGTAAAATTCAAAACCAGACATCAAACTAACTATGCAAATAATTTATCCATGCAAATAATAGATGCTTTAGGTTTTTGCCCAAACTAAAAAAAAAAGTTTACAATAAAGTAAAAGCTTTTGTTACCTGTTTTACTGAGAAAAACAAACTCCTCCTGAGTCATATAGAACATCTTTAATAAAAAGAGACTGGAATTAGAGGGCTAACCTTGGCTGGAGGCGACCGATACGGTTGCTATTTCAGGGTGTGCACCCAAAGATACAGGCTACAGAGCTTAGGTGTCCTCTGCTGCCCACCAACCTTCAGACTCACGCTCGTCCGGCCTCAGGGCATGGGCTGGGTGTGCTGGTGTATAAGGGCAAGGGGTTCTCAAGGAAAGGGCAATCACAGGACCACACTGTCTCTCACAACAGCATCCTCGCTATCCCCAGCCTACAGAGCTGTTCTTTGTCCGTCTCATTCATGAAATTATTGCTTCAGTAAACACATGTATTGCTACAGAAAAATGCCTGGGGCTACAGTACCGTTTCTGCTGCGGGGCCAAATAGGCTGTTCTCCCATGTCTTGCAGGAGGAATGCCTTTCAGTTATGCAAGACAATCACTGTTGGGACCCATACAGCATTCAGTCATGCTCTTAACATTCAACAGACCTTTGCTAGACAGCTAGATGCTGAACTGCTCCCATAGTTCGTAGAAACTAAGTCGGTTACAGTTCATTATTAACTAACACAATTACAACTCATTATATTCAAATATTACACCCTTAGAGCCACATCATTTGGTAAAGCTCAAGTTTTCCAGTCTTTGTACTGGTGGCTAAAATTTTAATATATGTAAAATAAAATATACTTCTTTTCTTAAGTCAGGAAACTGTTGGCCTTAACTGCTAAAAGTTAATCTGATACAGTTAACAAATCTGGATTCAACCAAGTAAAAGGACTAATTCTACCCAGATCTATTTCTAATAAGATATCAGTGCCTCACCTCCATCCAGTACCTATACTGAAGATCTCTGAACTCCGAGTAAGTTGAGTGGCACCCCCTTGGGAGGCAGGACAGAAACCAGGGTGCACAATATCTGGGCTTTTCTGAGTTCATATTCACAACCTGAATAGCAAAGGGAATAACCAAGTGATACAGAAATTTCTCAGGATGTACTAAATCCTCTTCAGGCTAGAGAGGAAGGCAAAAGACCAAAACCTATTTTGACACCACACAAAGCTACTTATTGGTCACCTAATGGGTCGTGGGGGGTGGGAAGCTAAATTTACAAGCTCCAGCCCTCAGTCTCACTGCTCTTATTACCAGATAGTGCTTCTTGCACACCAAGTTCTTTGTGTGAGAGCCAGCACCATATCCTAATGTCTGGGCATTTATAGGAGGCCATGACTGCTTAATGTGAGCAGACTAGATCAGATCAAAGGTCTGTACAGCCTCTACCAGCCTTTGATGCCAAGTGTGTGCTAGAAGAAAAAACCCTGGAATTTTCACGCATAGGCTGAGCCAAACCACACATGTCCTACTGCTCCGTTAGTGGCAAAAGGCTGAACAAAGCAAATGTGGGTCTAGTGGTGAATGAGGCGGATGACTTAGTGACAGCAGATACAGATGAAGCTGAGCTACTCAACAACATCTTTGCCTTAGTCTTCTCCAAAAATGCCTCTGTACTTGGTCAAAGGGTTCAAAGAGAAGATGAACTATCAGTAACGTAAAAGGATTGAAAGGATTGAAGTAGAAATTACTTGGGAGAGATTGATCCTTACAAGTCACTGGGATCCAACAAGTTGCATCTGAGGATATTGAGAAAACTGGGTGTGTCCCTGAAGAGCCATTCTCTGTTATCATTAGAAATACATGGAGACCAGGAGAGATACCCAACAACTGCAGAAAGTGCCTTCAAAAAAAGTCAAAAGGTTGATGTGGGGAACTACAGGCCAGACAACATAAGTCACTCGGAAGATCATGGAGTGAGTCCTCTTTGAACACATTTTTGGGCACATAAAGGAGAATAAGGTGATTGGGAACAGTCAGCATAGATTTATTGAGGATAAATCATGCCTAACCAACCCGATTACCTTCTATGACCACATTTGTGGATAAGGAAAGAGCAATAGGTATCATTTACTTTGACAAGGCTTTCAACACCATCTCCCACATTATTCTTGTTAGGTCATTACAGTCTGGAAGGATGGACTGAAAAAAATGGCTGGATGACCAGGCTCACAGGGTGATGGTAAATAGGTTGTACTTTATCTGCATGCCTGTGACTAGTGAAGCACTGCAGGAATCGGTCCTGAGACCTGTCCTATTTAACATCTTTATCAATGCCATGGAAGATGTGACAGAATACATGCTGTTGAAATTTGCAGATAACACCAAAATGAGGTGTCAAAAAGGATATGTATAGGCTGGAGAAACGGGCTGACAAGGCCTTTTTTCCTCCATGAGGAAAGCCCAGCAGTGCACCAGGTTGCCCAGAGAGGTTGTGCTATCTGCATCCTTGGAGGTTTCCAAGATGTGACTGAATAAAGCCTTGAGCAACCTGGTCTGACCCCAGAGCCGACTGCTTTAAGCAGGAGGTTGGACTAGAGCCCTCCTGAGGTCCCTTCCAACGTGAACTATGGTGTGATCCTATACTGCCTGCAACCTCTTGCAAACTGAAATGGTAAGAGTATTTCATTAGGTGACTCACAGGTTATGAGAACAAAAACATATTCAGCTGCCTTCACACACAGAGGAGAGAAACTTCAGGCTAGATTTTGAGCAAGCAGAGCTGGCCTGGTTAAATTTCTGATAATGCTTTAACATCTAAAAGTTAAAGGTGCCCAAGACACCTTTACCTACCTTCTTGTACTCCTGAAAAATGTTTTGGATTTGATAGACAACTGCACCAGGCACTTGTCTTTTGCACATGTCCACAGATTTGTCTGCCACCCAGAAAAACTGTTCTCTGGAGAAGTATCAAACAGGCACAATTTGCTTTAGAAAAAAACAACAAAACCTCAAATCAAAACCATTCTGTATCAACAAGAAACTTAATGTTGAATTTCCCTGTACATACACATCAAAAGACCACCAATACTCCTCTTTATATTGTAATGGAGCTTTACTCTAGAAAAAAAACACAAACCTAAACAAAACACTAATTAAATGAGAGCTATACGGAACTGGAAACTCATCTTTTTGAACTGGGATGAGTAAAATACCTTTTTTTTTCCCCCCTGTACAATTGCCCTTTGTCTACCAGTTACCACCTCCTGACTTAACTTTACATCCATTGTAAAGAGTCTATTAAGTCACACAGAGTAAGTTCAGCATATAAAAAGCAAATGCTTTTTCATTCTCTTAGTCCACTGTAATATTCTCTTTTACCTAATCCTCCTCTACTCTAATAGTCTTCTCTTTCCACTCTTTATCTCCTGTTTCACTCCCCTTCCTCAAACCTTTTATTGTGCATACAAGAAGAAACCTACTCCTGCAAACTCTCTTTTCCATCTTTTTTTAAATGGTACAACATGCCAAGAGACTCTTAACGTCACACAGCTTTCAGATGACTATAATGTTCTGAATCTGTCTTTCTCCACATTGACACTTCCTATGTGACAAAATGTTATTTGAAAGTTTGGTCCAAGTCTCTTTGGATTTATCAGTTACTTACATAAGACTGAGGACAAAAAACCAAATACCTTACATGTGGTGGGAAAAACCACCCTCAAATGTTTTTGGTTTTTGGTGCTAAAAAAATACACTCTTGCCTTTTCATCTGACAAGTAAAAAGAGCTCTTAACGTATCTTTGTTATTGCTTGTGGGAAAGGAGACAGTAAATTGACAGTCATATCTAACGAGTGTCATTGAAAATTTAAGTATATGGCAATCAAAATGATCTTAAAATAACTGAAGTCCTTCAATAATTTTCTAGTAAATTATGAAAATGTGATATAAACTTCTATTTTTAATAAATAAACCTATTTTCTAGCGCTTATGACCCGGGAAAAATGTTACAAAAGGGAAAATAAGCATTTTTTAGTAAAAACAGGCCAGCCAAGAAAAATAGTTGATGTTGATTTTTTTTTCCTACATTTAAATAATAGTTTGAACAAAATCAAAAAAATGCTGAAAAGCAATTGCAGATTTATGGGCTGTGATATAACTACCTACAGCAAATTAATTAGTCAACTTAAAATATCTACCTAAAAATCACGCTCACTTATGTTTGAAAACAGAGTATCAAAATTAAAATTAAGCAATCTTAAAACAGAGTAAATGAGGACAACATGAAAATTCTCTGCAAACTGTAGACAACCAATAATTCCATTTCCAAAATCCAGCCAGAAATAAAGCCAGTGGTCGGTCTGAACAGTGCTTGTTTAGTTGCAAGCTATTTGAATACTGAAAATATTTGACCATAACTGGAGTCTTCCGAGTCCATCACTATAATTTACTCCTTTATTGTCATCTGAAGGGCTCCCTACAGGGTTAGGAATGCAGTTTCTTGCTGAAGGGTGACTATGGCTTGAAGGATTCTGCCTCTCAGTACCAATGATAGCAACAGAGTGTCTTGCAGCAAGAGCTTTGTGTTCATGTGGATAGTTTTCGGTTCTAGTTTGAATATTTCTTCTGCCCTAGTGAAGATCAGTCAACAACTACTGATTACCAGTCACTTGTTCTTTATGTATTATTACACTCAGGCCTGCCTACTCAGAAACTGAATAAAAGGACAGAAATTTACTAAACCCAATGTTTAACAATGCCTCAGCACTATCTTAGCAAGTCCTTAAAATATGAGAAAGATTTTTTTAATTACAATTTTGAAGCATTATCCATATACCTGAAGTGTAGCTTTTAGCAATATGATAATTTTTTTGAACACACCCCGTGATATAACATCAGGGATCTATTTGCCTTACAGGTCTCAAATCAGCAAAGCATTTAAGAACATACTTAACTTTGAGTTTAAAAACAAACAAACAAACAAACTCTTTAATTTACTACTAAATCAGGTGTTGCAGGTTTAAAAGAAAACCTGAAAGTTTGGCTGGAAAAACTTGTCAATTTTTGACTCATAACCTTTAAGCATCATTCTCAGACATTAAGCTTAATGTTAGAAATGTGCAGCATTAGCATCGCTGATTTTACTTTACAAAACAACAAAATTCAAATTAGTCAAAAGAAAAATTAACAATGGATCGACTGGTTGTGTAGGTGTTGAACAGGTTTGGAAGCTAGTGATAAATGAGCAAGGCTGTACTTTTTTCGAAAGTAAATCTCACCTGGAGAATACTGAGAAGGGGGCAGCCTATGCTAGTATACAGACAAAGTATTTGTTCTTTTTGACTAGGAATTCCTTTACTGGAATACTGCATCAAAAAATATGAATAAACTGAAGGCCGGGGGGAGCTACAGGATGTCTAGAAAAGGGCAAATGAAGAGAGATTGGAAGAAGTGGAACCATTTAGTTCCAAGAGGGATATGAAAGACAGTAAGATTTGTTTTGAAATATGGCTTCTTTATAAAAAGCTTACTTTTGAGCCTTATTGTTTTTTTAAAGTCATTTATTTACACATAAATATTTGACTAAAGAAAATTTAAAGTAGATATTTTAAAAATTTTAATCATATTATAAACACTTTTTTATAATTTAGGTATGATCTGAAATAGAATGGGCTCTAAATATTATAATCCCAATTTAGTGTAATTTTTCCTGCACCCTGAGTGACAGATTTTTATCAACTATATGAATCATCTTTATTACTTTCCAAAAAAACCCTGCGTATGTGCTGTATGGAAGGAGAACAAGAAAATTATCTTCCTCTTGCCCCATAAAATTCCAATTATTTTGTAATCTAAGAAGAAATTAATCTCTTCCTCTCCCTTTTTGCTATGTAAAGTTCCTATTTTGACACCTTATATATCTGTACTATTGAACCAATTTCAATAAAGAACAAGAATTACACAAAGGAAAATTGAAACCTCTCTAAAATTGAATGCAGCTTACCTGACAGGCAGAAAATGGGCAGAGGCAACTGAATCATGCAATTATTAAAGTCATCACCAGCAGTCAAAGACCTGATTGTCCAATAAAAAGGTCTGTAAAGATATTGATTACACCTGGGACTGGAATATCTCCTTGGTGCAGTTCACTGTAAAAATAACATACCAAAAGGAATGCCTGGGCCTAAGGATCCATTGAACTGTTTAAGACTATGAAATTCCCTACTTTCTCAGATCTGTGGTACTTCTAGGTTTCATCAAGATATTAGCAGCTAACAAACACATTTCTCATTCCTCATTGATTCAGACATGCCTACTTACTTCTTACAAGTGAGTTATTTCATCAGTCGGAGAGAAATACTCTAATTCAGAGCCTTTTATAGACAAAAAAATTCTTAATGTCAAACCTTCAGGATAGAGTTCCAACTCTAAGACAATTTAGGAAAGCTAAAGCAACACTTGTGCCTCACTGAGAGCAAGATGGTATCATCTAAAGAAAGAAGGGACTGCCCCAAACTACCCACTGTAAAAGATGGTATTATTCAAATCTCCATAAGCACCTTGTGAAATGGAAAAAAATCAGAACTTAGTGTTGAAAGATTCCACAGAAAAATCTTCTTTCTTACTTAAAATATAATTCAGAACTTTGTCTTCAATTTATGGGTTTGCTAGAATATTGAGAACATTAAGATCTCATCTCATAAATTCAGATTTCCGTGCCAACAGCATTTAATCATTGGAAATAGACAAACTGGTAAATTTAGCCTATTCTAAATAACACTGAGTTGTCAATTCCTAATAATAATATTAGGGTTCATCAATATAGGAGCTACCTATGCAAAGTAGGCTAAAGATTTTTAAGATTCTTCCATAAACCAAGAAATGGATTGAATTCTAGAATCCCTAACAGGCAGATTAACTGTTGATTCAGTGCCACCCATGGCAGTCATAGCCTGGCTTTAGCCCATCATTCACAAGGCAGTAAAGTTTAATTGCATCTGCAGTACCTAGAAATCTCCCCATGCTTTCCTGAATTGCTATTTTGTGGGACTATGCTCTTCTCTGAAGAGACCAACATCCCCAGGTGACTGTGAGGGGTACTTTGATGTTTCACTACCCTAGACCTAGGTTAGCTTTGCAGATATCCAGCTGATTTAGGCATCCAGCAAGATGCCTAAGGTTGAACAGTGGAATACTTCATATCGCATTTAGTCTTTACATAAATTAACACTGAGAGCATAACTGGTTTGCTAAGCATGGTGTAAGAAGCTACAAATGCACAGCGTATCAGCATGTACTTTTGAATATCTGTGTAGATCTCAGAAAAGGGGAAAGACACTTTACAACTCCTATAAAAACGTTCCCTACTCACGGATGAGCATTAAAACGGATAGTAATTCCCTGCCTTAATTTGTTCTATACTATTCAGTATGTTTCCTATAAACTCCAGAATACCTTGCCTCACCAATTTTGAATGTGCTACATATTTTTACTTACAGAAATATTCCTTCTATGAGTGAATGTCACATACTTTCAAGCACCATCCTTAAATTTTTACTTTGGAGTGGTAACTTAGCATTGGTCATAGTGAACTAATAAAAACTACAATTGGTTTTAATATTCTGCTGTGGGTATTTTATTTTATTGCGTATTCTCTCTGCCCAGGCTTACACTGGATTGTTATATGTGACTTACCTTTGACAACCTTTCCTGTGATCTACATCTACAGTGACAAAGACAGTTAACTTTGAAATTATCCTCAAGCCCCCAAAGGCCAACCATCCCCACTGCAAATCCTTTCAGAGAAGACTCTAAAGACATTCTAAGCCTGGAAACTTCCTAAGCTTATGGATAGGAAACCAAATCTGTTCCTTCCAGCTTCTCTCCTCTCACCCCATACCCTCAGATACTTTTTGCAGTAGATCTGTGAGAAATAATGACAACATTTCAATTTCTCTCTTTTACTTTCTTTTGCTACTGGCCATAAAACCAGACAATCCCCAAAGCCCATTCAAGAAGTAAACAGCACAATCTGTACAACAGCTCAGTTTCACAAGACATTCCAAGGAAAACTTCAGATATTGATTACATGTTGTTATAAAGACAGGAAAGGATTTCCTGAGCTCGGGCAACATTCAGTTTAACCAGAAATGGAAATATAGATAGTCCATGGAAAGAGAGTAACTGAATAAATAACATAAATGCTTCACTGTACCCTAATAAAGTCTTTTTCAATGTTCTGATTGTTCCTTTCTAGTTCTTTCAATCTGAAAATCACATACACTACTCTGTTAAACTCTCTTCTTACCTTTCAACAACTTCTTTTCTTAAAGTTATATCCAACCAGATTACACAGTGGTATTTAGAAAATCATGTGATTATCATACCCTCAACTTTTATACATATAGTTACTGCAACAGCCCTCAGCTAGGCACATGTACATAAATAACCTTGATCTGTAACTATCAGTCTTGAAATAGTCATTGAGACATATGCTTACAGATAAGCATGTCTCACATGCTTTTATAAATATTATGAAGAGGAGCTTTGAGGGATTTGGTTTTTTGGGTTTGGCTTTTATTTTTCTACTTAATAGCCATTAACTGATTTTAAGTGTACTATTTTGTTACCAATTTTTATTCTGATTATTTTCTTTAGAATCCCTAGATAAAGTTTAATTCTGACATTAGTAAGCAAGCTTATTTTCACTGTATTTGCATTAAGTTATACAATGCTATTTCCCTAAATATGATTACTAAATGTTGCCAATGATCTTGATTATTAACCAACCTCAGTTCAACACAACCACTCTTGGACTTTCCAGAATTTTAAATTGCTGCTCTTGATTTTCATTGCTTATGAAGGAGCTTCCATGATACATGTCCTTTCAAGGTATTTAATCTAACCATGTCATAATTTTATAAGCCTTGGCACATCAGTGTGATGTTCTTTAAATATTAACACATTTCATCACTTGTTTACTTAATTTCCTTTATATGGGATACACTACTAATAAAAACATTCTCTTTATTTCAAAATCAATTTCAACTGCAAATTTTGATGGTGAACCCTCCTACATATGCAGAACTTTCATTGGTGAGAACCAGAATGCAGAACTGCTTTCATAAATCATTACAGAGAATTATTGTAATGTTGAATTTCTAAATCTAAACTGAATTTTTAATTTGTTTTGAAATGTAATGAAATTTGAGATTTGTATTTCTCTGAATTAGTCACTTGGTTAACAATTGAAAAATAATTAAATCTAGTTGCCTATATAGAAACAATTTTAATAATTGGCTTGTTTTTCCTTTAAGAATTTCAGTTATTCCTGGCACTAAAGTACTTTGAAAACAAACCTTTCTGCCTTGCTGTTCTAAACGAGCTGGTAGTCGGCAACTGAAAAACTTGGGGGAGGGGGGGAGAAAGTGACCAAACCAACTATTTAGTGGATTAAATGCAACCAGTACACTCCACCAAAGGCAGAGACACTTCAGATTAAAGAGTGACTTTGGCTGATGCACTGTTAGAAAAGAAACTTGCAGTTATAAATTATTTATAGGCTTTCTTGAGAACATCTGAGCTGAAGAAAGGCCTTGTTCTTTCTACTACCAGGAGCTCTGCTGCTTGGTACTGAGGAATCCACATCATATCTAGTCGTGCCTCAGAAAATTCAAAAGTCCAGCTCAAGCAGAGAAGCTCACGATGCTCCCTGCACATCCATAAGGGTTATGGCATAGTAATGCTGTATTTTTGTTCAGATATTTCATTGTTAGCCAAGTCATGATCTTCTTGTGATAGTCAATACAGTTCATGAGAAAGTAATTCCCTAAGAGGTCAGGAAAAAAATCCACACCAGAGATTTTAAAACCTTCTAGCAACCAACGTTCAAAAAAAGCACTGCTGCTTTACTGGTGGTTATCTTCTGGACAAGGAAGAGGAAAAGCTATTCCCCTCTCTCCAGGCTGAATTATTTCACTGGGTTACAGCCCACAGTGACACAGCAATTGGTGTCTCAAATGAGACTCAATCATGCGCTGGTTAGTACTAACAGTCTTCTCTCACACATACACACGGTTACTTTCTCTACCCCAGAATTATTGAAGTTTAGGTAGAAATAATAATTTTATTCCCATTCAACATTCCATCAGGTGGTTCATACGTAGCATCTAGTATAATAATCAGCCTTTACTGATTGTTGTCAACTGTATAAATTAAAAGGACTCTGAATTCTCAGGCAGTGGTACAATAAAGCTTCCTACTTCCCTAGAAATGTTTCTGCCATAGGAATCTCAGGAAACCATCTGACTGATGCTGAAGAAGAGCAAATGGGATCACATCTATTAACAGAAGGACAGATACTCTGCTTCCTGCTGTCCACCCCCTTCTCCAAATGTTGGTATGTCCAAACTGGCGCCAGCACCAGTTATCAGAATACATCCTGGATCGTTGCATTGTACCAGATTTTGAAGATAAATATCTTGGTTAGTACAGATCATACCCAATCCTCCTGACATTGTCTGTACTCTTCTAAGACTTAAGGTGGTAATAAGGCCAGCTCAACATAAATAGTAGCAAAAGGCAAAACCCGGTACTGATGCCGTTTCAATATAGTTACTCTAATAACAACTTGGCAAACATATCTAATTTCATGCTTCCCAGATGGCATTTTCATAACATCTCAGTAGCCAAAAAACTCACAGTTCCAGTTTGCCCAGTGGCAGATGTCCATTTCATACAATGACAGTACATGGCAGGAGACAACAGTTTCTGGTCTAGAAAACTTCTAGTGTTAAGTATGTTTCAGTGGTGTATAGTTTCACTATTTACTATTACATGGTTCTGATGCATTTCCATGTTTGTGTTCATGACAGATCAGATCTCTGTCCTTACTATGTGTCTGATGCAGTCTTCTATGCTGGCTGGAGGGTTGTTTTTCCTCAACCCTTTTCAAGTTTCTTTTTGGGGACAGTTTATTACCCATTTCAATCTCATTTAAGCATTCACCTCATTACTTCTTTTAACAAGTTACATTTAACCAAGCACAATTAAAAACAGCTAGGAAAGCACCGTCAGTTACATGACTAAATCTCCAGGCAACGTTCCCAGTGAAGTCCACGGGATTTGGGTCATACTATGACCATTACAATACCATTCTCATTAGCACCCTGCACTGTAGCACCAGGTGCTACGCAAGCAAAGACAAAAACTCCCTTTTAAATCCAATCTTTGTTCTACAAATGGTATGGGACAACAGATAGAAACAGACCAACAGGGAAGTACAATGCAACACTATACTGAAGCTCAGCACTGCAGACAACACCCCCAGAGCTTCAACAGCCTCATCATGGTCAAGTTGTTTTATGGCCATCATCAAGGAGAGAAGCATAAAGAGCAGCTCCTCCTGAGAGTGAGGAGTAGTAGGGCAGAAGGGACAAAGGCGTCTTCGAAATGGAACATGTAGGTGGGGGCCTGGCATGAAAGGTTTATGCCACTTAGAAATCATCATTTTGTACGTGAGAGAATGGTATCATTTTAATGAAGCAAAAAATGTGGCTCATACTGAGACAATAAAATCACCAAAAGAAGTGGTTTAACCAAACCAGAGAGCGAAAAAATTACCTAAGCAGAAGTAACCTTCATGGGCACTAGAGACAAACCCAAATTTGTTAAAAACTTACAGAAGTAGTCTAAGAAATTCTTTCCCTTACAGTAATAGGAATTTAGCTGTGAAAACTGTGTCTATATACACTGCACAGCTACCATTTCTACATGAGACTGAGACTCTGCTTTGGTTCAAGGACATAAAAAGATGACACCTTTGTTTCCTTCCCATGATGGAATCATAAACTCAGAGGTTCAGTATGTCTCAGCTGGAGCTGTGTTCTTTACTATTCCTCTTCAAGGAGAAATCAAACAATACAAGAGGTACCTGTACACCCCAAAGCACAAAAAGGTCATTGCTTGTTTTAAATGACAGGGGAAGTCAGGCTTGCACAACTATTACGCAAGAAAAAGAAAGCTTCATGCTGAGAAAGGAAAATTAATACGTTGTCTCCCTAAACTCCGTTTGCAGCTTAAACAGACAAGGTACAGCAAGAAACCATCTTACTTAGCTCTGCTGTTAGCGAGTTGAACCTCTCATTCTACTAAGTAAAAAAAGCAGTAGAATCAGACACAAACTAATGCTTGTGCTCCAAAAAGGAAACCTGCCTCTCCCCACTATGGGGATTTCAAAACAAGACTGCATGTAATCAGGGATACTCTTGGGGAAGCAGATGAGGCTTTGCTTGCGCAAATCAAATTTAACGTATCTTCAGAGCCCTCTAACTAATTATAATTCCTAAAACTCCATTTCTTTTGAAAAGAACATGCACAGCTGCCCCAGGCTGCCACTTCCTTAAACTCACACTGCTACCTAGCACCCTGCAGCACTCACCTGGGGTAGCACAAGGAGACAAAGGACTAATCCCAAGAACCCAAAGCAGACTGTGATTTAATCTTTTCTTCATTTCTAAAGATGAGCACATTTTGCAAGTGCTCCGGGTGTACAGATGCGACACACTCCTGCTGATCATTTCAGACAACAAAAGAAATTGGCTGTGAAAGTCTGGTGACATTTTCATTCATCCCATCACTCTTGCACTACTACTCCCTCCTTCCCACTTCTCTATATCCCCTCGGCCTATAACATCACTTTGCAAAGTGCTGACTCAGAGGTAATACTGAACCAGGTGTGCAAATTTCTTACTATACCCTTTTTCCCCTCAGTCTGGTTTTGTGGGTACACTGTCTTGAACAGGTTCAGAAATCACCTGAGGGTCAGAGGTTTTCTCTACCACGTCTCAAACCACCTCTCAGCTACAGAACATGAAACTCTTTTCTAGGCTGAAGAGTCAATTTAGTCACTTTCCATATGGAACATACTCCATCTTTGATCACGCTTGCTACCTCCATCTGTTCCACTTCTAGTTTTACTACATCTTTCTGATCTAGTTTCACCAGAACTGTGCATGTTTGTTAATGTATGTGTATCATGGGTAAATGTAGCAATACAATGACATTTTTTCATTCTGTTTTCTATTCCTGCCATAATGATCTTTAATACTGCTATTTTTTGTGATCATTACTGAGCACAACTCTGGCATTCTCTCTGAACTATCAATTATAAACTTAGTGCTTATGTTCAAATCACAAACAAGCACTGCTGAGGTATTATTCTCTCTCGTGTATTATTTTGCATTTTATTTACATTCAATTTCATTTGACATTTTATCACCCAGTCACTCACTATCACGAGATATTTCATCTCTCGTTCACATTCAGATCCTCCTCATTATTATCTTGAATAACCTGATCTCATAAGCAAACTTTGTCATCACACTGTCTCCTGACCATTTCTTTTGATCCCTGACTGGTTATTTATTCCTTCAATGAATACACAGTGGCCAAATTTCTTTAAAAATACTGGCAAGGGACCTTGCCAAACACCTTTTTGAAAGTCCAAATTGATTCTGCATCAGCAGGCTTTATCTTATCCACTTGCTCAGCTATTTCTTCAGAGAACTGCAATAGATTTGTGGGGCTTGACTTTCCTTCAGAACTGTGCTGACTTCTTCCCAAAGTATCATATCCATCTGTGTGTCTATTCATTCCATTTCTTATTATGGTTTCTATCTTTCCCCCTCCACAACAGACATCAGGCCTCATGCCATTAATGCCCCGGCTCTCCTCTAAATCCTTTCAGAAACGTGACTGAACACACAACCCTTCTCATTGTCAGGTACAAAGACAGCAATTTCACCGGAGAAATCCTTCAGACATTCTGGGTGCTAACATGTGCTGCTGGTAACTTCTTATCACATACTCCAGTATTTGTTTGGCAATGTCATTGACCAGAATTTCTTTTTGAGGACTACCAATTCACATGATCCCTTTAAATACACTTCCAGCATGGGTAGCTCCCCAATTTTCTCCATAAAGATCATGTGTGAAAAAGTTTTTCTCCCACACCTTTACATTAGGCTTCATATTCCTTTTATGTTAAAAAAAAAAAAAAAAATAAAAAAAAAAATCGCAGCTTTTTTTATACCATTTTCAAGTTTTGGGGGGTTTTGTTTATTGTGCTGTTGTCGTTGGTTGGGTTTTTGGCCTGCCACATTGTACCTACATTTCACAGAAGTGAAGAAAACTCTAGGTAGGAAGGAATGACCACTGCAGATGATCTAGTTCAACCCGCTCTCAAAGCAAGACCTAAGTTAGGTTAGTTTATCATCCTTCCTGTTTTCTGGTACTTTAATTTTTTTAAAGGTTATTGCCTTATTTCTAACATCCTCGCTTACCCTGTCACTTGGCCAGGCTGACTTTCCTTGAATTTTCCTAGAGTGTTTTTTGATAGGCAATAGATATTTGCTCTGAGCCACCCATGTGGTGACTACAAGGGACAAAATACATGATATGTCAGCTCATTCTGACAGCATTATGTTGTGGAGATCATCTGTCTCAATTCACTGCGGTCATTCCTGCGATTTTCTTGGTAGAACACCACGTGCTACGTATCTCTGATCTCTCCTTTTTGGAAAATGGTAGTATCATTATTCTTCATTACTGTGTGTTCATTTGGTAAGTCAACCTTGTAAACCTGCAGGGCCATCTATTAGGACTTGATTATTGAGTTTTGCAGCAACAGGCTGCCATACAGGTGGACAATACAACTTCTGTGACCTCAAGTCTCATGTGCAATATTTTGTTTTGTACAGCCTTTTTACTTCTGCAGAACTCTGGC
The DNA here is from genome assembly GCF_964188355.1 of Buteo buteo. NCBI lineage: Eukaryota > Metazoa > Chordata > Aves > Accipitriformes > Accipitridae > Buteo > Buteo buteo. The sequence goes on along the minus strand of NC_134174.1, from coordinate 27,958,967 downwards.
ATAAATTTCTAGCGCTATAGGTGTTCCAGTTCTCTGTTTTCTGCTAAATGAAATATTATCTGATGACAGCCTGTGTTTCACTGCTGCTATCCTGTAATTAAGAAAGCTAAACATAGATCAGATACTGTTTCTCAAGGTTTTTTGTTCATTAGATGCTTTATTATTCTGACCTCGTTTTCCATTAGCATATTGAACAGTGTAATGGATACGTATTGCCACCTATTTAAAGCCAAACTACATTGCAATCTGCTTTAACTCAAGTTCATAACTAAGTAATTTCTTTTGGATTTATAATCAATTTTCAAGTCAATTTGTTATTGAAAAAGTAACTCTTTTCTTGGAGGATGGCTGTATTTTCTGGTCAGCTTAGAATTCATCCTGCATTTCAAGCAATGGTGTCCTCAATAGACAGAGAAATGGAATACTCAATAAACAGAGAAATGGAATAAATCTTTGAAAAACTTCTAGTAGTTCAGGATATTGGTGCTTAGTTTTTATTAGAAGCTGTAACCTTTTAAGTCAGTTTATATCATACTGGGATGTGGCAATGCCCCTATGAAGGCCTGTATAAACATTTCAGTTTCACGGTAATTGCCTTGGTGGCGTAAGGACTTAAACCATATATCATCCATGCCCCTTTCGCAAACTTTTTTTTTAAAAAAAGAATACAATCCTATATACATTGCATGACTTTTATAAGTGGGCAGCTGGTTTGTGATACACATTTCCTTACACTATAGCATTATGAAGAATTTGTACACCTCCTTTTCGTGTACTCATCATTACAAGGTTTTACAACAGCTCCCAATGGAGTCAACAGAAAAATCCTTAGCTGCTCTAGAGACAGATAATAAAGTTGTCCCTCATGCAAGCAATGATGTTCATCTTTGAATGGTTTGAGCTGGTGATTAAGTAACAGCTGCAAACAAAATTTTTCATTTCACTACCGTGACCAACATCTATGCAAAAATTTCATGGTATTATATGGTTTCCCTTGTTTCTGCTCTCTTTTATATATTTCCATATATTTCATACCATCGAGGAAGCCTTTCAATGTAACTGTGATTACAGCTGCTGAATAGTTTGCAGCTAACACCATGGATGATTTTCTGTGTTGCACTTTGAAAACGCATAAAACTTCATAACCTCAAGGAGTTAAGGAGCTATATGATGCGAGTAACAGCAGCTCTGTGCCATCCTTCATACAGCCAGTTACGAAAACTGCAACAAGCCAGGTACAACACGACGAGTGCATGGCAACTCCCCACCCATCCTGTCCAGTTGCAGGAGAGCTCTCCCCCTGCCTCTGGGCTAGGCACCCGCATCAGCCTGCCTGGGGGCCACACAAAGTCTCTTAGGAAACAGCCTGTGATTGCCTGCAAGGGCATCAACTTGTAGGAAAGCCTTCTCAGGAAGATTATGATGTCCTTTTTGAGCTGCCACGTGGAGCTCTAAGCATTTTAAATAGTACAATGAGCCTGGTATGGGCACAAAGACTAGATCTGAATGAAATTAGTTTAAAAAAAAATAATAAAAATCAGTCTCCAAATCCTACATTGTTTGCTAATTCAGGTGGCTATTTCAGTCCTCCCAAAAAGGAGGAGGAGAAAAATACGACATAGTGAAAACATTTTGATTACTCAAAACTTAAATATTTCTTTCAGAAGTGCTAACTAGTTTTGTTGAGAGAAAACAGAAACAGAGTTGAAAAAAGCAAAATTGTTACAAAATTGACATCAAATTAACATTCCTCTTTTCTCCTATTCCAGCAATACAACTTTCATGTTATGTTGGCTTCATCTCCATCACCCCTTCCTCCCGCCCCAGCTTTTAGGTTTTCCAATGAGGAAAAACACCCATTATTCTCTCTCTTGAGAGAGAGAATCCCACCCAAGTTACTGCCTTCCCATTCAATCTTTTTTAATCAACTATATTTTTAAAGAAATTACAGAGTACAACCAGCACATCAAATGCAATTTAATTTTGTTTGGGGATTTTACTCTGAGGCAGCACTATGAATCACCTCAAAGTTCACAAACTATGTTTTGTTTCATTCAACCAAACAGCAAACTGGTTTATTACACATAACTTCCTTTTGTAGACGTGGTTTTTTGTTTGGGGTTTTTGGTTTTTTTTTCCTGCCTCTTACAGATGTATTTCTGTTGAAATTGTTTCTTGGTGAAGAAAGGAAGTTGCTGTAATTAAGTCTGTATTCATGGGTGTTACAGCATGCCACTGCCTCTCAAAAAAAAAAAAAAAAAAAAAGAAATAAAGAACCAAACCCAACACAACAAAACAAAAAAACCCCACCCCAACCTCATGAAAACCTCTACTGTGACACTGCATTTGCCAAGAAAACTTGCACAGACTCTACAGCCTTCAGTGGTGTAAGTGGATATAGTTCCAGGGTTGTGCCCTGCACGCCTGTAGCCAACTGGAAGAAATGTATCTGTCCTCCTTTAGCATCTTCCATGCTGTTGATTTTTGCTGGTGGTTACGATACCCCTACTATGTTTGTTCAGCATGCCTCACACCTCTCTGTGGTTACAACTCCTTAGCTCAGCAGGCTACAATTCACAATATACTGTAACTTTTATTTTACTACAACAGTGAGTCCCATTTTAGACCTGATAGCACTCGCTCAGCCTTCCTCTCTTCCCTACTCGGCACGTCCCTGTTGAGCAGGTGCTCTGAGCTTGTTGGTTAAGCCCTCCCTGCACAGCACAGCAGGCATGTGGCAATGGGGTAGCAAAAGAAATCCTCCGCTAAAGCTTCTTTTAGTATCAAAGATCTAAAACCCCACACCTTCACTAGGAACATAGAATCATAGAATCATTTAGGTTGGAAAAGACCTTCAAGATAATTGAGTCCAACCATCAACCATGCCCTGAAGTGCCTTATCTACGCGCTTTTTGAATATCTCCAGGGATGGTGACTCAACCACTTCTCTGGGCAACCTGTTCTAATACCCGACAACCCTTTCAGTAAAGACATTGTTCCTAATATCCAACCTGAACCTCCCTTGCCGCAACTTGAGGCCGTTCCCTCTCATCCTATCTCCAGCCACCTGACAGAAGAGACCAGCACCCACCTCACTACAACCTCCTTTCAGGTAGCTGTAGAGAGCGATCAGGTCTCCCCTCAGCCTCCTTTTCTCCAGGCTAAACAATCCCAGCTCCCTCAGCCGCTCCTCATAAGACTTGTGCTCCAGGCCCCTCACCAACTTGGTTGCCTTTCTCTGGACACGCTGCAGCACCTCAATGTCTTTCCTGTAGTGAGGGGCCCAAAACTGAACACAGAATGTAACATGCAGGTCTGATGAGTCTAATCTCAAGCCTGAGATCTGGCATTGGGTCAGTAGGTCAGGGAAGAAGAAAAGTCTCCCTAGCTCTGCCCCGTCTCCAGCACACAGCAGTACCAGTCTGCCTCCTGGGATGGCCGCCCTTCATAGCAGAGACCAGATGCTGTTTGCCCAGGGATTCCTACAAAGAAGTGCTGACCTCTCCCTACGAGCCCAGACCTTCAGATGGGCCAGAAATCACAAAACAACTAAGAAAGCAATCTTCAGATCCTCAGACAAGCATTTAAAAAGATGGAAAGCTGGCCACATGGAGATCGACTGCAGCCTGAGGGTCACACTCCAAAGAGATTACAAAGCAGAATGGGGCTCGCCCACAGAAATACGCACACGCAAATATAAACATACATGCACATATACACAGGCACGCACATATGTATACAAAATTTTTCAAAGTGCTTGCAAAACAATATGGTAAAGACATTCTCCCCCATGTAAAGGCAGAGACAAGCCCCTTCTCCCACCCATAAATATCAGAGGGGGTCCCATGCCAGAAGGAACAGTATGACAGAAGCAGTTTCATCAAAGCTACAGGCTTTAGGGTTTTTCTGTTTTGTTCTTTTTAGTCTCACAGCAAGCACTGAAATCCACTAAAAATAGCAATGCAAATGGAAAAAAGTATTTCCTATACGAGCATAAATCTCAGAACCTTACAAACTTCTCTTAAAACAAAAAGACAACTACAGCTACACTGTTATCACAGCCTCCCGGCTCTCGGAGCTGTTGCCCACAGTCCAAAGTGGTGACACAGGCAGGGCCGGGCTCAGCCCAGCGCTCCCAGGCTTCCTCCAGCCAGGGAATCCATACTCGCTTGCTGTGTTGTCTTGCAAAACAAAGGTTTTCTTGAAGGTCGCCAGCAAAAAGCATTCTACCTTTGTGGGGCTGTGTTAACAATTAGTTTTCCCAACTCAATTGTTAAACTGCTCCACAACCCAAATAGTATTTCATCTTGACTGGAAAAATATTTCTTTGTAATTTTCTCAGCAAGCCATAAGGACTGAGAATATATTTCTACATAAAATACATAATTTGACGTAGAACAAGTTGTTTCACTTAATTTGAAAATTAGTAAGCCTTTAAACAGCTTTTAATAGATTTTCATAATATTCAAAATGAACTCTTTAAAACCAGAAAACATTTCTTTAGGAAACTCTCCCACAAAGTAAACAGCAAATATATATTTCTGAAGTGCCCAATTATGCATTTCAGTTTCATAATCAAACACGGAAAAATCCCCTGGACATCTAATAAGAATTGATTCTCAAACATTTGCTGGTATATGTCCTTCCTTTGTTATTAGATGAACATGAAAGACACGAGGTTTATTCAGAACTAGGAAGAATGTGGGGGCTTTTATGGACACAGTGGGAAGACAGTGGGAGTTAGGAATATGATTTTCTGAACAGGGTCTAAATCAGTGGCCTCCAAAGTGGGGTGTGCACACCCCCAAGGGATGGGCAAGGTGATCTACTGGGGTGGGGGAAGATTTTTTTTTTTTTTTGGTACCATTAATAAAATAAGAAATCATTTTAAAATAGTGTTTATTTCAGCATTATTTTGTCCTTTTTCCATTTCTATTTCTGCATGTTTTATAAGATACATAATACATTAATACACTAGTACTAATAAAGAAATAAATATAAATTTATTGACGGTGTGTGCTCAAACATTTTTTTAACTAATATGGGTGTGCAATCAAACAAAGTTTGGAGACCACTGATCTAAATACGAAGTTAAATCAATAATTCTGATCTCATGATAATGATTGTCTTCAGCATTACACAACTCTTCCAGAAAACAGCAAACCAGTGAAGACCTGGAGTTCACCAAATATGAAAATAGAAGAACTATTAGCTGTTTGGTGTGCTCTTCTATACACATACAGCAGAGTAATTCTGCCACAAAGAGGAGGTTGTATCTACGTTACGAAATACACAGCCACCCACATGCTAGCACTAGACCCTGCAGAAAACACCCTTTACAAAAAGCAGGAAATCCCATTCTTTTTTCCCTTACAGGCATATTTTGCTAGGCAACAACTTGATGTGCTGTAATTTGACTTCTCTAGATGTCAAGAATGGTAACCTTTTTTTTTCCCCATTAGCTACCTTAATAAATTGCTCCTAGATTTACTGAAGGTCTGAACTGAACGAGTACGGCTAAAGAATAACACTTACAGCATCTGTACCTCGGAGTACAAATGTAAATCCACTGATGACTGCCTTGCTCTATAATGTCTGTAATCGATCTATATTCCATTTTTACTCAGCTTTTTATGAAGACAAAAGAAATTCCATGCTTTAAAGTAAATTTGCTTGAGTAAGACCTATGATTCTGACTTTCTATTAATACAATAAATTTTAATATTCACTAGCTCCATACTCCTCCTTTCAGTAAGCTTGGAAGGTCAGTAGTGAGGACAGAGGCTTTTCTTCCTAGGAACAGCAGTACAGCCAGCAAGGAACAAAGGTAAAACAGAATTACAGCATTTCAGGATGTGGTTTAGTGGGCATGGTGGTGTGGCGTTGATGGTTGGATTCAATGATCTTAAAGGTCTTTTCCAACCTAAACGATTCTAAGATTCTAACGGGAGTAATACAAATTTCAGTTTCTTCTTAAATACATCAGTCACGTACAGCCACATTCAGTTACATTACTAAGTGCGACAGCTTAACTGTTTGTCATAGCACCTTAATGTCATCTTTTAAAATAAGGCAAAACATTTAACTGTTACCCTTGAAAGCACCCATAAGGAAGTTTTGGTGGCTAATACCATACTGTCAACTAGAGACCATCTTGTGGAATCATTTTTGAACCTTAACTTCTCAGTGCTGTGGAAGATAAGGAAATGATAAAAACAAATTATAAAACAAAGCCCTTCTATTGCCTTCTGTTTGTTTTAAACAGACATCTATTTTACGTATACTGTCATTACACTCATTTTCTAAAGGGCAATTATAAAAATCCTTTTAAAGAAAATCAATTTCTTGGACTCCTGTATGACTGCTGCTGACATCTGATGTGATTTGACTTTCTGTGTGTCACAAGTTATAATTTCTTCCACTAGGCCCTTCAATAAATTTCTTGGGGATGCATTCAAGGTCTAATTCATACATTTATACCTTGATCATTAGCTCCTGTTTCTATTAAAAAACCTAGTAGGAAGCATTATGAAATGTATTTGTAATCATTCACTGCCCAATGCAGAAATTCAGTTGAGTAATCTGAATAGATTGCTTGAGTGCATAACTCTGATTTATGTTTTCATTATAGAGAAATCAGCTTTTAAATTAATAAAAAAGCTTCCATCCACACATCCCAAACCTGCTAAAGTGTGTATAAACCTACCACACGGCATTTTTGTCTGAAATCACATGAGGTACCGATTGACTTGATGGGACATTCTAGACTAATGGGCTATTACGGTAATCAATAACTTCAGCAATCATTGAGCTGCTGTATCCATTCTATACATAGGGAGAATCTAAGCCCATAGAAACATGTTTTTGTCAAATAATCCTTAAATACTTGAACCTACCTCTACCTTCAATTTGTACAGAAACAGTAAGAACTGGTTTTAATATGATGCACCAGGTTGCACATGTACAGCTGGTGCAAAATTAATGCTGTTCATCCCTGCAGAGTATCTACTATCTCAAGTTTTTAGCAAGGTCCATTTCTGTGTAACTTGGTTGCTAGCCAGGGCACTGTAGAGCCACCCCATGACAGCAGAGCACGGTCATTTCAGATCTCCTCAGCAGACACACGACGCTCACAGACAAAGCCCCCACAGTCAGGGAAATGTAAGGGCAGCAGTTGCTGCCAGACCCTTCCCAAGAAAGAAAGATAAGAAGGCAAAACAATCCTTTCACCATTCAAAGACTGGCCAATAAGAAAAAAGTCCTCCTCTATTTCTCATCCAGCAAGCTGAGTGCTAGAGCATAACCTGCTTTAGAGCAAGTGCCTAGAGACTGCACAGCAACAAAACTATTTATAGATAATTTCTGTTCAGGCAAATTCTGTTTTCCAGACCATTTTTAATTTGAACGTGGTATTAGCAGGCAGAGAGACAGCTTTTTCTTAGAAGTACTGACCTAACAAGGTCCTCGCAAACAGAAAAATTACGTCCTCATGTCACATCCAGGTGGCAGTTATATGCTTAAGTATGACCTAAAGAACGATGACCCTGAAAAACAGATTGATCAAGATCCCCTGGGAATTGGTAGGGAACAGAAGGAATATTGCAGCATCTCTGACACAGTCTAGGTTCAAGTAAGACTGCTTGGTCCTTAGAAATGTAGCATCTTTGTGTTAGCTCTTGATCGCAAAATGTTGTTTTCCTTCCCTCCTCTCCACTGGTGGTATGTAAATTACATGCAAGAATAACATTCTGTATTAAGCTCCCGTGACCAACTCTTACAAGGCCATTTTATTTATAAAAAAGGGTGGTCCCCAAAGCCCACACCTTTCTTTGTCAAGAATTTATGAACTACCTTTAAGCACCATTGACAGCCTGATACATGGGTCACTTGCAAATCAGTTTTTCTTGCTGAATTATTACACTATTAACTCTACAGCTTTCTCAGCTTTACAAAGTGCACTTTTGCAGTGTCTGTGAAGGATGAATAGCCTCAATAAATTCCATTATACAAAGGAACAATGAGGATAGCATATTGCTGACTTTAGGATAATGAAAGCAACACTGGATTTCAGATTGTTTTGATGTGACTAGCATTGTGTTCTCATTTCTCTAGAAGAATGATTTTTAAGGCTCTCATTTTCTAGAAGCATGTATGAGAAATGGATTTCAGGAGATGAGACAAGATTTTATTATTAGTTATTACAGTATTATTGTTACAGTAGCGTGCATATGAACCATCTGATAAGAGGTCTCATCAGGCTTCTAGGTTTGATAAGCATATAACAAGATGCAAGACACCTCCTGCCTCTGACAGCTTACTTAAAGCACACCAAGAACGGGCAGAAGGAAGTGTCCGAGCCCCATTTAGTACACTGGGAACAGAGTTGCAGATCCCATCTTTGCCAAACTTTAACCAGTCGCCTGAGTGGCCACAGGATGTGGCAAGATCAAGAATGTCTTAAGCCACATTTCTGATACCTCAAATAATAGCTGTTTGAGAAGTCACTGCTGTTACATTTTCTACATACAGGGTTTAGGACTTCACACTAGGGCATGCAAATTGCCAAATCACTGTTATCAAATAAAGCTTGAGTAAAGGCCTCAAATATGTAGCCTTTCATTTCTCTAAGTACCTATTTCAGTTCTTATGGTGTCAAGGGTTTCCTTTGCGTAAATGTTAATATTTCTTGGTTAATACTACACTGAAAATAAAAAACTATCACAAAAAAAATTATTGTTTTGTTGTAAGTCTCAGCAGAAACAATAATCAGAGAAATTTCATATCTGTAACCCATAGTCTGGCAATCAATTTAAACCAACCTTTTTAATTTTAGGTCTGTTCACAAAGATCATTAAGCTATAGTCATGTAAATCTTTTAACAGACATAAGCTGCTCCTATTCTTTGATCAACACAACTGAGATTCTTTATTTTAACAACCTCTGAAATTGTCTCAGACACACATGCCCTCAGCAACATAGAGAAGCAAAACTCTACATAAATCAAGCAAACTTTTTTTTCCTACAGGCTGGAAATTAAGAAAGTGAGAATGCAATACCTGGAAAACCTCAGGAACCATGTAACAGGGTTCACACTGTAAAGTTACAAAGCCAGGAAAAGCTAAGTCCCCAAGGAAAAATCCTGAAACACAGAAGGAATTTTCCTTGTAAACCCCTTTTCTCAAGATCTGTCACATGACTAACTGGCCACAATCATCATATAGGCATCTAAGCTAAGTAAGAAAACAAGGACATAACTGCTTATAACAGATCTTAAAGTTTATCCTAAAATAAGATACTTGGTACCCAAGCATTTGGCAAAAAAATGAAAACCATTATCTCTTCACTTACCCCTGCTAACAGACAAATCGGCTGCACATGCAGGAAGAGTAATGCTGAAAGTCAGTTTGTGGTGTTGCAGTTGCATGTTGTCCTGTTTTCTCCTTTCCACTGTTACATTCTCTGTTCAGCACACAGAGTAAAAACTGTATACTGACAAGTTTTAAGGAGATACAAAAAACATTTTAAGAGAAGAACAGGTGGACCGACATTTCAGGCTTTCATCTGCTTTGTCTGTTTTCTGCAGTACCAACACAATCACGTTTCAGCCCTTCATCTGCTTTGTACCGTGGACAATACACAGAGCCCTCAGGCTTGGCTACTCAAGCCACCTCTTACAGCTTGCGGTGATCTAGAGGCAAGCTGCTAACAACGGGGAGATCCCCCTTCACCCTGCTCCTATGCACACAACCTCCTGCTTCCCAGCATGTCAGTAATGTTTGGTAAAGCCTGCACTGAGTCAATGAAGCTTAAGTTCACAGAAAGCTATTTGCTTGCTCTTTTTCTCTTGCCAGGTTGAATCAGCTCAGCGAAGGAATCAAGGAGGGCTGGAGCCAGCACAAAGGATAAAGGGAGGAGTGGGCAGCCAGCACCACCAATGGCCAGGTGTGCATTGGGAAGAGTAGGAAGTGGGATGTCTCCTTTGGATAAGAGTGAGGTGCTCGTTTGGCTTAGCTGTCTTTTAAGTTTGCCCTAAATGTAAGAAACTAATATCAAGTTCCTTAGGGCAGAATAAGGTCTCTCTCCAATCTGCCAGTCACTAACATTTGGTAACTGCATGAAATAGTCATGACACTTGGTCAATGTACAGCAGAAAACCAACATATGAATGTATCATATTAATATTCCAGTCAATAGTTTTAAAGCTCTATGAATACCTTAAGGAACACAACACAGATGGCTCTCTCTCTGCCTGTCACTGTCTTCAAATATTTGAATATATAAACAGTGAATGTGCTTCAGAAATGTGAGACAATCAAGTATTGTTTTCAATCCTAAAATGTTCCATCCACTTCCTACAAACATCTAGCAAGAGTAGCATTCTGACTGTTGTAAAAAGTATTGATATGCCACTCAGCATGAATAAGGAAAGACAAAATAGCTTCAAACTAATCAGTCTGGATACTGTTCACAAAGCAAACTATGCGGCATAAAACCTGTCCAAGACAAGAGGGAAATAATTGTATTAATAAATAAGAGAAAAAGAAACAGACCCAGAGAACCAAGGAGCCACCCTAGGGTAAGGGTTGTCATAGCTACATGGCTAGTGGTAGTTGAGCTGGCTTATTTAAAACGAGGTTGGATACACCTTCGTGACCTGTGCTTGCAGCAGAGGCTGCAGGACAAGAATATGTCTCGCCCAGACTGCCTACAGGCTAAACAGTCTCTACCAGCACCAACACAATTCTAGCAGAGTAAGAGCAAATGTTCACTTTGGAGTAGGATTGTAGAAATACTGGAGCCACCTTCAAGACAGGGAACTACAAAGTCCCCCAGTCCCCAAATGAAAGCAGTCAGATGTTTCCCCATTCATGCCTACCCTCACGCCTGAACACTTTATGCCTGAATTCACTTTTGAAGTTATTTTTCCCTTTTAATTTCACTTCTATTCCTTCTTTTCTTTCTTTTTTTTTCTTTGTCTTTTCAATGGGAAAGTGGGGTAAAATTTTATGACTTGGATCTGGACAATGCAAATAGTAATTAAACTTCAAAAATACCATTTATAAACTTATAGCAAAATAAAATGACAAAACATTTACAAACATATGTAAAAAGCCTAAAAAATAAAATTTCAATTTTCAGAAAGTCCATTGCATTTCTTTAAAAATTTCAGTGACGTGCAAATATTTTAATTTCTCTCTACATCATTTCAGAGGGGAAAAAAACCCCCCAAAAAATCCAAACCATACTTTTTTTTTTATTTTTATATACATACAGTTTTCCCAGATCCCTGGGCCTTTGGGTCTGCTTCACATACGACACCACTTCCCTGCTGAAGTAAAACCCGATCAGTGTGAGCCAAAACCTTTTCTGTCAAGTGGGAGTCAAAGTACAAAAATCTTTCTCAAAATTTATGGTAAGGGCTGTCCATTGCCCTCCCCCAGAACCCTTCATAGAACCTCTGGGAAAGCCCCAGGGCAAGGCCCTGAGAGCCAGCTGTGCTGTGGACAGAACAGCACGGGTACAGAGCTCAGTGCGGATCCCGAGCACCTCTGCAGCCAGAGATGGCAGAGAAGAGACCCTGGCATAACCTGCAGCTTATCTCTAGTGATCTAATTATACTACTAGAACTCGCCAGGTGAAAGCTTTCATTCTGAGGTAAAATAGCCTTAGTTATTTCCACAGTGACTTAAACAGGAAAGAAGAGACTTTTATAGTGCTCTCCTAGAAGTTGCGAAGACAGAATTATATCAGTACACCAATAAACACAAATTTTCCTGCAACCACAAGCCCATAGGCAGACCCCAGCTTTCCAGTTCAAGTGGACCAAAGAGCTGTAGCTCATGAAGATGCAAAGAGAGCTTATAGTTATTTCAGGTCTCCACTGCAGCAGGCTGTTTATGCCCATTTTGCCTATTTGGAGAGACAAAATCACATTCTCACTAATTCCATAGTTATCTGAACAATGTTTTCTTTAAAAAAAAAAAAAGGTAAAAAAAGCCTCCGATCTCCGTCCACATAGATTAATGGCCTCAGAAAGCTTTCAACACGCCCCAATGACAAACTGTAGGGGCTTTCAAAGTAGAGAACAGATCCCCTCACATTCACATTAAAAATTACCATCAGGTTCCTGAGCAAACTAAAGAGAACAAGACCTTGAATTTTCAGTGCTCATTCAAGCAGCCAACACACACATAGTTCAGGGCTTGCTTCTGCTATATGACAACAGGGAGCAGTCACTGCAAGTGTAAAAATGCATAAACCTCAAGGAGGTATACTTCCTAGTTCTTATTAAATTGATGGAAATGTTTTTACCTAAAATACTAGTCAATTGACTAACTTTGCTTACCAACTTACTAAAATACTCCTTTGTTATACTGAAAGAATATTAAGGATTTTTGCCAGGAAAAAAGCAGATCCTCTCCTTTCATCAGTGAACTTAACATACTTAGTCGTATTGTATGTATAGATACAATATTCAGGTACCATGAAGTATCAATTAATTTCAGGGGTGGGGTTTGGGGGGGGGGGAATAATTAATGCAAATATTCCATTTCTAACCATCTCAGTTTATATGAGAGTAATTCATTTTAATAAGTCTGCCTATAATGGTTCACTCCGAATTATGTGGAGAAAGCTACTCTAGATCCATATTTCCCAAGCATACTGCCCTATGGCAACTCTATTTGAGACTTACACTTTCTCCTTCTGTTCTGACTCCCCGGAGGAATGCCTCTCCCACAGGACTCTGCAACTCTTTAGCCCAACAAGTCCCATCACCTGGGAGAAGGGATTTTCATGTTCAGGGTAATTCCTTGGCACAGAGCACGTACGCAGAATGTGTGCTCAGACATTAGCATGTTTGGGGATAATGTGTTTCATTCGGTATTTTGCACCGCGCTTAGCACCAAAGGGAACTGATGTCAGCAGGGGATTCCACATGTTACTGTAATATAGGTAAAGAATAATAATGATGCTTATAAAAGCAATGAGGCTTTCAGATTAAATGCACTACATCAGCGTAATCTATTATCAGAAATTAGTCTTCTCTATGGGAAAACTTCTAAACCTCCACTTAAGAAGTCTGAAAAATTATGCAGCTCCTGCAGATGGAATGCATCTTCCTTTACCACAAAAGCATCCTATTATTTGAGAACATTAATGACCAAATGATAATTGGACTCTAACAACTATTTTTCATAACTGAGATTCTTAATCCATTTGTCATATGAATAGAAAATAGAATTAGTTTTGGAATACCTATGATAATCCTTAAACTGTGCATAAATAGCACAGAAATGATTAATTCTTAAGAAAACATAGGATTATGAGAAAGCAGCAAAATGCTTAGTAAAACATGCAGTCAAGTATTTTATACTGCATTAACACAGCTGCACACAACATACAACTACAATACAACTGAATCAAAGTATTAAAAGAGGTCATCATGTTGTGTGGGCATGTTTGTATTTCTGTAATGCAAAACTAAATGGTTTTTTTTGGTTTGTTTTTTTTTTTTTTCCCCAAAAAATATTGTCCTTTATGGGGCTGATTACATAAGCAAGCATGAAGTAGCATTTCTCTAGTCCTTCCTGAACTTCAGCAAAAGCATCTTATGGAGAAATTCAACCCACCTTCCATCCCCAAAACATTTCAAGCTCCATTTGCTGCAGAATGCAGATACCCACCATTACCTGACCTAATTGAGAATCATTATGCACAGCTCTAACTAAACGTCCCCTGTGATCTCTAAACCTCCTCTAACGTCTTCATGAGAAGCAGCACCCAGAGAGAGTGATTGGTGTACAGACCTGACTACTAAAATGTAGGCCCAGGAGAGATTTCAGTTTATTGTTTTGAAACAGTGTGAGTGGACATTTAATGACTGTGCTTTAAAAGTATACAGGGACTACTGAAACAGAAGTGGTTAAGAATTTTTTTTCCATGAATATTCATAGTTTACATGTAAATACCTTTTATTCTATTTTAGTTTGATTACTCATACAGTAATTTGAGTTTTATTGAATTTAATGCACAAAAGCAAACTTTCTTACTTGAAACCTACAGAATGCATAAGGTTTGTCTTTAGCATACTTTGTCTTTAGAATTTTAGGCTATTAAATAAAACATCTGCAGGAAAACATAAAATAATGACCTTTCACTAATTTCAATAAAAACTCCATTAATAATCACAATTTTTAACAGGAATAAATTTTATTTCCTCTTTAATTATATTCATGTTACTATAAAGTGTCTAGTACATTATCTTTTTAAGCTTTCAATGAAATTATTTTGGTAGAAATAAGGAAAAGACATTACAGAAACAGTTTGAGCATTTCAATACAGTAGATCACAGTGTTATGTAAAATGTAAAACAAAACGAGCTGAGAAAACTGTGAGCAAGAAATAGCAAGTTCTTCTACCAATATTATCAGGTATTACAAAATGACACAAAACCTGGAAAGTGTTCTGTCTTCAAAAAAGAGGAGAAAACTGCTCTAATTTAAAATAATAAACTTGATGTATATTGTAAGTAGACTTTTCGAAATATTTACACAGATTGAGAACAAGTAGGAGGCATTTTTAATAGCATTTTTACAGAAAGAAAAGCCTTTTTTTTTTGACAACTAGGCTTTTGACAGAATTGGATATTTGAGTTCAGATACTAGTCAAAACAAGGTTCAAGACATTGGATTTAAATAACAAATAGAGACAACAGAATTAAGGCCCTTAAAAGACAATAAAGATATTTAAATAAATCAGCTGTTTCATAGGCAGCCAACACTAGAATTTAGGTTGCACATAATGCACCTTTTTCAAATCCACTAATATCAGCTGAAAGACTCCCACTGACAAGAGCTCAAATCAGTCAGCAATCATGCTACTCCACTCAGACTAAGCAGCAAATGATGAAGTAGCCCAACTGAGATAAAGACATAACAACTAAAAATTCAATTTTCAACCAAATCCAACATATTGAGACACTAAAAGAAAAGATTTAGTCAAAAAGCAGTGCTAATATTTGCAATCTCATTCAACACATCAGAATAGATCTCCCCCCTTCAGTAAGGGAACATACAGAGGGCTTCCATCAAACCACCAGACTTTTCATGCCCAGGTTAAGGTTTGATTCAGGGTCAGTGAAAATCAACACGGCTTTTTGCTTTTCCTCCCAAATACAGTGAAATTGATAGGGTTGAGATTGACAATGTTCCAGCCTGGGGTAGAAAACTACCCCGAATCCTACATTTATTTTAATCACATAGTGATTAAACACTAGTCTTAACCAGTGATTCATCTGGAACCCCTGGACAGCAGCCCCAGTCTCACTGGGCAGGCGACCGTGCCCCAGTACACCTTCAGCAAAGCACTGAAGATGCACAATGTGCTTTGCCACAGCCTCTGCCTCCCAGCTATCAGGAGGCATTCACATGTTTAGCACAAAGCAGAGCTCTGCACATCCAACAATAGCAAGCAATCACATATGGCAAAGAGAAGTAACCCCCATCAGTAATGATGTCACATTAAGAGCTGGCATTCCTGATACTATTTGGTTGCTTTTTTCACAGTATATTAGTCTCCTATCCCTGCACCTCTGTTGTTGATGCTGTAAAAATAGAGTAGAACCAGCACATAAATGGTGAGCCTCTGACAACACAGAAACACACCAATATCTGTATTGGAGAGAAAATTCAAGGCTCTTGTCAATCCGAAAGAGCACAGAACACCTGCAAAGAACATCATGGGTTTATCACTGCCACCAGCTGCCCAAGTCATTCAGCATCTACACAAAGAGATTACCTAGACTCTGATTACTATAAAAATAGTAAAAGGAAGTACTCACCTTTGCCCTATTATGCAAAAGATTATAAAGAGAAAGACAGATGAGGGAGTAAATTATGGATCATAGTGAAAACCATTGAACTCATTACACCAGTCAGATAACTTCTCTGAAGTTTTGCACAAGCATTATGGTTGAGGAGCATTGTCAGGAACGATAGGAAGAAGAACAGAGGGAAGCTTTAATGATGTTTTTTGGAACTCTACCTGGTCGCACTGGCATTAGCTACACTGGAAGAAATACAAGATATTTCAAAAAACTGGTAAGTGGGAGAACAGAGACGTCATGATGAGTAGTTAAGCAGCAGGGATCCCACCTATACCGGATAAGAAATGACAGAAGGTCAGTCCCAGGAACAGGAAAGGAATTTTTTAAAGCAGAGAAGGTAAGTTTTGTTTAATGTCAGATGGGAAAGAACAGACTTGAAAAGAATAAACTTAGAAAATTGCTCTGAATACAAAACTAGAGATAGTCTGTGACAAACGAGAGACATACTGAGTGTCTCATTCCTGGTCACTAACAGAGCAAATGGCAAAGCTGAAGACATAAATCTGATCCTAAAGTCTTTAATCATTCCCCATGTGCTTTGAAATACAAACTATCCATCTAAAGCACAAATATTCAAACTCTTTACAGGTATACTTGTGATGAGTTAAAAACTGAAATCTATTTACTGCTTGCCAGCACCAGGGCATGTTGCACTGCAGTCGCAAATCCTCTCCTGATGTCTGCAGACCGCAGAAGCAGAAATGTAATGTCACTTACGGTGCAGTTTACTGAATGCCTCCTGAAAGGAGGTTATAGCGAGGTGATGTCAGTCTCTTCTCCCAAGTAATAAGCCATAGGATGAGAGGAAATGGACTGAAGTTGCACCAGGGGAGGTTTAGATTGGACATTAGAAAAAATTTCTTCACTGAAAGGGTTATCAAGCATTGGAACAGGCTGCCCAGGGAAGTGGTTGAGTCGCCATCCCTGGAGGTGTTTAAAAGACATGTACATGTGGCACTTAGGGACATGGTTTAGTGGTGGACTTGGCAGTGCTAGGTTTACAGTTGGACTGGATCTTAAAGGTCTTTTCCAACTTAAATGATTCTATGATTCTAAGTTCCAAGCCTTACTGATTTTTTCCTGCATTAGACCTCAATGTAGAGCTCAAGAACAAACAGCTTTGTGCAGCGCAGGAGAAATTATAATGGTCTTCCACCTGACCTCAGAGCAGCATCTACGAAGGCAAAGAAAATGTCCGGGGTTTTTCCACAAACTTTAAGCACCATGGATAAAATCTACACTAGGTGATTCTACTTGTAATTTTCATAAGCAGTTATTTGAATGCAGCAAGGCACAAGGTTAACTAAGAATATTACTTTTTCTTCTTACTTAAAAAAAAAACCACAAAAAACCTAAACAAAAACCCCCACAAAACTCCAATAAAACCCACCCCCCTATAAAAACAGTGCAGGGAAAAAGTTATTTATTTTTTCTACAGGGTTTTGACCCCCACAATTTTCAGCTTGTTTATGATCTGCTCTTAAAGAGATCTTCCTACCTTCATGAAAGTGAAGCCATGTGATTCAGCACATTACATTTCTCTTTCATCTTCAGTTTACCTGCTCTATTGGGTCACAATTTACAGTTTTGCTAGATGAAAGCAGAGTTCAGAAGAAAAAGGATGGAGTTAGCAAAAACTGCTAAGCTAATTTTTGTCTGCAGCAACATTCATAAGTCTACCGCAGGCAAAGTCTTAACTCTTTCACCTGCAAAAGCAAGGGAAGAAAACTATTTTCCAGTCACACTCAAAACAAACGAATCGTGTTCACTTTCAAATTTCTTAGAAATGCAGTTTATGAGAAATAAATCCCGCAATAGCAAATTAAATTTACCAAAGGTCTCATATAAATACACATCTGTATGCTTACATCCAACTTGAAAATGCTTCTGGAAAATGAAAGAAAAGTAGCTGTTAAAATGTAAAGTAACTGCCAACCAAATTACTTCTGCACCACAGTGAATACGCTATATTTAATAATAAGCAAAACTCTACCTACATGAAAAATAATTAATTGGAAATCTTTGTCTTTAATGCTAGGCAGACAGCTTGTTGGTTGTTTGACCCAGTCCTTTTTTCCTTCCACAGCAAATTATATCAAGGCATAGCCTTTTTTATAATGCTCATTGATCCCTAAAACCTGTTGCCTTTTTTTACTATTCTTTTGGCTAATACGGAGCAGGCAAGAACTGCCTTAATCACATGTTCTAAAATAGTTTCAGTGAGGCCTTTTAGCATTGATGTATTGTCTTGCCTTTTAAGAGAGGTCCAGTTTTGATTCTTAGCTCAAGCAATAAGTGGTGATTACACACAAGTACCTGGTTCAGGCAGAATAGTGTTGCTTTGAGAGAAGAGTGGTAATTGTCTTGTATGGGTTTGATTGTGGGCAAAGCCTGAACAAAGGATCCCATAGCTTTGATAAGCAGTTGATATTCTGGGGATGTTCTAGTTTAATAAGGTAATATTTGTATCATATCCTCTGTGAATCTGAAATCCTGAGAAGGCAACCAGGCTGGTAGATGATGAAGATTTTATTACAGAGGAACTCTGAAAGGAAATCACTGCATCCCTATTACATCTTTGTGATGGTACTGGAAGCAGGCAGGCTGCTACACAGTTGCTCCTTGCACCTTGGAAGAGTAAAGGCCAAAGAGTAAAGAGCTTTAAAAGAATATGAATTTGACTCCAGATTTTCAAGCATGGATCCATTTCTAGTTACCTTCATTATTTGAAGGAAAAAGAAAATAAGAGAAACAAAGATTTTATCCAAACAGCAACTTCATAACTGCTTCTGTTGTTAACATGATCATGTCATGGAGGGAAACAGGTCACTTCCTCTCCTCTGGGCTTCTACTGTTAAACACCAGAAGAAACAACCCAGAGGTGGCTATGTTCTCACTGCTAATACTGACCCAACAAGCTACTAGAAAACAGCGTTATCTGGTCACATTTCAGTGACAAGCTGTATGTATTTCCCTCTTCGTTTCCTGGAATCCTTAATTTCCAGAGTAAAACTGTCAAAACTCAGCAAGAGCAGATAAACATTTCCTTCTTGGGAAGAGCAGCACAGCTCAATAGAAGGCATTGGAAGCTAGCATACCTTACTAGAGCTGATAAACTTGTGTTTCTGTTTCCTAGTTACAAAAGCAAATGAATGTTTAAGGCATATTGTTGCTCACTGTTGAGACTAAGCTCTTTGCTGATCCTCAGTGCTTGTGGAGTGATTCTGAGGATTGATAGCAGAGCCACAATTGAGGCAGACTGCAGAAAACTACTACAAGAGAAAGCAGCAGTAGAAGTAGCACTGATTTCTCCATCTCTTCTGCTAGTTTTTACCATCTTAAGCTGCAGCTGTCTCTGCAGAAGCAGCATGGATCACTCTGCTGTTTCCACCTTAGCTTCAGGGTTGTCTCATCAAAATTACAGGACACGTCTTTTCTCCCTAGTTTTAGGTACCTTCTCCAAGAAACACCACCTTTGTGCACAGCTCCTTCAGGTTCTGGCAAAAGCAACCCAAACTGTAGCAATAGCAGATCTCCTTGGATGCAAACAGGGACAAAACTGAAGAGATGGAGGAAAGAAAAAAATTAAGTGTTTAAGATCATAGAATCATTTAGGTCTGAAAAGACCTTTAAGATCACCAAGTCCAACCGTGGATGAAGGACGGAAGCAGCATTAAGATACAACTTGTGGTTTTTTGCTCCAAGTATATGGGAAATTATTCAAGATATGGAAAACTGAACTTTTAAGTCTTTTCCACTAACCTTTCTACCATCTGTTTCTTGATTCTTCCTGTGTTTCACAGGTCACCAGTGTACCGGTTACTGTCATCATTGTCAGTGTGACTGCTCTAAACTGATTGCCTGTCAAAATCACCCAGGTGATCCAAAACAAGACCTTCCTCAAGGTCCCCATTATCTTTCCCTCTAGTTCTCTCCCTCAATGGCACTTCCTTCTGTATTCACCTGTATCACTTCAGTTGCTAACACAGGTGTATTTCAAAGAGGCTGTAAAGAGCCCTCAACTTTTTCTCTCATACAAACGTAGGAAAAAGATTATGATCTTCACAATAGCATAGGATTTAATTTATACCTAGACAAATTCAAAGCCAGTCAAAAGGAAGACAAACATTATAAAGTTAATGTCACTAATTCTTTCTCAGTACACCTTATCCTCCTGTGCCAACCTTTCTTCCTATACCCCCTCCTTGCCAAGTATGAAAATCTCTTTGGTCAGACTCTGCCTTTTATCACTGAATTGTCCTTTATTATCATCTATTCAGAAACAGTCTCAACAGTTATAAATGGCAACACGCTTTGTTGTAAGAAGCTAAGGTGTAGTTTGGAGTTGAAGTCTTGCATTTTCTTTTGTTCCTCCATAAAGATGGAATGATTCTTTGAAGTGGTTTTAAACAAAGACAAACTCTTTTACTGTGACCCCCAAGGCAACCTAGGATGTGGAAACTGACCTTGATTACCCTCCCATGTTATTTTCTTCAAAGTGAAAAGCGCTTTTAAAAATTCTGCTAGCGTGGGTCTTCTGAAGGAGCAGAAGCATATTGTATAGTCAATGATAAATTGGATACCGATACTTACACTGAGCTTGAGGAGGTCAAGCTGGCAAAAGCACACTTGCCAGAAGCATTGCTGTAGTGACGTGATGGAGCAGTGCTACTTTTGCACAATATCTTTGCACAGAGACATACGTACCAAGACAGACGAATTTCGAAAACTACTATCACCCTCAGTCAGATATTATCTATGTGTTATTAAACTGCCTTTGATTTGTCCATCCACTGAAAACGAGGGAACTTAGCTGCATCTGCTTTCCTGGCATTGAGCTGCTTTGTCAGGGAAGGAAGAATTTTACTGCTCGTTCTGGTTGGCAAACACAAAATCCCCAAAAGACTTACACCTGTTGTTTGAAAAGCAGGAACAAAATACATCTTATCGATGTTTGCAGATTGAGTGCTTTGCAAGATTTTGATCTCTAGCTTAATTTTAATTAATTTCTGTATCTACCTCAAAGCTATCCTGGTAGTACAACTTCCAGGCTGGTTGGTTAGCAGGGACTGTAACTACTGAAAATATAAAGATTTTGATCCATGCTATTTTCAATTAAATTTTCATCCTCTAACTATAAATGAGGAGTGTGCAAACAAATTGTTTGAGTTCACAGCTGGTTTTGATGCCTGTAGGCCAGATGTACTGAAATAAGAAACTAACCTAATTCCAGTAATCTCAAAGGGAAGACCTTTGTTAACCTTCATGGGCTTTCATCAGCCCTTGAAACAATTGTATTTGGATGAATTGGGCAATGCTTTCCTTTTTATTCTAATCTAAATTAAGCTTTTCATAAACTATATATATTTTGTGTTCAAAAGTAAGACAAGGCTGAAGGATAGGACGGTTCTAGTGGAACATCTAAACCAGGCTTAGCCAGCTGTACCTTTGAAACCACACTTTCGTGGGATTGCAGGTGACCAACTATTACCCAATGAAGAAATGCCATTCAAGTCAATTTCTATCTAGCTACCAAATTCAGGATTCTGCACAAATAGCTTGTAGGCATTTCTCCTCTTCTACTGAAATAAATTTGTACTGACACCTAAGAAAAGCCTACCATCTGTTGGGAGCCAGTGAACCCTTATTATTCCTTACCTGAGATGAGCAGGCATTTAAAGGTCATTTTCCCCTGAATGTTCTTCAGGTTCCTTTGGTTAGATAGCAAAGCAAAGCCCGTGTCAGTGAGAAGGTCAAGAACAGTCAAGTGAATACCCTTAATACTAGCTGAATAATTGGGCCTAGAGTATAATAAAGAAGTCTGGCACCAATTAAAAAAAAAAAAAAAGGAAAAGCCAAGAAAATTTCAGTCTACTAACTTTTCTTTACCACCTGTGGAAATGAGTTTCAAAGGTGTTAAAAATAAAAAAAAGTAATTGAATACACTAAGATGTCACATTTTCAGCTTTCAGCTTAAAGCTACCACTTGGGGGGAAGTGAACTGTTTGGCTTGGGTCTTGATTCTCTTATGAACCCAAACCCACCCAAGAGGGCAACATAAACGAACGTTCATGCAGAAGTATTCTGTAGTTATTTTTAGCTGAAAATCTCCTCCAGTTAACTTTCAGGTTTGATTGCACTGGTTTCAGCTGTGCTAGTTAAGCAAGTGTCTATAGCTCCTGTCTTAGCAAATGGTCAAATAGATATTCTATCTAGCATTGTTCTATCCTTTTGTTTCCTTATTCCTCAGTTCCCATCAATAATGCAGTTCCATCTATTTTCAGTTGCTCTGCCTTGACTTAGGAGGGTGTCATTATTATTGTCTTACACAAACTGTATCCTAAGGGAATTTAGTTTGTCATCAATAAAAAAATAAAATTCAAAGTTGATCCTCTATCACAGGATCTCCATCTTTTTGTAACATCTCCAGAACTACACAGAGCTATGCAGCATATGCATAAGTGGCTAGGAGACACAGAGCACTACATAAGGTTTATTCTCTCGCAACAGCACTGACATGATGAGGCAGAGCACCCTTAGTGGTAAGCAATGAACCCAAAGATGAAGCACTACCACGAGGTAGATGGGAGGGTCACACAACTATCTTCTCAATTACATTTAGGAAACAGCAAGAAACAAAACCTTTCTTACGGGTTGCATGAAGTAACTGTATCAGCGTATTTTTGTGAAGGGTTTGCTCCCTTCTGAAGTCAATGTTGGAAGTCAATGTTAAAGCTAAAGTGCAGAGTATGCTTTAAGAAGTTTAATAACATTTTGGGTTGCTGACCTCTGATTCTTACCAGTTCTTAAAAACTAGGGACCCTAGCCAATCTGAAAAATGCATGGGCAACTCTTCCCATTTAGACAGCCTGAATCAATCTTGTAGTAGTAAAGATCTCTGTCCCACGTTCTATTAACGCAAGTAATATTTCTTAATTACTCTTGCTGATCTGAATAATTAGGACTTCATTCTTTTTATGAAAAGTTCCCTAATATGTGTGAGCAAAGGAAGTTAATGCTAATTAACGTACCCTTGAAGTGCCCTATTATCAAAGCACATGTTTTCAACACATTTTGAGATGCAGCCTCTGACTTCATACATTTATTGACTTATATTCCATGAAAAGGCTACATTCAACAATAGAGAGGCTCAGATAGTATTAGCTGTCAGCAATCACTGAATGATGATGTTCTGAACTATATTTGTTTTTACTTATCTGTTAGACAGTCTCAGCGGTTTGTAATCCTCCCTAGTAATTTGTTTAACATGCAGGTGAAAAGAATCAATCTTTCTCCTGAATGTAAATGGTTCACTGAGGCACAGGTCCCCACCACACTCCAGCAACATGGATTAGGTATCACCTCCCTGCAGCAGAACTGGGCAAGAACAACAGTTATTAGGCAGGTGGCAGTTCAGTGGACAGCACAGCTAAGCTTGCCTGTCAAATGAGAATCTGTCCCAGCTCACCATGATTTAGCATCCCACATTCAAACAACATGGTAGTAGATACTACGCAAATCCTTGCCTTTCAGTTTTCACAAAAATAGTTTTTTATTTTCATTTTGATTATGCAAATTACATCTCAACCAAAAGTGAGAAAACAATTGACTCTCACAACCCATAATGAACTCACTATAGTTAATGTACATGAGCCTGTGATTGGGTTCTGCTGAAGAGGTTCACTTTTCCTAGCAATAAAGCACCAGAATGGAGAACCACATGAAAACAGATGATATGAAAGGATACAAAGGAGCTCTACGGATTTCCACAAGTTTTACTCTTCTGTGACACTGATATTATGCAAGAAATTACATTTTTCACTAAAATGGCAGCTTTTAACATTCTCTCTAAGGATATGCACATTACTAGAAATACCCAGGAACACTGCAACTAGAGGCCAAGATTCCGTTCTTCACACTAAGACATGAAGCGCTTCACACACACATCTACCTTCCAGTCTCTGCCATCCTCCCTGCCCAGGAACTGTCTGGGCTACAGCTGAAACAGCAGCAACCTGAGATCAGAGCCAGCCTGTGTTATGCAGAAAACGCACTCAGGTCTCACTGAAATACCACAACACTTGCGTCTCATCGCTCCAGCCCATGTCGGTGTTCATACCCCCAATGTGTGCCATACACATTGAAATTCAGTTGTTTGGTGTGGAAAAGTCATCCGAGTCATTTTCAGGACAGTAAAAATCTGACTGAAGTTACTATGTGGATTTTCTTATACAGAAAATATTTGCAAAATAATGTGGAAAACTCTTTAAGGAAGATTAAAATTATTCTTTATACTGGTAGGAGAATGATCCCCCAGTTTCAGTATGTTTTCTAGATGAATGTTGCTGCTTTTGACAGATGAGTATTAATGACACAAGACAAGCAAGAGCTATTTAAGCTTCGGCATTATACAGTACCACTCTGTGAAAATTAAACTTTGTGTGGAAGACCAAGAACAAGGCACTCTGTGCCACTAAATTTCTACCATGACGTTAAAGCAAGGATCATCTGGATGACAGAGTGCACAGAGGGCCCAGAATAGAAGTACTGGTACCTAGGCTTTATATAGAAAGCCAGATTCAGGGATGTGCAGAAAAATGGTTGGAAATCTGTTGTATCATACATTTGTTCTACTTCCTTCCAACATGAACAAATACAAGATTTATTTAGTCACAAATATCAGGGTGTGATTATTGCTGAATCCACAAACTCATTTGGGCTTATGATTGCAGCGGTGAATTTTACTAACCTGACTTATAACAACACATAACACTTATTAAAAGTATTTCAAATCAAAATGTTTCATTTTCAGGTATTTCACTGACTACACAGCAACTATTTCCCATAACAGAGAGTTACTGAAACAAAAGGGAGTGCCTTTTCATACACTGAACTTAAAAGAACAAACACCCTCTCTTTTCTTTCCAGTTGTAATTTCTTTTTTTTTTTTTCCTCTTTCTTTTTAAAAAAATACTTCTGAGCAAGCTGGTGCTCTCAAAATGTTTCAAAAGAGACAAGATAAATGTTCATGCCATTCTAGAGTCCCCAGTGCAGGATGCTGGCTATAGATGACACTACCAGGTGCTGACAATGCTCTGCCAGCTTCTACAGTTGTTTCTAGACCTGCTCTATATCATGTGCCATGTGCTGCCTTAGAGTGAATCCTCATTTTGATTTCCTGCCTAATTGCTCAATTCAGCATTCATTAGCTAGTGGAGTCTGTCCATTGCCAGGCTACCATGTGTTTTTCCATCATTCTGCTTCACTGTTAGAACTAGTTGAACAAACAACAATCCATAATTCACTCACATTTCCACATCTAAAATGTCAACTTTGGTCCACAGTCATATATAAAGAACCTAATAATACTAATTATTTGTAAATATTTGTACTACAAATTGGTAGATACACACACCAACTCTGATTGTTTTGCAAGTTTAAATAAATTATAATTTGGTGCTAAAACTATACTGGTCATTATCTGCTACTCATTACCCTGAATATTCCATTCTGTTAACCCCATTAGAGTACAGACAGACACAGAAACCTTTATGTCCAACTGTACTAATGCAAACAACACAGCTAACAAACAGTCAGCTCGCCAAAACTGTATTTTTCAAATTAATGACAAATACTCTTAAATATCCCATCTTCTCCTACGCACTTCTTTGAGAAGGCCCTTAATTACTGTTCTTTAATGATCTCCAGTGTTCCTGTCCACACCAAATATGCAACAACGGACATTAGAAGTTGACACTGAAGCTACTGTGAACATGAAATTCCCATCGATTTCAAGTGGAAATACATACTTTTATTGAGAAAGAGATGCTTGGCTCATCAAGCTCAAGCCTTTATTCCTGAAATTAGATAATTTACAAATAGCACCAAGTAAATACAGAAAAGGAGCTCCCATGTGCAGAGTAATCTTCTCTAGCTAATATATTAAGAGCTAGTAGTTCCAGAATGAATCCTAGAAAAAGTGATCTTTTACTTTCCTAAGACCGAACCATGATGCCACAGGCAGGAACAATCCACAGTTCAGATCACAAACTTAACATTCCTGCTCCTAAATTCTAGATTCCTTCCAAAAGAAAATCTGGGTTTGTGCAAATGGAAAAAGCCGCATCAGAAGTGCTTGCACACCAAGGACGACCGAGGCACCAGGACTGGAGGGACCCATGCTGAACGTACCTTCCCAGTTAGGTTTCCATGAACATATAAATAACTTGTTCTATAGTTTTATTAATTATCTTAGCCTTGAACCAAGCTTCCTAAATCCATCTTTCTTGGGATCTCTAACCTTAGAGAAATCGCCCTGAATAAAGGTACATGTATTTGACCATTTTGTACTGGTAATCAGGCAGAAAATTGAGAGAGACAAAGCTAGTGCAAACTGATATATCTCAATTAACCTTGAAAATAATCTGTCTCAGTGAGTTTGCATATGTTCAGCCCTTCTCTTTGTAAAACAGAATTAATGTGACTTTTTCCTACATACAGTTTAAAGACAGGAAGAATTCTTACCCAGCCAGTCAGATACCAGGTATTTCCCTGAACACCTTCAGCATAAAATGCTATTTATTGTGCTTAAAAACCTAAATTCACTCATGGAACATTTGTTTGCTATCTTGCTGTCAGAAAACCCAGTCCATTCACTTCACCACCATTTCCTCTACTTTCCTTATTCAAAAGTGTTGAGGGAGCTACTGATATCATTGCAAGGCCAGTCTCCATTACCTTTGAGAAAGGTCATGGTCACTGGGAGAGGATTGGAAGAAAATAAACGTCATTCCTTTCTTCAAAAAGGGCAAGGAGGAAGATCTGAGGACTACAGGCTGGCCAGCCTCACCTCACTCCCAGGGAAGGTGGTGTAGCAAATAATCTTAGAAGCCATTTCCAAACATGGGAAGGGCACGAAGGCAATTGGCAGTAGTTAGCATGGATTTACAAAGGGGAAATTACGCTTGAACAATGTGATGGCCTTCTGTGATGAGAAGAGTGGCTTGGTGGATGAGAGGAAAGCAGCAGACACTGCTTATTTTGACGCTGGTAAGGCTTTCACAGCACTGTCTCCCTTAACTTCCTCATTGACAAGCTGAGGAAGTACGGACTAGGTAAGTGGCGAGTGTCGTGGACTGGCTGAAGTGTCAGGCTCAAAGGGCTGTAATCAGTGATCAGTGGCAGAAAATTCAGCTGGAGATAAGTCATTAGCAGAGCACCCCAGGGGTTGATACTGGGACCAATACAATTTAACATCTTCATTAATGCCCTAGACAATGGGACAGAGCGCACCCTCAGCAAGCCTGTAGATGACAGAGAAGGGGGACAAATGGCTGATGCACCAGAGGGTTGTGCTGCCATATAGAGGGACCTTGACAGGATGGAGAAATGGGCTGATGGGCACATTATGAAGTTCAACACAGTTCTCTGTACCTGAGGAGGAATAACCCCATGCACCAGTACAAGCTGGGGTCTGAACGGCTGGAAAGCAGCTTTGTAGAAACATAGGCATAGTGGGGAGAGTCCAACAAAGGGCCGTGAAGATGATTGAGGATTTGGAGCATAGATCATATGGAGAGAGACTAAGAGAGCTGGGATTGTTCAGTCCTGAGAAGATAAGGCTCCAGCAGGATCTTATCAACACCTGAGGGGGGAGAAAGATGATGGAGATTGTTCTCAGTGGATAGGACGAGAGCCAATACCCATTTAAATTTTCATTTAAAACACAACAAAAGGCTCTTTTATTGCAAGGTTGGATTGAACACTAGAACAGGTTGCCCAGAGATGGTTGTGGGGTCCCTGTCCTTGGAGATAATCAAAACGGGAATGCACATGGCCCTGAGCAACATGCTCTAATTGACCCTGCTTGAGCAGTGTGGTTGGACTAGATCTCCAGAGGTACCTTCCAGCCCCAATGGTTCTGTGAAAAACAAGGCAATGGGATAGCCCATTCAGCTTTGTCCACTCAGAGAATGGCTGATAGAGGAGACAAGTCTGAACACACCAACAGGAAAGTGATTTACAAAATAACATTTGTTCTGGCTGACACAGCAAGCCTGGCATAGCTGCACTGCAGCCTGACAGTACAAGCACCAGCCAAACCTTCCTCTCCTTCTGGCTGTTCTGTCAAAAGCAGAAAAGTTTCCAACTAACTGAAAATACATCAGTGAACTAAGTTCTTCCCTTCCAAACAGTAAGGCTGCGGTACAGGCAGAGATGCCAAATGAATATTTTATCTTTATCAAAAGTCTCCATTAACTTTTAGTAAAATCCCCAAATGAACAAGAAATTTCAAAATATTTGTTTTAGTTGTCAGTCTTTTTCTCAGGGGCATCCTAAACCATAAAAAAACCCCAGCCTCTGGCATGAAATTTCCAGTGTGCCTTCATGGTCAACTCACCAGTATTCAAAGTCTGATACCATATGTAATCTTTAGTGCTATTTAGTGAAAGGATCATACTGATTCTTCAACTGTTCCTCAATTCTTTGAAGACACGTGTTCATTTGAAGTAAATACAACTGCCCCTCCACATTGTGCTGCTAAAAGACACTCCAGAAGAGCAAGTGGACTGATCCCTCTCATAATGCACTACCAAGAGCACAATTTGCAGCCCCCGAACAGGTGTTGCAGACAGAGAAAACATCAAAGCAAGATTTTAAAATTTTGTATCAAATGTTAAAACTGTCTAAAATCAGAAGTCCAATCACAGGATATAACATTAAACCTTCAAATGACTGCACTATTATGTGAAGAGAATGAGAGTGAGCAGTTAAAGAAATATTTTGTCATCTTAATCTGATTTGAAGTTGGGATTTTTCTTCTATCTTACAGATCAGCTAAAAGCCTAGCAGGAAGGTTAGGAGAGAAGGAACAACATAAGGAGCAAAGAAATTGAAGAAATAGTTTCAATCTCTCTGAAGATTTTTTTTTCCCTTACAATTTCTATTAACAACTTATTCTGTTGTTTCATTGTTTGTTGGGGTTTTTTTTGTTTCGTTGTGGTTGTTTGGGTTTTTTGGGTTTTTTGTTTGTTTGTTTTAAATTAACTGCTTTTCAAATACTAATCTTTTTTTTATGTGATATTAAAATTGTGAAATCTCCAGATTTAGATTTACGTATTTTGCTAAAAAAATTATGGAGTAGTAGACAGCCACAATTACTGTGAATTTTCCAACTTGGAACAAGGAAATTTGTGAACTTGCCTGGTGACAGTGGCAGGATTAGAATGAGGAAGTGACTCTGTTTTCAGGAGAATCCATATCTATGTGGCATGTCATTGTATGCATATTCTGGCAGATTTTTCTAAAATATCATGTAATTTGGGACTATCCCTCAGTGATGTTTGTGCTCCTAAACCCCACAGGCAGATTTTAATATCCCTTGTTTTGTGGTACCTACACCTCCTTGCTTATTTTGCTTATAGATCTAGATAAATCAAAAAAAAATAATTACATGAAAAAAATATTCTTAAACATGTTCCTCGCCTGAAATCAATCTACATCAGCTAAATTGGATACGAATATGGTATAAAATTCATACTTTGAACTATGGAGAAGGTTGAATTTCAGCTGTCTAATGCAGCTGGACTTAATCCTAAAAAAAAAAGAAGTAAAATACTCTCAGCTGAGGATCTGAGAGGGCAGAGATTTCTTTTTACCTGTGACAGTTAATTTTGGTACACTGGGAGCAGAGAGGCAGTAATGAAAGCCGCAAGGCAGGTCCAATCTTGTGCTGCAATTCTACCCTTCCTTCCCTGCCTACTGCTGCATTTCTCTGCATCTCTCCAGATGCACATCTCTCATCCTAAGCACCAATTCTTTCTCTACTTCAACACACCAGTTTTGAATTCCCTAAAAAACCCAACCCCAACAAAAGCAAAACAAACACTAAAACAAAAACACCACACAAACAAAAAACCACACACAAAACTTCACAACAAATATCAGCATGACGGATCTATAAATATGAGCTTATCCTGTAGATTATTTAGATACTCTAATTTCCCAGAAAAATTAGTTTGGGTGAAGTGGGCAACCTTTAATGTAACAGACATCTTTTCAAAAGTCATCGCAGAAATCAGTCAAATTTACAGCTGGGCCTAACTTAATTTTGACCCATGTTTGAACACATTGTTAGTATGTCATTAAAATGGGTATACCTTTCTACATATGAAGGTTAATTCCAACAGGTGAAGTAAATTACAGAATTGATTACACCTATTACAATTAGCAGTATCTTGGGATAAACATCATGATGTATTTGGAGACAAGAAGTGAGCATTAACCATCTGCAGTAGTTGACTACAGTGTGGGAACACATCCCCTACACAAACATAGAGAGGTTTCAAGACCCCAATGGAGGTGTGCAGCATCGCATACCAAATGCTTGCTAGATGAGATACAGCATGTTGTCAGACAATGTCTGCTCCAGAGAAAACTCTGAAGTAGTGTTTCACTCACTGTTATACGCCCTACTCACTCTCAGTTACTCCTGACTCTTTAGTGGAAAGAGGTACTGCTTGTTCACAGATGCCAGATTCCCAGACACCGTCAGTGCTCCATTATTTGGTGGCATGGACAGGCACAGCCTAAGTAGCAGAACCCAGAAGGTTGTGACAGTGTGCTTCCCCCCGCCTCCCCCAACCTGACCTTCATTTCCCATAACCCTGTTCAAGTGATAACCACCAGTGGTGGTCGTAATGGATGCATCTGGTCATGATGGCTGCATCAACTCAAAGTGGATTTGGGGGAGACAGATAACAGCATAGCCAAGGGCTAGTTGAGCATGCACCAATTGAAATATGGCTGGTGTGCAAATATGACTATAAGTCAATCACTCCGTAAATAGTGGACAGCCCAGGGCCCGTTGAGCTCCCCTGCACAGCAATGGGCTGCATGCCAGGATCTCGTCCTGAGTAGGGATGCCTCTCAAGGTTACTCCTTGAGGTTGACAGAATCCTTATCGTGTCAGCTACTCAGTAAGTGAATTGGAAATAAGAGCACTGAAACTTTGAAATCTTAAGTGATATAAAGGATTGACTGCACATACATAATCCTTTAGACAGACACTGTTGACCAAGTCTGGGACTAGGATTGCATCCAGCTGCACCGAGTCTCCTCTCTGAGGAGTTTAGAAAGCAAGGGGGTCCTTTCTGAACCTCATGACTCAATGGGAGGGTCTCCCCAACAGTTTTGTCTGAACCTGTCCTCTATGCAATAAATACTCAAGCATACCTTGCCATTGAATCTTGTTAAACCACTGTCGCAGTTACTATCAAACTTTGTTAAATCACTGGTTTTTATCAATAAACATATTGCTACTTCCCTCTCATGAGTGAAGTGCATCACTCCATCCGTGACAAAGGTACAAGAACGACAGGGCATTTTGCAGAGCACAGTGCACTCATATATCTGGGTAGGGAGTGCCCTCGGCAATAAGTGCTTACATGACTCGTGCAAAAATATTTGGAAACCCTGTACTATTTTTGGCTATTTCAGTTCAGGCTCACCATCAAAATTTGCACAATCTCCCCACAGTCACACAACAGAACACCTTCAAAACCCAGAGGACAAGGTGACCTAGAGCTAGGGCATGCACAGCTCTGCACAAATGCCTAATTTCCCATGGAATCAATGCCAAGCTAAACCTAACAAATTCACCTGGACTTCAGCTAATATGGTAAACATGTTAAACTAACATGGTATAGTTCTTTATGCTTCCAGTTCCTGGAGTATAGTAACGACATGCTAGCTCTTCCGAAAATCTATTTAATTTTGGCAGACTTATTAGAGCAGGCTGCAATCCATGCAAAAGTTAATTGCTTTCACATCTGAGACAAGCAAAGAGCAGGGCTGCTGTTTCTCTGCTGCAGTGCATCTGAGTCACCAGGACCCACCACACCTAACTTGGCACTGCAGGGAGCTACTTGAATCTTGCACCCGCAGCATGGAAAATGCACAGTCCAGATAATCAACATTCAGTTGTCCGTGAGTAGTTTACACTATCTAGAAGTACAGAGTATATCACCACGGTGAATTCATGGAGACTTTTGTGCTGTCCCAGCTGAATCCTGACAAGGGAAGTTCTCTGCTTTTCTGTAGTACAGCCTAGAAACAGCTGTGTAATGTCACAACTAAAAGATCTGTTCTGCTCAGAATGCAACCTTGCTGTCATTCCTGAATACTGTGCAAGTGTCACAAGCCTTCTACACATGCAATGTCATACTGTACCAAAGCTATGGAAATGCTCACTTTCAAATAAAATGATACACAAACTTACATACCTCATTATATTATTTTGTCTGTCTTACTCTGCCCACTCTTCTACATTTCTCTTTCTCTCTGGACCATACAATTAGAGACAAAGTGTCAAGTGTAATAAGTTAATGTTTTACATGCAGTACCAGCTCCTTCCATACCTACTGTTCGTGAGCTTCAGCATGCCCCAGTAGAGCAGTGCTGTTATTCTAAGGGTTGTTGTCTTCTTTCAGAATTAACTATTATTTTAACACAGGAAAACTACCTATACTTCCATCGAACAACTACATTTAGGATATGCATTAATAAGTGTAAATAGACATATGCTAAAGACTATTTATTAGGTAACAAACATAAGAAGTGTAAAAGAAAAATCATAAAACTCCCAAGAAAAATCAGATTTTGATATTTTAACAGTTGTTTAACCTACAAAAAATGTTTCAGCAGAGAAGACTCTCATTGCCTACCCAGTGAACCATAGATGAATCCTTCTTTTCTGAATAGCTTGATGAAAGTGGGATATAGAATTCATTATTTACATCAGGAGGCCTGTTGCATTATGCTTCATTAAATTTGAAGACTGAATTACTGCTCGAATAATCTCTATTAAAGAAGATCACTAAAAACCTTTCCAGTAGATTTAATAATTCTGAAGAGCTTTGTTAATTTTGCAGCACTATTAAAGGGAAAAAAATAAAAATCCATAAGGTTCAAACTATAGACTGCAAAAGCAAATACTGACACATGAAAGGGTGAGGAGTAAAAAAAAAAAAAAAAAAAAAAAGTAGGTCTGCAGAATTCAAACACGCCACCACAAGACTAATTTTGCTCCTCTTAACATAGGTGTAATGGCTAGAGAAGTTTGAGAAACTCCCCAGCTAAGACAGGTGCCTTAAAAAGCAAAGACTATCAATCCTGGGCTGCAATTTCTGTGAACTGTTGGAGAATACAATACAGCTAATACTCCTACTCACTTTCACGCTTCTGCAAAGCCCTGCAAAAAATAAATAAAAATCTACTCATCTTCAACAAACCATACAATAAAATTGAGCTCAAGTTTAATGAAGGTCTTCAAACATGTTGAGCTTGACCCTACTCAAAAGCACAAAGTCATCACACTCAGCCATCCTGTCAGTCATGAGTCTGATATAGTTGGCAGAGTCCATTAAACACAAGGAATTCCTGTGTGACATGCTGATCATCTTATATTATGCAAGTAAAACAAAATATAACAAATATTTTAAATTTAAATAAATCTCAGCCAGGAAATATAGATGTGACAAACACAGGTCATATTCTAAAACATACACCTTTTTATTGTTTGGAGTTTACCTTACCTCCAGTGGCACACATGCCATGCCTATGCAACAAACCAGGATCCAAATAGTTCAAATCTTGCCTCTGCTTTGATCATGCAACTGATCTTTCTGCTCCTCTCCCCATCTCCCTTCACTTCCTGTATCCTAAAAAACTTTGATAAGTACCTCATCCTTATTTTCCTGGTTGAATGGTTTAAAAGTAGGTTATCTCCTCAAATACATGAGATACAATAATGAACAGCTGACAATCTTACCACTTGCATACAGAGGACAAGAAGGAGCTCAGACATTCATGGTCTCCCTTGAGAGATTGAGGAAATTAGCTGAGAACTTGATGGGTTGCAGAACAGAGACCAGACATACTCAGAAGTAAGGGTTTGTTCAGGTTCCAGGCATTAGTTTCATGTTTATCAGATGCAGATTAATTTATTTCTTTAACAGAGTATTGGTTTTCCAAAGGTAAATAACTGTCATATTTTGATGCAGTATATGTTGAATGAGAGAACTTAGGATATCCTGAATAAGAGATAACCAAGGTAATGTGGAGCTGACTGAATCAGGACAATGACTTGAGACCCCAGAGAGCATAAAAAGTGACCCTAAAATGCAGCAACCTCAGGAAATCCCATTGCATTGTTTTGTTTGATTTCTAGAAGGCTGGCTTTATTCCAGAAATACCCATTTGGAATTATATAGGCAGAAGCGCCTTTAAGCCAGCGAGCATAGCCTGATGGACTGGAAAACATTGACATCTATCTTCTTTCCCCAGTTTGTTGAAAAGACTCTGCTGCGTGTTCATAAACTCCCCATCTCTAGCCAATTTCCCTGCCCCCTGAAAGGCATACTTTAAACAAAAAGAAAATTTTACTCGGATTTTTATTGTCTACATTCCCATTATCATCAACTTTATTAGGTTTTCTAGAATACCATTTATTGCCAGTGGCAAGAAGGTAACCCAGTTCACATTACTGTGCCATTTTATAGTTCTCTGTTGGGAGAACACAAGGTTTCAGAGAAACCTATTACAATTATTTATGCAGAAAATTGATATTTTGGGCAGGGCCTTTTTATCATAGTAACAGTTATAGACCTTGGAAAATTAAATTTACATAGAAAACTATTTTATACTTAAGAAAAAAAATCTGTCTTTTTTGTTGTTGCAATTGTATATCGCTGTACATCCCAACTTATGAAAATCAGCAAGCACTCTAATTATAGCATTATTTCTATGAATAACCCTATTTAGATGATGTACTATAATTTATCTTTAAAACCCTAAGTCATTACTATTTTTAAACATTGATCTCACAAAAGTTATAATAAAAAGTTGTAAGATTGGTACAAACAAGCCAGAGAAAATGTGTGATAGAACAACTGTGGAACCAACTTTTAGAGCATCTTGAAATTCAAAAGAATTATATGATCTTATTTGCCACAGAAGATTTCAAACACACTGTATCCAGAAATGCTTTTTTAACCTTTCATGGTTTTCTATCTTTCTTTTTATTTTTCAGTATTGTCTAAAAATGAAATCAAGTAAAAAATAATAGTTGTAATTAGTAGCTTCATTTTCTAAAAGGGCTACAATTAAAGACTAAACTTCATTACAAATTTAACACTAAGGTGTAATTGTGAGCCTTTTAGTCAAATATTCTATAGTTCTGTTAAATTATACAGCCAACTACAGCTGTGATAATTTTGGTACCTGGGGCCCCTTTCTCCCTCCAGCCTAAATCCATGAAGGACACCCCCCTTCCCTAAATCAAAGGCAAGGCTAGCTGCAGGGCTAGAACTCTTGAAAGCAACAGTCCTGCTGGATTTTTACTTCCTTTGCTTCAGTCTGAATTCCCCTAGGCTGCATGATCCTTTCCCCGACTGCAAATGTGGGCAATTAAAACAATCTTAATTCAATGTAGATAAAATGCTTCCTGCCCTACCATTTGCCCCTTTCAAGCACAAACATTTAATATACTTTGGATATATGGAGAGTAATTCCAATTCAATACTATAATCTCTACAGAGAATCTTCAGTACTAACTACCTCAGGATTATAAAACAGCCTGGCTGTAGCTCTCTGGTCAAACTGGCTGACCTCCAACCACTTCAATTAACCATAAAAGTGAAATAGAGTAGTGCTGTACTCAGGGAAAATACTGCAAGGAAACAGAGCCAAAGAGTTGTTTCAGGAAACCTGAACGAATCTCAAAAGGTCCAGTACAGTTTACACCAGTCAAAAACCAATGCTGATAACCTCATTTTTCCACACATGTTTTTTTGGATACTGTCCGTAGCACTAAGATCCTTTTCAAATGTCTTTATATAAAGACCAAACTAAGCAGCAGCCCAGAGATAACTCAGGTACAGTATCTTATTAGCCAGCCTTACTTTAAATGCAAACACTTGACATAAATCCTTGACATCTGGAAAGAACTCCAACCATTATCTGGAAGGATTTTTGTATCCTCAGCAGACACTGTCAGTTACTGATATGCTTGCTTTTCCCATGTAAATTGGTATCGGAGAGGTTGTAGTCCTTCATATTACATGTGACAATCCCCAAAAATATGTGCTCCTGAATGAAATGTTATTTGGGATTTTAAATATGATAGAGGTTTAAAGACAAAATGTAAACTGTGAGGACATTACAGCAGATAATATGCTAATGGAAGACAGTCAATGTAAAGATTGTCAAGAGTTAGATTGTCAGAGTAAGTCACAAAAAAGCATTCACAAGACAAGATCGCTTTCAAAGAACTGTTTAAATGCTGGGAACTTCTCATGCTACCATGACCATGCTCCTGTGATGTTCTTTGTGATGCGAGCCATAAGCCTATCTGTGTTATGTTAGCCATAGCATTTTCAAAGCCCGCTCACAAGCAAGCCTTCAAATACATGATGCCTAAGCTGCCCAAGGAGACAAGTTGGGCGAGTCTTAAAATAATTAGCAGAATAAACTCAAGTTTTCTCCAAAGAAGCTACAGGGAAACCTAAAGTCAGCATATATACTACATGACCAGCTGAAGGCTTCGCAAAGATAAGTCTATTGTATCATAACTGGGGACCATACCCTCAATCAGATCATGCATGTGGGGGTGGGGAACATCAGTAGCTAAATTTTGCTGTTTTTTAAATACACTTGAAAGCCAGA
The DNA here is from genome assembly GCF_964188355.1 of Buteo buteo. Lineage (NCBI taxonomy): Eukaryota > Metazoa > Chordata > Aves > Accipitriformes > Accipitridae > Buteo > Buteo buteo. Next base: position 27,922,357 of record NC_134174.1, on the reverse strand, counting down.
AATAGGGCTTTAATTTTCCTGCAATCACAGTTCAAGCATATGGACAAAAAGGTACCATCACGCCAATGTGAAAGCCCTACTCCACTGACAACATAGTGTGCCTTTCTGAACTGAAGCCCCCATTCACTGAATCACTTAAGTTTGTACTGAAGAGCTCTACTGAATCAAGTGTGTAGGTTTTGAGTATTAGTAGTTCTCATGCACTAATTTACAAACAATTCTCTCACAGAAACCCATTGGGCTAAGTCTGCATGAGCCTCACAGGCTCAGTGTTTTCAGCACTCAGGCTGTCTTACTCTAAAAAATAATCCAATATCTATGGTGTAAGAGATTCTAATTATGGTAAATTACTAGGCTGCCCAGATCAAGAAGTTTGCCTTTTCTTTACAACTAACTTGTGTCAAACAATATTCTGAGAAGTAAATAAAGCAGCAGTACAGCACCTGTTGCAGGGGATCAGGGAAGGCAAATTGCAGAACCCATCTTTGTGGTCCACAGTGCACAAGTAAGGCTGATACAGCTCTACAAGTTCCAGGTGGTACATGCAGTGCCCAGATATTTGTGTGCAGTCTGTTGCACTGATAAACTAGACCTGCTGTAGCAAATAATACTTCACATACATAGAATACCTATACATCCAATACACATAAAATATAAAAACACTGTTAAGCTTTTCTCAACTTAAAGTTTCACGTGTGCTTCATTTTCAAGAAATGTAGGGAGGATGAGATGTTACCAGATGTGAAGAAGAGCTAAACTGCAGTATTCATTGATGTTTCTCTTTAAAAAGAACAGATTCTTAATTTCTTACCCCTAACCTCAGTACAAATAAATAACACAGCATACAGCTTGAAACAGAGTTTCAAAATTCATTTGGGGACACAGAAATGCCCACTCTATTTACAACACAAATTCAATCCACCTGTCGTGGTTTAACTCCAGCCAGCAACTAAGGACCACGCAACCACTGTCACTCCACCTCCTCAGCTGGACAGGGGAGAGAAAATATAACAAAAGGCTTGTGGGTCAAGATAAGGACAGGCAGATCACTCAACCAATTACTGTCACGGGCAAAACAGACTCGACTTGGGGAAAATTAACTTAATGTATTGCCAATCAAACCAGAGTAGGGTAATGAGAAATAAACCCAAATCTTAACACACCTTTCCCCCACCCCTCCCTTCTTCCTGGGCACAGCTTCACTCCCAAATTCTCTACCTCCTCCCCTCCAAGCAGCACAGGGGGAATGGGAGTTGGGGTCAGCTTGCCACACCTTGTCTCTGCTGCTCCTTCTTCCTCAGGGAGAGGACTCCTCACTCTTCCCCTGCTCCAGCGTGGGGTCCCTCCCACAGGAGACAGTCCTCCAAGAACTTCTCCAACATGGGTCCTTCCCATGGGTTGCAGTTCTTCATGAACTGCTCCAGCGTGGGCCCCTTCCATGGGCTACAGTCCTCCAGGCACAGACTGCTCCAGTGTGAGTCCCCCGCAGGGTCACAAGTCCTGCCAGCAAACCTGTTCCAGCATGGGCTCCTCTCTCCACGGGGCCACAGGTCCTGCCAGGAGCCTGCTCCAGCACGGGCCTCCCACGGGGTCACAGCCTCCTTCGGGCATCCCCCTGCTCCACTGTGGGGTCCTCCCTGGGTTGCAGGTGGAGATCTGCTCCATGGGCTGCAGAGGGACAGCCTGCATCGCCATGGTCTTCACCACGGGCTGCAGGGAAATCTCTGCTCCGGCGCCTGAAGCACTTCCTTCCCCTCCTTCTTCACTGGCCTTGGGGTCTTGCAGGGCTTTTTCTCTCACTTGTTCTCACTCCTCTCTCCAGCTGCAGTTTTCTGTGCCACAGCAACATTTTTTTCCCTTCTTAACTATGTTCTCCCAGAGGCACTACCACTGTCAGTAATGGGCTTAGCCTCGGCCAGCAGAGGGTCTGTCTTCGAGCCGGCTGACATTGGCTTTGTCAGACATAGGGGAAGCTTCTAGCAGCTTCTCACAAAAGCAACCCCTGTAGCCCTCCCGCTACCAAAACCTTGCCACACAAACCCAATACATCACCTCATCATATAACCCCTTAAATTTTGTCTGGTGAACCATTTCTGTACCAGAAAAGTTCTCACATTTTGATTTGCTAACGTGTATGGATTTTCACTATCAAGATTGCTCTTAGTCAACAAAGAAGTAATTACTTTAATGATTATTCTACTAATTGCTCAACTACTCAATAGAAAGGAAAGTAATTACTAAACTAATTCAACCATCACCAAAAAAAGTGATGGACATACATAGGCTGGAAATACAAAATATAACTTGTAAAAATGATATGCTTATTTAAATAATGACTATTTAAGAATGTGTTTCAAATTCCATGTTATTTAGTTCCACCTAGAAAGACTGCTCTCAAAAATGCAACACTAACTTCAGCAAAAAGGAAAATGCAATATGCACAACTTAACAGTGGTCCCTGATATTTATCCTCACTGTAGAAAGTACTAACAATTGCACATCAAAATGAATTGTATTGATTGAAATTCAGACAGATAGAGCACACTACCGAGGCACTCTGCAGATCATTGTATAACCATCCAATCTAGAAAAATACAAACGGGCAAGAAAAGATATTTCCAGGGTTACAAAACAAACAAAAAACCAACCAACCAAACCCCAAACCAAACCCTACACAAATAAAATAAAAAAAAAAACAACAAAAACCCCTACCTTTTTCTTGGGTGTGATCAGTTGAATTTCTTTTCTCTCACTGAATACAAGGGACCCTGAAAGAAAGAATGAGAAACAGAATTCACAATAATGTTCCACGGTGAACTACTGTAACAACTGATTTGCTGTAGTTTAAGGATTGTTTTTGTTTGGGTTTTTTTTCCCCAAGTCATTATACTAGTATTCTCTCAACATTGCCATTATGTATTTTAGGTGAAGTAGACAAATTTTGAGACACCAATAACACTGACCATAATCACACAGAGTTTCTGACTGATTATATTACGGAAATATATACAAGGTGGATCTACCGATCAACATGAAATTTTCTTTAAACTTACCTTACTCTGACAGAATATGCATATGACTGGCAAATAAAATTATAAATATGAAAAGAATGTGCAATAATAATTCATTCAGCAGGTAAACAAGCCTATTTAAAATATCATGTATTATAGTAATTCCCTACATAAATGGTTTGTAACCAAAACCAGTCCAACAATTTTAGATTATAAAAATATAAACACTTCTATTTTCAAGCCAAAATAGGACATAAAAGGAACACTGAAATTTTTCTAAAAGCATGTTAGAACTGACCAGGTATAGCAAAGCAAGAGACAGAAAAGAAAAACTATGATTTGTGAACAGTTTGGGGGCTTCCTGGCTTCATACAGGTTTCTACCAAAAGGATTTGGCGACAATTCTAAATATTTTTTTGCCAATAGATACTTGTGCTTCTTTAATAAATACAAAACTGTACAAATGTTGATAGAAAACCTCCTAGATGAAAAAGAAAAAACAATTAAAGACCACACACAAAAATACAGAAGTAGAGAAGATGGAATGTAAGCATATATAGATAGTCTGGAAATCAACATAGTATTTTATTTTCAATGCCTTTTCTAAGATTTATTTCTTCAAATTAAAAAAAAAAATAATCCTCAAGTAGCCCATGCTGATTTAAGGTGTGACTTCATCATCTGTAGAGTCTTAAATCCTTTCTTCAGTGCAAGATACCCATGAAAAAAATTCCAGACAAACCAACTCTTTCTCCCAATTATACCCATTAATAAAACCAGAGCTTTTTATGGATTATATTTCTAAGTCTAATTGTTATCAATTAATATGTAGAATATGATTGAAATAACCAGGGAGCTGCTGAAGTCCTGTGTACAGCCCACATCAGTTAATATTTAAAATAGGGAAAAAAAAAACTTGACATGATTAGTTTAGTAACTAATTATTAGACAATGGGGCTTTTTGTTTATGTCAGAAAAGGTAATAGATTGTGGTCTGGTCAATAAACCTTGAAGAGCCGCTTGGAACTGCCAAGATGAGAGAAGTAGTAGGTAAAAGGTAATTCCTACAGGGGGAGATCACAACCACTGACTCACTGACCACCTACTCAAAGGACGACAATGAAGGAAGATGACAGAGTCTGTGCACTAATTTTACATGAGAAGCAAAGAAGAGAGAACCAATAGTTAAGGGAAATAATAATGAATATGTATTACTTAAGTATATAAATGCGGACATTTTTGAGACAAAGGTGTGCTCTCTTGAGACATGCACCCATTCATGCGCATCAATTAAATTAATTTGAAAATACCTCTGCTCTGTGTTATTGGCTTGCATAGTGGGTAAACGAACCTTGTTTGAGGGACACCATAATTGCCTAGTTAATGCATACACAACATTTGCATTTGACTAGGCTTTCAGAAATCACTGTAATACTAGAAAACTTTGGCATCTGAGAAATGTAATTCTGTTTTCAGGGATGTCTGAACATCTAGTAGGTAATATGGACCATGATTTAATATCCAAAATTTGAGCTGTTTATAAGGACAATATGGTATAAAATATTAGCACACCAGACCAGCAGTTACAGAGCTGCCAAGCTATTTTATTCACTGGGCTGGGGGCAAGGCAGGGAAGAAAGGGGATAACAGTGGTGCTAAAACCTTGGTAGAAGGCTCCTGCAAAATTGTGTGGCCTTCTCTCTTAATACATGACATTGACACAATCAAACCTCGCCAAACTGGAGTCCTATCAAAAGGCAGTTCCTTGCACCATAGACTCTGCTACAACATGACCTGAAGACCTCTCGCAGACTGGGACAGGAAACCTTGATCTTGGCTATGCCCGTATGTAGAACAGATAAGAACAATCAAATATTAACTGCGGTTTTGGTAAGCTTCTAACAACTAACTAAGCCCCTCTCTCCTTCGTCAATTCAAGCTGGCAGCAGACACAAACACACATTAATGAGGCATTAAGACACTCTCTAATTTCTTCCTGGACCAAGGATGATCCTCTTATCCTCTATTTCCCTTACAAAATCATTTAATGTAATTAAAACAGGGAATCTTTTCATTTTACATCTTATTTGATGGTGGTGGGGTTTGTCACTTGCTATGTGCTATGTTTCAGTTTGAGTGCAGAAGTCTTTCAGAGCAATTTTGGACTCTTATTCTAGGAGTTCTCCACATTCATCAGAAAAGGGAAAAGATGAGTATCTTTACCCAAGGAACCCCTCATTTATGTTAAGCACAAGGTAACAACAACAAAACAAAACAAAAACAAAAATCTTTCAGGAAGGTTGAGGAACGCTATTTGGAGATCCCTTTGGGACAATGATTTTAAAGAGTCACCTTCTTCCTCTTGACTTTCCTCTCTCTTTCTAATATATTAGGTCAGACATAGAGTCCTCAGTAGAGCAGCCTGAACTTGTACAGCTGCCCCTCTCACTGTTAAGCATTTGATGTATTTCTCTGCTGTGGAGATGCCACCTTTTGAAGTGGCAACTTGGTCATCTGGGTTAAGATTTCCATCTAGGAGTTCCTCAAAACACCCAATCGATTTCCTCCTCTGTGATGTACTTAAGGGCATCAGTATAGAGGTCTGAAATGTGTTCAAGGCATTAGTGTCTATGAAGATATTGATTGAAATTCAGACAGATAAAGCACACTACCGAGGCACTCTGCAGATCATTGTATAACCATCCAATCTAGAAAAATACAAATGGGCAAGAAAAAAATATTTCCAAGGTTACAACAACCCCCCCTCAAAAAAAAACCCCAAACCAAAACAACCAACCAAACCCAAAACCAAACCCCACACAAATAAAAAAAAAACCCTACCTTTTTCTTGACTAAAGGCCTAGTCCTACTTTGTCATTAGCTGCAAATCCTTGTCCTCTCCCTGACATTCTCCTGAAAAAAGAAAAGCCACTAAATCCAGAGTTCCATCTAATTTTGAGTTGGTGAGTTAAATTTTTGCTCACATGTGCAAACCAAGAAATCAAAATGGGTTACAGAAAAGATGAGTAACTAGAACCAGCTCTTTATCATTGATAATTTTTGGCAAGTTCTAACATTACAAAATAAATAAAAGCACTTCTCAACATCTGACAGAGGCAGTTACACAACTATTAGGCGGGAGATTTTAATTTTATGGTCTGCACATTGTATATGGAGATTTAAAACAAGATCTTAAAGTCAGATAGGATTCTCTCAATTTCCCATATTTAGGAATGGGATACTGTAAAACTGGGATAATCTAAAGCTTCCAAATTTTTCCCTCTTTAAATTGTTCTTTGAAGATTGTTTCTCACTCCCCTTCCAGCCAGGTGCTGCACTTTGCCCTTCCCTTTCTCCTCTCTTTATACCTATCTCTAAACATTCAGCAGCAGCACCTGCAGGAATAACTCATGTATCTCTGTCCTTTGGCAACCTCCCCTCCTTCTGTCCAAATTGAAGTTCCACTGCATCTCCTTGGTATCTGCTTGAGAACATTTGGATGCTCCCGTTTGCTCACCATGGCAAACACACAGCTCTTAATCTCTCTGTGCAAGGCTGTCCTACCATCTCTTTAACATGTCTGAAAACATGATCAACTTTCCCATCATTGCAGCCTGTAATTGGCAAAAGCTGTGTCATGGTACATTAATCACACATGTAAACACAATAGTAAAGAAGTGCCATTGTTAATCTCCAACAACTAAAGATTTTGAACACAAACAAGGAAGTTCTTTATTTATATATATAGCCACTATTCTTGAAAACAGTAAACTTTTTTTATCTTTTGTTTTCTAAGATGGCAATTTTAGACTACATGGCATTTCAGCAATCCTATCCGTTCACAGAAATGCATGATTCATTAATGGGTTCATTTCCATCTGTAAAATTCTAAGGCAATTAAATAGGAATTGGCGTTTCTCCAGATAGGCTTCTCCAGCTAAAAGTAAAATAGAAGTTAGACAGTGACTGGCATTATTTATATCAACAATTCTACTGGAATAATAATACAGCAGCTTTCACATGCAAATATACATACATTTAAATGATTTAGGGTGGATTAAAATAAGGAGCTTAATACATTTCTTTGCTTGTGCTCAATCTTTTCGTTTGCTTAAGAATCTTATGAAAGATGCCTCTCAAAGCAAATCTTTTGGACTGTGAAGAAACATCAATACACTACACTGAAAATATTCTTTCCACATACGAAAGAAATAGAAAGTGGTTATAAAGATACATAAATAGCTAGTTATAAAAAAAGTTTACTCAAATCAGCATTCAACAACCCCCTAAGTCTAAAGAAAAAATGAGTATGTTTGTTTAAACTTGTAAAACATCACTAAGATACTAAAACTTTCAACAGGAGATAGGATCATTTCCACAAGATTTATCATTAAATTATTAACCTCACAAATAGACTTGAATCTACAGTAACTATGCCTCTTAGCACACTTATAAAATAACAAACCACCAGGATAATGGGCTGTGTCCCCACTGCTGGTTGTCTCAACAGATGCAACAATGGTTCCTTTCCAGAGTTAAACAAACAAAAATAAGGTCACATCTGGAAACTTGCATTTGTGTTCTCTGTGCAGTATTTATTCATTGGAGCAATACTGGAAAAAATTAATTTGTACTTAATTTCACAAGCATATTTTCTCACTATCCCAAGTTTAATGCCCTTTAGTAACAGTAGCATGGAGCCACAGAAACAAACAGTAAAACTGAGTTCAGATGCTAATATTTCATTTTATGAAAAGAAATACCTTGTTTGCAAGGCACTACAACAGAGATTAGCATACCATGATGTATCACTACAGAAATACCACAACATATATCTCAAAGGAGCAACATACCATCTGAGGTTCTCTCTCCTTTCTTGTTTATGCTAAATTCTTTACTTTCAGTTATCGCAGCATTGTCATTAACCAAGAAATTGCACAGTACTTCAGATTTTTCTTTTAAAATTTCTGATCCTTATATTCATGTGATCAATACTGAATTAGCATAGACACTGAAGTGAAATTTCCATTTCACGAAGCTAGAAAGTAAAACTTGAGTGAACTCTAAAAAGCCTACATAGAGATGGCAAATAAAACAGATGCTAGTTTAAAAAAGAAATCCCTCATCACTTCAAGCCAATAATGATTTTTAACACTTCAGACTGGCAACGGTGTGATCCAAAGTGTGATTTTTAGTTGTATCTGTAAAGTTAACACATTATTAATTACCATTCTTTTTGAGATCAAAATGTTGCCTGTCGTTACATGGTGTCCATATGTTTGGGTGGGCTTTTTTCATAAAATTCTACATTGCCTACAGTGTTTGGGTGGGCTGAGAGGGTGACAGCATTTATGCCACCAAATATAGAAACGTGTTTTGGTTTTTTTTATTAACCTCCTGTTAAGATCTCAAATTTAATGGCTTGCATTTGTAAGTTTATAGAAGAAAAATTGTACCAAACAATTATCCAGCTGATTACAATTTAAATGTCCTGTGAGACTTCTTAATTCTATTTCGAAAGGCTTCTCTTTTGGACAGCAAAAATACAAATCTTCAAAACTTGGACTTCTTGACCTGCTTATCAGATACTTCCTATCTTCTCATAAACAATGTCTCTCCTTATGTTTAAACTCTAACTAGCATTACAAAACTCTGCTATAAAATCACTCATGCTGTTTTTAGGGCTTCCCTATGAACAGGGTCAGTAGTTCCAAACTGACCTGGCTGTTAAAGACTAGCTGGCCCCAAAGTTTCAATCTGGCAGAGCATGGAGGGGCTAAAGCCTTCCAGTTGAGCCAACAAGGCAGTGAAGGCTGACTGGCTCTGCAGGGAACTCCACTAGTTAAGGAACGGTTCTTCAAAATCTTATTCCACTATTTAGTAGTCAGGCCTGCTTGCTGGCTGCCACAGCACACTTACTGCAAAACTGTGAGGCTATATGTATATGCCACCAATAAGAATAGACAATTTCCAGGGTAGCAAGAAAAGGTTCTTCTACAAAAGCTACAGAAGAGACAAAGGACAAGGGCTGGAGTAGGTTATTCATTAGCAAAGATACTCTACTTGTACCATGATATATCAGAGTTACAAGAATCAGCAAAAGCTAGCCACTCTATCTCCCTGGTGTCTCTGGAAAAATGAGTATCATCTCTTGTCCCTCATACTTGAAGAATAATAAAATGTGGTGGCAAGAGTCAGAATCCACATCTGTTCTTTGAAAGAAAATGCAAGTAGAAGGGAATTCAATCTGCATGTTATCTTTTTTATATCAAAGAGATCATTATTATGCATTAAATATATTAACCTGACCTCTTTCTTATTTTCTTTCTTGGTTCACTCCCACACACTCTGTATATAGATTAGAATGCCCTCTTCGTGTCCAAATGCATCTGGTGCTCACAAACCTAGAACAAAGTGCTGAAACACACTTCAGCACCAACAGGGGGTAAATTGTAAGTAGGTTTTCTTTCAAAAAAACTCTGCTGATAGTTTATGGCATTATCCGTAAGTTACAGAGATTTTATGCAGGGTTTTCACTAAAATAGAGGATCATGATTTTGCTGCTTTACTAGCAATGAAGAAATATGAACTGGATTGATTCTTAAGTGTTTGTCAACACTGATAATTGCAGTCAAATAGAGCAGGATATTAATGTGCCTCTAAACCAAAAGTCATAGACAACAGTTCTCCCTGATTATTCAAGGTGTTTCACTTGAGATCTTTATTAAAAATCTGCAGAGTCCAATTAGATCTATTTTACTATTGTCCAAAAACAGATACCATATTATGTATATCAGAAATAAGAAAAATTGCAGAATTTTGCAAATTAGTATCTAAATGTAGATGCCCTTTAACTAATTGATTTCAATTACTTCAAGAGTACCTTATTCTGGGTGCTGGGTAATAGAAAAAAGAGAAATAAATTTGACTAGGATCATCAGGGTTTGAAGTGCAAAAGTGAACACTTTATACCATCTTAGACCACAATTTTCAGTGGGTGTAACTGACTGCTGGTTCTATTATATCAGTTATAGTCACATGCACTAAGCCTCTATATTTCATAAGATTATACTTTTAGAGCAATGTTGAATATGATTCTACCTTTACAACCAACACCTCCTAGAAACTTTCTAGTATGAAAAGTTGATATCTCATTAATTTTCAAAAATAAAATAAACATCTAGACATGATGAGTATATGTCAGAAGTTTATTTCCTCATCCAGTTATATGCAGGCTTCCAACATTAGTCTTTAAACGTAATAGTGTACCTGCATATGAAATTCAGAAAAAATAACTTGGGCTGATTATTTTAGATTGCTACCCTCCTGCATTTAGATATATTTCATTACTTTTATGGAGCTGTCCTGAATAAGTACAGAATACATGCCAGTAAGAGCCTCCTACACATCATGCTGATAACATAACCTAACATATTATGATGATACATGATGACAGTCTGTCAGAACATAAAGACACAATGGTACTGCACAAGGATGCAATGACTTGACACAGATAGAAATGTTTTCATGCATCACAACTTGCCTGCTTTGGCCTGAAGGACAAAGAGGAGGAATCCTGCCACCACTTGCCATCAAGGTTTCTGCTTAAAGTCTGAAGATTCTGCCATAGTTTTGAAGGTATTTTTTTGGAAGGTCACAATACATTATAAGTTATATGGGAAGGGTAAAAAAGAAAAAAAAAAAAAAAAAAAGAGGACACATTTCAAATACTTCCACCACAACCATTTCCAAAGCATCAAATATCTTAGGCATATTTAGACACAACTCCTAATCTGAATACTTTATATAACAAGTTCCTGATAATTTAAATGAGGATGCCATTCTGCTGAAAAAAAAAAAAAAAAAAAAAAAAGTCAAATATTTCTAAAACACTCAGTCCACTTAAACCACTGAAGCCTCACCTCCCCTCTGCATGTTGCAGGAAGCCACCCAACTGAGAGCTGTGGAAGCCATGAACCTGAAGGCTAAGTGCTCCAATGTCTGCAGGCTAGGTCTAAGGGATGTAGACAAATACATGTTTGTAGAATATATCTGAAATCTGTTCAAAGTGAATCTCTGAATCTCCCCCCAAAACCCACGGTATTTTTAGAGGATTCCCTTTCCTCAGTAAAGCCAAAACTTTTTTTTTTTTTTTTTTTTGTTTTGTTAAATACAACAGACTTCTGTAGCTCACTTTTCACTTTCCCTTCCAGGATTCCAATGGAAAAGGCACAAATCGATGAAACAGATGAAGGCTGAATCCCTATACTAATAAATATTTGTATTTAAAAAAAAAAAAAAAAAAGACTGGGAAAAAAGCTTATTCCAGAGTAAGCAACACCAAGTTTGTGTACCTCTTTAGGCTCAATCTGATAAAGCTAACGCTAATGCTTAGTATCAGTGGCACTGAGCATGCTGGCATTTCCTTCTCCCTCTGGCTACAATCTATCCCAGACCTGGTAAACTATTGTTTCATTTGTGTCAAAACCAGTAGATTTTTGACAAAATTTATCAGGCGCTTTTTTTTTCCCAAGGCTGTATTTTTTAAACAAAAATTATATTGATGGAATATATATGATTAGCTCTCTAATGAAATGGATCTTTTCACTAGAAAAAGTGAAAAAATGTTTCAAGTTCTCAATTATTTCCCATTTCATACTTGAAGTCACTTAGAAATTTCACCCCCCCCCCCTCAATTTCCATACAGCTATAAATATGAATTAAGAAAGTAACCAAACATTTGGGGGGTGGTGAGGAAGGTTTGCCTGTTTTTCTTCTTCCAGGCTCTCTGAGCTTACAATGAAGGTAAACTGTTTGTATTTTAAAAACCCATGGTAATTGAAAGGCGGGGGGGGGGGCGGCGGGAAGGCATCCTTGGTTGCTTTTGTCACTGGAACAACCAGCTTGGGAACCATTTGAGGTTTCACATCAATGTTTTTGATGCCAAATTGTTAGATGAAAATTCCCAGTGGTGTTCTTGTAGACATGGAGCCAAGCCTTTAAGTCGTCTGCAGGTAAAAACAGCTGCAGTATTGATATTTGAGAGGTCACTGGTTATTTTAACAGAACAAGAACAAATCCCTCATCTGGGATTATCTGTGTGATTTTATATGATTATTAGTGAGCTTCTAATTGCATAATCAATCTGCCAGGGAAGTAGAAGCCAAAAAGGAGACGACACATTTGTTACATAAACCCAGATCTTTGTTACAAAAACCAACCATAGGAGTTACAGTAAGTTCTCAGGAAGAGTCAGTCTGTTTGCAGATTAATTGATTCATGACCAAGCTAACCTCTGCAAACAATCTATACGTTATTTACATTACTGTAGGACAGAAAAGCCATAATGCTAAGTCAAGACACTTCGCTATCCTAAACACTGTTCAAGCCCAGTATTTGATTCCAAAAAAAGAACAGAGGAGAGCAAGTCTGAAAGCCAGGAGATAGGCTAGGAACCGGAACACCAGCCATGGTGGTTGTATCGCCCACTGTCACTAAGAAAGGAGATATTACCGGAGACATGGAAGATAAGAAGGATGGTTTGGACATAAGAATAAATTGACTCTAGAAATTAGTAATCCAACTTTCATATACGGGAAACCAGTTCAAATCTGTACAATAGTTTACATTTCACAAATATAGGAAATCCAAGTTGGGAAGCTAGACCAGATGACATCCATAGGTCCTTTTCAAACTACATTATTCTTTAATTCTACTCGAGTAAGTTTCAGAACAGCCTATTCCACAGACACTCTCCTCCATACTTTCTAACATTTAGTCCATGTTTTGATTTAAAAAGCTGAAATACATTTTGGTCTTAAACTCTGGTAAGAAACAACCCCACACACACTCCAACGGATATTCTTTTGCAAGTATTTTACTTCTGTCCAAAAATACCCATATTAAGTTTTTCTACAGCTCTCCTAACCGATAGGTGCATCATCGTAAACTGGTTTACTGATCAGAAACCAAACGTCTGAATGAAAAGAGAGACCAAATTATTCTCGCTATCAAAAAGATGATTTCCTCAAGAGAACAAAGAGATAGTCAAGGGACAACATATGCAGGAGACTTTAATTTTCACTGGGGTCATGACAGTAACCTTTACAAGCATCTAAAATAAATGGTGTAAAACTTCGTACCTAGTACAAACACTTGCTAACAAAATTGTGAGAAGTCATTGGAGGCCTTTTCAGATTTTTTTGTTGTTAACAGATCCCGCCAACTTTCAGATGTATACTTAACTCATTCACTGCTCAGAGAAAAGTGATCTGTTGGGCTTTCTAGGATGATGGAAGTGTTCGTTGCCATCTACACCTAGCTTTAACTATTTCAGTTAACCTTCTTCTTGAACTTACAAGGCTTCCAGCTGACAGTTCTATTATATGAAGAATAGAAACATCAGCTGTGGGTGACTTTGATGCTGCTTTTCAGTGCCCTCAAGAAATGACATGTACAAGACTAAGGTGGCCAGATTTGTACTATAAATGGAGCCAGGTGTCAAGCTGCTCTTTTCAACAATGAGACACCCATTTGTCCTCAAAAGAACTGGAAAAATTGGATAGACACAAGCCCAAATTCAGTGCCAAGATCACAGACTCCCAGCTGCTTGGAGTTGACAGAAGGGCTAGTATCTTCAAAACCTGTAACAGTAGCATCTTGGATTTGCCAACGAGAGTTAATCTTTAAGACAGGTATTTCAAATGGCAATAGGCTGACCTCAGCTTAATAAAATAGTGAATGAAATGATCCTTACATATAACCTTACAAAGCTCTTGCAAAGCTTGTTATCCAATATGGATGACACGCTTTGCACAGCTTAAACAACATATTCTATAGAAGGCCAAAGTATAAAATGAGTTGTAAGTTCTGCAGTACTGGAAAGTATGAATTGTACATCAAGCACAACATGATTTCAGGTAATTTTCTTAATGTATTTAACAAAAAAATCAGATACCTTTAACAAAAATACATGGGGAAAACAGTTGTTCTAATTACTGTTCTCAAGAAACATAAAAACCTGGGGGTATTTTGGGTACTTGGTACAATATGCTGAAGGCCAAGGACTAACCCAGTCCAGGACTTTTCTAGAAGGGGGAACTTGACCACAAACCAACACAAACTTTAGATTGAAATAGCTCTGTATTGGAAAAAAAGCACTCCAAAAGCCTCTGACCCCCCCCATTAGTACAACACTTCAGTAAAACCAAAAGAGCAGCAAACTTAACAAAGCCCCTAGGCTCAGGAGGAGGGCAGAGCTGAACAAAAGACCACATTTAATACAACCCTGTAGTTCCAGCTCTTCCCATTTTTCTTTCAAAACCCGCAACCTGCAGAACCTGAGTTGAGGCAAATGCCTCCATTGTCCTCTAGCCAGCTGCACCTTCCTGTCCCAATAGTTCTGGTTCCTGGAAAGGACCCCTTCCATTTCCTAAGCCTTGAATTTTGGTCCAATTCTCAACTGCACAGGCTCCTTGCTTTTTTCAGGCATCTGCCGGTCAGGTTGCAAGCTTTCTTTCAGCCTGGACGTTCCACCTCCCCAGATGCTTCAAAACCCAGAACACAAAAGCCAAGATAAGGTGAAAAGGAACCTTCCCTTCTGGTGCTCACTGACTCAATCTCTTACTTAGAGCATACAAAATATAGCACTTGCATATTAAACAAATTCAGTGAGCCCACTGCCACACGTACTTTAGGTGCAATGCTGAGGACCGAAGTCAGGAGCCTAAAGATACATTTTCCCACAATTGCCTCATCCAGCTGCATCTGTCTGCTGAATAGGACAGTTCTGCTCCCCTACACAGCCTCACCCATCTGCAGCTGGGGGTTGTCCTACTCCCTGCCTGCCATCCAATTTAAGTATCAGGTGGCTGCAGGGCAAGTTGAATTACTCAGATAATCCACCAGAAAACTTTTGGTTTTTTAAGGGGGTGTGGACTTGATCAGTGAAGTGATCTGACACTGAAGCTGTTGAGTCACTACACATTTGTGGGAAGACCAAGCACAGGGTCAGGACTACTTATTCCTGCAACAGCCCTGAGTCAGTGTAGATCTGATGTGAAAACATGTGCAGAGGTTCTCTATGTACTGAGAAGAAATAAGCACTTCCAAAGACCCACTCAGAGCATTTAGGAAAGCAGCTGGCAACACCTAAAGATCTTTTTAGCTCTTCAAAATAGTCTGACAGGAGGACACACACACAAACGCCCACCCACCCCACCCCCCGTCAGGGCTGTGATTCATCTCATTTTGGTCAAATACACAACCCTCAGGAAATACCGATTTCTCTTCATTGACCGGAAGAGAAGTATGAGGTGATTAGCTCTGTGGTGGTTTAAGCCCAGGGGGCAACAAAGTATCACGAAGCTGCTCCCTCACTCTCCCCTTCCCCCAGGCACGTGGGATGAGGAGAAAATACAAAGAAATGCTCCTGGGTCGAGACAAGGATGGGGAGGGATCACTCCCCACTGATGGTCACGGGCAAAAGGCAGGCTCAACTCGGGGAAGAAACAAGATCGGTTGAACCTACTACCCCTCAAAGCAAAACAAGGACACCGAGAAGCACAACCCAACCCGAGAACAGCTTCCCCCCAGCCCTCCCGCCTCAGCCCCACTCCCGGTTCTCTCTCCCCCCCAGGGGAACAGGGGACGGGGGCTGGGGTCGGTTCCTCACACACTGTCTCTGCCGCTCCGTCCTCCTCAGGGGGAGGAGGACTCTGCGCTCGGCCCCTGCTCCGCCGCGGGGTCCGTCCCTCCCTCCCGCGGGAGACAGTCCTCCACCACCTTCTCCCACGGGAGTCCTCTCCGCGGGCTGCAGTTCCTCACCAACGGCTCCAGCGCGGGGCGCAGTCCTTCGGTCCCAGCCTGCTCCAGTGCGGGGGGGTCCTGGCTGGCCATCTTGGGGGGCATCCATTCCATTCCATTCCATCCCACCCCCCTGCTCTGGCGTGGGCTCCTCCCTCCCCGGGCTGCAGGTGGGCATCTGCTCCCCCGCTCCCCTCCGTGGGCTGGGGGGGGACAGCCTGCCGCCTCCCCGCGGGCTGCAGGGGCATCCCCTCCTCCGCCTCCTCCTTCACCGCCCTTGGTGTCTGCAGAGGGGTTTCTCTCGCGTCCCCATCTCCTCCCCCGCTGCAGGTTTCCCCTCTCAGCCATGTTCTCCCAGAGGCGCTACTGCCGTCGCTGAGGGGCTCGGCCTGGAGCCGGGGAAGCTTCCAGAAGCTTCTCACAGGGGCCACCCCCCGCAGCCCCTTCCCCACTACTTACTGAACACCGCTCCCCCACCCCCCCCCACCCCAATACAATCTCACATCCTCACATTGGCATTCTGGGTGTCTAAAGATAGGTAGGATGGATCTCCTACCCAAGATGTTTAACTGAATTCAAACAGCGTGAGCAGATGTAACTGTTTCCAGTAGAGACCTGCCTGAAGGGGAAGATGGATAGAAGCAGTAGAGCATTCCTGGCTTCCTCTTCACTCAGCTGAAAACATAGTTCTCAACTATCTCCTTCTACTTGCGTACTGCTTCATGACCAAAGAGTATCCCATTTCTAATGCCACAACAACAGGACTATTTTATAAAAAATATACAGCATTAGTTGAATATCTAATTGTGTTATTAGTTTAACAAGAATTGAACCCAAACTGTCCTCAGTGTCAAAAAAAATTTTTCCTTGTGTCTTATGTTTGCTAATTCTTACTGTGCTTTCTTAGGACTGTGCCAACGTACTAAACAATACACCCACCAGAACTTCCATGAAATGAAAACAATCTTCACCACACAATATGGCACAGTACCGACAAAAATATGCAAGAAATATCTATGTGTAGTGGAGAGGTTAAATAAAGTAAATGCAAATTAACCATTCATTATTTCAAAGTCTTGGTTTATCCATCTTTCTTCTTCATAGAAAGTCAACCACCATTATTACTGTGTGAAACACAGATACTGCTTACAGATCTGTAAAGGATTTTTTTAATTAAGATTTTTATTAAAGGGACATTTTTAGTTAGGTATTGCTGTCTATAAATACTGCTAAGTTGCCATGAGCCAACTCTGAATAAAAACCTGCAAACAGGCCTAATTCACAGATAACTATCAATTATTGTCTTTTTATTCAAACATTTTCTACTGCAAAATTGCTGATTCCAATAAGTATGGGCATGGAACCAAATTACTAAGAGTTTGATTTTGCAAAATCCAGCAGCACAATTGCAGTCTTTGTTTAATCAGACGAGTGCCAAAGGACGATAGCTATGTATAACAGGCACTGTGTTAAATAACCGCAGAGGTGCTGCTAAAGTGCAGTACATTGCAGGGTGAAGCCTAAGCCGCTACTATAAAGCACACGGAGTGAGTGTACGAGGGATCTAGAGGCTGTAAGACAGTCCGACAAGCTTCAGTTGTTTAAAAGCAACAGTAAAGTCAGTGAGTTAATTTTTAATAGTCTACTGTATTGCACAAGCATTTACAGGCAATGTATTGCATTAGCTTCATACTTCCTGAAGTGCAGTAAAAAAAAAATACAGTAGTGTTAGAAGTACTGAACTAATATCCTGAACATAGCGCTAGCTCTGTTACATATTACTGATAATGTAAGTTTTTGAGGTTTTGTTGGGTTTTGGGTTGTTCGGTGTTTTTTTAATAACCTGACTAGCCTACACAGAACGTTCAATGTTTAAGAGAGATTCACTGCAAGAGGGAGCTGACTCACTGCACAAGATACAACATTGAAATGTAGGCAGTTAGGAACCTTCCCAACTACAAAATTGGGTTAATCATACAGGTTTTTCCAGAACACAATAACCTTTCTATTGGGCTATGAGTTCTTTTCACATACCTGCTCAACAACTAAAGTTACCAACAAACTGCTATTTGAAAGCTAAAGTTCATATCAATATTTGAAATAATATAAATGAAGACTCAGCAGAAATTTCAGCAAGGTAAAATAAAAATCACTTTGAATCAGGAATTATTTAAAAAAAATTATGAACTAAAATATATGTGATTTCCATTGCAAGTGTCAAACACTAATTTTTGGAGCCTTAGACTGGAAGGAAAGCTGAACTGTTTGCATAGCAGGCCAAATGTGTCACTTGAAGCCTCAGGGGTAATAAAAAGAATCTATGTATACCAACAGTCCAAGTAAGCGAGGACTGCCCAAGCAACCTATCTTTTCCTTGTGTCTGTTAACACCCAGAGGCTGCCAGCACCACCAGCTAAAATCTGATTTGCAGTGCTATTCAGTGGTTTGAGAACTTTTGCTTTAAAACTGTAATTTAGCTTTGTTCAGGAACCCCAGCTGTCTCCACATAAAAATATTCTCTAGAAGATACCATGTTAAACACTGTTTAAAAGGTAGTATTTAATTAAAGCTTAAAGGTTACTGAAATGCTTCTTTGCAAAACTGCCTGAATAATCTGTCATACATGGCAACAAATTATATTTTTGTATTTGAAAATCACATACAATTCATATTTGAGAGAAAAGTGGGACTGATTATTTCATCTGCTGAATAATAATATACTGTTATATCTTGGATATGCAAAACATTAATAAGCAATGAGTAACTAGTTAATTTTTTAACCATCCCAGCAGCATTTTATAGTAGCTCTTTGATGGCACTAAGACATGGATGTCATAAACCACAAGGCTACATATATAGCTATATGCTTCTCTTTCCTCACCCATGTTGCAGTTCAGTACAGCAGAGTCAAACAGGCAGGATGCTGTGAACAAAGATTTCTGCAGTCCTCTAACAACATGATTGCATTATAAATAAGCTACTTCCTTTTGAAATCTAACAGCTGTTTTGTTTACTGCTCTGTTCCAAGTATCAATGAACTTGGGATATGTCAGTTATGGAAAGATAATCCATCAAGAACAATAAAAAAAGATGCTGCTAAAGACTGTAGCTTTTATACAGTGTCTTTGGAGCTAGGAACTATCAAATATATCTATGCAATAACTTTGGCCACATTTCCTATATTGAATTACAGTAGTTATTTCAAACAGCTTCCAATGATGTGCACGAAAATATTCTCTACTGCAATTCAGTTATTAGGACAACAATGAATATGCATAGGAACCAATGATTTTTAAAGGCCTATATATATGAAAATTATTATGATTAAAAGACAGACAAGTTGGGTAACAAGCTAAAACAGTTTACAGAAGTTTAAACACACAATCTCTTCTTAAGCTACCTTCTACTATTGCAGTCTGATTGTAAGTTATCAATGTACTTCTGTAAGCTTAGCCTTAACAATTTTGTTGTTTAATATAATTAGTATTCAATTCATGGAGAGAAGTGCAGTCTTTGTATACATGAGATTTGGATCCTGGAAATTAATGCAGTTCCACACAATAGCAACTGCATACAATTTCATGTGACTCTAAAGAGAAAGATCGGCAGTACCAACTTTTTCTGGTTAGTTTCCAGTATCAAACCAGAATTTCCAGTGAAGAATCCATCTCTCCTTTTCCTGTATGAAGGGGAGGTGTTGGAATGAAGCTACAGGAGGTTTCTGTATCTTATAGAAAGATGGATGAATGGATAGAGCATTTATTCCATAACAGCACATAGCAAAGACTTCCAATTTCAACAGATTACTAGTAGAAGAAGGAGTTTAAAGTGCTGAAAATAAAGACAAATGAAAAGTAAAAGATGGCAGAATACAAAAGACTTTCCCCTAAGGATTATTAGAAGTTATTAAATATTCATAAAGGACATGCCATCCCTAGCCCCCAGCTTTTTTCTTCCTCTTAATGTCACTCTGATTACAGAAAAATCTCTGTAAAGCCAGGCTTCAAAATTCAGAATTCCTCCTAGCTCTCCCCCCTTCAAAAAACTATTACCGATTGATTTTATTTCTCTCTGATCAAATAACTAGAACTTTGCTTGCAACAGCCTGAGAATATAAGTGGCTGCCTGTCAACACTGAGACCTAAAGAACACATGCAATGTATCGAGGAAGTTTCAATGCTGTAATCGGTGTATTATGGAAACAAGCCAATGACAAACATACTTAAAATTCTGACCAACCACATGGCTTACCATAACTGCAAGCAAGCAATTATCAGATGCCACACATACAAAGACTAATTTTAGGAATTAACAGCCTAATGGGAATGCCAAAAAATAAGTATTTTTCACAGTTACGAACTTGAGATTGTAATAATAAATAACTTATTATTTATACTTAGTGCTTCTTACAAGAACTGAGAAGCCCTGACATCCAACAGTAACACACTGAACTACTGCTTATATAGTTCTTGAGCTGAACTGCTTATATCAAAAAGCACTGATGAGCTTGTGAAGTCAAACAGTTCAAAGTGCCAGATTTGTGATTTTATAAGCTACCAGGAGACAGCTACCCTATGCATGATAACCATTGAACTGAGTGTCTCACGAATTCTATGGAAATGCAGTAGATGATGGTTTAGTTAGTGATGTCAAGATAGACGCGTGTTTGGCTGTCTGACTTTATACCAACATGTTCAGTCAGCCTATGTCCAAACCCAGGCTATAGCCTAAAAGAATGCAAGATGAGGATGCAGACAGCTTTATTCTCATCCCCTTTCCTCAAGCCCAGTTGTTTTAGCATTAGAAGTTACATACAACCACTAGATACGTTTTAACAAAATTATATTGCGAGTACTTTTACCGATGCCTTTGGCATCTCTCAACATATAAGGCTCAAATGCTGCTCCTTTCATAGTACTGCAAGGTTTCTGCCTGTGTTCTTTGCACTCTGAAGGTGCAAAAAGCAGCTAAACCTACCAGAAAAAAAATCCTTACCATTGGTCCTCTGCTGCATCATCTGTAAAGTACACTCAGATCAAAACCTGACTGCTGCTCACAGAAAATTCATCAGCATTTTCAAATTGTTGATCTTATTAAAAAGGCTCATAACTGTCTTAGGAGAGAGAATCTTATCTGCAGCTGCCCTCCATAAGTAGAAACTTGGCTTCACAGAAGAGATGCATAAAGGAAGAGAACTAAATCTCTCAAAATCCTCCAAAATTTAATAGCCTTTTATAATGACATAGTTTCTTATTTCTTGACAAAGATTTACAAAAATAGGTTTTAGTTTGAATGTTGATTGATACTTGGTTTCCAATCAACCTATTCAAGCTGATTATCTTAGTACTCTGGGATCTTGTTGTTAAGAGATTATTCAACCCTATACACTTTCAGGCTGTACTCCTACACTAGTCCTGTTTACTGACCCTATGTTAAGGAATAAAACCAGTTTGAAACATAGAACATGTTAGAAAACTCTGGCTCCAGAAAAAGATGGCAATAAGTATTTTTGTAGTGATCAGTTTTCATATACAGTTTTTTGGAAACGGTTGCCATGAACTTCCTGTCATATTCACAAAATTGCATGTACAGATTTGAGAGACTGCGGGGGAAGGAAAGATTGTGTGTATATACGCAAATATATCTATGTTTATATATATATACACATACATGACAGCTCTGAGTAATCTTTTCAGTATCAAACATTACTTGCAGGTTCCATCAGAGAATGCTTCCAGAAAAAAACTCTAATCTAGTTCATTTCCTTGTGTGTCTTTGGAAACATACATTTATTCATTACACAATTTCGTTTATTCAGTGCCTCAGAAGGTACAAGATGCATAAAAGAGCAGCTTTCAAGTGTCAGATACCCACATGTGCTTGTTCTTTGCCCTTTGTCACCTCAGTGATGAATCAGAAAAAAAACTCATCCAAAAGAAAAAAAAAAAGTCTGTATCTTCATTCAGCTTTTAGCTTTGCTGAAACTAATGACATGGACACTTGGAAAAGTTGGGTTTTTTACATGATTTTTTTATCGACTATATGCTACGCAGCTAGGAAATAAAATCTGCACTAGCTCCTCTGGTCTGCCCAACTAGAGCTGGGCTGCAGAGAAAGTTATCAGACAACTGGAATCAAGATGCCTTAATTATCTGCCTCAGCCCTCAAACAGTTCATAGCCACTAAAAACCTTGTTATTTGACTCTAGAACTACCTGAGAACTAGAGATTTCAGGATTTTATGCACATGAAAGATGATGTCTGATAAGGAAATCAGCTTAGTCATTAAAAGATGCAAATAAGAAGTCAGTGATAGCTCTTCTGTTGGTATCTCATGTGAATTAACTTTTTATTTTAGTTCATAAAAGTCAACTAAGAGCCCTAAACAGGGGTGAGAAATCTTTTTATGGCAGGAGATTAATATTGAAACATTTAACCATTAAATCATATCATTAGGGGAAGTAATTAGCCACTTCACACAGACAAGACAAGCTATATCAAAAGGCGGTTTATGAACTATTTTAAAATGTTTCATTTGAATAAATGGGACGTACCAGAATAAAGACAGCAATCACATTTTATTTCCGTGCTTAGGAAAAGTTTAAAAACACCATGAAATAAGGCTTCATTGGGGGCCTACTCAGTTTTCAAGAGAGCAGTTATCTTTGCTTAATCCAGTAAAAACAGTCTATTAAATGTCACTGATAAATGGTCTTCTGGAAAGGCTGGAGGGTTCAACCAGCGGACATGACCCACTGTTTTGCACGTAGATTATTTTTCAGCTATGCAAATTTGGTTCTAAATAGTCCAGGAACATTAACACAGAGATACACTCAAACAAAGCAAGTAGTGAATGGGGGGGCAGAGATAATCACATGACAAAGCTCTGTGTAAAGATTGATAACATTTAAGCAGATCAGGGCAATATTCTGATATATGTGACTGAAACATGAGGCAGTTTGTATTCTTGCTTAACATGCTGTTATACTAGAGACAATACAGCCTCCTTTCCCTATGTTACCAACTTCAAATACATTTGTTACTCAAGTCCTACATGTCATACTAGGGATCAAATGTCCTAAATGATATACCATATATAGGCAAGTCACAAAATACACTGTAGCCTGACAATGTTTCTTCCACATGTATACCAAAAGAGCTGGACAATTGGTATTTAGAAATAATATCCAGGTTGTGGCATATTTCAAACTTGAACTCTGTAGAACTGATTCTAATTCAACACACCAAACTAGTATCTCTCCCCTCCCTCCCTCCCTCCAAATTTAGGGCTTATGTACCTTTAAGAATAGAGGAAACTCACAAAAAAAAAAAGTCTGAGGCTTGCAACTTTCAAATGTTTTTCACAGTATTTGTAAATAATAAAAATGGGCAATGCAACTTCTCCCTCAAACTTACTCATCTGTTTACCTTAAATGCAATACCTTTCATTTATATTTTTCGTTAATTTTGTGCACTGTAAAATCTTGTATCTTAGCTTCTTATAAAGTATTAGTCACAATTCTGTTGCCACACATCCAGCATCATCATGCACCTACCATTTTGTTAAGCTATAATGAAAAATCAGGCCTGCTTGTAGGAAGTCATTCATCTTTACACCTAAAATTGTATTTGGCTGTCATCTCCAAAAATTTCTATGCAACATTAAAAGATAATGCAATAGTACAGTAACGGGGAAATTACTTTTCTTCTTAATGCCTCATTACTGAGATTGCCAGTATTGTATATCTGCATCTGATACAAAAGGCATCTCAAGGGTAGTTCTAGAAACACCAATGATAAATAATTTTACCCTCATTTATCCAACAAGAAACACATACAGATTTCCATATTCACAAGCCATTAAAAGTATTACCGAATGCCATATAAGATAGAAGATAGAAGTCATCATTCTAAGTGTCCAGAAACATCCATTATCAAAAGCAGTAAGAATTTGCTCCCCATCCCCCATCAGTTACCTTAAGTGTTGCAGCAACTAGTTTGCTTATTGCAAGTCAAGACCTGTCAAAGGTGAAATCACATAAGTTTTATTAAATGCACCAAACGTCACCTTTATTTAATACTACCTAAAATATTAAAAGAAATAATAAAGCCTTGAAAACTAATTGTGTATCAGTAGAAACAATGCTGTAAATGAGAAGATTTGAGATTTAATCTTGATTTTCATACCATACTTCCCTAGTTTCAGAATAAGAACTAATCCTCCCAATACACTGCTTATTACCTTAGCATGTAAAGTTGAGGAGCAGAAAGAAATCTGAACACATATTCTGTTCTACTGCTTTTATATTCATTCCACTACATGCATATATGAGACAGACAGAGTCTTCAGTCTGTGTTTGAACAGTACAGCTTTCAGAGTGTGATTATACCACATAGGCACATACTAAAAGATTTTTCTTTTATGACTGGGCTACGCAATGCTCTGGCAATAGAAAAATGACGATACTTACATCTGTCCTCTATACTCCAACCTATGGCTCCTGGTAGATCTCACGCAAAACAGTTGAATTTAAATTTTTAGAACTCATTTAACATCAGTAAGAACACTCTCCAATGAGAAGTTCATTAAGTTTAAAAGACCAAGATTTGAAATTGACATCACAGCTGCTTTTAAACCACAGAGTTTAGGAAATCCATACATGTCCACAAGTCCTGCCAGGGGATGTAGTCCTTTCTTTTTCACATATCACAGTCCTCCACTTATATCAGAAGTCCAGAACCAATATTCATTTCTGAAAACATGCCAAAATAGAATAACTTCTTAAGATACTTCAAAATTATCTTTCCTACTCCTGTATTCAGTTTCAAATATACTACAGTGCAGCATTACCTACTGAAAAGTTGTATGCTTGTTAGTTATTCCACAATATAGTAAAATTGTGACAAATATAAAAAGTGCACAAGTACATAAACATGAGTAAGTCTTCAGTACTATATAACCATCATTTAAACACCAATAAGCAATCATTAGTCTTCTTAATAAAAACATTTATTCCACCAAAACTTAGTACTTTAAGAGAATTTAGAAGACTCCAACTTAATGTACCCTTGCACTATATTCCTTTCAAAATTTCTATTGCATATTTAATAAACAATACATAAAATCAGCTGTACACAACCAACAATATATTTCCATTACAGAAAAAAGAGAACAGAGAAAGGAAAGGCTGAATGGTTATGCCAAAGCATGTGACAAAACGTTTTAAAACTATCTGGATAATTTAACTACTTATTTCTCATACTGAAAAAACAGATTATGTATTCTCTTTCAGGGAACGCATTTTCACTGTACAGTTTTAGGAAGAATGAGTTATTTGTAAGTATTAGCTAAGCCTGATACGTATTCAATTGTATGGATTCATGTTTCTTGCAGAGAAATCACCTCAACAATTACACGAAGTTAAATCAGTGTGACTAAACGGAAACCGAATACTGTGGAACATGATCTATACTTATCTTCAGACTCAAAGGAGAGTTGCGCGTTAAGAAACTGCCTGCTACCTCCTCTAAGTAGAGATCATTTAATGAAGATGTTCCTGAACTAATGTCTTCAGCAGGTGCTAGCAGCAGAACACAATGCTGTCAAGAGAAAAACTTCAAGCAAGATTCCTGATGTGGTTATTAAAAATAAGATATATTTCCTGTAGAAGGAAAGTTAATATTAAAATCTTGATTGAAATCAAGTCAGGTGCCAAATGCTTTTGAATTTGAACTGGACAGTGTTCTGAACTGAAATACATTTGCTTCTTTCTTCTGGCGCTAAAAGGAGACTATCAATAGTACTCCTAAATTAAGTAGCTCAGTTGACTAAAATCATGTGGGTTCAGACTAGAACTCCCCACTCTGTACTGCAATGAGTTACGATTTGTGCTGTTAGTAGAAAGGAGACAGAAACATTTCCAAAATACTACAGCAAAAAAGTATTTATACTATATACTAGACTTTGTGTAGTGTTTTGGGGTCTATATAGAATTTTCTATATTAGAAATGGCAACAGAGCAGTCCATCCTCATGCCTGCATTGGTTGTTACATACTAGAAGATGTGCTCTGCACAAAGTTGAAACTTCAGCTTCAGTTCAGGGAATAAAGGAGTAACTGCTCTACCTCCTCTCACTTAGCAAAGATGGTTTTATTTATTTAGGTTTTGTTTTTTTTTTTTTAATTTAGGAAAATAAAAAAGTAATTATTACATATAGATAGCATTCTCTTTTGGATGGCTGCATACCACTCTGTGCTGGTTTTGGCTGGGATCAAGTTAATTTTCTTCGTAGTAGCTACTATGGGGCTGTATTTTGGATTTGCACTGAGAATAATGTTGGTAATACACTGATGTTTTAGTATAAATACTGCTCAGCAACAACTAAGTCAAGGACTTTTCAGCTTCTCGTATATTGCCCTGCCAGCAGAGGCTGGGAGTGTACAAGTAGTTAGGAGGGGACACAGCTGGGACAGCTGACCAGAGATATTCCATACTGCATGATATCATGCTCAGCATATGAAGCTGCAGGAAGGAGGAGGAAGGGGGGACACATTCGGGGTGATGGCATTTGTCTTCCCAAGTAACTGTTACGTGTGATGGAGCCCTGCTTTCCTGGAGATGGCTGAACACCTGCCTGCCGCTGGGAAGTGCTGAATGAATTCCTTGTTTTGCTTTGCTTGTGTGTGCGGCTTTTGCTTTACCTATTAAACTGTTTTTTATCTTGACCAATGACTTTTCCCACCTTTAAGTCTTCCAATTCTCTCTCCCAGCCCGCCGCACAGGGAGTGAGCGAGTGGCTGTGGGGGTCTTAGTTGTTGGCTGGGGTTAAACCACGACATTTTCCATTCTTCTAAGAGACACAAGCTGTTGTATTCTCCAGCATATAGCAAGGACCACACAGAAGCATTATAGGTGCTGTAATCTACAGTGCTACAAAGGTGTTAAAACAGCTTATGTTCCAGCAGAACATAAAATACTCCCAAAACAAAGACATTTATATTGCCATAAAATGCAGTTTTTGCCAAGTCAAAATTACAATAAATATTTAGGGAGAAAAAAGCCCTGTACTACAGCTACATATTTCTTGTGCTCTGTCTGGTCTTTGGCCTCTGTTGAGGGCAAGATAGCCAGTTGAAGCTCCAACCTATTTCATCCCATTAAGACAGACAGAGCTGTGCAAACATCCAGACAAGCATGCCTTAATGAGTGAGCTACTTGGAAAACTATGAAGTAAATTTAAACCGGAAAAGGACACAGCGTTGTCTGAGGTGCAAATTTAGGACCCAGCCTCAGGGAAAACATGTTTTAGTGGAATGTCATATACCAAGACCTGTACTTTGGAGATTTTTCCCATTTTGTACTGATGCCAGAAATGTACTTCTGCTTACAAAGTGCAGAGAAGACTGCAGAATGCTAGAAGTTCCTATAGAGAACCTGCTAAAGATGAAAAACTTGATTCACATCCCACAAAGGGAACGGTATTTCATAGCCCTTATGTGGGGCAACTTCTGAAAGCAATCACCAAAGCTCTGAACTGACAACAAAGGTGGAGCAAGGCTAAAGGAATATAGAACAAAGCCCAAAAGCAACAGGCTTGTGAAAGATCTATTGGTAGCCCATGCTACACCCCTGTTTTGAGACTCTGTTTCACTCACATAACTGCTATTGTTTTTATGTTCTACACTAGAAACATAAAAATAAACCTTTTAATTAACCATTCATTTCACAGCTGGCAGCTTGTGCTCAGTCAATAAACGGCCTTATAATTCTAAATTCACACAGTAAAACTCTTAGTTCAACATAATCTGTTAAAAATTAAGTTACAACTAAAACTAAGCTAGTAAATCCACAGATAGCTCTCAAAGCAGGACATACCCTAACTTTCTAATTTGGAATGAGAGCTACTGGGTGCTGTAAGTGGCAACTACTGAGTGTTCATTATTTCTCAAAATACTTATTTGGGGTATCTAAAGAAGCTCCTAGAGATAGGCCTTTCAGATGCATTTCAAATTCTGTGCCTTTTCTCACTTCCACCTTAGCTGCTTTACAATATAACCACAGTGGAGGTTCCGTAACTACTTTCTTCACTCATTCCCTTCAAGGAACATGAGTCTGTCATCTCCCCCCGCCCCACCCTAAGATGTTTGCCCTGTAAAAATCTCATTTCTTCCCCCCTAAGTCCCACAGCCCTAGTATAAACTGATGCAATTTGTGATTAGAATCCAAGCTCTGGAAATGGCTTAAATTTCCAAGTTCAAGTTACAATAGCCTAAAATTCTGCTCCTTTATTCCTTCAGGTAACATATCAGAAGTCATTAGCTGATCATCACAAAAAGGCCCAAACCTAAGTATTTTCCCAGGCCAAGCTCCCAGTACAAAAAAAAAACAACCAAAAAAACCAACAACAATATAATATCAGATTCAAAACATCTATGATGAGCAGGTTTTAACAATGCAGGGTATTTTGACATTTAATTTAGAACCATTATTCTGTCTGTATAAAAAAGGCATAGTATATTTGAAACTGGTATATTGTCATTTAAAGAAGTACTTTATTATTATTGATTCACCCAGCTCTCAGGAGCACTATTTTACTGAAGTACCAGTGCTTTTCAGACGTTCACTTGGTAAAGGCAACCAAGATTCATGGAAACGTTTTCATATTTCTTTTATGCTTAAGGGGGGGAAGGAAAGAGAAAGCAGGATGCTGGGTAGGCACATTGATGATATGTGCAATACCATAGACAAGGGGCAAGCCAACATACTTGCACTATTTTAATCTGTTCACTTGCCTTTGTTAACAGATCAGCAAGACTGCATCATAAGTTAGAGATGTTTTTTCTTAATTTAAGCTTTACACTTAAACAACACACAAAACCAAACCACCTTTCCACAGACTTAATAAAAATTACACTGGATAATTTTGCTAAACCAGCTTTCTTACTTTTTTGATGTATCTTACAAATGTCATCTGCCCCATTTCTTAGGCAGACGGATGCACAGGAACTCAGAGAAGCCAAGCTGCAAACATACTCTGCACTTCAGTGTTACTCAATACATCTAAGCCATACCCATCTTATTTCAAGACTGTCTAGTCATAACTGCCTCCAAAAGGCATTCAATGCACTTGAAATACCAACTTTATAAAGGCAGGAAAGAAGTCTTATTAAAGGGGGGGGAGGGGGGAAGAAGGAATATTTTGTTTAGGAAAAATATTAATGTTGTACCTCACAAACAATATTTCAGTGCCCAATGTTGCCACTATGCTCTTGGAGCCAAGTTCCTTGGAAAAATCCTGTCTCCCATGATGAAAAACGTTGTACATGCTTGCTATGTAGTGTTCCAACCAGCCATTGACTTGAATGACTCAATCATTATAACCACCCTTTTCCTATCTCCTTAACCCAAGTATCGATAGCTATACATCAACCCTGCAATAGACCGCCTATTTCGAACCTTTACCCTGAGTTCACACTATCCAGCCCTCCAAATGTGTCTCTGTGTGTGTATCACTGCAATACATGGTTAAACCAGAGCACTAGAACAATCACAGCTAAAGTTCTGGGGGAATAGGGAACATTTGGAGTTGGATTTTTCTTAAGAGAGAAGGTTAACTGACCTGATTTCTCATACAAAAAGAAGAGGAAAACAGCCTTATAATTTTATGTATATCCATCAACAAAGCTATAACCACCTTCATGAAACACATTCTGTCGAACTGGCTTCCTCTGAAGTAATCACTACTCTGAAAACACTGCACTGGGATCCGCCAGCATGAAACTGTAAAGTGCTACTGAAGTGAGTTTTATGCCTGAGTATTGACGTACATTATGGAACCATCTGGCTGTCTTTGGAGTGTGTGGAAAGAAGCAGGTTAAGCTATTGGACAGAAACATCAATGCAGTATGCTGGGATGTTTTGTAGCTAAAAGCATTTGGTAATGTAACCACTTGATATTCAAGAGACTGAGCTTGCATACAGGAGGAACAAAGAAGAACAAATATGAATCAAGCTGTTAAGCTTTGAATTTGTTCCCCCTTAAGGTAGAACAGCACCAAAACTATCTAGTGGCAAATATGTTTGTCCTGAACTATATTATTTAATATTTCAGTCACCTATTTTTAAAGCATTTTGACAATTAAACTACACCAGATTCCTGCAAGCCAGTTCATTTTTAACAATTAGATCACATGGCCAGCGCTACCAAAGGTGCGCACTCAGAAAGCAGAGGTACAAGATCCTAGGATGCCCAGTGCTACTAGATTTTTCCAAAGATTATTTGGAAAGATGCATATTGGTTTATACTAGAAATTAAGGATACGTATACTGTAATCTTTTAAGAGGGAGAAGCTTGAAGATTAGCATCTCTATACACACCAACAGAGTAAGTTTTCTTCAGCATGCAACACCAGCATATGTCATGGTGCTTCAACAGATTTCCTTATAGTACAGACAGGTAAGGTAACCCACAGTGCAGGCAAATCATTCAATTAAAAAAACAAAATGAAAACCTGAGCTGTTTTAATTTCAGTTCAATAGCTTTTCTGCTCTAAGACAGATTTCTATATCACTTCTACACATTGAATCAAACCACTGGAATTAGACTCAGATATTTTCATTATCTGTGTGGGCTTCAATGCACCTCTACAATTTCATAGAAGATTCTTTATTCCAAGATCCTGTGGGGCGGTTCTTTTTCGCTACATATTTAATTTTTTCCAATGCTTGTATTTTTATTTTTTTGTTCTTCTACAACTTCTTGAAAGCATGTTCAAGGTTCTTGTTTGGAATGTACCAGCATATAGTAGATGCAGCCAATTCTCTTCTCCATTTCTCCACTCTCCCATCCTATATTTATTTATCCACATGGCTTTCCTAGAGAAACCAATAAATATACCTGACTGTGTGAATTCATCTAGAATTTTAATGGCAATTGCACTTACTGCATTTTTGACTAATCAATAAAAATCACGTAACATCTCCTCTTCTCCTCAGGTCTCAACTTCTGCAACAGAAGGCAGTAGTCATGTTCTGCTTACTCACTAAGGACACTGCTTGAAAGACATGGACTGACACGTCCACAGACACTCCCACTGAATTATGGCTTCTCTACTATTGCTGCTTTCTGCAACTGGTTGCCACATTTGCCCCCTGACTCCCTTTTTTGCGGAGTGGGCATCCAGCTGCCGATGAACTTGTGTGGCAAAACACTGTTTTGCTTCAGGGTTTGTTTCACCCAAGAGCAACAGTTAAATACAGCACATTTATGCACGCTTCATGTGCACAGTAAGTTTGTAGAAAAAGCAACATAGCAACAGCTGATGCAGCTATTTACCTGTAGCTTATTTTGTTATTTCTCTCCGTATCTCATCAAGAGAAGTTACTGAGCCCTGGTGCTGGAGTAAAATTTCCTTTGTCCACCACACCTGAGCATAGCTAATATGGCCAGAGATTTTTTACGCCATTTGAGCAGATATTCTGGCAGTTATTCTTGCAATACACACTGCTGTAATAGCGCAACCCAGGCTGGAAACATTTCTTATTGGGACTATTGCACTTGTCTGCTTTTCTACCAGGAGCTCTGTGCTGGACTTAGGGAAAAAAAAAAAAAAACACCCCACAACAAACAAACAAACAAAAAAACCCCAAACCAAAACACATTTAAAATGAAGGAAGTGCAGCAAACTTTTTGATATTGATGCAATAGTAATATTTGCAATAAAAACCTGATCAAACTCTCAGTTGGCCTTCAACCCAAGCTCTGAGAAGGTACAGAATCAAGGATGAGAAACTGGCAAAAATAAGATGCATTAAGAGCTCTGTTTTAAACTGTTATTGGTACACGTTCTCAGTAAGATCCATTCAGTTGTTGCATATAATGTTTAGATTCTCTTGAATGTTTACAGCCAAACTGAAAGCAATCTTTAAAATTTGTTTAACCCCATTGGTTTTGTATTTATTTTAATTTATTTTTTGTTAATTTGTAACCCCATTTTGACTACACTATTGGCTGTTAATACAAATTCTGGGTTTTGGTCACCCACATAACAATTATTTAAAGCTAGCTCATGCCAGCTGGATCATGCATAAGAAAGAGGAAAGAGGAAGAACAAATCTTGATCAGCGCATCTGAAAACTGTTTTCTGAATGCACCAATATTTTCATTTATGCATATGTAGCAATTATGCATATTTTTCTATATGCATCAGTGACAGTTCTTTTCTGTAAGACACAAAACAGCCTTGAAAGAAAAACACAAACAAGGAGGGGGGAAAAGATATATTGTTTCACCTAAAAGAAAATTTTGGTACAGCTAGATGTGGCTGATAAATTCTCAAACTTTTAGTTTCAAATTAAAAAAACAGGAACATTCAAGAAGTGTTTTTTTCCACTGAGATATTGTGGTCTTACAGTTAAGATTATGCATTGCTTTGAAATGAACCATCACTAACAGCATAAAGCTTTAGTCGCATGAATTATTAAAATTAATGACAGCATTGTTACTAAAATAAATCACAACATTAATGAGAACAAAACACTTACAACAGAGTTTTGGTTTTTTTCCAAAACTGAAGTAGGCTCACATTTTTAATATGCTATATAGTGATTCAATTTTTAATGATACCAACATGATTTCTAATGGATTTATGGTACATTTTCATTGGTTTATTCAAGAAGAGTTTTAAAATCTTGAATAAATATTAATCTCTAACTCCTATTACTCCACAAACCATCATTTTCACCTGCTGGGAGTGACTCATTGAGATTGTTGATTAACTACCTAGAAAGAATATAGATCAATTTAGTTGGTTACCAGAAAACAAAACACAGTTTTCACAGAAATACTGATGTAGTATCTCCAGATCTTTACATATACCTATGTTTTATCTGGTAGAACAGAGGACTCACTAACCAGTGTTGGACTGTCATGTTAATCTTCTCATTTTATTTCCAATGTTGCTTTTTACTCTTTCCTCTGCTACAACACAACAGATTTTAATGACTCATTTTCATATCTTGCACCCTATTAGCATTACATTGCTAACCTAACCTAAACCAAACATTTTAAGAATACGTATGGCTACAGATAGCTCTATATAGATTCTGCTTAATACTATAGTTAGGAAATGGTGTTTAATCAATTCCTTCTATATCACTGAAAATATGAACATCTGCACACATTTTTCTGTCCACTTTTCAAATTTACTAATGTTACCACTCATTAACATGCCCTTCTCTTGTTAGCTTCAGTATAAGCTTAGCATTGATAAAGTTTAGCAGCTTCTCTGAGAATGGCTGACCCTACACAAATACTGTTTTTAGTTTCTTTCTTTAGTAGTTTTCAGCAGCAGAATACACACAGCAAACAAAGCAAAATAAGCATATTGTGCTTTCATTCAGCTCTCCAGAAGCTGTACAGCTCATGGGAGGGAGCTAGCTTTGGTAGACTAAGGTTGTGGCTAGACAAAAAACAAAGAATTTTTTTTCTGCTGCAGTAACAGCTGTCCTTTGTTTTAGCAAAAATAGTTCTTGTCTAGTGACAGTGATTTTACATTGCCCTTGAGGAATTTTGGGAGCAATATGCAGGACGAGTGTAGTATAAGTATCTTCCAGGAAGTTATCTGCCTATTGTGTTTAAAAAAAAAAAAAAAAAAAAAAAAGTACCTTATCAGAATAAAGGTTCACATAGCACAGTACTTTGTTTCTGGTAGAGTCTTGGGAAAGAGGGCAAGAACATATGAAACTCTGCAACTTCCATTTGCAATTCAGGGACATCCTAAGCCAGAAGCGGTGTGTTTGTATTTAAAAGCCCTTGGTGAGTTTTATTTACATGAATTTGTCCAACCATTTTATGCAACCACATGGGATCTTATCATTACAGCATTCTGTGGCAAAGAACTCCACAGCTCAGCAATGAATTTTAAGAAAAACTGTCTTGGCACAAGTTCCTTTAATGCATTTATCCAGAATGGATATAGATGGTGTTAACAGACAACTACTACCACCACCAACTTGAGAGGTGGCCAGGCAAAAACTCAACATTTCAGAGATGCAACATCTCAGAATTAGCCAAAAAAGTCCTAGCACATGACTAATGAAATACAGTTTCTACCATAGTCAGCTCATGCAGAGTTAAACTTACTTAGTTCAATAAATTTACAGTACAACAGAAGTTTGAGTCCATTGACTGCAAAAAAACCCTGTTGAGCCTCTAGAATGTGGACTCCAGTTCATTTACAGGCAAGCAATGACTGCACACTGTATGAGTAAATGCCGTAAGATTAATAATTTCATCTTTTTCATCAAGGTAAACAGCAGCATATAAACCATTCAAAAACAATCCTAGTGTTCTGTGGTTTTTTGTGTGTTTTTTTTTTTAATCTCATTTGGATGAAAAACATAAGGCATAGCAGGGAAGGAAAAATGAGCAAGATCATTGTACTTCAGAAGACTGGACTGAACAGCATATGACAAAAACTATTAGACATAATTAGATCAATTTAATGGTGAATTCTTCTGCTCAAAATGGAGTTTAACAGGAAAGATAGAGAGCCTACTTAAATATCGGAACTATTACATTTACACTTAAAACATAAAGTGTCTGATCAGATACTAATTTCTACTAGTTTTGCAATTCAGATGGATTTTTTTTGTTGTTCTGCACACCAGTAGTTTCCTAGGTGACAAGTTACCCTCTATAAAAGCAACATAATGCTGTTAATTACAGCTTCAATTACCTGCAGATGCACTATGGATTTAGTTAGCTATGTTATGAACTTACGACCTACACAAAGTTAGGTAGGTAGCATGACCCTGAATATACTTATGATCTTGATAAGTTCCTCGCTGCAAGCTAAGGACATACAGTAGCTTAAAGCAGAGTTTCTTCTCAAGTTATTCACAACAGAAAAATATCTAAATCTGTGAAGAAAAATGGAAGTGACAAAAATAGAAAAAATTAGCATTTACAAAAAGTTTTATTTTACCCTTAGATACAAGGTTTGACTTGCAAGCATGTGTATCTGATGGAAGGATCTGATCCACAGCACTACCAATAGCATGGTATAGTCCAAAATTAGATCCCAGTTCTACTGATTTGTAAAGCAATTTGCAAATTCCTAAACATTGTTACACTAAGTCGTTATGATATACCCACCAATGCAGACTTATCTTACAATTTAAGGCCATACATCAAGCAATACAGCATTAATACAATTTACTCAGTGTGCATGGATTTCTTCCAAAGCAGTAACTATATTCCTACAGAACTTTTCCAGCCTGTACTGTTAAGTATCTCCAAGTCTTGTACATTTGTTCTTATTCCCAAGGAAGGTGAATAAATAAATTGTACGTTTCTAATCCATCTGTACATAATGAGACAATAGAATCACCTTTGCAATGAAATGAAATTTTTAGGATAAATTTTCCATTTACAAGCCAAGCAAAGATCTGTATTTTGATGATGACAATGTCATTGATTCTGTAAGGGGGGGACATGACACCAACCCCCCCAAAAAACGTAAAACAGCTGAATTTAAAGATCCTAAGTGAGAAAGAATCAAGTTACCAGATGTCAAATACATCTAGATTTTAGGAAAGTTCAGATCTATATCCAAGTTTCCTGATTAGTCATTTAGCCTTAAGAGAAATTGCATAGAAATTTGTAGAGTTTTTCCCCAAGATACAGTTCCCAAATTCTGACCTGCACCTTTATCACTCATTTTTAGACATGTTGAGTAAAAGCTACCAATCTGTATAAAAAAGAAAAACAGAAGCACCTTAACATGCTTTTGTTTTCCTCTGTATCAGTATGTTTTTATGATGCTCAATAAACTGCCTTCCAAGCTTTCTTTAAATTGAGATTCTCTATTTATTTTGATATGTGAAGGCTTTAGAGAAGAGTGTATCAAATGCTTTTTTTGACCCACATTCACTTGCTCCAAATAATTAATTACAGAATGTGTATAGTCATAGATTAAAAGATAATTGGCAGTCACTTCAATTTAAAAAAAGAGTCTGGTAAAGTAAAGAGAATGCCATTTTAAAGGTTAAATGTTAATCACAACTGAATGAACATAGATGTTTGTCTACTGAGATACCCAGTGAACTCCTCTGATTTGGGACAGTGTCAGTGTATTTCTTCCTAAGGCCATCCTCACTGATGAATGTTTGGCTACCACAGCTAAATTTAATTCCATAGATTTTCTTCAAATATACAGCAGACAGACACAATCAGAAATTGCAGAGTTATCCTTCATCTTAAACAGGTTTGAAGATGAGCAGCTTTTTACACATGCTCTCAGCATCCTCATGCACAACTTCCACAACTGTTCTCTTACTCACCAACTAAGATGGGGTAGCAGAAAATATTACATATGTAGGTGGAGTGATAAATTTAAGTTATCTTCTTTTCTGACCTCTACGAAGCAACTACCTTTGGATTCTAGTCTTGTCTTTGCTAGCACAACTGTGCAATTTTCAAAACTCAGGGCCAGCAGATTCTATTTGCTTTTACTCAGCAGATTCCATTAAATATTTTCCCCATAGTCCTGTGCATTGACATGCTGTGACAGTAAAACCATTTCAAAACCAACATAACATTAATGTCGTAGTGGAAGCAAAGCCTTCTCATGTAACTATAGACTGTTTTCTTTTAGGTAAAGGATTGACTGCAGATGTCTTGTTTCCTCATGATACCACAGACACATCAGAAAACACCTGTAGCCTGCTGCAACTTCCACATCTAGCAGAAACTCTCCAAAGCTTTTCATTTTGCCATGTCTTCGGGCATTTTTTTTGTATTGACATTGTCTATTAACAATACTAAAATATTTACTAGACAGCAGCTTACACTGAACAACATTATTTCCTTCCACCCTATTTTGTACTTAACTGCCAACCAGTTAAACCAATACTCATGAAGTAAACTAAGACAGTACAGAATTTTCTTGAATTATAAAGTAGTTCCCAATACCTCAGTGTATTTTGAGGTCTTCTACTGAGCAGGGCATACAATAAAAGACATACACACACAGATTAGGTTGCAAAAAAGATGGTGTACCACATAAACAATTCAGTAACTGAAATGTACTCCAGTGAATAAACATGCACGTATTAAAAAAGAAAAACTTAACACTGCATTATTACCCTAAGATAACTATTGGATTAGAAAAAATCAGTCTTAACAGCAGTCACATGACAAATACACTGAGAGGTCTCTGATACCGTAGACACTATTCATTTTTTTTTAATGTTGAGCATAGCAAGGATTACAATCGTCTGTACTTGTGCTCAAAGTTAATTCTCTGTGGAAACTGGAGTATGAGGGGAAAAGGAAAGCTAATATAAATCACAGAACTGTTGAATTCTTACCCCTGCAAGGGGAAACACATCCTGAACCAAAGAACGTCAATTAAATACAAAAGACAATCTGAATTAATGGACACCCCTGTTGCAGATACTTAGTGATTCAAAAAAAAGGACAAACTGATAGACTTGAGCGTTGAGGGATGC
Source organism: Buteo buteo (assembly GCF_964188355.1). NCBI lineage: Eukaryota > Metazoa > Chordata > Aves > Accipitriformes > Accipitridae > Buteo > Buteo buteo. The sequence goes on along the minus strand of NC_134174.1, from coordinate 27,885,028 downwards.
CTTTGTTTTGTGCCTTGGGAGCAGATACAAGTCAACCTTGTCAATGGTCCAGGACAGGAGAAAGCCATGCATGACCAACCAAGGGTAACAGTCTAGCCCAAGATTAATGAACCGTGTCTCTTACGCTCCCCCCTGTGCTGGGTATATTCATTCAGTTACAGTCACAAACAAGTCTTTTTCAACTTAGACTAGGTAGAGAATGAGCTTCTCTTTGTCTGCGGTGTACTACCTACACATGTGCACGTGACAGGACTGCACAGGTAGTGGGTAATTGCCAGCCCTTGTGAACTGCTTATCAACTCAACATTCATTTTCTCTATATTGCTTGTTGCCCTAAATAAATACAACATCTTGTGAAAGGTAGTTGGTTAACTTTTTCATTATCCCCAAATGATATGAGAACTTAAGACACTGACTAAATTTTTAACAAAGCTATTACTTGACTGCAAAGGGACATAAGACGACAGTCACAGTGGGAAAGCAGAGGGATATAGGCTATTGCCCCAGAAGAAGGAAATCCCTTAAACTTCCAGCCAGTTCCCAAGCATGGCACCCTTGCAACACTGTTCACAGTATGAGACCATTCACGCTCCTGTGTAGTTCCAGCCTGGCAGTAATGTACACCTGCTGGCTCCTGCTATGGCTGAGGAACATTCCTGCTTTACCCAGACAGAAAAGGAAGGAGAAAGGAGTGAGGACACCCCCAAATGGCAACCAGGGACATCCACTGAGTATGCACCTTCAGAGGCACACAGCTTTCTCAACAAGAGCTGCAAGACATCTTTCTTCCTCCTGTTGGCGCACTGACTGATAAGAGCATGCTGAACTCTCTTCATTTCAACTCATGCAGTGGCTGGCAGGCAAATTATTTTAATACAGTATAGGTGAGCTTCGCTTGAAAGAAGCAAAGCTGCTATGGGAACCCTAAGGACTGTAAGGACAGGAAACCAGAAAAAAAAAAACCAACAACCAAAACCAAAAAAACCCAAAAACCCACACAAAACAAAACCACCACATACAACCAAACAAAACAAACAGGTGAACCAGGTAAAAATCCAGGTGAACTATTCACTGTTTTAGTGTCAGTCTGATAGTGGTCAATACATTTCCAATTCACACTGCCACATTTTAATTAAATTATCTTATGGTAAAGATACGAAAACCTCCATTATTTGATGGCATTCCAATTTTAGCTTTCAAATTCTCAGACTCACTTGTGAAAGGTAAGCTTGGAAAACAGTGCCATCTAATGCTAAAGAGCATAAAAATAGGAGATTACTGTAATAACTTTATAGTGTTGCAAATTTGTTTTACACTGATTTTCCACACAATTCTGTGATATTCAATAATAGCCTAAATAAAAATTTAAAACACATTTGTCAAATAGTGTAACAGATTTGGAAAACAGCATTGCTAATTCAAAAATATCTTTTATGCAAGTAAGAACATCTAATTCAGGTGATGGAAAAGTACTTGTACTTGAATAGTAAATCAAACGACTGCATTACCTTCATGGTTTTTGAGAGCACTAAGGAAACTGAGGATCTGTTCCCAATTAGATCTATTCCTAATCAGTAAATATAAGATGACAAATAACATTACCTGTAAATCATGATATCAAACAGCTCTAAAGAAGACGCAGAATAGTGTTATTAGCCACAATTAATATAAAAAAAGATAATTTACAGTAAAAGCGCGAAGACCATTCCATAGTGTTCTTGGTCAGCTCTGTACAGTATATGCTTTTAAGTGCTTTTTTGCCAAACTTTGCAGGAAAATCAAAATGAGCAAGATCCTCATCTATACAGAAAGAATCAGAAGGAACATGCATTTTCTAGGACAACTCTCTAGACATCTATCAGTGTCACATAGTCTAGAGTGAGGGCTTTCCTCTCAAGACATTTCACCAAACAGCTCCCTGAAGTTGGTTCTTACGGAGCAATGAGGTATGTGCAGAACTGGCAAGACTGGGTTTGTTTTCCATAATCTAAACTAGGTATTAAGAACTTATATGCACATAAGCTTTATACTGAATGAAGCAAAGGCAGTACGGTAGTGACAAAACTGGAGAGTTCTTCACAAGTTTAATGAATATGAGAAACCAAGGGAAGTTTCTGCTTTATAATCTTCAAGTAGTTCTCATACTGAAATCCAGGCCAGAATATTAGAGAAATTCATAGTGAACTTAATATATTAATTAATGTTGTCATTATTAAATCAAATTACATGGACAACAAAGCATTTGCATGAATTTTCAGCCATTTAACTTTTAACTCACTATCCCATTTCAGATTGTAAGAAAAATCACATTTCATTTAAAAATACAAGCACTTTTCAAAAATATATTCTAATAATGCACCTGTACTAGATGACTTTCCTGCCAAGTGATTAAAACAGTCAAGGTTCTCTCCATAGATACCATAACCTTTTGCTTTTAATCCTTTGATTAGTTATTGTATACAACAATGCTCTTCTCCAAGCTGATCTGGTGAGAGGTTTGAGGGTTTTTTTCCAGACATCCTTCATTAAAATGCCCCAAATGTCACTTCTACCTTTTTTTTTTCCTCCAATATTTATTACAGGACTAACCCAAACATAAAAAAAAGAAATAGGAGATATCTTGCCATGACCACAGCCACTGCTTCATAACCCTGTTATGCTCAATGCTTTTACACTAAAATGCTAATAGTTTCACACAACATTAATTCTACCTTACTTGAGAATTAGTTCTATAATCTTCAGCAGGCCTGCTAGGGAGATCAAGAACAGATATGGATCAAGAAGTTTCTTCATTTCTTTCAACTGCCATAGAATGCAATGTTACATTAATTAATAGTGTGTGGCTTGAACGATGTAGATTTTCTTTATTGAGGTAAATACCATCCAGGATTTAATCTATTTATTTATTTTCTTTCTTTTGTAAGTATACTCTAAATATCATGTTGCATTAGAGTGTTATTATCACAGTATCAAAGCTTTTGGGTTTGGTTCTAACTTAATTTTAATTAAATTCTCTCACACACACACAAAACCACAAAGTACTTTTCCCCACATCAATAATAAGGAAAGACGCTGTTTTGGAGGCTCAAGGTAAGTGCTTGTGTTCGAAACCAAAGAGGTGTTAGAAACATCACGCAAAAGCAGACATGGCTAAAAAGTGAGAAGACATCCTTCAGAAAACTAGAGGTTTGTCCAAAGGAAATAGAAAGGATCATAAATTCTGGCAGGCTAGATGTAAGAACACAGGCAGAAAAAAAGGACACAGAAAATGTTTTAGGTTCAGCTTATAAGAGTCATAAAGCCTAGTAATATATCCTTTTTCAAACATATCAGGAGCAGAGTACCTGTCTAGGAATCTGTAGAAGCAATTACTGTTCAAGGTATAAAAGGAGTGCTCAGGGAAGATAAGGTTATGGCATTAAACAATTTTTTTTTTTTTTAACTCATTTTTACTGTAAGACAGCTTAAAGAGATTCCCTTACTGGATCCCCTCGTAGCATAAGGCATACCAGAGGATCCCCTCCCTCCCCCCCAAAATCAATGGGCTGCTGGAAGACACAATAATAAGAGAAAAGAACTTCTATTCTGAACACTCAAAACAATAACAAGTCACTGGGCTCAGGCAGTATTCACCTATGACCTTCTGGACAAAATCTACAATAAAAAAACTGAGCAGTTAACTGTGATGTGTAATCTCTTGCTTAAAAGTACCTGTACCTATGAGAAGTCTAGAAGGTCATACATAAGATACCCATTTTGAAGAGCTGTTCCAGGGGAGAGAGGGAAGTACAGACCAGTAGATCTGATGTCTGTAGATGGATAAGTGGTAGAAACTATAATAAAGATAAATTGTGAGCACACAGATAGTTATGATATATTGGGAAAAGGTCAACATGGATTGTGTAAAAGGAAGTCACACCTCACAAATCTATGGGAATTCCCTGAATGAGTCAACAAGCACACAGTTAAAGATGATTCAGTTGACAATCTTCTAAAGAAGCCACAAGAGAGTAAGTTGCCATAGTAGGGAAGAAAAATAGAAGGAAGCATTTACAGGACTAAATAACCAGTTGCCATTTATAAGTAGCTATAACTAAAACCCCACAATAAATTGCAGTAGAAGTAAAAGGATCTTCAAAGTTCCCCCCCCCCGCCTTACACAGTCCACTAATTTACCACTGATTCTACACAGAGTTCTTACCATTCCAAATCCCACTGTTCTACCAATGGTCTTTTTGCTGAAACCTCAGATTCCTTCAAAGTGAACTTCCTTCACCTTTTTTCAGGTGACACCAAATTCCCAGCCCTACCTTTCCTTTAGGATCTCTAAAGATTTGGTCCTTAAGTCTACATAGTCCTCATGCTCAGATAGGCTTCTGAGCAATTGCACCAAAGTTAATGTATGCAAAAGAACTTGCTTTGTTTGTGGGGAAAGATCTACCTTTCCCCCAATAGTTCAGAACAGACCTGTCCAAATATAAGAGCAAGCATTCTTACTCTAGTTTTCCAGAACATGACCATTAACAGAAGCAGCTAGAAAAGATTCAATTCTGCTTTAAGCTTCCTCATTAGCCTGTTTGCCTGGATAGATACAGAAATGTCTGTCTCCATGAGTCAGCAGAATGCACCCAGCTTTCTCCTTGTAAGACAATGAACCGGTCACAGGACAGGGATTTTCAGCAAACAATGTCATCACAGTGAAACACAAGATAAAAGAGGGTGAGATGGAAACGTTTTGGTTTCTCTTTCAAATATTCTGTGACGGCATGACTGGACCAATTAGTAATGGCATTAATCAAAGCATGTTTGTTTTCCTCTGTCATAAGTGAATAACCCTAGCCATAATGCTTAGTTTAGTTCCCATGCAGTATCTACCTAGACGAATATGATGAATGAAATGGTTTTAACGGTTCTGCAGCAAAGGCAGCTTTACACTACTCACTGCTTGTACAATGTGTACTTAACACATGAATAGATTTTGCAATATAAAAATACACATTAACATTGTGAACTTTGGTATAAGTTCTATACGCTAGAAAATGTATGCAGGTTTGCCCTTCTTTCTATAGAAAAAAACCAGTATAAATTATTCTGGCAGCTCATGGCAATTTTAAAATGGATTACCTCTAATACACCATGTTCCATTATGAATCATTAGAGGAAGAGTGTTTTGGTGATGTATGTCACAATTTATAGGCTCTCTGATGAGGCAGATAATACACTGATGTAATGCATTCCAGGGATTTAGCAGAAAAAAAACACCCCAAAATCCACTTTTGTTCTCTTTAAATGAATATACATGGCCATATTCCATGCTCGATTCGCCTCTGCTGACATCAGAATTTATAAAACCACATATCCAACATTGTCACGGTGCCAGGAAAGGATAAGGACCATGTCCAGCATGTTTATTTTCCTTGTATCTTTCCATGACCTGATCTATCAATTGCAAAGTACAGCCTTGATTCCCACTACTCAGCAATGGTATGATTGTTACAGCTCAACACGCACATGACACAAGTGCACAGTACATTCCCAAACCCACTCATATAAGCATGCTACAGCCACTTGAAAAAAGAACCAAGAGATTAAAGTATTATAATACTGCAAACTGAACCAAAAGGAAAGATATCATAAGGTCTATTACCAATTTGCCTCTCTAACACTTTCTTCAAGATCTATTCTGAAGAGATTATTTAACTTCAGGAATAATGAAGAGGGGGAAGTTGGAGAGGATGGAATTCCAGACTCTGCTCTGTTGCTTTCCCAGATAAAAGGAAAAAAAATGCTCTTGAATTTTACTATGGTACAATTTTCTTTCATAAGTCTTTTACAACCTGGTAAATATTCAAATAAACAATGTTCTGAGTGAGTGCAATTGATGTCACTCTGCAGTCAAAAGTGAGACTATATCTCCTCAGAACACAAAGTGCTCTCTAAACAACCTGAGCATCCAAATTTAGTTCTGTCTGATTAACAGCTTGATGTGACGTGGTCACGTGATATTCAGGATATTCATTCATCTGTATTAAATTCTTTGCAGTATTATTCCTTTGCTGCATCTTCATGTCCCATTCTAGAGTCTTCTCTGTGAAATCAGATTGTTTCACCCATGGATGGCTGTCCCACATCTTTTCTAGATTCAGAGTGGGCTCACATGTTGTAGTGTTTTGTTAGGTTTTGTGTGTCACACTATAATTCCTGATGGCTTTAAAGCATCGAGGAAGATGCATCTCATTTGTAAAGCAGAAGCTTCCAACTATCCTGCTAGTGCCACTGGGGTGACCAAGCAAAATCATATGCATATTAAAAATGCGAGGCTCAGGGGATTAGGATCATTAGCCTGCATCTCCCACTGTGCCTCAGCACTAACTCATACATTCCCAAAGGCAGCGTTCCTCCAATTCCATAACACAATATACGGGATGCAGATGTTAGTCTTGCACATCAGGTCCCGCAGCAGACGAGAAGCTGAAGCACTGCTTGTAGCCAAGAAACGTGCACCTCTCCTCAGTAAAACACTGAGCTGTGGATCCACCCTTATCGCATCGGCCTGCATGAGTCCACCATGCCCCAGCATGCAACGCAGACAGATGGCATCCCCTCATTCATGTCATGGCAACCTCAGTCTCCAACTATCTCCCAAAGCCATCAGATTCATTTTTATAATTATACAAACATGACCAGAAGTATAACTCAATATAAATTGCATTTTGCTTCACAGTAAGTTTGCTCATCCTGTTTGCAAGTCCCTATTTCTGGTATGGCCAGTGAAGGGACAAATATTGACACATCTGATACCATGGGGCATTAAAAATGTTTTCTTCTTTTTAATTATTACATTTAATTTGTCAAATTTACATTATTAGACAAGTGTAACACACGACTGACTTCTAAATGCCCATCTAGTACACTGTTCTCACTATCTGATGCAGTTATTAGTATAAACTAAAAATGGTAATTTTAAATTAGTCACGGAGCAATTAGCCATGGAGAAACTCACATGTTGCACTGATTTTGTACCCACAGTACACATCTTTTCAGAAGCTAATTCTAATTTAAGTCATGACAAGATTGCACTGTCTTTGAGAACTGTAACAAAAACCAGTTCCTGTGCTGTGTTCCCTTGTGCACAAAAGTAACAAGAGCACAGCCCAGCCAATGTAGATAACTAAAGGAGAATTTTGACTCTCAAGCTAAATAGAAAACTTTTTATCACTTCTTAGTGTGTCAGACATCTAAAGAGGAAAAACAAAATAAAAGCAACGAGCAACAGGCAGATGATCCTATACTGTTCAGCTAAAACAATGCTAGGATTATAGCATCTGTTATTCTACTCTAGTAAAACTATTTCCATACCATTCTTGCTTTTGGATTTCAGGTGAAGTGAACAGAAATTAATCTATTGTAGAAATACACAGGGACTCACTGAATGAGCCTACAGCAGCACATACCAATACTAAATCAACACCAAGGTCCTTGTCTGCCTCAGATTAGAGCATTCCCAGTAATTCTGAACCCCGTTATCTAGGCTGTACCATGAGTATTTGCTCAGCATCTCCTCTGTCCTAGCTTGCCAGTTTCCTGTGAACTCTTTTCCATTTTGGGGGAAAGGAATTTCTATTCCATTTAGTGAGCCACATATCCTCAACCACAGCAGTCGTTGCTTTGTGCAAATTTTCACAGCAAATGATTTCTAGGATCAACATGTCATCTTAATATAACTACCTAGCAGGAAGTGAAACGCGTTCTTGCCAGTTTTACACACTGCAGAAGTGATTAGGTCGTATCTCCGATCATTGTATCAGTAATGATTCACTTCTAGTCAGAAAGGCACCAAACCCTTTCAACAGGAATTCAGCTCAGTGGTAACAGAATGAGAAATTTGAACCTGCTCTAAAGCTTTTCACGCTCTGAGCCTCATTTATGAGCCCCATGATTCAAACCTTGGTAGGTCTCATGCAGAAATACTGAGAAGGGATTAGACAGAGATAATTAACTCAGCTTCGCAGTACTACCTCCAGCTTATTTGTTCTCCTTTCTTGTTAGAAGGCTCATCAGAATCCATAAATGGAAGTTGATCAGTGAATTAAATTTGTAACATGATAACAGGTAAGTATCTGCAAACAAAACTGAGTTTTATGTTAGTGCTGTCTCCACCACAATCTCAGAGAATAAACTGCTCAGTGTGGTCATGAAAACTCCACAAGTGTCAGCTCTTTTTCAAAGGATGCAGTTATTCCTAAAATGCATGTCAATCAGAATCGGTCAGCCAGCCAGTCTCTGAGCTATTCTAAGAGAAGAGCTGCACTCAGCCACAGTTTTATCTTGTGCATTACACTTCTTTCAAGATTTTTGTCTTTCTTTAGACTCTTTAAGGATCTCCAGCCTGTAGTTAAAGTTCCTTCTAACCCTTTACTCATAGAAAAGCCAATTTAGAGTTCCTCTTCTCTATGCCTGCATCCTCGTGCTATTAGCCAATGAACAAACTGATCACAGTGAAATACTTCCCTATTTTTGAACTGGATCAGTTCACTGATATAATTTATCAAGCACACTCATAAATTTATGCGATCTTTCCAGAAGCGAAGGAGGACAACTAGTAACCGTAACACCAGAAAAGTTTCACACTTCATCACAATAAAAACTGCACGTAAACTGTATGTGGACCCACCTTATCCTGTGAATACCTTCAGGCCCATGCAGCAGGAACGAATAGAGCATTATATTTCCATTACAAATCCCCACTGCTACTTTCAAAAACAAGCAACAAGTTTAAAGAAGAGATAATTTATTATATCACACAGTGCAATGAGGTTTGAACAGGAGAGCTTCAGACTTCCCCCCACCCAACCCCGAGGACTGTCAGGCACTGCAACAGGTTACCCAGCGAAGTTCTGCAGTCTCCATTCTACTTTTAGCAGGAGGTTGGACTAGAGGCCTCTGGAAGTCCCTTCCAATCTGACTTATCCTATGGTGCAGCAAAACCAAATGTGTTTCTCTTTTTTACGGAATGTTTGCTCTCTATTTTTATATGTACAACACAACTTTTTATTCAGTGATAGTCATTGATGCTTTCATTCTGTTGACATAATTAAAAAAAATATTTGCAGAAAATCAAATGAATTCACAGAATGGTTGGAATACAGCTTCTGGGGACAAATATGTCATCTATAATAAGCAGGAAGAAAATGAGATGCAAAGTCTGGACTAGCAATGTATTCAGAGAAACATATTAGAAATCTAAATATCTATGCCCACTTGTTACGTATCATTTACAGACTGGCAGGAACAACAGCAGTCTTGATTTTCCACCAAAGCATTTTCTACATTGCCAGTTAAGTGGGGGGTGGGGGGTTAAGGAAGGATCTCAGATAAACCTGATGGAAATAAATGTGCAGACTTCATACTGAACCAAGTAATTTTTTTTTTTTTTTAAAACAACAACAGTAAAAGTGAAGAAGAAAGCAAGAGAATAGTTGCTTTTTCATTATTACTTGGACTGAAGCAGTTAAGAGAGGGAAGAAAGGGAGACAGATCTGTACTCGATGTTTCCTCTCTCTCAGTTTCAAGTAGAATTTATCAATGACAATCCTCCCAGCAGCCTCCTGTTTTCTCTCCTCAAGACCCTACTCAAGAGTTTAAAGGTCTTTCTACAGACTGGTATGCTGCCCTTGCCATTTTCAGGGCAGTTCTGCAAGAAACTGTTGCTTACTCAGCTGAATAAAAGCCTCTCCACATTCACTGATAGGACATGGACAAGTCTCAAACTACAGAACAAGCTACCCTGAAGAAGCACCCTGAGTACATTTTCAGCAAAGCCAAGAATGGGGGAATGACAAGCAGGAGACACAACATAACATCCTCTTTCAGGTGCCAGGAAGAAAAAAAAGCTAGTAATAAGTCTTACCTTAGATGCACCCTTCTGCTACTGGGTACTTTACAAACATACCTTGTTCCACTGCCTCAAGATGGAAAGAGGCAAAAATGAATCAGCATTCCTGTCAAATGGTGGTGGCACATCCTTGACATCTGAGGTCCTCAACCAGGAGCTTCCTTAGTTGCTTTTGGCACAGAGGGACATCGAGGACTAGCTTAGGGTGGCTAGCCTAGAGCTAAATACAGAGTGGGAACATTGCCTTGCTCCCTGACAGTTTTCCCTCATTTCTGTGATTAGGGTGAGGTATTCCCCTCATCCAGATCTCTGACTTAATGGGGGGGGGGGGCGCGGGGGAAATCATATCCATCCTGGAATTTGAGAAGTCAAGCACAGTTTTACAGCTAACTCTCAGATTCTAGATAGGAACTGGCTGAGACTGTGACAGCTCAGAAGAAACATCATGATACAGCAGTTAGGGGAGACCCACTAACCTCTTCCTTTCACTAATATCACCACCTATAGTGAGTGAGCTTGCCGCCAGATCCTCTTTAAAAAGACTGCTAGCCTCAGGCAGAATCCCATTTGTTCTTTCTTCTGCTTTTGTTGCATTCAACCCTACACAGCTAAGCTAACACCAAGGTCTGTGGGGTCAAGAAAAAAAAAAATACCCAACCGTGCTGTTACTCTGGAAATACCCACTTCAAAATTTGTCTTTCAAATTTCTTTCAAAGAGTCTACTTTGCTCCAGGGCTGTAAGCAGTCACAGTGTCAGACAGACACTCACAAGGACAGACAGACCTGAAGGATGATGTCAGTAATGTACCACCAACCCAAAAGGATGCTCAATAAATGAACATGGCTCAAAGTACTTTTCAGGTGACTCAAAAATATTCTTTTCAGTAGACTCAGTAAAACTAATATCGATACATCATTCAGGATCCTGATACACGGTTCAGGTTTATCACATGGCAGATCATTTTAGCAAAACAGATTAATTGAAAAAACAATGATCAATTATGTGGCTGGTTTGTAAACTGATTCCAGTAGCAACAGCACCAAAGTATTTTGCTGCAGCATATTCTACGACAGCTGTAACAGAGTAAATACACAGGCAGAAAAAGTGTCTGAAGTAGAAGTAGTATCTTTCACTAGAGCAGCTGGTATTCCTGGAAAAGCCAGACAACATTCCAGACATAAAAGCCCTTCTTCATACCAAAAACAGAAGCATTAGTTTCCAAGGTACATGTGAGTTTAACAAAACTGATCAGAGTTTAGGTATAGATCAAGTAGACCATCTTTTAAAGAAAGGAGAATTTAAAACAAACAAAAATCTAGCTAGCAAAAATATAACTTAAGACTATTGAAAACTTAAGTCTAATCACGCTTACTATTTCTTGAAGAGAAAAATAATGCTGATAAATGTAAGGAAGTTCAGATACAACAACCAACCAGCTTGTCTTTTGTTTTCAGCATAGTACATACAAAGGAAAACAAGTTTTCAGTAGTGAGCGCATTAGACTTTGCTTTCAGTTTAGAAAATTTGATAGGACTAGTAGTTCCAAAACCCTTACAAAATTCTACATGAACAGTTCACCTTGCACAACAATTGCAGCTACAAGTAAACAGGAAACCCATCCTAATTTGGGCAAAACATAATTTACATTTTTGTCTACTTCAAACAGGTAAATACACCCACTTTTTAATTAGAACATTACTGGTTTATGAGCTATGTCTGAGAGCATATACTGTCCCTCCAATTCTTCTTCCTTTTCTTCTTCCCATCTACATAAACTGCAAGAAAACCTTCGGCTCTTAACAGACAAATTAACATCCTTTTGCAAAGGAATCGATGAGTTTGATACATGTAGAAACCCACTGCTACAAGCTAAATAGTCACTGATTTATTTGAGAGAATATATTTACAAAACAGAAGGCAAGGTATACGTAGATTTTTAGTTCCATGATATAAAAATTAGGGTGACTTCTTTTACAACAACTTGGCTGCATTAGGGAAATATCAATACCTTTCTATCATTTTAATGATCTTGCAGGGTCAGTTGAAGTTAATGGAGTTGCACCATGGATTAATTCAGACCAATTAAGGCAGCAAATTAATTGAAGGCTTCTTACTCTTGCACAAAAACAAACCCCAAACAACAAAAAAAACCCCACCACACAAACCAGCCAACCCAATTTTGTGGAAGTTTCAGCTGCTGTCTGCTCCAACCTCTCTGCCAGGAACTGCAGCCCCACAGCAGCACTGGCTGAAGCACTGTGCCTGAGCTACTGCTGAAGGAGTGAAGAGAGTTCATGGGATTCTAAGGTAATTCAGGTTGGAATGCAACTCGGATCTCCCGTCACTGCAGGGGGACCGGCAACCCTGAACAAAAAGATGCAACAGCACAGTAGTTATCCAAGGTAACAGTCTAAGCCATAATTACCAGATCCATCAGGCCTACCTGTTGACAACCCCAGGAGGGTCACAAAAATGATGCACATAGATCCTGCTTCTCCATTCCCTCAGAGAGCTGCCGCATAACGGCATCCATTCCTTTCTGATCCTTTTACATTATCTTTTCCCCAGCTGAGCTAACTCTGATCTCATTCAAGTCAAGGAGACTTTTGACATTTAAATGCTGATGGATTTTCACCCTTTTAACCGTAACAGCATCCAGGATTTCATATAACTCATTAGAAGTACTACCCTACTGCCAAGAACCTGGAGCACTGCAGGGTGTATTCCCCTACAGTGTTTGCTTCTCCTTGCACTTCATATTTATAAGAAGATTTGCAACAGGGTGGTCATAGTCCTGCAATGACTGCTCTGCTTAAGGCACCCTTCACACACTGATGTGAAGCATCACTGCCTCTGCACAAGAACAAACCCACCATGATTTGCAGAACATTTTCTTAATTCATGTAATTTTCGGCTGATTTATATTTTCATGTCTTTTAGCAAGAGACAAGTAAAGCTGTTCAGAGAGACAAAGAAGCCCCAAAGTGAATTCAGAACATCAAAATGGGTAGAACTTTAAAAGACTAATTTTGAGAAGCTGCATCATATGCTCAGCCTCTGTAACAACTGCTTTTAATTGAGACATTTCAAGTGGATTTTCACTGAATTCTGATTTTCATTACCAAATGTTTATGATCCAGAATGTTCAGTGATTACGTGGGGGGTTTCTTCTTCTTTTCCTCCTGATGGACATCGCCATGAGAACTACAGTGAAATGCATTCCTCCTACTCTGGTAATAAGGTACATATTCAATTTCAAATTACAACAGGCAATACTTTTTTGGTGGTGTTACTAAAAGTAACACAAATCAGGCCAGCTGGAGATGTTATTTCTACCCTGGAGAGTCTTGTGCAATGTTTTAAATTGTAAAGGGAAATAAGTGATTCTAGCTTTTATGATAACACAATTCACAGTGACTTCTCCTGGTATTATTTTTCTGGGAATTGCTGCACACTGCAGATTAACGTAAACTTCTATGAGCACCTTGAGAGAAATATGCATTTAAAAGTTTATTTAGGCAAGGTAAAAGACTACATTGAGAAGAATACATTAGCATATACTAAGCTGAATAGAGCTAAATCTCCACCATGGCTTCATTTTCCTTACGTATACATGGACAACTGAGAAAATTCCTACATTCAACTGGATGCAAAGTCCTAATCTTTACATTCTAGTCAAGTCCAACAGACAGAAACACAAATTCCTTTGTCAGAATAACTGAAAATAGTTCTTCCTGGGCAACACAAGTGACAACCTGAGTGACATAACTAACTTTTTTATAAGAGGTTTCCAAAAGTAGTTTAACAATATTGATCCTGAAAAATTAATTTCTCAAGCCAATATAGAGTAAGCATCATGAGGGCTTTTGTGTTTATATTCAGTATTAGTTCAGTTTAGATCCTGGGATAGATGCCACAAATTTAAAATGAGCAACTACAGTGAAGGTTGATAAGCCTGAAAGATCAACGCTGACACTGCAGAATTGTTGTGTCCTATAGGCATTTTTTTTCATTCTAAATAGCCTCTGTAATGCCAGTACACTCACCTTCCATTTGACATGAAAATGTACCTCTCTCCTAAACAATTGTTGTTTGCAGATAATTATAGGGATTTCCAGAACCCTGTGGAAATCAAATTGCCCCACCCCCCATGCTCCAACATAGCAAACAGTTTTGCAAGGAAAAGAGCCAAGTTCTCTTTCCACTAATACGCTTTAAAAACAGATCTGTACATACTATCAGAGAGGGACAAGAAGAAAGGTTTGGAAACAGCACTCAGTAGTAACTGGTGGCTCAACACTGAAACATACCTATCGCATCCGCATATTGTAATTGAAAGTTCTTGCTATAACCTGTATTTCACAAAGTCCAAGAGATTTGACCCAAGCTAACTTTTTAAAAATCATTTTCAGCCTATATTCTGTCCATAAAAAGACCATAACTAAAGCTCAGATAAGGGTTTTTTGACAATATATTAGATTTCTAAACAGGTTCTAATTCTTCTTTCCTCCCACATTACACATCTTTTTTTAACATATGAAGATTTGATTTGAATAAACACCCTTAAACAAATGGAATTTCAAGTCAGCTGTGTTTCGTAATAGAAATAATATATATTACCCCTTTCCTATCTGTTCTTTTTGCTTCCCTAGTTATATTTTCCAAACATTGAATATAATATTAGCTGTATGGACACAGAGTTAAGGTAAGTCTGTCTTCTGGCACAGCTGGCAAGAAGCAATGTAAGAAGAGAGTGTAGTAAAAGTTCATTCTGCGGTAGGAATTGGTATGAAGTGTATACAAAGGAATTACATCAATGAATCTTCTTCACTTGGGAGCAACATCAACCTAATAGTTCTGTAGAAATGGCAGGAAACTGCTGTAAAAGAAACTTCTTTCCCTGGGGGGTATGGAAAGAAGTGGAATAGTGTACTGTAAACTCTTGAATTTATTCTTGTATCTAATTTGAACATTATAGATTTAAATATAAGATTTATAGATAAAGAAGTTAGCCTTCTCCCCTAGTATGTTCCTACCTTCACAGAAACATACAGAGCTAGTCCATTAAAAGAGTTAAGCTGTTTTGACTGAAAGTGAGGATTTTGTCTTTTTCACAAAATTGGAGAGATTCATCACAAAAACATACAAACTAGATTTCCAATTTGCTGTTTTTATTACTGGGTCCAGTTCTAAGAAAAGTATGTTTTCATGCAGTGCCTCCATCTTGAAGTGATGATTATTCATTCCATCTTTGCCCTTGAATAAAGTTTGGAATAAGCAGTTCTTAAGAGTTTTTGTATATAAGCATCTGCACAAATAAATTGACAATAGAAACACAGTAGGAGTAAAGGTGTATGCTTTACAAGCACCAAACGTGCTTGGTGTGCTTTGTCATCCTTCTAACAGAAAAGGAGAGAAAAGGTCTACACACCCTAAATTGCTTATAATTTATAGACAAAGAGTAAAGGTTACAGTTAAAAAGCTATTTTTCACACAGGAGACAAAGGTGGTCAAAGGAGTTATATTTGGTTGGGTTTGTTGTTGTTGTTGTTTTTTGTTTGGTTGGAGTTAATAATATATGACACAGAATGTAATAAATTTCAATTAATTGCTTCTTAGAGGCTCTTGCTGGAAAAAAGTCCCTATTCTGTTAAGAATGTAACATACATAAGATTTTTACTTGTTGGAAATCTAAATTTCTAAATATAAAACATTTTATTTCCAACATATGTTCAACAGCTGCATTCTTGTGAGACACTGGAATATGGAGAAAGCTGACAAATTCATTTAGGAGAGCTGTCCTATCTAAAGGATTCAATGGGGTAGAAACACAAGGCGTCTGTACAGGAGCCGGGCAAGTAGGCAGACAAGTTTTAATAGGACAATAGAGATGACATGCAAAAATAAGATATGAAAAAAACCTAGACGGCAGAAAGAGAATGGTGCAAACCTCTGAAGTCGGCAAGAAGCTTGGGAACAATATCACCCTGTTCTGTCTCTTTGCAGGTCAATTCCTTAATTTATTCTAGTCTGACATATTTGCAACTTCAGTCTTCTCAAAGCAATCAACAAGTCTATTGCTCAGGATGAAGATCAAAGTGATTGTTAGAGCTAAATGGTGGTTTGTCAGATTGCCAGAATGACTCTTTAAAAGAAATACATTATTAAAATTTTAGCAAGTCCATTAATGTCACAGTCTAAACCAAGTACAATGGGCATTCATTTCCCTGTGTCAGTGTTAGGTATGCATACATACTCCTGGGATGAAGGATAAGCTACTGCTGTAACCATTCTATTTTACTTCTCTCATCTTCCAAACTTCCTCCCACAGATGCACACAAACTGTGATAGTTCTTCCCTGTTTTGCAGTCATATGCAGAACCCTCAACTAAGATTAGGGCCCTAGTGTGCTGTACATCAGTATCAAGACACAATCTTTGCCTCAGAAAACTTGCAGGTTAAATAGCCAAGACAGGCAAATGATAGGAGAAATAATGGAGAAATCTGGAGATAAAGTTACTTGCCCAAGGTCACAGAGCAGGCCAGGAACAGAAACCCTATCTCCTCTTCCCTTCCTAATTAAGGTCACATTTCCTCTCACCTTTGGCTGAACTTTAGTCTCTGCCTCTTCTCCTCAGTTATGAATAATTCATTCTCCAGCTCTGAGGTCAAGATTGCTGTTCACATACAGCAACATTAACCAGATAAGAAGTCTTATGCCACCATATTAAAAATACTAAAAAGCATGGTAAGACAAAAACTTTTCAGCCAAGAATGTTGCTACTGTGGTTTCTTTATCCATATGCATTTACAATTCTTTCTTTGTTACTGATACTGGTATAATTAATTTTGTCTCTCTCTGCCTGCCCATGCAATTCATAGCCTCAAACGTGAAGAAATTCTGCATTTAGATTAGCTGCAACATTTCCTTTGCCCCATAAGTGTTTTAAGTTTGTAGAGTTTACTGCAAACGTGGTAACAAAACTTAGTAGCGTAAAGGAGAACTGTGAATTCTGCTACTAATAAAAGTTCATCACTTTTACATGTAAGACTGGATAACCCATCCAAGTGACTTGGAGCCTGAAAGAAATTCTAACTAGTGACTTACTCTAGGTAGATAAACAAAATTGTTGTCTTGACATTAATTAGACTAAGTTACTACACTGAATAAAGTTCACTGACCCAATTTCTGAAAGTGCTAGATACACCTCCTATTGACCATAACTGTGTTAATAAATTGACTTTTTTTAAATGGGGTTGTCCATTGCTCAATTACCCTAAATCAGTTTGTCAAAGAGAGTGTCCTTTGGCTACCTTCTATTAATTATAGTGTAACACCCAAAGCAGTTGTAAATAACATACCTTAAGCCTTTAATAGAAATGCTGATCACATCTTCCATCATTATCTTTGAACTCCATACCTAGATTCCGTGCTTCTCTGGTTACGTTTTCTTAGAGGGGTACAACACTCACACTGCACAGCAAACTACTATATAATATTAAATCACCCATTAGAAAAATGGAGACCATGTAATGATTACTAAGGAAATGAGGAGGGTACATTACACAGTGAGGATGAACAGCAACAGTGGATTTCTTTCAGTTGTCCAAACTGATGGTGCACATCTCCCACAGGAGAATTGTAACCCTTGGAATTTATGGGCTGAGTGGTCCCTCTTACCCAACCATCAGCCTCCAGGAAAACTGCAGGATATTGGGATTCTTTTGCCTAAATGTCATAATGTATTGTGTGACTAGAGGATGGTCTGAGTCAAGAAGATAACATATAACTACTCTCTAACACTTGTGTAAATGACATGACCTAACTTTACATCCTGAAATGCACCATACCAAGTATTTCTTAATCGCATACTTCATATAATAAAATTTCAATGTAGCACAAGGTTGCAGACCAGTGAAGAACAAATAAGTGGACTGCTATAGCAACTGTATGAAACAGCTCCAAGTGAACCTAAAAGAGTGAGAAAAATGCATCAGGTACATCTCTCAGTGAGAAGTTTGGATGCTGATGTCCAATTGCAATGGACCAACTTAAAGATTGTTCATCAGCCTTAGGGCTCTATGGGTGATGAAAGCAGAGACAATCACCAAATAAAGGGGTGGCTGTACCTTCGGCAGTATGGCAGATGAGATGGGACAGCTCTGTTAGGTTGCGGTTGAGTATGTTGTGACTAGATGGGTGATAAATAAATTCTTGGGTTCCAAAGAGCGGGCAGGTTTCTCTGACTAAAGCATAATTCTCCTTCCCAAACAATTTTGCTTACAACAAATCCAACGTCAAAAAGTAAAGAGAAACACAGAAACAACAAGGCTATAAAACCAAAGAATCATGACTCTTCAAGCTGAACAGTGACTTTACTGAGCAACATGTTATAAATTGGCTTGCACGTGAGTGCAGAATTGGACACAATGACTTCTAGAGATACTTTAGAGTCTACATCATTCCATGGTTCTGTATAAGCTGTGTGTTTGGCCTCTCATTTCAAAGCTTGCCCTGCCCTCATTCAGGCTCACATACCACTTCTCTTGAAGAGAAAAGGAATGGAAAAATATTTTAAAGGCAGAAAACTCCTACTATTTACTCATGTTCAAATGAAGTGAATTTTAGAATAGGAAGTAGAAATACAATGTAACAGATTTTTAAAAATCTATTTGTAGGAAAGTTCCTGCCATCCTTCCTGAAAATAATTTCAGAAAGTGGTAGTATCTGTTTCAGTTCCAAGCAAATACATGCCTGAAACCTCCATATTACAAGCACTAAAGAGAAGGCACTCCTACAGGGGCAGGAAGGCATGTAGTTAACTTAGTCACTGTTCACATATATTGGATTTAGAATTTAAAAACAAACAAACAAACAAAACCCATGCAGCCTTAATTACTTATCCTTAATCCAAAAGCCTCACACTTTCTATCATTTTCATTTAATTCAAATATAAATCCTTTATTTTTGCAACAGTTTTTCCCTGTTGCATTGTCTTTTGAAATCCAATAGCAGTGTGAGCAGACAGTAAATTAGTCTGTAGTCATTAAAAAGACAGGAGGAAAGATGGACTAACAATAAAATCAAAACATCAAACCTTATTATAGTAATAAGAGAAGTATTTGAGCTGTCTAATACTATATATAAATTGAACTGCTAATGCCAGTTTAAGCTTATAAAATCTTGTGTGCCTGATGTGTTTCTTGTTTTATAATGTTAACATCAGGAATTAGATAATAAAGAATAGGTGTTACATCTGACTTTTAACCTCTTGGCAGGTGAAGGTTGTGCAAAAATCTTCCCACAGGTAGAAACTGAGTGTTACACACTGTACTGCAACTTGTCCTCACCATTTTCAGCATCAAGCTACAACTGGATGCGTGGCATGATGTGCAGCAGCCCTCTGCTGTGAGCTGTGTCTTAGTTTTAAGTGAAGGTTAACAAAAGTATCCTAAGCAAAATAGATCCTCTCCGGCTAGAGGGGGAGGAGAATAGATCTCAAAATGTCCCCTACCACTGCTGCCTGAGTGTTCAAAGTTACAAGCAACACTTCTGGCAAATTAACTACTTTGCAACACACAGCAGTGAAGAGAACAACCATCACACACAAGAAGGACTATCTGAGCATGATCATACACTAAATTTCCTATCGAAAGTGAGATGTTCGCTTTTCTGCCAAAGTACTATTCATGTACTTAAAATGAACTGGATTTGCCTTCCATTTTAATTGATACAAATGCACAGTGACATTCTACCTTTACTTTCTTTAAAAATTTTGGGAGGAAACTAACTTGAAATGGATCTAATGTGAAACAGACATCAGAGCCTCCAAAATGCAGTGTTTCCTGAAAGCATTTAAAAAAGCATCCAGACTCTTTCCACTAATTTCATTTATGCCAGCTACAAAGACTCAAGACTTCTGTTTGCCTACGTATCTTCAAAATCTACCTACCACATAGCCAATTACTTTTCTCTATCTCTAACTGCTTATTGATCCAAGTAGTGCTTACACTCATAAAAACTCACTACAGTTTTAACATACTGATTAATATAAAAAGTTATGTTGTTATACCAGAGACATACATAAAAATTTCTTACTTGTTTTAGGGCAGGTAAACAAAAATCACATAAACAGACTTGGGGCGGGGGGGTGGGGGGGGAATGGATGGATGACAAATTTTGGCTAACCAGAAGCTATTTGCAAGTTTTTATTTTAATTTATTCAGTGCTACAGACAAGGATAAATATTAAGGAATGCAGTTTATCTCTTCAATCCCCCTGCCGCAGAACTTGGAAAAACAGA
The DNA here is from genome assembly GCF_964188355.1 of Buteo buteo. NCBI lineage: Eukaryota > Metazoa > Chordata > Aves > Accipitriformes > Accipitridae > Buteo > Buteo buteo. The sequence continues at coordinate 27,864,828 of NC_134174.1, read as the reverse complement.
TAAACATCTCTCAGTTTAGTATTACCATAAGGAAACCACACGTTAATTTTTGTCTACACAAACTTTTCACATCTAGGGTAACAAAACAGAAGGAATGGCAAGTCTCTTACCTCAGCCTAGGTACCAGAAGTTCTAACAGTGGCCTGCAACTCCTGTGAACATTCTTCTACCACCTGTAAAAAATACAAAAATATTTACTTAGGTAGGAAGAGATTGATTTAACATCATTTAGTAAGGGCATTCACAAAAAAAAGTCACATTCATGCCTATCACTAATCCCAATCCCATTTAAAACTAAGTACTCCATTTCAGGTGCAACAGCACTAGTACCCTTTAGTATTAGGACATTTGATTCAGTGACAGATTATTCAAAAAAAAAAAAAACCAAAAACCAAAAAAACCCCCCAAAAACCCCCAAAACAAAAAAACAGCCCCACACCCAAAACCCACACCCCAAATCTGAATCACTTTGAAAACAGACTGAAACCAATTTATTTCCAGAAATCTCAAGTTTTTAAATATTTTTCCAGTCTATGAAATCATTTACACAAATAAACTACAATCTAGTTATATCTTCATAAACAAAGAATTAAAGGATAGTAATATAATTAATGCCAACCAGGATATGTTTATGGAAAATACATCTCAACTAACTTGATGAGATTAAAAGTTTGTATTAAAATGAAAATTGCTTGATGTAGTTAGAATTTAATGTGGATAAATTAGACCGGGTGCTTCCTGAAATGTTGACTGAGAACCTCAAATGAAACAAAGTCAATACGTCATGTGCTAATCAAATTAAAAGCTGATTAACTGACAAATCTCAGTTGAAAGTCTAAGCAGAAAATCCTCATCAGAGGAGCAGAGTTTTTAATGGGTTCCTGCAGGCTCTACAGGCTTTTAATAATTTATTTTTACAATTAGCCACCTGATGGGGAAAAAAAACCAAACTAGTAAAATCTGAAGATGAGATGGAGAAAATAAGCAAGAAGTAGGGTGTGTCATGGATGAACAAGGACAAATACCAGTGGAATCCAGTATAACAGGCATTTTGACAACACAACGTAAATACAGGCAAACATTTTGGCACACAGAATGGAGGGAGAAGGATTCTTTCTGAATTACTATGTCACAGGACAGCAGTGGGAGCTCTGATGTGTTTAGGTCTTGCTTGTTTGTTGTATTTTGTGTTCTTACAGAAGATCAATTTCAGTTCAGTTCTTTAACACATTTAATTTTGAATGTTTACTATATATATGCGTGTGCGCTTACTCATCTAAATGCACATACATGTATATAGAAAAGGATGCTCTTCCTCAGGGTAACAAAATATGCAATGGGAAAGCATGCTGTTTACACAAAAAGATTAACATGTTGCCATGGAGATTTGATTCATTTTTTTATGGATCCAAGTTCCTCACCTTAATGAGGAATGAAATGAAACACCCCTGTGTCATGACACTCCAATCAATGTGCTAGAATCAGTGACAACCAGCAATTCCTTCTCTTCAACAAGTATGTTACTGAGGGCTGGGAAATTTTACTTACAAAAAGATACAACAAAAAAATCAGTTGAAGATAACTAAAATCCCTCATAAATCAAAATTCTGTTACAGTAATATCTTAAGAATTAAGTAATTCCAATATTATACTTCTCTCTTGCTATTATACTTTTCTTCAATATATCTAGTTTGAAGAGAGTCACAGTCAGCATTTTAAACATCTCCAAAACATCCATTTAAAAAACTAACAAGTGCCAAGCAAAAACACAGCCTACATGCAACTCAGACCAATTGCCAGCAGAAAGATTAGACTGAATAAGAAGCCACGTGAATGCACACCAATTTCCCTCATCCAGTTCAGAAACAATGTAGGCAAGCTGTTCTTCACATACTTTGTTTTCAGCATCATATCCTTTTTTTTTTAAATTCCAGTCATATCACAAGATAGGATAGAAAACCCTCGCTAAGAAAGTACTAAATTTGTAGAACTAAAAATTAATTTTTGTTTCTGATAGTCAATAGTCTGGCATAAGAACTTTTCTGAAAAGGTAGTGATTTTCCTTTCTGCAAACAGGACAGTTTCATAAATAATAAACCATATTATCATTTTAGTCTTACAGCACAACCTACTATTTGCTTCACAAGCACAGTTCCCAGGAATTAGTTTAATCAGCTATATAAGTTAAATAAATAAATAAGTATAGGGGTGGGGAGGAGTATCTCAGAAGTTAATTAGGAGTATAAGTTAATTTTCAGAAATGAAATGTGGTACAATTTCATGTTGGATATAACCCAGTGCCCTTACTAACTGCTATCAAAAAGTGGACTCTCATTCTCATCCTCTGCCCTCAACCGCCTCTTTACAGCCCTCCACAGCCCTCCCTCTGCCTTGGACTTAGCGAGCATGCCGATATGACACAAAAAGCAAACCCAGGTATCAAAACAACCCCCATTATCTTTCTTTTTAAGGGCACATTTAACTCCTCCTTCCCAAGTTATTTAGGGACCCAAAGACACATATATATGTGTAACTACCTTTCCAAATCCAGCCCTTGCTTGTCAAAAGTCTACAATGTTAAAATGAATGATGGGATTCAAACTCGATACTAAATGGCACATATGCTTCAGATATGACTATAGCTATTAGCGTTCGTATCTAACATTCCAGCATCTCCTGTGGTAAATTATTCCCTATAACTGAGAAGTAATTATCGTAAAGTTATTGGGTTATCAGACTTCTAATGATGTTATAATCACTTTCATTATACAATTGATTTGTCACAAATGCTCATATTACAAATATTATTGACCTCCTGCCACTCCTATAATGTAATTAAAGTTGCTAAAGTTGCAGTTCAGCCTAACACATTGCCCTCCTGTGCTGCTGAAGGCACATCACAGAAGCCAAGAAGTATCTGCAGAGTCGCTTTCAGGCTCAGCAGCAGTATGAGACCTAGGGCAGGTGTTGTTTTGCCACCTATTGTCTGAAATCTTACTTTCTCAATACTTTATCTTGGTGTTTCAATACCCTACCCTGCTTCCTTATTTATCCATGCTTCGTTCACCCCAACTACATCATATTTCTCTTCAAGTACAAAACACATTTCCTAGTCTGCAGTTTTGCTTTGTATGCTTGCTACACTTGCACCAAAACCAAATTAGTTTCTGCTTTTCCTTGCCTGGTATTTTTCTTCTTGATGAAGTAACAGCCCAATTAATTCACTTTCTAATTTTCTTCCGACTGTTCAACTTCTGATTTTTAGCACAATTATTTTTCCCATTCAAATTTCTCTGGAGATTTTGCTGAGTATATCTGAAAATTCAGAGGAGTGGACTGGAGGAAGTGCAAGTATACCATCAGTCTTATTTTAGCACCCCTCCCATCCAAACCTATTAAGCTAGGTAGATTTCATACTGCATTCTTATCTTCAACAAGCTGTCATTTTGAAATTACATGAGAGCTTTGTGAGTAACCTTTTGAAAATGAGAGCCCTAAAATCTAGTATCGTTAATACATTTATTCAAAGTTGCTACTTCCATACAAATCCTACCCAAGACCCACCTTTTCTTTGCTTGTTCTTATCTCACAATTGCTTTGAAGTGTAACTGATTGAGTCTGAAGAAGTGCCTGCTAGCAACAGGGGTTTAATATAGTTTGTATATTGACTTCTGAAAGTCTATAAGGCCATTAAACTATCCATCTGCCTACACATCATCTGCATCTCAGAGAGGATCACATTTTAGAAGCCATAGAGGATTAAAAACACAGAATGAAGAGAACCCCACCCCACCTCCCCCACATTTAACATTATTCTATCCTCTAGGACTAATTCAACATGATTAAGCATTAGGGAACTAAGGAAGAATAGTACTATAAAAAAAAATAGTAATGTCCAAAACAGTAGCAATTCTGCAGTGTGATGGTTAAAGTATACCTTTAAGTTAGTAAAAAGCTAAGATAATACCTAGAACAAATAATGCTAAAAAAAATAATCTTAAATACACAAACCGTTAAAAAAATCTAGAGGAAAATCTTGGTCAAAAGGAGTAAAAAGTAATAAAAAAATTAGGGGTTTTGGCATTCCTGGCATTTAAATTACTTCATTACCAAATGAGAAGAAAAAAACCAAAAGTTATATAATAAACATATATTGAAGAAAGGATGAATGAATCATCATTGTCAGAAGTAAGAAGCAAATACCCAGTAAGCCTTCTAAACTGTCTTCATATTTAGATGTAATTCTTGCCTGTGCAGGAATCTGAAATGCCATGTCACAAGCAGGCTACATCCAATATGCAGAAAAGATTCCAGGTGCAGAATAACAGCACCTGGCTTGCACTGCGGTTACACCAGTGTAGATCGGGAGCAACTTCAGTGAAGTCAAGGGAATGAGAACAAATCTGGCCCATCATTCAGTAGCCGCATATATATATTTTCATAATCCACTTTCTGATAGGCAACAAGAACATTAAGCAGTAAACATGCAGATGAATTTCAAAATGCAAATTTCAGAATCCATATTGTAGTTCTCTAATGCCCTACACCTTATGTCACCATTTAAATCTTTCCACAGATCTCCATAAATTATGCATATTACACTCTAAGAACATGTTGCCAGCTGTGTGATGGTTTAAATCAGTAGCTGAGATCTGTAAACAGGTAAGAATCGGCTGTCTCACCCTGCGGACCACTCATTTAGTTCACAAAAATGACAGAAATAGGAGAAACACTCTTGTGAAGCAAGAGTTACAACAATTTCTACCTTAAAACTCAATTTCATTAGTAAGGGCAATTTTATCCCCCAAATAGCGTTAGTCTGCTTATGAGAACCACCCATTCCAGAACATATATAGTAGCCCTACCAACCTGGAGAGACCAGGAAGTATTTTATATAGAAGGCGGCATTTGTAAAATACCTTCAAAACTGACCTAAGTGCCATGCAACTTCAACTACAAAATTCAGAATAAATAATACTGAAGATCTGGGGGTAGGAGTGGTTGGCTAGAAAATACATAACTTTCACGTAAATAATAAAGCTTATGTCACATAAATCTTTCTAACTGCTACTGTGCTACCAGTTGCTTAGCAATGTCCCCTGACAAAAAATTACCTTCTGTTCATGACAAGTTCACTTACCAAAGATAGTGATACTTGTATTCAGACTTCAAAGGCACTTAGCAGGACAGCTAAGGTAATCTTAAGAGCTCCCTGCACTCTAGAGTGTCTGTCTTGCTGCTTGTCGCTCTCCAACTTGCTCCATGCTTGGCTATGCAGTCCTGTCTCCCTCCATACCCCCCCATAGCCCCTTCCTTGACTGCACCATATACAGTTTCGACTCAGCGAGACAGCAGAAAACTACTCACACTTTCTACTGTGTTAGTTTCCTGGAGGCTTAGTGAGCTGAAGCAATTCCTTGAGGGGTTGGATGAACAGAACTGGAGCCACACACAGGCATAAGCGTGGAAGCAGTAAGATTGCATCTTTTAGTTGCCACAAGCTGTTAGATCAGTTTAAACCATCTCATCTGACTTCAACCATAAGGAAGAGTGACTGGAGATTCAATCTGACTTTCTATTTAAAGAAAATAAAAAAAAAAAGTTTTGTTACGATAACGTAAGACAAAGACATTGGTAGCCTGGCAGTATTGTCTAAGAACTCTTCACAGGAAATTCACTCTTCAGAACAAGTGATCAGCCTCTAGCAGGATGATGATGTTGTGTGCAGGGAGGTGGAAGAGTTTAGACAGAGCCAAAGAAACCCATCAGGCTTTTTTTTCCCCAGTTTGAAGGCAGAATTTTAACAAAAGAATGTTCTTTTCATATGCTCCTTGGCATATCAGTGTTCTGCTTGTGGCTGCATAAATACATTTAAATCCCATTTCTGAGGTATTAAATATCTCTCCAGTATGCTCCATTTGGAAGCAGTTTAGGGAACACTGGGCTAAAATAAGATGCAAAAACAAAGTCACAAGAACAGGACTGAAAATAAAGACCTAGTTTAAAAATATCCAGAGAAAGTTTCTTTCAGAAGATTCATCATTCATATAGCAAGGCACGACCTGATGGTGCAAATGTCCACTTGCATTTTTTTAAGAAAATGCAAAGCACAATACTTATTAAAAGTATATTATTAATTTCTTTCTCCTTCCTAGAATCCTGAAACAATATTTCTACCTTTGAAACTCAGCTGAACAAATAAAAAGATACATCCATCTTGAACTCTGTTATGGTCACAGGAATTTCCCCCCCCCGCCTTCCCCAGAACCCCACTTAAGTAACTGAAACAATTGCATTCAGTACAAGAGTAATTCTGAATTATAGATGCCAAGATTTGAAACTAACGGGTTATCAGAGATATCTTATTCTACTTTCATCAGTTGTCCATTAGTCAAAAAAATCAATTACATGTTAAATTAACCATACTGTTTTTAAAAAAAGAGCAAAAATATAGATGATTATGCTACTGCTGTTACTGTCTTGCTATTCTGAGTTTAAAGTTAATGAATGTCTTTTGGGAATATAGTTCTTTATTCTGTGGAGAATGATACAATTAACCTTCACCAGCATGATTAAGTAATTCTTAGTTACACTATCACATTGCTTCTGTATGTTTTTCATACCACACTCACATACACGTACCCCGTTCCATTTCCACACATAATATAATGACCACTGTAAAATACTGTAGATCCATCATTTCAAAGAGGATTTATAGAGAAACTGACAGGATTATTGATTCTTATCAGATGTAATTAATCACTCTGCCAAGTACATTTCCTTATTCCTGTGCTAAAATCAGGCTCAACTGGCAATAACCACTCTTAACCAGACTCTGGTCAAACTCTCTGGTATGTGCCACTGGGCCATCTATCAATCCAGTGATACGGTGCGTGGGAATGGCTCAAAGCTGCACCAGGGGAGGTTTAGACTGGACTATAATCTTGAAATGTTTTGACTATATCAAACATAGGGAGGAAAAAATAAAAAAAAAATTCTGCAGACAGATATACTTCAGAAGAAAAAGATCTTTTCACAGAACAATTTACCTTTGAAAATACGTTGCAAAAGTAATCTTTTCTCCCAGACTGTTATTTACAAACTGATAGACATACTGATGAACTGATAGTTCATGATAGACAAAAATATTTGTGGTGATGAATCACACCAAAGGCATATTGACCAAATAAGGTTTCCCAGATGCTTCCAGAGGTGAAGGCATGAGGAAAGTTATCACCACACTGTGGAAGAATTTAATTTCCACTGTTTTTATTTTCCTGCTTTTCTTTGTACATGTGTTTAAATAAGCCCTGGTGGGAAGGTGTCCCACAACTACTTATACAGAGCACTATTACAAACTCAAAGGAGTTTTCACTCAATCCAGGATTAAGAAGCTGCTCAGATCACTGTGAAGGAACAACTGGATTTCTACTGCATAACACTGGCTTTACCCAGACTAGTGCATCACTTTTAGATCACTAAATGCTAACACAAGCATCTCTAAATAATTAGTTTGCACTAAACAAACAAACAAAACCCTTAACTTTTTCCCATAAAATAATTCGGTTTTGGCAACCTTGGAAAATCTGAAGTGTCAAACCTAGATGAAACACATGAGAGCCCGGGGCAGAGCTGCGCGGGCCAGTTCCTTGAAGCCTGTGGAACTCAGCTGTTGATGGAGACTCACAAGAACCACAAATCTCATGGCTCTCAAAACACAGAATTTATTACTACATTAGAGCTTTTTCAGAACTGCAGTAGCATGAAGGAGAAACAGTAAGCTGGAAGAAAAAAAAATGCTACAACTGTCTCTGGAAAGAAAATAAAGCAAACCAAAGGAAATACATGCCTTCACATTTTGACATAACTACTTCCAAAGTAACCAACTCTTTATACTTGTACTTTGTCTTTGAAGAAGAATTTCCAAAAGCACAAATAGAAATTACACCAGCTCCAATTGCTCTTCAAAAACTGTTGGGGTTTTTTCTCCTCAGATTTCATATTTCTAATGTATTTTACAACTTCAAATGCAGTATACAGCTGTGCTATCTTACACAAAAAGGGATGACTGACTATATCTGTCCCTAAACAACTTCTGCTTTTGTAGAAGTCCTTTTGTTCTCTCTTTGATTTAGTAACTACCACCATTTCAGGAGAAGACGGTCATTTTTTCTTCCTTCATGTTTTGAAATTAAATCCTACATGTTTTAAGACTATTTTTAAGTCTTTTCTTATTAATTAGCAGATTTATAACAACACTGACAGCCACAACACAGACATAGGACCTGTGCTTTGCAGCTCTCTGTAACTGTTATAGCAGAAATAAAAATAAATAAATAATAATAATAAAAAAAAAAATCACCTCCCAAAGGTATTTTTGCTCTTACAGCTTACTCTTCAAGATACAAATTATATAGATTTTGGGGGGTTTGATAGTATAGCATCACACAACGAAGAGCCTTTTGCTGAACTTCCCACTCCAACTAACAAATGTGCATGTTATTAACACCTCATAGTACACATACTGGAGTTTCTGTGCAGCTTTACAATTTTTATTTACTTATATATATATAGGAACACTCTCAAGTGAATGCTCTATAAAAATCCTTTAAAATCATAAGTAGGAGCAATTAACGGAGGATATAAATCTTCCAACACTGAAAAAATGAGTAATGCATCTTCTAACTAATGGACTGCAAATGCTATAAAAACCTCAGGGTTATAAGAGTGTTCTCCTCCCCACCCCCCAGTGCTTTCCAGATAAATATCTAATGATTTGAAACTATAATTTCAATACATGAATAATTTCAGCAGATTGCTCTAAGTAGATATTGATGTATTCCTACAAAAATGTCTTTAATGGCTGTAGAACCCATTTACACTTTTTATGCTTTTTGTGTATTTTAAGAAGTGCATTTTTAAAGTCTGTTATCAAAGATCAACACATGTTCTAATATATAATTTTAAATTGCCAGAGTTTAAATCAATTAGAAATTACTCTGGAATTGACATGAGGTCAGTAGAAGCTATGGGCACCTGTTTTAGATACAACAAAACCATCATAAATCTCATCTGAAAGCTTAATAAAATACTTCCAGACAGAGCAGTATTTTAACTATTCTATTAAATAAGAGAGAGTACTTGTAAGAACAGTTTATACTTGGTAATACCATTCAAAAAATATCAAGCAGTTAAAGAACAGGTGAAGGATTAGTTATTAACTTCCATACTGGCCATCCTCCTAATTTCTGTTTATTACACACCCCTGAATAAGTAAGACACTTTGCTGACCCCACTGAGGTTTTTCAGTTTTGGAAAGACAGAAAAAAAAGCTAAGCCTAAGAAACAAGCTGCATTCCAAGTCTGTTGACATATTGAACCTATTGCCCCCAAAAGGTTACGGTAACCTTTTTGGTTAAAAATGAAAAATCAATATAGGCTTTTTTGTAAAGTAGACCACTTGGATTGTCAGAGCGTGTTTTGGTTAACAAAGACCTAACCAATGAAAGTTTGAGTAGAATGTATTTAGGCAAATATCTAACAGCAAAAGCATTCCAAGCAACAGGGGTTTTTTATTGCTACATGAAACTTTAAAATATTTATATATTTATAGATAATCGGTATATAAAATAAGGTGCCTCAAAAATGCCTAGAGGAAGAAGAGATTTCCTAGTTTGTCCCTAGTTTGTGCCAGGACTCCATTATAACCAGAAAGTGATAAGCTTCTGCTGAAGTGAACCTGTGGTTTTCTCTAACCATTTTATGCTGACACGTCAGAAGAAAACTCGGCCAAAGGCAAAGAAAATTGGGCGCTCTGGTCTCAGCCTAATCTGACTGATGCTCAAAAATTATCCTTTTTTATATACAGTACATTGCAAACTTGAAAAATCAGCATTTGGTTGACTGCATCCTTTGATGCTAGAATTGTACACCATCTCTCCAGACCGTAATTGTTAAGACCTTTCACAGGATCCAGTACGACACACCTCTGAATTCATCAAATTAATGAAGGATGCTGCTTGGCTAAATACAATGAAGAGGGACAAAATGAAATATTCATGGCAGAAGGTGGTTCTAAGAGGAGGACTTAACAGATTTAAAACTAGCACCAACATCCTAAAGTTGGAGGTACAAACTGGTGGCAATATAAAGCGTAATTGCTGGGCAAAAGCAGAATTAAGTGCTGGTCAGTATGTAACTGAACACAATACATGGCGATACAAGAAATACTTAGTAATAAAGATGGGCTGGCTGTTCAGTCCCTCGAAGAGTTTGCAAGAGGTTTATTATCCTGAACACATGGCTAGAACTCAGTATGTCTTCCCTTTCCATATACAATTATTTTGTTTTTGAAGTGAAAAGCAGCACTTAAGTTTACCGTGTTAAAAAAACGATAAAAATATTGTTGGCACAAGCACAGAAGACCATATCCTGCATTTACAGATGCAGTTTGGTAAGAAGTATTTTGCTAAAGAAAGTGCTTGGTTAATGAGATCATTAATGAGAAATAATAGTACAGTGATTCATACTTTGACTTCTTTTAAGAGACTGGCCAGCTATCGAAGCATACTTGAAATAGAGAGAAAGAAGGAACAATAATTTTGTAAGGTTAACATTACATTGACCTGCCTTTCAAAAGCATTCAGTACAGTTTTTCGTCTCAGGAAACTTAAATACGTTTGTAAATAAATGTTTTGCATACACAGCGAAGTGAGCTTACAATCCTAGCTTAGTTTGCTTTTGCAAGGAAACGTGATCAGCATAGAAAGAAAACAGGAGTATTTTACCAGTTACAACTTATATGAAGTCTGACTGCTTGACTCAGTGCTATAGGTCCTACACTCTTTCCAAACTAATTAGAGATGTGTTATGACACTCATGAGAAATGCAATTGGTGGTTTCCTGAGTTTTATTAAATTAACCATGTCATTTTATTCAGTGCTTCCTTTCCCTATCATGTTCTTTCTGTATCGCATCAATTATTTTTAAGAAGACTACATCTATTAAGTGTCAAAACAAAGCAAAAAAAATTTACTTAATGTATTTGTCATTATAAGATATCTTATAATAAAAATATTTGTACTGCATGCCAACCTGTAAGATCAACTATTAACTTTCTGAAATTCATTGAAGTGTAGGTATGTGAACAGAATACTTTTTAAAATTAATATTCAAATTTGACTGTCATGCAACTCTTGCAATAGTCAAAGCTCCTAACTGGCCAATAAAGTTATGAGAGGGAATGCTTGCTTTTCTTGACCAATACTAGAAACGTTGGTGGTTATGACTTAAAGCTGACTGAAGTAAATGAGAAGCTATCTACTGATTTCTTTCATTCTCATTCAACCTAATCATTTTTTTTTTCTTCATAGATAACTCAGTTTAAAAAAAAAAAAGAAAAATAGGAACACAAGAAATCTGATGCAGAAGACAACAGGAATGGGATTAACTGAACAGCTTCAAGAGCACATGGAAAAACTCCTTCAAAAAAGATTTCACCTCTATCCACATAGAAGCAGAATATCTTGGCACCAAATGCTGGAAGATGGGGGCTATTCCATTTCAACCCTGGGTCAAAAGGAGGAGCTGATGAACACACTCATGGAAGGACTCTAAGCCCTCTGCCTCACTTTACATCACTCTTTCCACGGAGCCTAATGCTCAGTCACATATCATGAGGGATCATATTTACTACCCTAACTCGAACTTCATGTCAATAAAGACAGAGTATTCACATTATATACAATCATATTCTGACCCACATTTAGTTTAGGGGTTTAGGCCTGGGCTGGCTTTTGGTTTTGTTTGGGGGTTTTTTGTTTGTTTGTTTTGGGGGTGGGGAACATGCCTTATTAATGTTGCAGACCCAAGAAAATGAGAGAATGAGTTTGGAGTTCCTCCAAAAGGGTGGCAGAATGCTGAGAAGAAGATTCTGCAGATTTGGGGTTGGCAAGATAGGCTGGATTGTATACCACACAGTAGTTTACCATTGCTCACAATTTTGCCAAAAAAGAGAAAAAAATTGACATTGTGCTGGCAAAACGAATCGGGGGGGTGGGGGGGGGGGGTGGGGTGGGGTGGGATACCCCAACCAACTAAAAAAAAACCTGTTTGCACTGACCACTAAAAATTCATTATTTCAGGTATAACAAACTGATACTCAGCCATAATTCTTGCTCCAAAGCAATTTTTATAGACCCTGGTTGCAAAATTATAAAACTGAAATAAATAACCTCTAAGCTCGTGCTCTGTAAATAATGAGAGAGATGGGGGCGAGGGAATCAGTTGAAATTATTTTCTCCAATGTAATTAAAGCAATACCGTTATTTTAGGTAAGCTGTACTAAGTTTTTAAGGTACACTACTCTTAACAACACTAAGTCATTAGGCATGTCCTCCAATTTAAAGAAAGCTTGGAAGATAACGTGGGAAGTCATCTGTATATCTATCACAATAAACATGAAGTTTTCTCTGGTGCCAGATGGAAGAAAAGACCACAAAAGAAGTCAGTTTGCCCAGTAAATTGAAGCCTTGCCAGACAAACAAGTCTCAATAGTTTGCCAGGCAGAAATGAAGTGAAAGTGAGTGGTAAGCCAGTTTCTCCAGATCCCCCCTTCTTTTAACAGCCACATCTCTCGGGCAGTTTTAGCCTTCCCTAGTGCACCTGCCACCACCAGAGAGAAGTATGCTGCACAGAGGCAGGCAACCAGCTCCTTGAAAATTGAGAACATGTCCATCAGACACATAAGAGCACAAAACCAAACACCTCCCTACTACGTGACCCAGCTCCAACACAGGATGTGGCAAAATGCCAGGCACAGAAAAAGACAGTGTAAGGCGTCAAACAGAGGTAGGACTCTGCTTCTTCAGAGGGAAACGTGCACATATTCTTGTGTGCTCCAGAGAAGCTGCAGAAAGGCCCCTGTTTTTTCTAGTGAATCAGTTCCTTGTTCTCCCAGGTTAAGGGAAAGGACTCAGGGTTTAAGGAACACCGGTAACAACAGTAGGAGAGTGCTTTTGAAAGACAGGGCCCAAGCTCCAGTGCCTGCCACCAGCTAGAATAGACTAACAACAGGTCTCAGAAACCTACCATTCCCTTTGGCTATGTAGACATGCACCAACTCGAAGGATGGCATGTCCTTTACATTTTTGCAGTAAGATCCCTTCTGCAGTGAGAACTATGAAAGGGCTGCTCACCGTATTGCTGCACAAGAGAAACTGCGGTGTTGGGAGGAAATGTTGCTTCGTGCTTCTGCTGCTGAAATACCAGTGCTGGAAAAGCACATTTGTGAGGATGAATGACTGAAGAAGTGTAATGGCAGGGACTTGTTCCAGTGCCAGTGCTGGATTACAGCCAGTAGTGTCCCTGAAGCCTGCAAGTGGTTCCAGGAATAATGACAAAAGCCAGCTGATGCTGCTCAGCCACACAGAAAACCAAATTTGGAGTATTTGCTGACAGTAGTCCACAGCCATAGATGACTGCTTTAGCAAGAAGAACGTCACTTACATGACAAGACCCCCTGGTGACCCCAGATACTATAAAATCTTAACCACAGTCATAGGAAAGTTTAGGTACAGCACAGTTGCAAGATGACAAAAAGGACAGCTGTCTCCTTACCTGACTCAAAAGATTTGCACTGGAAGTTTCTGGGGCTGTCAGAGACGAGACTGAATGGTCAAAACTGGACACGTCACATCCTTGAAGGGACAGTTCTGGAGTTTGAGCTTTACACACACGTTATCTGAGACCTGAATGCCTTGAACATATAATTTCTCTCATGGCCAGGGCATTACAGACTGTGGGAAAGAAGATGACTGAGTGCAATCACCACAAGCAGCACACAATCAAGAGGATGCCTTGGGTCATGGTAGGTAGATAGCGAACAGCACATAACATTTGCTGCTCTACTGGAAAAAAGAGTTTCAGAAGCACAGTGCTCCATTTCAGATGGGCAGGAGAAAGGAACTGAAATCGCATCCTCCACATCTTATATATGCACCAGGCAGAAAGAAGGAACAATGACACACTGGGGATGGAGGCAAAAGGGGGGGGGGGGGAGAGGAAAAACTTTCTAGTCTGAAGTAACTAGGCACAAATACAGTCATCATTAGAATGAACACGTAGACACAAAGAAAAATCATACTCCTTAAAATAGCATGCAGACACTATAAAATGGATTCAACCACTCCAAAAGAATAGTGCTACAGCCCCCTGGTTAACAAATGTGAACTACTGCTGAGATGTATTATTTAGCTATCTTTTTGAGCTGTGCTACCTCGGGTGGTTAATTGGATAGCACCATGGCATAATTGCACATAGCTGTTAAGTGTAAAATCCTCAGCTACTGGAATGAAAAAGTTTTAGAAAAATAAAAACTGCGATAATTGTTTTAAAATATGTTGACAAGATGCTTTTGCTTCCACTCCACTAAGCAGACTTCTGCCTTTCTTGCTGCTGTAAACTTATGCTACCCAGCATGTCAGTTTTGTGCATGTGACAGCCAGTATTTTCATTGACAAAAGACAACATTAGCAATGCAAGGAGACAATATTAGCTTCTAGTTGCTGAAGTTTCAAAGAATTTCTTTGTTGAGACTCAGTAACTGTTTCCCATATATATTTTAATAATCCACAATTGCCTACCCGGTTTCAGATTTTGAACTTTAAATTACTCTAGCAGCTGTTACATGCTTTTGAAGGATGGCTCCAATGCACTGACACCTTACACGAAGAAAAACATTCAAAATACACATGCACTAAGTAATTAATTGTTGAAGCAGATCTAAAGCTACAGGAAACCGTATGTGTTGTTACACTGTAGAGATGAACGAGCGGACAGAATTACTTACCAGGGGACCATGTTTAAACCATTGTTCTTTGCTAGCCAGTAGTGAGGAAAGCATACTAGGACAGCAGCACTGCAGTCCAGTCATCAACTCTACTGCCTGGATCTGTGCACACTCCTATTTTCAATTATGTTTCAGGAAGTCAAATACACAGAAGGCTATGGAAGTTGACAAAAAACGGGAGCAATGGTTCAGCATACTAGCTATATGACATACAATCCCTTTGTTACCAGAGTGCACAAGTAGTTCACCTCAATCTGTTAAACACTTTTTGATGCTGACATTTACATCCCTGGACAATCAGACACTAAGTGAATCACTACATCTGTTGGCTGGAGTCAATCCTGCCCCATTTATTAGTTCTAAGATTTTCAGATCATAGAGGTCACCAAATCAAAACTACATTTAACAGCATTAAGGAAACATTTTTTAAAAATTATATAATTACTCAAAACAAAGAGCAAGCAAGCTGGCTTTTTCTTTGGTGCTAAACCCACTCTCCTGAGCCTATTCAGTAGAGAGAAAGTATCTTTCTTAAAATCTTCTTACAGCTCTCAACCTCAGTGGCACCCTGCTGTATTTCTTGTATACTTCTAATGAGTGGTGCAACCACTTTAACCTGTTCCCATTGAAGCAATGGTTTATGACACCTGACCATCACTTCTAATATTGCAAAACAAAGTTTTGCAAAGATACAGTACCTTCGAAACACTGTGTACCTGTAAAGGCAAGAGATGAGCATATGTACAGGCAAGAGAATACGTAACAGGAAAAAATAAAAGCAGATTAATTTTATTTATTATCAAGTAATTTCAAGAATGATCAATATCAGAACTATATTCTCACTAATTCTGAGCTATATTTTGGCTTTCTTACTTGTTGGGAATTTCCATTACTGCTAGGATGAGCTCGGTGCACTACAAATGAGATGACACACACAGCAACCTTTGCCAATGTGATATTTCTACATAACTAAAAAGCAGTAAAGCATATGTAGTTCCTTATCTGTATTACAATCCTCATTGTTGGTTTACATTTGCTAGAATTTAATTAAGTACAAAGATAAATTGATGATTTCTGGTGCAGCAATCCCCCCCCCCCCCAAAATATTGCTACATCATCTAATTTTATAGTGGAATAGTTGGCAGCTACTTCTGTGATTAAAGCATATAGTTAGTTTTTAAGATAAGGACACTGTTACACTGAATTAGATATTTGCTATACAGTTTTTCTTCATCGACTAATTTATACATAGATTAGGGCTGTTTTATTATGCTATTACGTATTTAATACATAAAAATATGGTCGGTCTGAAAGAAGACAACTTGCAGTTAAAAGCAAGAATAAAATTAATCTGATAAACTTCAAGTTATTTAAGTCAAAAACATGACTAAAAAATAAGTCTCATGCCAATATTATTAGCCAGCAGTGATCCTGCTACAACAATGGCAGTAAAACGTTCCAGCAGAGTACTACTATAGTCACAGAGCATTGAGTGATTTTAGCTCTTGTTTATCTGAGTTAATCTGATTCTTTTTGTTTGTTTGTTTATTCTACGCATTTAGTCTGCAACGCATCTTGATGTTTTACATTACTGGATTCTACAGACAGTCTCTAGCACATGTTAATGTGTGTTCTAGAAAAAAGTGTTCATAACATGGACACTGAGAAGAGGTAGAAGTGTGTTCAACTTTGGAAGAAATCCCTTCTGTTGCATGATGTATGGTCACATGTAAATTACCCATCTGACATGTTTTCCACGGGGCAGCCATCTTGTTTGGCAAAAAAACCAGAGGAATTTAAATTTTAATCAAAATCAATTTTGTTAACAACAGAGCCAGATTTGAGACCACCGCAAGCTGAGGAAGGGGCCTCCTCCTCATGCTCTCGTTCCCCCCTCCGTGCCCAGACCGACCTTTTCTCTGCCACGGCCCTTCCTGCTCCTGCTCCCGCCAAAACCGCAGCTCTCCTCACCGCCGCCCACTCCCCCTTCCTCTCACCCCTTCTGCGATTCAGCCCCATCACAACGCCTTTCCACAGAGCGTATCCTAACAGCACCCTGCCCTCCATTTCAGTACTGGCTGGTCCGTTGAGATTTTGGCTGGAACTGCTGAAATCATCCAAAACCGTATGCCGCCAAACACCAAAAAATAAGTTACTAAATAACTAAATCCCTGAGGAAAGAGGCAGGTGCCCCGAAGCACCCCTAGCCCCCCTTACCAAGGAGCGCCCTGCCCCGAGGCATACCTCCAGAGCAGCCCTCCCCTGCCAGGAGCCCCACACACGGAACCTTCTAGAAGCTTCCAGGCCCCACCAGCCTCTGGGCACACATGACAGCCGCCTGCCCTGGGAAACACATGCCCCATTTTTAAGGCAAGGTACCCAAAAAAAAAAAAAAAAAAAAAAAAAAAAAAAAAAAAAAAAAAAAAAGGCAATGAAGGAGCTGCGTAAGGGGAGAAGCAGGGGGAATGATGATAAACACATGAAGTCAAAGGGGCTAGTTTATTCCCAAAGCAGTATTTTGCAAACCACCACGCGAGCCTTCCCCTTCTCCCCCCAGCTCCCAACTTCAGAAGCCCTTCAGCACACTGCAACCCCAGAAAGCAGCCAAAAGTTTACGAACAAACCAGCTTTCACACAAAGCCTTCTTTCAAGTCCAACAATGGGGGGACACGGGACAGAGCACAAAAACAACAAGACCGTGCATGGGCCAGGTGGACTGCTATAAAACTACCTGCCAGTACCATGGGAAGCTCCATAACCCACCCTTGGTTCAGCACCGCACGCACACTAGGAAAATGCTTACTTTACAACCCCTTTCTTAACAGAAATAGGGGCTTCATTTTGGCTTGGCCCTGCAGACTCAACATGCCTGAGGAAAACCAGCTACTAAATACCAAATGGTACAATATGCCAAAGAAAAGTAGTTTGCTTCTTAACACCAGTTCTCTTTTTCAGGTTTTCCCTTTGCTGGCTGCTATTTTTATTAAACAGGGCCTCTCTTGCCTTTCCTGCCAGAATTTTCTCCCTTAGAGATCTCCCTCCTGGACATCAATATTTTCGCAAGATTCTCTTTTTAACAGGGGAAGCACTAAGCCAGCCCCTAAGCCCAGCCAGTGTTTCAAGATCCACAGAGACTCTCCAGATACCATGAAGAGGTGACAGCCAAAGCTCACAACTCTCCTGACAGTCTTTCAAGCAAAAAAGCAAATCTTCTACAGGAAAAGAAAATGTCACTAGAAAAATGAAGTACAACTCAGTCTTAAGCTTTTTTCCTATTTTTTTTTTAAATAGGCATCAAAAAAAGTTATAATGCACAAATCTCTGCACTCCTGAGGACTTCTGATCTACTTATCACTGAAATTTGCCCCTAACCCCGAAGGGGAACCTACTCCAAGCAAGAACATCATTGAAAAGACCCCAACAAGACACATTCTCCTGTTTCCTGTGGAGGAAGGAAATCAAGTTTGCTTGCACAAGGGAACAAATCCAGCAGGCAGAAAGTTGTGATGGATTAATGAAGAGGTCTGCTTTAAAAACTCTTACTTCGTACCTCATATGTAGTTTGCCTACTTGGAGGGGAAAAAAGAAAGGGGGTAGGGAGAAGTTACTTGCATGCATTATGGCTCTATTGTAAACGTCTTCTGCATCAAAAGCAATGGTGAATGGACTATTTTAAGTTTATATAATGTTTTTTAACCAGAGATATTCAAAACACTGCAAATGATCTCTCAAAAATCTGACTTGTCTCTATTTGAACTTTGAGAGATAAGCATGCAGAAATAAAAACCAAAGTATTCAAATACATGCGCCAATCTTCTGTCCTCCCAGTTTTAGTGACTGAACTTGACATCACTTGTCTGATTCAGAAGTACCAAGCATCCCCCAAACCAGCTAAAGCAAGTGATGCATACTGTCACCTAATAACACTATACTGCCATCGCTAGTACCAGACCACAGACTTTCTAAATACAAAGTATGCAAGGCCTCAGAGGCTTGTCGGACTTGCTCCGTCTGAAGTTTTTCAGGTCTGCCTGCAGCTATGTTTTGGCTTCCTTAGCTGCAAAAGTAACATTTTTCTTCTGACCAGGTAGCTCTGACTAATTTGGTTTACTTTTGCAAGGTACCATTGTAGTTTTATATAGACAACAGTAACAAGTAGTTATTCTGCACAGAATATTTACAGCCAACACCACGATGCAGTATACAAAAATACAGGCCTAGTACGATAGCAGAGGCCTTTGAGAAGTGGAGACACAGGATGCAGGGCAAAGCAGTACAGCAGGGGATAATAAGAGATAGGGCCCCAGGGCCATAAACAAGTCACCTATGATCAAGTAAAGACGTGCAGACCTGGAAGTGGACCAAAACAGATTTTAGGAATACGAGAAGTAGCAATAATTAACATGTAAAATGCATCATACACTATAAATTCAGATGCACTGTGGAGTCCCAGAGCAATGAAGAAAGAGAATATGCATGCAAAAGCATGCTAGAACACATAAAAATAGCCCCATGTAAATTAAAAGGGACAAGAAAAGGAAGGGGAGGAAAAAGAAACCGTCAATGTAATATACTCCAGGGCAAAGGGGTGCATCACCCCTACCCCTAAACACCTGACTCAAGGGCTTGATTTTAGTATTCAGAGGAGCAAGGAATGGTGAGCATAACACCAGGAAAAGGGATTGAAATTAGTGTGCGTATAACAATTTTACCTGTATTATTTATTACTGGGATATACTTCTGTATGCAGCATTGATTTCTTTTGTTTTATTTTTCCTGTAGTAAATGGATGTGGACTAATAATGATTCTTCAGTTAGACTGTGACAGTTTCTATTACACTAGCAATAAATTCTTGGCTCTATATATAAGGTGTGTTTCCCTTTTGCCAACAAGATTTTGAGCATAACAATGCAATTTCAACACTCAACAGTTTAACTGAATCAATTGTTCTACTTGAGACTTTTACTTCATCTCTTGCTCACCGCAGGACCAAGACACAAGAACCGCCAAAAGAATAAGGCTTCACACTTGTCCAAATTATCAGGTCAGCTTTCCACAACTGGAGGAAGGACTATTGGACGGAGTCAAAATACAGCTTCTACTCCATTCATGATCTCTTTTCTTTAATCAACATGGAGAAGCTAATTGTAACAAACCAGATATATTCCTGGAATATATTATTTCAATTTCTTTTTACTTTTGTTTGTTTGTTGGGTTGGGTTTTTTTGATTAGTTGGAATCTTTGAAAATAGATTTTTCTCCCTTAAGATTTTTCCCTCTAAAGGCATATATTACCAGTAATATGAGCTGAAAAATATAAAAGAAAATTGTTCAGTGAACTTTCTTGCCCCAATTATTTTGAGTGGTTAATCGCATACTCGCAAAATCAATACACGTATGGCAGTATATCTATACACCATTACTGGCAATTATAAATATCATTGTGAACAGAACTTCTCCCAATTTTGCTGCCCTATAGAATTAAATATACAATTTTTCAGGAACTAAGCAAAAATATTTGTTTGGTCTATGAAAAAGGAGGGAAGTAAGTGTGATCTGAATAACTCCTGCCTGAAAGGCCCCTATTGACAGGGAGCTCTGTCATACCTCTTCCCCTACTGATCATACTTCACAGAAGAATAGTGAAAATTAGGAAGATCACAAGATAAAACTGAGAGCTTACCTAGAAATTAGATCTCCTTTATGCTGTACCTTAGTTACAGGTCATCACCATCCCTTTTATTCACCTTTTACTTGTTTGAGCAAACATTTCTTTCTGCCTATTTGCAAGCACAGTAATTCCCACAGTTACAGTTTTCTGTAAAAGTAATGGCTAAAAATCAATAGTCACTATGATTCTTTCAAAGTTCATTATAAATTTCAGTGCAACCAAAACTAGTTAAGATCCCCTGGCTGCAAATACTCAAACACATGAATAAATCTACACAAATGAATAACTATTTTGGGGTCAATCCAATTTTTCATCAGTATGAATAAAGTTTCAAAGAACTTTTTATAAACCAAAGATTAGAAATAAAGCAAAAATTTTCCTGGGAGAATTAACACTTAAGTATATTCACTGCTGTAGTTTTGTTCTGACCTGGTTTTTAGTAACAGATGTTTAGTTTTTCATAAATTTCTATGCTCCTAATATTCTCCCCCACCCACCTCCATCCTCAAGAAGGTTTCCTATAAAATATCCAGCACTTCTTAATTCAAAACCCTAACACTCAACATTGGAATATTATCCCTCCATTTTCACTAAGGAGCCTCAGTTATCCCATTACTTTGTAGGAATACCATGCACGTGTGTTACCTGAAAACATAAAATATTAAACTACATGATTTTCCTTATCTCCAAGTTTGTATTTTCAAATAGGGGGGTGTGGGGAATTTACCTTCCTGCTTACCACCAGCAGATGGGAAGCAGAAGACATTAACTTCTGCAGCACAAATTCCAAAGGTTTTCTAAGCTCATGCCATTCTATTTGGCTCTGAAGAAAGTTTCCCCAAAATGCAGTACAGAGCCTCTGGAGAAAGCAAGCACCCAGCATATACTAACAGAATGGCTTGTGTTTCTGCTGCCTTTTACAGATTTGCTGAGCAGCAGCAGCAGCAGAACACACTTGGCAGAACTAATCAGGTCCTGCTTAGAGCCCAGGAGGCAGCAGAGAAAATGAAGAATTCTGTCAGAAGTCTCTCCAAAAACCACCAGGTAGTTCTACTCAATGAGTCTGTGCATGCCATCTTCTTTTCCTGGCAAAATTGTCCTTTTGCATCAGTCTGCCAATGAAGTGAAGGCTTTGTGGGAAAGCTGAAATGACAAGGCAAATTTCTTAGCAATGCTAAAGGCTTCTGAAATCAGTGGATGCCCTACGCATAAGTTGCTGTCTCCCAAAACTTTGCATGTCCTACATCTGGCTAGGAACTCAATTCTCCAAGAACCTCTTTAAAGCAGTACAAGTGCTGTTACCAGTTTTGTAAAATGTCTGTTTTCCATAGTTTTCATCTCATTGGCAGGTGTCAATGCGTACTTTTTAGGGTCTATAAATTTATTTTAAACACCTTCTCAAACTCCAACTTTATAGCTACTACTTTTTGTCTTTTATGTTTTACTACATATTCTTTTTCTTTTACAATCCACTAGGACAAAGCGGGAAACATTAGACATTACTCCTATTAAGAATATAGCATTTTTAACCACCCTTGCTACCCTTTATTATGCTTTCAGTTAGACACCAGCGTATCACCTCAAGGCGCTCATAAGTCCAGCCAAAAATTCAGTTGAGTGACTCAAGCTATCAGACCTTTCTAAGGTTCCACAGAAGAAGAGTTCTTTCATATAAAAGACGAAAACATCCAAAGTTACAAACGGAAATAACTTTTAAATCATCCACCTGTGGAAAAGATATGATTTAGAACATTCTAGGTTGTAAGGCAGCCTCAGTTTAACAAGAGTCAGGATGAAAGCTCTCCTTTGCAAAAGTCTTCCATAATTCTCCATTTCATGACTGCTGATTTCATTTTGAAGGTGAAGTCCCCCATACAGAAAACACCAAACTGCCTGGACCTCCCGTCCAAGTTACGTCAGCCTGTCTACTTACCCACTACTCAACTTTGAGCAAACAAGAAAAGAATAAACAGACCAACTGTCAGGTAGGATTGTTTTTCTTCCCCTTCCAGCACAGCAGCACTGATCAAGTTTTCCCCAAATAGGTTGGCATGGGATGAAGCCAGCTTACATAACCTAATGGAAATTACGTGCCATATAACTGACTGAATAGTGCTCTTGAGTAACAGGAGTATTCTCTGAAGGCAGTGTAAACACAGTACTTCATAGTATCTTGATCCTTTCTTACTGCTTTGTAGTTGTATATAATCAATACACCACTATCACAAGGACTAAAAATGTGACTGTAGATGTTTTACTGGCGTCATATACCATTCTACAAGTGCCATTACAGACCTAAGTTTTTAAAGTGTCTCAGAATCTTGTTATAGTTATTTTTCTAAGTATATTAAAGAACATAATGTACAAAGAGCTTTAATTTGAAAGTAGTAACATATTAGGTTTCTGAACTAAGAGTAAAACCCTTTTAAGGCTGGGGAAAAAAAAAGTTAGAAAAAGCAATTCCAGAGCCCAAATTTATTTTTCAAAAAAAGCAACAGGCGTTTAATAACCATGCCCCTATTGCTTTCAGCAAAACTTGCGCTCTAAACTGCTTGTCAGTTTTTTGAGACAAGAACTCTGGATTATAGTTTTCAAAACTACCAGTCAACCAACTGACATGTAGCCTTAACCTCTACTAGCAGGAGAAATTTAATACTACTCCACTTAGCAATGTTTGAAGGTCTGAAGATCCTCTCAATTTTACCAAAAGTCAGGTATTTATTCTGTCACAGTGAAGATCAGGACAAAATGGGTTTTTTCCCCCCCTCTCAGTATCTCATTAAGTTTACAACAGAAGAACTACTGTTACAGAAACATCAATAAATTCATTCCAGAAATTCCCAATAAACCTATAGACACTGCTTAAAGCTCAGTTTTACACTGACTATGCTATGATACTTTGTGTATTTATATGTCAGAAGATAGAACAAATGCAAAGAGGCTCACTAGTATTATCATGACAATGAAAAATCTGTTCTTACAAATGACTGAAGGAGTAATGGGAAAGAAACAATGAACTTTAGACAAAACTGAATATAACCTTATAGCATGATATATACACACTGTCACTGACTATATGTTGTTTTATGCTATGGCATTTTATCTTATATCCATTTGAAAGTACTCAAAGTCAGCCTTTGACATATTTTTCTTTGTAAACAATTTCTTATAATAATCTAGTTTGGTTCTCATTTTCCTGGATGCAGTCCAAAATTATTTTGGAATTTAATAACAGAACCTATAGTTCGTAGTACAGTGATTTCCTTATAATTAACTTTGCTATACATTTTGACAGGCAGCCTGTAAGATCAAAACTATGAAATTTATTATATATAATTTATATAATTAATGTAATTTTTAAATTATGCTTACTCTTACTGAAGAAAAATGGCTCCCTATTGCATGTCAGTCAGTTCTTACTGTCAAAAAATACAGTTCTTAATTGGTCTTCTGTCAGAAACCTATCCCACAGAATTCTTCAGTGTTTCTCCTGGTAAGCAACTTCTGTTTTATACCCAAAATCCTATACCCCAAATCCTTTACACTACACAGAAGACTTCACTTTTCACCATACTCAAGTACAGGGAAGTCCGCCTTCCTGCTCTCATAAAGCTTTAACTATTTTCACTGCTATGCTATTTCAACAACCTTAGGGTTAGCAACAGCAAAGGACCTGCAGACTAAAGCTAGAAGAGGCATTAAATCACCCACAAACAGCCCCTAGGAAATATGAAGTGCATCAGCAATGGAAGTCTAAATTGCACCAGCTTGTCTGGGCTGCTTGCAGGACACAGCCTGACCAGACTCATTTGTCATTTGAGTGCCTGGGACATCATGCCCTCTCCAGGTCTCCGTGATGAAGTCTGAAGGGAGCAGATTTACAGGCACCCTTCAGAGGCCTTGCACAAGAACAGGGATGGCTCTACAGAGGCTGAGAGCATTTTGGTTTCCATACCGTGCCTCACACTGCTCTGTGGGCTGGCACAGATCACAGGAGTGAGGAGCAAACCATTGTCAGCTTCCCACTGTGCAAAATAAGGCTGATGAAAGCAGAATGTTTAAGTGACTTGCCCAAATTTGAATGCACATTGAGCTTCAGAAAGTTTATGTGCTTTTGGCTGTAGAGTTATAGCTAGATGACAATGCCTCCTTTTTTTCTCATGTGCCCACAGGAAAGTGATGTAGTAATAGCTTCAGATATCTTCATCTTAAATTCTGTCTTATAATTTTCAGTTTTCACCTCCATCAAGGCTACCATGTCAGAGATACCAGATATAAAACAGTGAAGAGTTCAAAAGATTTGTTTAGATATATTGTAATCCAATGACTTAAATACTTTGGTAATATTTAAAAGAGCCATAAAACAATCTCCTTTTTTATTACCATCTTGGTGAGGAAATGTATCCTTTAATACCATGATATATGCCTTAATACCACGATGCCCAGACTGTCATGTGCACAAGGATCATAGTACTTAGCTGCACAACTCAACAGTGTTTATGAAGTATTATCTAATGCAAAGGTTCCAAGTACAGATGTACTCAGGTACCACAACCAGCAGCAAGACCCAGCTCATGAGGAGTTGGGCTTTCATACCCTGCAGCACACCACACATACGCAAACTCCCACATATAGCGAGTTAGGTGACAGTGCAAGCCATTTTGCATGCAGGTGGAAAGACTAAAAGACTTTATGCAACAACTAGGGGTAAACACATTTAATTAGACTTAATGATGTTCAAAGAAACTCAGTTAATAACAATGACATCAGCCTCACTACACGAGAGAGATGTCAGACTGTCTCAAGCTGCTACAGTCCAGAAGAACAAAGATAAGATCATTTGAAATGCTAAATTTAGATTCTAGTCCAGGCTACAAAATCTGAATAGTTTGGAAGAGGAACCTTCCAAATCCACTGACCCAGCATTTGACTTTAAATAAAGAAGCTTCAAAAAATTCCAAACATCCTTCACATGCCGTATTGAAATTTTCTAAGTTGACTTTCCCCAGCAAAGTTGCCTCAGCTTTGCTGATTTACAGTAATGATCTTATTTCTTCCTCCTTTGACTATGTGTATTGTCTAGTGGCTTTGCTTACAACACTGATCATTATTAACCACTTGTGCTCCATAGCATCTTGGCGCAGCAATTCGTTATGCAATAAATCACCTCAAAACATCTGAGTCAGAGATGTGGCCATCTGTATTTTAGCATTATTTCAACCCTTAAAGTTCAGACTTCCAACTACAGTTCACACTCCTGGAAGCTAAAAGGTTTTGGTTTCACTTGCATGTCATCAGAAGAAAACCCCAGATATTTTCATGGAAGAAATAGAATATAAGAAAGCACAATTTCCATGGTAGTTACAGAGTAGCTGAGAATGCTGCTAAGCAATAAGAATTTCACACACACAATGTCTGGGCAACTGAGTTGTCTCAACAACAATTCATTTTAAATGCAATTCTACTTTGAAATCTTTTGGCTACATTAACCAGTATGTGAAAAGGCTACAACACATAAAGGTTTTGATGCCACTCAGAACTAAGTACTTCAGTGAATCTCTTCTGTTAAATCATTTTGCTTTTATACTACTCCCATCAAGTCTAAATCTGGCTGAGCTGCTTTTGAAAGTACTTATCTTATAGCTAGCAGTAGGAACTCATGGATATTTTCATAAAAGTATTTTACTTGATTTTCAAAATAAGAGATGTCACAACAAGAAAACAATGAAATATGAAAAAAGCAAGCTGCAATGTTTCTGTTTACATTTGCAAACTAGCCTAGATGAAATATGAAACACTTCTAGTCCTCAGTGTAAACAACTATTTCATACATTTTAATAAAGATACAAGATCATCCAAGGAATTGCCTCTAGATAACATGGGAAAATTGGAAAGTAAAATGCATGACATTTCAAACAAGTGAAAATGCATTGACATTTTATTCAAAGCTCTGTCAAAAAAAACCTCTCTCAAACTGCCAATTATTTGGGGTATAAAAAAAAAAAACCACCAAAACCAAGCAAGTCTTTACTTTAGACCAGATCAGTTCTACATACAGAAGGCTCCATATGGGAGGTTTTATACTGAGTCCAGCTTAACATCCATTTGAAAAATATAATGAGGGAGCCATTACACAAAGTGTTATACCAAGGTTCTGGCTTGTTTGCCTTTCTCTTTTCTTGCCTACCTTCTCTA
This sequence comes from Buteo buteo, assembly GCF_964188355.1. Taxonomy (NCBI): domain Eukaryota; kingdom Metazoa; phylum Chordata; class Aves; order Accipitriformes; family Accipitridae; genus Buteo; species Buteo buteo. Next base: position 27,838,113 of record NC_134174.1, on the reverse strand, counting down.
AGCACACCATGTGAATAATTCTCCAAGTGAAACAAAATGCCCCTACCAGCTTCGCTGTATACAAGCCGCTTCATGAAAATTCTAATACTAGTGTTCACTAGAGAGCAAAATATTTCTTCACGTCGCACTCTTGTTCTTCTGATACAATTAATTAATTTTCTTCTGAAAATGTACATTTTTATTAGTACTGTGTGGAAGTACCTGTTATTAACATTACAATTGCCCCCTACAGAAAGGGGCAATATTGCTGTGTTATTTTTTTATTAAATAAACATATTCAAGACTAATCAGGTTGCTGTGCAAATTCATACATCTGCTTCAAAATATTCACATGCTCAGATACACCACTGCAATACAAATATCACAGGCATTGTCACAGGTAAATCTATAGCAGTATCCTCAGATATGCTATCAAAACAGGAGCCAATTTACATTTATGGTTCTGGAATGGTATTCCAGGCTTGATGGGTAGTCGCACAAAGACAGTGAGACTCAGATTGCTCTGTCTGTTATGAGACATTTCTTAAAATTTCTTCTTTCACATGCTATTAAAACAAAAGCAAATATCCCTGTGATACCTAAATTGCCTTTGATATCCAGGCTAAAGATGCACTACTACTGGATTTCCATGCTGGTTTTGTTCAATTTTTTTTTTTTTTTTTTAAACTGAAACAAATACACACACTCTTGTATCACTGTCCCTTATCTAATGATTATCACAAGGCTTTCTGTAAATACATTCTCTCTCTCCAACAGGAATCTCACATAATATATCTCTTCTTTCCAGTTGTTCCTGACCAACTCAGCCTCTACATATTATGGTTGAAAAGCCCTCACCTTACCTAAGCCATAACATTGAGACCCTGACATTGGCTCCTCCAAACACCAGGAGTGTCTTTTCAGCCTGCTGCATAAGAAGGAAATCTCTTTTCCTTCCTCAGCTCCTCTTTCACACATCTGGAGCCAAAAGAGGGCTGCTCTTCCAAGCAGCTGACTACACCCCTAGCATCATCAATACCTGGACATGTTCTGCCAGAAGAGATGCTTATGTCACGGAGTATGACACTTTTGGCAAGTCAGCTCATGCTGTGCTTCATGTTGCTGCAGAGAGATTTCAAACAGTTCCAACTTGGGCACCTTTGTGTTATACCACAGTTATTGCTGGAAGCCATTAAATAACTTGGATATTGGACAGAATCCAGAACTAGGCTAAAACATGAAACAGGCAGCTGGTCCGTACCCTGTTGCCACCATGATAAAAACCAGAGACCAATTCTGAAAGTCGTCACCAGTGAAACTGGACCCACGTCATTTACTTCCTCCCAGAGTTTTGCACTTCTTTTCTAAAAATTTCAGGTACTCACGAGTTCAAAATTCTTATGATGTTGAAGTGTTAGTAAATATATGTATCATAACAGAGAACACAGCCACACCTTTCCTCATACAGCTAATAAAGCAAGATTAATATACATAAAACACACAACATCCATTTGCTTGCTTGCTCTCTTGGATTTGGACTGTCTGATGACAACTGCACCTCCCACTGTAAACCACCAGCTTCCCATGGTGACTAACAGAGAATATTTTCACCCTTTCCTCATGCTGCTATGCAGGGCAGAGCAATGATAGAGACAAGTAGATGGCTTTGGACATCTTCAGTTTGCAAGCAAAGGCACTCTATACCTAACGAACACATTACCGTGTTTCCACAAGTATGTCTGTCAGCGTCAACGCAAAAACCTCCTACCGTCAACTTCAACATCAGGGTCCAATAAGCCGTGACAATGGAAGGTTGAGCTGTTGAAATAAAAATGGATTAGTGTATACAAACACTTTGAAAATCATGCTATCTGGGGAGAACAAGAGCTCTGCTTATCCTAACAGGCAAATCATTATCAGATTATCAAGAACTCCTGTTCAGGAACTTGTGTTTCCAATTGGCCCAAGTTCACAGAAACTGAAAAGCACCTCTTGCTGCTGATATATTTCTGTTCTGCTTCTGGCTACCATCTGAGTGCCTGCAGGTGGCCCCAGAAAAATTTGGAAAATTGACTCTCTTAAAGCCTATTATCATTTTGGCCTATTAGCAGTCTGGCAGTTGAGAGTGAACTACGGTATCAGTTGCCTCACAAACTTTCACTACCAAAGCATGCAGAATTGATTTGCCCAAATCAGTCTAGTTAGGGACTGAGCTGCCTCACATAGCTGCTGAAGCTTATTGCAAGCCAGTTTCTGCACAGCTATCAGATCCCTTAGTTAGGTAACCTGGCAGAAGAGAACCAGTACAAACCCTCTATGAATACAGTGTCATACCAAAGACCAGACAAGTCTTGCCCATCTCACTGTCAGCTTCCAAAACCAGATCCTCACTGGGACCACCAAGAGGCACAAACAGGAGAGAACTCAATGCCAGAAACACTTTATGAAAAATAACCCATATCTAAAAAAATGAGGACAGAAGAAGTATGTGTGTTTGACACTAAGATGAACTGCCCTTTTGCCATACATAGCTTTAAATGTTTTAGTCTCTTAACCTAGGCATCCTATGAAATAGCAATTGTGGTGGATTCTTAAGAATCTAGAAAATAAATGTATTCTGTGCACACTGCTAGCCTCTCCAGAGGACTCCTTTGTCTGACAAAAAACCATCACCCAGCATTCAATGGCTAAAAAGCCCTCCTGCCACTCGGTCACTGTCCTTGCTCTTCCTTAGATATCATGAGCACTCCACAACAGTGCGGGAAAACAGCAAGACGGAAGAAGAGCACTGAGAATAGCGGGTATTTGCAATGGCAACATCAGACATGGTCAAAGCCTCAGTGAAGTCTGTTTTCATTGAAAGACACATGGTTTTTAACAAGGTTATCGTATCGCTCAAAAATAGTTGAGCAATATTACCCAATCCTAAAGATTTAACTGCATGATTAGGTAATGTCTAACCATTCTCTTCATTTAATGTATCAACAATGCCCAATTTCATGGCAATTTTTTTTTCTCTAAAATAGTAAACCATAAACTCTCCAGCAAATTAAAACAGTTAAAAATTTAAGCAAGCACTAAGTCAACAGTTTGGTGAAACAGTCATGTATTTTCAATTAGATATTCACAGTCTGCAAGTGAATTTATTTAGGCCAATGTATCAGCATCATCAACAAAAATATTCATCATAATTACCACTTTCATCTGGCAGAAATTAGTAGCAGATGTTATGGAACTTTTCCATGTTTATATTCATAGATGCTTGACATTCCCCCATTGAGTTCAAAATAAGAAAACACAATGAATAATAATCCCATGTTCGCAGAACACTATTTTGAATCATAGTCTGCACCTACTTTGAAGTCACATCTCAGACTGCAGCAGCCATCACTTTTCGGACTCAGTCTTCAGCAAGACAATTTGCTCCCCATAAAGTATGTGGAACACTAAAGCGGAATATGGGCTTGCAGTTCAATTACTGCCCAATCACTATAATTACTCCTTGGCAAGCCTGATCTGCATAAACACCATGCACTTACTCCACATGACCAGTAAGAAATGTCAATCCTTCTATTCTGTAGTCCACTGGTAACCAGCAGTATTAGATTTACTTCTATAGTAGGATAGATCTTTAAATTATGTACAGCAAACCCTTCTACATGAAATATTTTCTTAGCCCAACCACACTTCCAACTACAAACATTTATTCAGTAATGATAAAAATTATGATTTAGGATTAAAAAAAAACCAAACAAACCAAACCAAACTCAAAACCCAATGCATAAGAAACACGACCTCACAGGCTGCCCAAGCAAAGTTATAACTGTTCCTTCTGCTGGTTAGGAATCACAGCACAGACTGGTGACAGCATTTGGGAAGGGCAAGGAGGCAGCTTCTCATATGTAGCTGCATGGGAGACAGGCAAATCTAATTATTTCAAGAATCTGATGGTGCAACTGTTAAATTTCTTAACATACCTACAGACTCTTTTTGCTTTCACATGACTATATTGTCCAGGAACTAATCCCACTGAAAGTGCTTTTTTCCCCTTCTTCAAAGCATTAGTTCCTCAATAAATCAATTTACTGCATGGGAAAAGGAACATGAGCACTAAGACAAGGGAAGGAGCAGGGACATGTGGCAAGGAACACAGGGGAGGGAAGGAGACAGTCGCCTTTTTCTTGGAGACTACACGCGTTTGCACTACTTCCTCAGAGATAGCAACCAGGGATTAAAATGCAAAAGACCACACTATAAAGACATAACAGAAACAATTTTACTTCCGCATCTTTTTAATCCACCTTACTGTTCCAGATGATCTGAATTCTCCAAGATCACACTGTTATGTTTTTCTAGTTTACTACTTTGCAGTCTGCTACAGTCTACCTCCATAGACTGGGCAGTGTGAGGACTTCCAGCATGCCCACAGAAGAGGCAGGGGAATGCTATAGTGGGAAGGAAAAAAGGGTGGTGGGGAGGAAAGCCAACCCCAAACCTTAATTTTGAATCTCTTCCAAATCAGGCAGGTACACCTACCAGCATCCTAAGAGATACCGTACTCCATAGAGACAAAGAACTAGAGAAGCTGGCAGGGAGGCCAATAGGAATGACAAGATTAACAGTGTCACCCTAGCAAGGAGATAAAAAGAAAGCCATGGTGCCTTAGGTAAAACACTACCAGCTCTAGCCCATAAGCTAGCAAGTGACTGAAAACTCCTGATACACCCTTAACTCCTATTTTACAGTAGACAATACAAGCAGAGATTCAGATCAAAACACAGCATTGTACAAAAAAATATACAATGTAAACTGGTAATAAAACTGAAATATTAATGCAATGTCAGTCTGTCAAAGCATCTATCTGGTCTACCACCTAAAACACTAGCAAGAAAAAACCCACAGCATTGCAGTACTCCCATTTACAACTGAAAGTACAGCAATACATCTATTTTCATCTTGCTGAAATCCTGTATTTCCTTGAAATTACAGATTATTATACGTTCAACTAAATACAATGAGGGGAGTATTTGAATTTAAGTATGATTACAAATAATTATAAATCTGTACTTCGAGTTAAATCTTCCTGCAAATAGATGTAAAGTGTCACATCTACTGAACTAGATGAAGAGTAAATTATCTGATGTAGCAGTAACTGGATAAAGTATCAAGATAAAAATTTCAAAAACTTTCGTGTATGTATACATTTAAGTATGTTTGTTTAATTAAAGTGTAGCCACATTTATAATTTTGAATTAATGGTGAATATTTTCTTAATCCAACATAAATTATTACTGAAAACTGGAAACAGATGGAGCTTTGTTTTGTTGGTTTGTTTTGTTTGGTTTTAATTTAGAAAAAAAACCCAAACAAAACCAAACAATACCAAACATAGCCCTCCTTGCAAGCATCACTTGACTCACTCCTTGAAGTGAGGAGACTCTGCTCCCATCCCGCATTTAGGGCTGAACCACTCTGAAGGGAGCAGTGGCTCATTAGGAGAGTAGCAGAAAGAAGTATCTGCTGCCAGCATTTGAGTCGCTCTTACACTTCCCAGGCTGGCAGTCTGCTCTCTCCCACATTAACATGTACGCTTTGTGAAATTTACACATTATTTTGTGAACAAACCAAACCCCTCAAACACAGCCCACAACCAAAGACTAAACTGAAGGCAGCACTCCATAGCTAGAACGACCAACTCTTGCTACTGTAAAGGAACAAATGTAACAAAGCTCTTCAAAATTGCATAGCCATAGGCTTTTATCACAGTTCTTGTAGGTCCCCTGCTTAATGGAATACCAACAGAGTTGTAGATAATTATAAACAGTAACCTGGAGGGTATGAGAGCAGGAACCAGTTGTATTGTTCCCAAGGCCAGCTCAGACATCTAACAGAAAGATAAATCTGACAGAGTGAGCATCATAATATTAATGTATTTTAATCAATGTTTTCTAGATCATTCTGAGAAAATGTAATTTAGCAGGGGAAGGTAGCAACACACTCACAAACCTACCGAGCTCTCAAATTTGCTTTTTATACAATATTCCCAAATATTTCTCTGTAAACAGTATTTTTTAGAAACATAAAAGTAAAAGCTTCTCATGTCCAGCGGCAGCAGTATCCATAGGATACCTCTGCTCCCTCTTGAGCTCATTCCTCATTCACAAGGCAAGAATCTCTTCATTCCTCAGCTACGTGCCATTTTTCCTTTAGTTTTCTTTATATTTTCAAACCCTTAAGCTGTCCACAGATAAACATACGCAGTAGAATGCAGGAAGATCCACAAGTTTTTAAATAACTCATCTCTCTGGTAATCCCATTTTCAATCAGTTTTCTTTTGTAACCAGTTTCTTTTTCTACCAAGTGAAATTTTGGCTAAGTTTTCTGTTAAAAAGCTTGACACACAGAAGACATGTGAATTGCCTAGCCTTCCTAAAAACAGCAGAAATATTACTTCATGACATATATATACCAAGAAGATGATGAGAGGGCAAATTAAATACTGTAGCTGTAGAGATTTCAAGTATTTCATGAAGAACCAAGTACCACGTTAACAGAGGTTGTCTACCAAATAGAAGGAACGTGGCTATTCCACTCAGACTCAGTGTTACAGAGGAACAGCCAAAGCAATCTCCCCTGTTGGAATGACACACTCTATCAGGTCAGTGAAAAGCACAACACATCCACTGTGAAAATGAAAAAGAGGACGCAATTGTATCTTAGGGTCTTACCCACCACAGCACATGTGAAATTCCAATTCTCATTCTATTAATTCCCTTAAAAGAAGGAAAGGAAAGGAAAAGAAAAAAAGAAAAAAATCCTCTCATTGTAACTTATTACCACTGAATTATACATGCACCTTGTTTTTTGACAGCAGCTTCCTCTTGGAAGCAAGTATTTGCATTTCCAACTGTTTTTGGGTTTTCTACTGGGCAGATATTTGGCCACTATTAGTCAGGTTAAGTATCTGACTAATGTCTAAAAGAATTAATGTCTGAGAAGAATCTCTCTAAAACACCGCTATTCCAACTTGCACAGGTACCTCCCCATGCCAGCTGAACAGGCAGAGAATTGCTGAGCAGATCAGAACTAAGAAACAGTCCACCTTCCTCAGAAAATCTTCTAGGAGCTAGGGCCAACGTACTTTGTGAAGATACATCTTAAGATAGTTATGCATGTTGTCTACCTCTGATAAAAATTCAAGGCAAGAAGAGGGTATAGCACCAATATAAATTTAATTAAGAAGGGATTTTTTCATTGTTGTAGAGAAAAAGAGAAATGAGGGAGAAAAAGGAGCCACAGGAAACAGTATCCACCTGAACATCGGTTCCCCAGTGCAGATCCCTTGGCCCAGCAGAGCAAGGCTGAGAACAGGCTTCTCTTCTGCTAACTGGCACAACGCGGCAGGACACCCAGCACAAGGTCTGGCGAGGGCCAGCACACACTCGCGTTGTGCCATGCAACCCTCCAGCTTAGGGAGACCCAAATAAAAGTTTCCTGTGTTTGAGGTGCTCAGTGCAATGCAGAGTTACTAGCTTGGGTTCTGACTTTTGTGACTGTGAGTAGTCGTTGCTGATGTTACTAACAGTTCAGAGATCTGTTTGCCTTCATCTCCCTGCTCAGAGCTCCACATAATCCCTGAAAGAGGTATCTTCTCTGTTTCACTCCTTCATAATGAGTCTTTCCATATCTGAGTTTTCCCTTCACTGCTTGCAGAGTGATACTGTTTAAAGTCAGTGAAGCAGAGAATGTAAAAGACTGAAGTAAATATAGATAGCAAACGAGTGCAAGACTGCCTTATTCAGCTTTAGAAAGGGTGGTGGAGAGCCAAAACAGGCTGTGAAAATTATACATATTACAATGCTAATTAAACCTTGTCCCCTCAATCTCACCAGAATATTTCAAGTTTTCTATGAACTGCAGCTCATATCAACTTCAGAGCAATCTACACCTTCCAAGAAAATCAGACAGCTTCTCAAGTACAAAAGTACAGATATTCAAGCCTAGATTTAGTCACCCAATTTGAAAAATTTTTATCCTGAAAGGGATTCTGGAGGAAGCTTCTCAACTGTAAATGCTGGGTCCAGATTAAAACAAAGGACACAATTCAGGAGCAGAGCTCATTTACTTAAAAATGTCTCTCACATCAGACCTATGCTGTCAGTCACACATTCTCATGTATCTTAAAAAGAAAAAAAAGAAAGATTCAGGGCCGATTGGGTAGGAAATTTAGAATTACACTGAGCCTGCCAAACACCACATTTCAGGGAACTTTTCCTACACAAGAACAGAAAGATTGTACTGTTTTGTTTTGAAATACTAGTAAGAATGCACATCAAATCCCATAGACAGAAGTTATCCTTAACTAATCAGTACAAAACCATCTGGGATGACCTGGTTGATAAATCACAGCAGAGCGAGTGACTACAACTACATCAGTACAAAAAAAAAAAAGTCTTAAATTGTTGGGGAAACATAACCTCCATTTTTAAAAAGGAAAAAAAGGAAGACCCAGGGAACTACAAGCCAGTCAGTCTCACCTCTGTGCCTGGCAAGATCATGGATCAGATCCTCCAGGAACCTATGCTAAGGCGTATGGAAAATAAGGAGGTGATCCTTGACAGCCAACATGGCTCCACTAAGGGCAAATCTTGCCTGACAAACTTGGTGGCCTTTTACGACGGGGTTACATCACTGGTGGATAAGGGAAGAGGAACTGATGTCATCTAGCTGGACTTGTGCAAAGCATTTGACACTGTCCCACGTGACCTCCTTGTCTCTAAATTGGAGAGACACGGGTTTGACAGATGGACCACTCGGTGGATAAGGAATTGGCTGCATGGTTGCAAAGAAATCCTCTCAGTCAATAAAACTGTAAATGGAACATACGAAAAAGAGCTCTGATCACTGAAACACATTTATTTCCACTGAGAAAACTAAACACCACCTTTAGAGTTTTCTACTTTTTCTTGAGTTTTATAAGAGACTTCATTTTTGGCAGTATACTTTTTGCCAATACAGCTTTGCTAGCCTAACTGCTGATGTGCTGAAGAGTTCTAAAAATGCGCACAATACAAGGTCAAACCTCTGAGGAAGAGCCTAGAGCTGGCTGGTAAGCAGCTTCTGTATTTGGACACCTGAATTAAAGTCCTCGCTCCCATTCAGAGACTTTGCCACTGAACATCAACTATACAGAATGTTTGCACAGCAGATGAGACCACTAAAACTTAGGTTGTTTATAAAAACATACCATATCTACAAACATTCATTAGACTCAGAATGAGCCAGTTTATGTGGCTTTAATAAACAACAGTACATTTTTAAACTGTTTTATTACTTTAAAAATAATAAAAGTTTAGGACATTTTAAAACTTGAAAGATGTGTAGGAGTTTCAAACTGAACATCAGGCATTTCAAGCATTTTTTTTATTTTCAAAGGGAACAACTAGGCACCTACAGAACAGTTTTGTTTAAGACGCTGCTTAAATTATAGTCATATTTCATACATAGTGAAAAGTTGTCAGTTCCTGACCTCACAGATCAGACAGCTAGACATCCAAGGCTTTTGCCTATAATGAATTGCAGGAGATGGGATTTAAAAACAAAACGTTTTAGGCCTGGCTTTAAAATGAACTGAACTATGGTTTAACTTGTGTTATAAAATGTGAATCAAATTATTTTGCAGGGTTCACAGTTTGTTTCAATACTCTTTAATCATAGTATGTTCAGACTGTTTTGATCAACATCTTTATGAAAGGCAGACAATGTTCATTCTTGCTGCCACATCACCACCATTAATGACTCTGCAATGGGGAATACAGAAGTGGAATTTAGGACTGTTATGGTGGAGAATAGCAAAACCTAGCTTCCATTTTCAAAGTCACATTGACCATGAAGCACCGACAGATACTAAAAAAAAACACAACAAAAAAACCCCACAAACGAGCCAGCTTTTAGGGCCTGCTCTCTCAATCTTACCCACACAAATGGAGTCCTGGGTGCACATAGGATGTTATTCAACTCTAAGTCACTACTGCTGTGCAGTGATTTGTACTGACTAGGGCTAGACCTTCGGTCATCAAAGTCCACATTTGTAAATTGGGTTGAGAAACACACTGTTTTTACAACCATTTCTTCAGATGAAAATCACAGAAGCAGTTTTAAGAGTCTGGGGGAATAGCAAGGGAGTGCTAAACCTAAAAGAGCTGAAAAAAATTCTCCTAGAGATGCAAAAAGCAGACTTAATTTAGTTTTGTAGTGGAGTCAAGGCCACTTCCTCCCATCCCAATCACATCCTTATGAATAATAAATGCGAGCACAGACTGGGGCAGACGAGAAGCTACAGCCAGCGCCTGCACCATGCAGCGGCACAATGCTCTCCCAAACTCACCCTCTGCCAGAAGAGAGAGCACACATGGTGGAAGTGTATGTGCAGGGAATATTAAGAGACTGCAGTTACCTCTTCCTCTTCTGAAAAGAGAGGATGAGGAGCTCACTCTGCTCTTAACATAGACCAGGACCTAAATGTTAACACAGGGCTAGTATCAGTCCTGTTCCTAATGGTTACCTACTTGTTTAAATCAGTAGAAAGATGTTGATTTACAGGAACCAATGACCTGTTATTGAGCTTATAATAGAAAAACAAGAACAAGACTGGATCCATCATGATCACCACATCACGTTTATAATTACTCAATTTCGGTAAGATACTCACATGAATATATAGACAGTATATTCAAGCCAGTATTAGAATAAGAACAACACTCCCGCTTGATGCTTTTTACTTTGCCGGAAGTTAAATATATCTTCGTGATTGCAGACATAAGCACACTTGCTCAGACCTTCAACTGGCCTGATAAATGGTATGGTGGTTTTCCAAATCAACTGGGACAAGTCAGGTGACAAATGATTTCCATTAGCTTCAGCAGAATGGAAACAAAACAGATCAATACAAATGATTTGCAGCAAGTTCAGATCATAAATTTCCTTTTGCCCAGTTCCATCATTTTAAAATAGGAGCATTCTCCCCACACAATATGAAAAAAGGCAGTAGTGATCCAGAGATTTGATCATTCCAGTTACAACAAACTGCTCATGATTTCAGCTTGGAGTGCTTTTCAATCAAGCATTAATTTTACTCAGTGATACATAACAATATTATTTTAAAAGATGGCAAACAATAAAAATGATTATGACCATATTTTTGGAAAATGAGCTGGATCCCACTGTTACGTAAAAGCCATTAACAAGTCCTAGATTCTACTTTTACTGTACTAAAATTACCTGTTATTTTGCCTTTGCCTTTCTCATTTGTCTATGACCGTTTCTAAACCCTGTTTGTGAAGGATATTTTCGGGTCACCAATTCTTCTATCTTTGAGATCAAACAACAGAAGATTTCAAGCACACACTGCAAGGAATAGCTTGCGCATAAGTTCCTTGTTCTTTGTAGCTGGCTAAATTAACTCCTATTTAACAAACTAGAGCCCCAAAATATACTCATCCACTGTAATATCGAGAGGAGATACAGTGATTTATGGATCCATTCTTATGAGTAAGTCATCTATACTAATGAAAAAGAAATTTATAAACAGAAAGAGATTTCAGTGAAGCAGGAAGACCATTCATTCCCTCAGAGCAGGCTCAGTGCACCCCATTTTCAGAGGTACATAATACATTTCCACGGGAACTTTGGGGGGGGGAAATTCTTTTGTAAAAATTAGTTAACATAGTGATAAGCAAACACAGATATTTATCATTTGCAGTTACATTCTCTCAATATATCAATATAGTTAACATTAGTGATGTCTCCTTAAGTGGCTCTGATTCTGGGTTCATTTTCAGGCAATAGCTAGTTCCACAGGTTAATTCTTAATATTAAATGAAAAAGGAAAATAAACTGCCCATAAAATTAAGTAGTCTGCCTTTCAGTTTCAGTGTGTTGTCTTCAGCTCTTTTATCACTAAAAAAAGAAGAAAGAAAAATAGAAGGAAAGAGTTGTCTCTTTTCCACATCCATACATTAATAATACCTTTTCAAAACATCTCTCCTCTTGACATATGGGAAGGTAGAAGTTGCTATTTCCTCCTCAGGACTCCTACATGACACCCTGCATGAGGACATACCCCCACCTGCCTTGCCACAACACTTGTCCCTGTCTCTTACCTGTCTTTATTCAGAAGTCACACAAACAGGCCATTGATAGAAAACAGACCTTTCCCCAACATAAAGCAATCCTACCTTTTCATTTATGTACTCGACAATATAAACAAAACAATTGCTACATATCACAAGTGGATTCAGTTATGAGTTGGGATCCTATTTCTAGAAACAAAGCTTAACAAAAACAGTGAATTGAATCAAAACCGCAACATGTATTAGAAGATATAGCAAGTACTGTAGTCTATTTGTACATACTAAATATTTCTCTGGAGAGGGAAAAAAAAAAAAAAAAAATCACCAAAACGTGATTATAGAGTTTATTTAAATAAAATAGAGCTGTCTAGAAGCTAATCAGAATGAAACAGCCTCTCTTCAAAAGGTAGAATAAAAAACTAAGAAAATACACGTTTTACTTTACTCAAGACAGGACAGAATTTCACCAACATTGCAGGATGCTCTGTGCTGCAAATTACTTCAAATACAGAGCAACATTTCTCCATAAACACTAAAAAACCAAGTTCACAGATACAGCACCTGATCAATGTAGAACAGCTGTTGCTCTTTAAAAAAGGATATGAAATTCATTAGCATGATTTTTTTAATTTGGAGAAAGTAGGATGAGGATGGATTTTAACACAAATTTCTGGTGTAATTATGAGATTTACTGTTGCAGCTGGATTCTACCTCCCTCTCTCTCCCCCTCCTCCCTTTGCTCCCCCCACCCAAGGTCTCTTAACAGTGTGCTCTTTTGCCTCTACAGCTTTGCTAATGTCATGACTGAACACAGAAGGGCAGGTTCTGTAACCCGTATTTCAGAAAGGATTATACACACACCTGTCCTATAGCCTGCCAAACATTCACAGTCACATCACTGACTTTCTGTGACTCAGTTACTGCATTGATAAATCCCGTTACAGCTTTGGCCTGCTCTGCAGGACACTTTAAGGTCATTTGCTGAGAAGTTCCATGTAAGAGTCAGCACTTGTGGGCACTACACCATCCAATACCTGCTAAAGAGATCAAGCAACACAATGCAGACAGGTAGATTTAATTTCAGTTTCTCAATCTGTGAGGAAGCATGAACCACGTTGGACGATGGGAAGCAATTAGCTGCTGTCCATCAGTATTACTTTAGATCACCCCTTCCCACCCACATTCACCCCCACTGCACTTCTTCATTCACTCCAATTCAAGTCATTTTGTAGTACTTAAAGTCAAAAACTCAGGGGTTTTTTTATTCCTAAATAGATCTAGATCACAGAAATTACCATTTTTCCCCTCAGCAGATATATACTGAAAAAGCAAGCTAACCCAGTTCACAGTATATTGCATCAGTTGATTTAACATCTAGGAAGAAGGATTTTTAAACCAGTTTTGCAAATGTCAGCTCACTAACACACTACATCAAGATGACTGATTGAAATCCAGCCATATTAGAGCACTTGAGAGGTAGCACCTGCATTTACTCAACACTTATAACTCTTTAATAGATCAGAAATAGAATAATTAATTATATTGTGTATTCTTATGCCCATATAGAAATAAATGCAATATCTACACCAGTAACTTTATGATACTCCACAACTGAACTGTGGTTTGGTGGGGGTTTTTTGGTGGGTTTTTTGGGGGGGTTATTGTTTGGTTGGTTGTTTTTGGGGGGGGCGACGGGGGAGAGACACAAGATGACACACTGACAAAACCATCAACAGAAAGGACTGCAAGAGGCTGTCAGCTTTTCTAAAAGCCTCCATTAGGGTTCCCCAGCTTCTGAGGAGGAAAATAAGAGAAAAATAGACAGAAAAAAGAGATGCAGCCTCTAAAATGGTGAGCAAATGGTCACTTCAGGACTGCAGCTGCTGCTCTCTGCAGGAGGCACAGACAAGATACCAGAAGAATATTTGGCAAAGATGTTCAATCTGGAGAGAAATACATAATGTGTGATCTATGGTGCTATGCTTTCCCCTTAAACAAATCCCATTCCCAGATGGCCTGTGAGATATTAAACTATTGCTTATGTTTGCAGTTCCAGCTGGAGACTGTATATAAACAAAACCACTTCTGTAAGCCTCTTTACAGTTCAGTAGAATGTTTATTCTTACTTTTAAATAAATCCCTTTAACAATATTAGATATAGATAAATACAAAATACATAGAATTTCAACATGAACTTATCTCTCCACTGCAGTCATAAAAAAAAAAAAAGGGCAAGAAGAACTTATCTTCATCCAGCATACCAAACAGAAAAATCAGGCATTGTAATTGGGTACTAACTTGCCCTCTGTGCCTTAGAAGCCTCCTCTAAACACCAACGCAAAAATGAAAGCAGGAACAAAGATCCAATGAACTCGGAAAACTTCTCAGTTTGAAGCAATTTATTAAATATTTGCTCTAAATCTGCTAAATATGCTATGACATATGGAACCCTCGTTACTCTAATTTTTTTTTGGGCTTAACATTTAATCAAACACCGTAAGACAAATTCCCTGGGTACAACATATATTTGTTATTGTTGGGCTCCAAATTAAGTTTCCATGCGTGTATACAAGGAAAAAAAAAAAGTGATGTTACAAGACAATATTGAGAGCATAGAATAGATCTAGAGACAGCCAAGTATTTTAAAGGAATTAAGAGACAGAAGAATGCTAAAAATATACTTGGGATACCAAAACCTAGAGCTAAGTGAATAAGAAAAGTAATTAGCTCTCCCTGCTGACATTGCTTTCCTGTCAGTAGCATAACAGCACCTAGTGACAGAGGCAGCTGGCCAAGCATTTGACAACTGTCCACATTGTGGGGAGTAGAGGAGAGCAAAAAAAGCTTAGACCACAGAACTAAAGAGCTTTGAAAAAGTTACGAATCTTCTAAATATTACTTCATGAATGAGCTGATGTACAAGTTTGGTATTAGAGTTGAGCTGGTTTATTTAAAATCCAAGCCAACATACAACAAGTATTAGTCACATTAAAGTTCACAGGAACAAGCAAAATTTTAACTGGTATGTACATCCACAGGCTTGTTTGTACAACCTTCAATTGAAAGTTTACATGGCAACAAACTGTTTTGTTAAATGATAGTAAGAATGTCTATACTCTGAAATGTATTTGCCCATGATTTTATGAACTCCACCTCCTTCTCCTCCAAATAGCAGAGTCCCTGATTAGCAAGTACACCTGTAATGCCATGTCTACACTGGAGTCAGAGGTCCACAGAAGTCATTCCCAATGGCTTTAGTTTAGGGTTGAGACCTCATTAAAAAAAGGAAGGATCACTCCTCCCAGTTGGAATGGAGAGTCAGTCCTATTAAGCATAGCCCTGCTTCTCCATTATAGACTGCATTATGGAACTATCAGCTGCATCCCCTAGGCCTTCCAGACAGCATAATTAACATTTCTATGTTGTGATCTTTGAAGCTCCTTTCCTTCCTGTAAACCTCTGATCCTGCTTTTACTTCCTGCCTTACTGAATTCTGGCAATCTGTCTGTTCTCTGCCGCTTTCCTTCATCTCTCCTCAGAGCTCTCTTCAACTAGAAGACTAAATCAAAGCTTAGAATTTTACACACACGGTACTCCAATGCTCACTTATTTGCTGAGAGAAGTTCAAAGACCTTTCCAGAATTTATTTGTCCTCTTTAATAATACATATATGTGCAAATGAGATGATGCACAGGGAAAGCTGTACAGTTGCTATGCTAGTTATGAGATACATCCTAGTCAATCAACCTGGCATTGGGTGAACACACAAAGTGATTTCTTGACAAGGGAAGAAATCCAGTGTTGTGCTATATTGCTCCTCTATTTCTTCCCATCCCTTTTTGTTACTTCCTCTCCTCTTTTTTCTGTTATTTGAATGTTAGTGTGCAACAGTCATTCTTATAGCTCTACAGCTGATGCAGCCTCAAGAACTAGTTTTAGCTTTACAGCTGGGCACTATTTTTTTTGACAGTAGCCTCTTTTGCTCATTAGTATAACAAATCACTATAGCCAGGGTAAATGGACAACAAAGATTAAAAATTATAAGGATTATTCTACAGATGTTTTTCTTAAAGCAGCAGGTCAAATGAAGGCCCCCATCAACGAAAAATCTGAACACTATGAACTGTATTTGAACAGTACAGATAGCATCCATCCATTTTCCATACTTTTTTTTTAAGGCAGAAGAGTTTGACTTTTAATTTACATGTATAAAAAGCATTAATATGGTAATACAGCCTATGCTTCTATTTGCTTAAATCCAATTCCACCATATATTTACTGCCTGCTGGATATAAGTGCCATTCCAGGCCACTGACTGTCTCCATTTTACTTATACCTATAATATGAAACTCCTAGCATTTGTTGTACTGCTAAGATGATTGAGATCAAATACTCTAAAAGCTACAACTGGTTTTGCAAGAGCACATTTACTTGCTATTTAAAATGTTCTCATAACTTTATTGCACTCAACAGTACATTCCAGGTTCACTTTTTTATCCAGACTATTGGTTCTTTGTCTGAATCTGTATACCTCTCCTGTCAGACAGGGTTTGAGCTGCATATAGTCTAAGGACATCAAGAATCTGAAAAGAATGTGGAGCTTCATGCCTAGGTCTTTCTTCTAGCTCTAATGCAAGACACAGAATTTCAAATGAACACTGAAAAACCAAAACCACCCCTCCCCCCCCCCGCCTCCCCCCCCCCCGAATCCAAACCAAACCCCACAATAAACCACCTTACTTAAGCATGAAGGCCCTTCAAATTCTTGTTCAGTAGTTTATGTCAACCATCAAACTGTAGTTTCTCCATTCCAGGTTTCATTGACAGATAAAGCAAGTTTCAGTGGATATTTTGCTATGTATTTCACTACTGCAGCTTTGTAAATATCCCTAGAAAGCAGTGCAGGAGTTACTAAAGATAGTAGGATCCCTCGGTTACCATTTCCTCCAGGTTAGCACCAGTCACTGGTATTGCAGTCACCCACCTCCTGGGACTCCAGCATCTGCCAGTCCCGTCCACACCATACGGTCTCTTGGCCGGATCAAAGAGCAGAAGCCCTGACCCTATTCTCGGCTTCTTTAGACAAAGCCATTGCAGGCGACCACTTCAAGTTAACAGGGATATATGGGCCTCCTTCTGGACCAAGGAGCTGCACCAGGCACTTGCCAGCAGCTAAAAGGAAACACATTCCCTGTCCCATCCCAGAAGACCCCAAAGTAACAGGGATGAGACAAAAACCTAAACTAAAACAACACATAGAAAACCAACAGAATGATAGGAAACAACCTTAAAGCATAAAACCCCATCATTTTATGTCAAGCCCTAAGGCAGTAACATTCCCAGCAGAGCAGGCAACCTTCTCTTTAACAAACCCTAGAGGTAAAACTGTTGTAATGGTGAGGGTACCAGGGCTGGGGGGACTTGATTTCTGCACTGCCACTTGCAGAGATGAAGGCCAACACCCTGCCCAAACCCCACAACCTTCCCCACCAGCTTTGCTTGCAAACCCGCAGGCCCCTCTCTGTCCCTAAAAGCCAAGTTTCAGACATGGCATTCAACACCCAGCCTTGCTGAAGTTTACTTTTTTAGCCCTCAGTGATCAGAGCATTTCACAGCTGCTCTTCTGCATTCTCCCCTCTAGCATTACTGAAAAAAACACTTCTGGATTCAGTTCTGTTAGCTGTATTGCTGCCTTCTATTTCCTGGAAAGTCATTACCTTTTTTGATTATCTGTCTTAAAACAAACCCCCAAAAACCCACCCAGCACAAAAATAGCACTGCAATCATCTTCTCTAAATCAGGGATGTGCAACACTTGGTTGAAATAAAAGCATTTTGTTTTATGAACTATATAAACATTTCAGTTTAAGCTATCTCAGGCTTCTGAAAGGAACCCATATTAGTATAATTATGCTACAAATCACTCCCGAGTAACACAACAACTGGTTTTAAAGGGCAGTTCTATTTTGAGGCTGAAAGTAACAGAATTAGTGGCTGACGATTTGCCAAAGTCAAAACATCATAGGTAACATCCAGGGATCAAATAGAGATGGAAAAGTCAAGTAGCTCTATTGATCTGTGCAAGATCTCACTGCCAGGAGAGTACTGCAGTCACCCCACACTGAATACTTAAACACATTGCATAGATACTGCTTCAGTTGGTGTCAGCTATTTCACTTATACAGGCCAAAGTTAGCCCCCACAACACCTATTAACATCCAGAAACAACACCAGCTATCAAACTCTGCTTTAATCTCTCCATGAATTTGGGGGGGGGGGGGGGGGTGTGTGTGTGTGTTAACAGTACTTGTAATTAGGATTAAGTACAAAGTCTGCTTTGACAGCTCTAGCTAATGATAATCAGCATAAAGCACTTCAGCTGAGAGGGTGGAGAAGGGAGTGGGTCAAACTACTTCTGGTTTTGCATTAAATTGTCTGGATTGGCAAACTGCTTACTCCCAGCGTTAGCCATAACCCGTAAAGCCAGAGCTGCCAGTATTGCTCCTAGAATAAAACGCAGTCAGCTTGATCACTGAACACATATTGGTCATTTCAAAAATATGAAGTAGCAAAGTTGGGTACTGAAGAATTCTTATCTGCAGAGCATAAATCTGCAGTAAGACCTTTGGCTGCGGATACAGGCTACTGGAAAACACAGCCAGCCCCACTGCGCTGAGAGCAGTCCACAGCGTGCTCCCCCCACAGAGAATGCAAAAGTCATTTCCCTGGCAGAGACCCGCAGCTCTGCTTTCCTTGGCTCACACTGTCCCAGCAGATCATACAGCTACCCAGAGGCACAGACCTTGCATTTGTGAGGCTGCTCGGTGCATAAGGAACAGCCGTTGCTGAGCATTTATACCACGTGTGACTAAGGTGCTTTTGCTCTTTTTGTCACACAGCTGTTTGGGATGCACAAAAGGTAGATGCTGGTTTTCCTCCTCTCTCTCCACTCATGCACCAGCAGCTGGAAAGGTCAAGAGAGCCCATCTCATCCCATCTTGTTCATATTTGCTGGTAATAAAAGCTGTGTTACTTGCTTTCTGGATGCTTCATTTCCTACACACTCAGTTCCATAAACACAGCACCACTCATCAGTCAGCTTTCACATTACTAAGTCCAGTTGTGGAAATTGTACTGCTACCCAGAGATGGTATCATGTATTTTGAAAGGCCAGAACAATATCTGACTAACACTCTAGGAGTCGATGCTCCTCTTATTGGCATCATGAATGGGGAATAAATTTGCATATGCCAGAAAATTTATATTAAATAAAGAATAAAAAACCCCAACGCAAACCAAAACACAACACTAAATGTCAGTTACAAGTCAGTCAGCAAAAATACTTATATGAAAGTAGGCAATGGAGATACAGAACCACAAGAACTTATTTGAGTTTCGAAGTAAAAAGTACCTTTTTTGGTCACTCCAGAAGTCTCCATCTTGCCATAAATAAATATTTTAAATATAAATGGTCATGGAAGGTTCCCAAAATTTAGCCCATGTTAATATGCGTTTTGTTTCATGTTTGCCCTGTTGAGTCACTAAAGCCTTTTTAAAATTATGGCAGTGATGTTATCTTTTTTTGTAATGCCTACTGAGAGCAGAGTAGCTAACATATGTAAACAAAACTAAATATATACTCATCCTTATTATAAATGGATTTGGAGTTTGAGTGCAAAAGAAAACAACTATATTCCCTCAACAAATAGATACTTGGTTAATTCCTAGCAAGCCCTTATCTCCACACCAACTCCCAGAGCTCTGCAGAAGAAACTATGTAAGGCTAAAAGATGCAAGGAATCCATTGGGCTTGCATTTTCTCCCACATAAAAAGGAAAAATGAGATGCTTACTGTATCACATTATCCCACCCTTTTTAGAAAGTGAAGTGAAATTAAAAATATACAAGTCTACATCCTGGGAGAAGTAAAGGGAATCGTATTTGAACATCCATGTTATTTATCAGGTAGGAAGTGTGAGAAACCTATTTGGTTTTTTTGACTGGTGATTCTTCAATGGAAGAACTAAAGTTCAGCCCTTGGTCTTCTGTCACCCTCAGTCACACCCTGCAGCATAGCGACTCTTCTAATACAGGAAAACATCATTTGAATTTCCATACTGTCAAACTAGCTACTCTAGGACAAACGTTTTTAATGCATTCAAGCACACTGACATTCTCCAGAGCACTCCAAGACCACAGATACAACTCTTAGGGCTTCTGTTTTTTAAAAGTGGCAGATGTGCCCAACAGCTCTCAGTTGCCTTGGTATTTCACATTAGATAAGTATCAGTCAGAAAAATTTCTTGGACTTAAAATTTGCACAGTGCATGCATATTTAGAAACATACAGCATTTCAATGAACAATAAATGTATCTTAAACAAAGTGTTTTGAAGAAAAAGTCTTTTCAAGTTTAAACAACATCTACAGATGAGAAATCAGTCTTTTAAGAAATAAGTTCTTAAATAGTACCTTTCATTTGATGTTCCTGAAATAGAAGTTAACTTCTCATTTTATTAACAGAAAAAAAAGCCAAAAGCAGCAGAGCAAGGTCTACTGAAACTCCCATGTTGGGCTTGTATAAACAAACAAGTGCCTGACCCCACTGGATCCTATTGTTTCTTCTAAAGACTATGAAAGTATAATTCATGTTTTATTATATCTGCTCATATTGACATTTCTTTGTCATGTCAATGAAAATAGTTTTCCAGATTCAATTGGAAGAACAGAAGGCAAGAACCATGAGCAAATCAACATCCACGCAATACTGTCTTTGAAAGTAGTTTTTAAAAACAATACATAGACATCACCCTCTGGGCAACCCAGCACTGATGACCCAGGCACAGCCTGAACAGATGGCTCGCAGCCACGATCATGTCCCATAGTAGAAGGCTGTGCACTCATCCATTTTTTACATGATAGCAAGAGCCGTCTTTCTGCACCTTTTCCCAGTAAACCCACCCTGCAGAATAGCAGCTGCACACCAAATATTGACTTAAAGCACCTAAGGTAAAAAAACAAACTATTAAACAAATAAAAAAAGGCACATAGCTTGAAACTTGAGCAGCCCCACCTAACATCTCCCTCCAAACCCAGAAATCTTGCATCCTGTGTGGCTCCTACGTTTTGTTGACACAAACAGAAAACGTTGTACCTACCAAGGGATGCCTGTTTCCACAACTGTCCCACAGAGGGCTTCCACCCAAAATCCTCAACTCCTGTGGCTGCTCAGGATCCACTTATTTTCCTGTTTCCCCAACTTTATGCTTAAATGCCTTAATAAATTTATCGGCTATCTTGTGATACAGAAGCTATAAGATAGTACATCTTTGTTCCCACAGTTGCCCCCCCTGCCCTTCTTTAAGAGCAAAATCCTGGATTTTGCTGTTGAAAAGCTCTCATTACCTCATTAAAGCACAAACCAAGTTGGGCTACAGATCAGTTTGAGACTCCACATTGCAGAACATTCTTCTGAGCTGAAACTTGTGTGTAAAAGTCAGTTTGGTGATACAACCAAAACTATAAAGAACTGTTTAGTGGAGAAAGAAGATTGTGCTTTGTCAGTTACGTTCCCAATGAACATGAAAAACCAACAATTGCTGACAGAGCTACTGTTCATTATGTACAAAGAGCCAAAACCCAAACAAAACAGCAGGAAAAAAAAAAAAAAAGAAACTAGAAAAAGGAGTGCCTGGGTTCCCCCCCCACCCCATCACTAGAACACCAATGCTTTTTGAAGAATTGACTTATTCCTATCTTCCCTGAGAAAATCCAGTCTCCTTCAAGGTAACAATCACAGAGATAAATGTTACACCCACCATACAAAGTTTTAATTAAAAGAAAGAATTCATCATTCTGGCCTATTAATATTCATAAAACCAGAATACAGTTCACAACATATATCTTCAAGCCTAGGTCTGTAGATTGCTAAACCTGACTTAATTTGTTTGAGGTGCAGTAGTTAAGTTCTTGTAGAATTGCTACAGATGCTTGAAGGTTAAACTAATAGAATTATAATTTACAGTTTTTAGCACATAACCACCACCTGACTGCTGCAGAAATTTGATAAGGCTCTTATCTTCCAAACCAACCACACTACAGGATGTGCAAATCACAAGCTATTATCCTTTAGTTCTCCCTTCTTCTGGGAGAAAGGCCAGAGTGCCCACGTTCAACATGGGTGAAGGTAGTTCAAGACATCACCACCACTTCAAATTCCAGCTGCAGTAGATTCAGCATGCAATATGTTAAAACTAAAGGTTTTGAGCTTTTTTTGTTCTTTTCCTTTTTTAACGCACTGTGTCCTGCTGTGGACAAACTGGCTGTTTCTTCTGGGAGCAGAAAGCTAGAGGGCACATAAAAGCAAACCTACCCACTCAGTTACCAACACTCCCATGCCACCTCTCCTCAAGGTGACCTGTTGTAACTCGCAGAAGGAGCATACTAAGCCAGAACAGCTGCTTCATGTCATATTTCAAGTCCTTTTGATTCCTTTCTGCCAAAAAATTCAGCTGCAAAGTCTCCCCTGTCCACCCTCCAGCCCTCCCTCCCCAGATGCACCTCTTCATACTTTGCTGGGCACATTTCAGTCATCCAAGCTGTGGGACTGCACAGCTTCTCTTACGTACAGCAGCTCTGCATCGAAAGAGGACCCCCACTCAAATACACAAAATACTCCCCTTAGTTGACTCCATTGGTTTGTAACAAAGTAGTTGAAATTGTTTGACTCCTGCCTAACTGAAGTTTCTCTTGGGTATCTTTAACAACATTTAGTACATTCACTATTTTGAAACAACATGATGGACTAGAAACCATTTCCTCGAGTCTCAATGCACTGGTCTTCATTCATTTCTGCTAAAGAATAAACCAAGCGTCATGACCGGAATATTTTGCATTCTCTGTAGCAAGATAAATGACTGAACATGCAGAGCAAGAAAGATGCAATTATAACATGTTTAGTTCACTTTTTTCTTTTTTAAAAGCTTATCTGCTGTAGTATACCCTAAACAGAAAACAGAACTGTATTAGAAGAGAGTGCATTTTATTAGCCACCAAAACAAAGTACTGAGCAAAAACGTAAAGATACTCAAACAGCAATTCTACAATCTGATACTCTAAACTAGTTCTAGTGACCCAAGTACAGAAAACATTTCCCTTTAGCTGTCTATGTGAATCTAATTTACCTCAGTAGCCACCTCCACCCAAAATGTTAATATTCTCCAATATACAAATTCTTCTTTCCCTTCTCCATCTATTTGCATAGCATCTGCACATGAAATGCTCCCATACACTTTAGACAGCATTAATCATGGCTACATTTCGGTAATGGATACACCATGTCTTTACCAGTTTAACAGCAGGCAGCAACTGTACAAGAGTCACTTATGCCAGTGAAGACAAGTAGCAAGTAAATACAAATGTTTTAATTAACCCCCCCCCAAATGCGTCTCTGTATATACAAAATACACACACAGAGCTCCCAAATAGGTTTTCAGTGTTGTCCTTAAGCATTCCTTTTATTTGTGCTTTACATGACTAATAGTTCTTCATGACTAATATAAAAAACAGACAAATGAGGGAGTGTTGTTATATTCCAGCTATTGAGATGATACTGTCTGTGTTGCCATGCAAAACTGCTTTAGTACTGTGCCTCTCTTCCTGTACCCAAAATCTTCACATTATGGAAGCATCTACCCCTTTGTTCTTGGTCTGAATGTCACCCTTCTCCAGTCTTTTTCAGTTCAGTGCTTCCTTTCTTTTACCTTTGTTTTAAGGACATGAAGCTGACAAACCAAACCCACAATTTACAGAGCGTGGGCCAGATGACAGGGTGATCAAATGAGCACAGACCCAAGGACAAGATACAGTACATGAACCCCAGATCAATCATAAAATCAGCAAAGCAGGCTTCACCACAGTCTCATGTCAAAACTACCAAGCCCAATTTTGCCAGGTGCATTAGCTCAAGTGCAGTAGTACACTGACATTGTTATATCGCTTTCCACTCTGCAGCTAGCCTGGTGTCTGCCAGCTTGTATGTCTTTGTCCCATACTCCAGTGCATAGTAAAATTACACATACTATTTGCCTAAATTTCACAACTCACGCTGAACATTGACTTGTCAAAGCATCTGGAAGACAAGTAGTAATGTGGTTGAGACAGTGGTAGGAAACCCCCCCCCCCACATTTTACTCTAATACAGATCTACCACTAATGCCACAGAATATTTCCTCCTGCAACTCGCCACCATCTCTTTTCTTCTCACCACCCTGTCACTGCCACCGAGACTAGTCTTATGAAAGTACTTTATCATGTTTTGCTTTAGAGTTTTTATCCCTTGAAAAATCTCAATGTAATGGAGCATTCCATCAGGAGGCCCACGGCACATAGCCAGGCCTCTGAAAGAGAGTCTGATGATAGATAAAGGTAATTATAGTGTAACATTTGCCATACTACAATTTAAGGCTGCATCAGCACTTTCTCACCTTTAAGAGGCTTATAACTCTATGAGAGCCTCTGGCCTGAAACTTGATAAATACATTCAAGTGAAAAATAATCTGAAATGTGGAGTCAATAAGATGCCTTGAATTGAAAAGAAGTAATGCCAAAAGTAGTGTTGGAGTGATAGTGGATGGAAGATTAGATATGAGTTGCAAAGAGATCCAATGAAAACAAATATAAAAAATAAATCACTTTTCTACTTGTGAATTTTGAGGAGCTGCCAGTGCACAAAGTTTTTAGAATATATACTTTAAGTTTCTTGGTAAAATTAAAATTAAGAATGAAAAGGAGGACTGAACACATGTTCTAGAACTCAGCAATTGCTGAGCAAAAGATCTACCAAACCAACAAAATATGTCCCTTCCAAAATAGCTTTGCTATTGCATGCTACTGTGCTCCCCCATCCAACTATTTCAGGTAAACCATTGTAATTGTAGAACTCTCATTTTTCCATGAAAAAAACTGTACATAAGCCCTGAAATCAGGACTGTACTTTATGGACAACACTCAAAGCGTATCTGTACAGCTGGGTACAGGCTACATGAATACAGACCCGAACCCCTCTGGCCCTGCACACAGTACCAGCCCCAAGCCAGCTCTGACTCTACAGGAGTCCTGTAGGGACATCAGTTGGGTGATGCACCTGAGCCAGTACTTCGCTAGTGAAAACCTCAGAGGAAAAAAAACCCAAAATAACAAAAAAAACCCAAAACCCCAAGTCATAGTTTCCTGCAGTTGCCACAGCCTAAGGACAGTTCAGTTTGCTCAAGACAGTTTAATTACAAATCCAGAAATACTGGAGTATCTCTAATTTGGCTGCAATTTTCTATGTACACTCCCACGAACAAGTTCAAGTAGGTGAATTTAAGCATCCTGAACTGGAGCTTTACTCAGGCTCCAACTCACTTGGCAAAGCTGCTTAACCAGTATAAAGCTGCTGATATGCCCCAGTTTCCGTCAAAGAAAGGGAAGTGTGATGGCTGGAACACAGATGGCTGGAAAAAAGACTACTTGAGCCATAAAAGGTCTCAATGGCATCACAGACAGTTCCGATCATGACTTGCAAAGCTGTCAATGGGCTGCACTACATTTCTGAAGTCCCCAAATCCATCTGTTTTACCATCAAGCCTCTACCAATTCTACAGCACCCTCTGGAGCAGGACAGAAAACAAGAGCCATGACAGCCCCTCTTCCCCTACCCCAGGCTGTAATTTCTGTATTGTGCCTTTTACAAGAACAGCATAAAATGTCAATAGTTGTGTTTTCAATGAAAATAAGAGAGAAATTTCATGTAGTCCTAAGACACAGCCTTTGACTGCAAACTGTCCTCATTAGGTACAAAACAGATCCTCTCCTTCTCAAAGGACTCCCTCATACATTGGGGAAAAATACCAGTCAAGTCAGTAAAGTTACACTACTATGGAATATCAAAAATTAGAAAACACCACAGCATTTAGCATTTCTTCTTAAAAGTCATCACAAACAGCAGGAACAGCACCACCTACCAACCTACCCCATAAAACAAAATGAAAAAATCACACTCTGATAAATCCCATCACCACTTCATAGCCAGACATCCTTGAAGAAGTAGCGACCTCTCTGTTATTTAGCAGACACTGTAAAAACGCAACCTGGCACCAGCCTTGTTCCATTAAGAAAAAAAAAAAACACCACCAACCTGCCAGTGGGTAAAACTTCCTCTTTGGTGGAAATCTGCAGGATACAGACAGAGCAGATAACTCTACATTGCTCCTCCTGCAGTAAACATTTGGGAAATGGTCATCTCAGATTAGATCTGGCTGCAGGTGTGCAGGCAGAGGAAAAAATAAACATACCCCTTACCACCAGTTCATGAATGATAAAAAAAATCTAAGCACAGTAAACATGGAGGTTGGGACCTTTGGCACAACAGAGTAAGTGGTCCTAGAGAAATTTTATATGCTGTCCAAGGGTCTCCCTCTCATTAACACCCACAATTCTGCCAGCAGGCAGAATTGCTTCACCAAGAGGATCTGGGAACAGTGTAGGGCAATGCACAAATTAAATTATATTGGACTTGAGACACAGAGATTGTGAAGGAGAAACCACAGTAGCAATGATCCCAGTGAGACTTCTGGAGGAAAGAGAGACTTTCTGCCACTGTGGATTTATAGGGGGTGAAACCAAAAGGACATGGGAATATTGCTAAGAGCATTTCAGAAGAGCTTTTTGATATGGGTGACTGAAAAAGGAAGCATAAACAAAGTTATTTTGGCCACTGACGTTTGCAATCACAGAGTAAGAAAGGATAAATGAAAGTGAGAAAATAGAAGACTGTTTCTTTATGAGGAAATATGGACATAATTTTTTATGATCATCTCCACATTCCATAAAGAGTCCATGGAGAAGGTCATTTTACTAGCTCACTGCATACACGAGAATTATATTGTAAAGTACACATGTATACGTGGTGTCACCTTAAAGTGGGGAAAAAAATACAGGAAAACTCACTTAGACTGGAAAACAAGGATGCTGTGCAAAGATAAAATGACAGTAGAAAGAGGAATACATTAACCAAGATTAAACAGGAAACTAAAATCGTGGAAAAGTTCTTTTAAATGAAATTATATGACAGTAGGAAGAATCAAGTTACTCTTCAATTCCCTTCTTTCTACTTTCTGCTTAAGATAGTCCACAAGTGGCTCCGATGGGACTGTAGGATGGAGAAGTCACTAGTTGCCAAAGGGTCTTGTATTTTACTCTTACACGGTTAAAAGCAGACAGCACTCAGCCAGTAGTAAAAGAAGGTCCAATTAAAATTCACAGAGCTATTGATCTTAGCCCTGTTCCACTGAACCCTCTTTCTGCTTCTAGCTCATAAACAAGACATAGAAAAGAACTATCGATTTTCATATGGTATCTTTTTGGAGACATTTTCTTAGAATCTTAAAATTGCATCAAGTGTTCGTAAAACAAATAGGCTTAACGTGGTCATGTCTGGCAGACAGCACAACCCATTTGCCAAGTGTTTTACATGGGGGGAGGTAAACCAGGTAGATAGGTTCAACTTAAGACAAACTCAAGCTTCCCAGCTAGAAGCCAAAATGCATTATCCTATATCCACTTGCCTTCTTACATGACAGAGCAATAGCTTTTTCCTCCAAATTAAGTATATGCTGATCAAAATGTTCCCAGTTGGAACCATAAACGAGGCTGAAACTCACTGAACATATCCCACTGGCCCTGCAGAGACATGCTCCCCATAGACTGGAGCCTTTGTCCCTTGGGGCATATACTGGGGTAACTCCTCACCTCGATCACCTCCTGGTATTGACAACAGGCCCCAGCTGCAATATTTTTAGGCAGCAATGCATAAAATAGCTGAGCTAAAGTTTTACATTTAAATCAAAAAAGCAGTTAAAGCACAAGCACCAGAGAAAACAGAAATGCCATGCTGCCTCTGCTAAAAAGCTTAGACAACAACTGATTATATCCAGACTCTTCTGGATGAGGTCAAAGCATGGCCCATTTCCCTGACATCATCTCCCAACAAGTTTGAGGTCACAGTCTCCACAGCGGTAATATTAGCAATTATATTTGTCACTATTAGAAAAGGTAGAAATACTCTCCCTTCCCTCCTTACCAGCCTTCCAGCATTTTCTGTCAGTCTGAGTCACAATGATACACTGACTTGCTTACCATTTTTAAACTATACCTAAAGTAATGAAGCACACCTGTATGGGATAAACAAGCATTCACCAGGGCATATGCAAGAGCTGAGGTTGTTTACCTGTATGCATTAAACCTGCTATTTTTACTACTCCCCTCTCAGTTGAGTAACTCACTAAAACTGGGCAGCCGAAAATCAGTAATTGCATAAAACACACTGGCTTTCTTACCTACTTACTTACAACCTGATGCAAAACTGGTCATGCCTAGAACTCACATCAGTGAGCCATCATACATGCAAGCATTTCTAAAATAGGATACATAAGTTCAAGTATTACGTGCCTTTCCTTGGACTAAATTTTGAATAAGGGACAACATAATGGTAATATTAAGAGCAGCTAAGAGAGCAAATAGAACCACAAGCACCTTACAGGGAATATAACTAATGTCTTGCAGAAATAAAAAGTAGAAAAATACCTTGTTTGAGGAATCCTTTTATCTGCAAGTTGCTTTGTTCTTGCAAAAAAGAAAAAAAATCCAAAACAACAGAAGTAACAACAGAATACTCTGACAGAATTATTTTGTGATCTGTTTTTAAGCAAAGACCACTTCAAAACACTCATTTGCTTTGGGGATTTGCTTAAAGCAGAGCAGGTTCATAAACATTTTCTTTTCAAGATAGACACTAAGTTGTGGGCTGTTTCAATTCCCCTTTCGCAATCATCTTACTCCATATTATTTAAATAACTACAGAACTTGCCTAAAAACAAATGAGAAAATCTCCTAAATCTTTGCTTTCTACTGTAGCAGTGATTTCCCTAGAAGGCAGTATATAGCCTCTCTGTTTCCTATAGCCAAAATTGAGTTAGAAGGGATGACCTTACTGACAGGTTTTTATCTAGCCTTGAAGATTTGACAGTGGTGAGTCCACACCTTCCCAGACACTCTCTTCTTTTTCCCCTTTGGAAAGAACAATGTTATGCTTGCTTTTCCCTGCACCACACCTGACCACCAGGGTGTCTCAAAAGTAACTGCTAACAGTCTGAATCAACAGGGAGGGATGACAACAGTAACTCCAGAAGTAATTTTATTCCAACAGTAGTAAGCCACAACATAAGTTCCTTGGTTTCATTTATACTCACTTTGATCCCTACATATCCCACTCAACACAAGAGCAATAAGAAGATGCAACACCTGTGCATTGACAAAACAGCTTAATGACCTCAACTAAGATGGAAAACAGTAACCATAGATCTTTCTTTTACAAGTTTCTGATTATAAAAGTACTCTAACTAAAATCAGAAGGGCAGCTTCTACTGCATGATCAGCTTAGGATGGCTGCATTTCCCTGCAAGAAAAAAAACAACCTAGAGAGTTATAAGCCATTAAATCTTACTTCAGGCCAAACAGTTCAATTCAGTATTAATACCATTTATATATTGCAAACCAGTGCCATCTGTCAAGACCCCAGCTTGCCAACAGGCCATATAATGCTGCAAACACAATAAAAAATGACTAGTCTTTCTCTTAACTGCTCACAGCTGAGGTCATGTTAAGGGACAAAAGAAGAGTAACTTGTGAGAATATGGTAAAAGCGGAAAAACTATTTTTCAAGTGTCTGATAAAGGCCTGACTCAACAGAATGCCAGGTGCTGCTAAGAAAGCAGAAAATGTATAATAGCTGCTATTAAATTCTGTCAGTTGAGAAGTACACACTTTTTACACAGACATCCTGTAATTTCACATTGCAACTTTCAGGCTCCATTTTGATTCACAGTCTATTCTTCAGAAACTTCGAAACGTATTTAAGTAAAAAAAAGTCACCAACCTTTCCTAGCATGCACTCAACAGCGAACTTTCCAACAGAAGAATAACATACTCATTGGTCATTTCATCAGTTTAGTTTTTGCTGGTTTCTCTTCTAAACATCAATAGATAGATAACAATTGTGTCTTATGGGACAAATGGGAGCTTTTCTGGACTAGAAAAGTAGCTTGACTTAACACAAAAAAAGAGGCAAAATCTCAGCCCAGTAATTCAGTGAGAAATCTCTAGCTGATTTCAGAGTGAGGGCCAAAGTTTTATAATAAAACTGAACTACACACTAGAGCTGTGATACATCAGATGTGGACTAAACCTTGCATAGGTAAGAAGCCTAAATTTCTCAAAGATATGTGAAGAAAGACTGCATGCTATGTGAAGTCAACTGCATTTCAACTTTTTTTTTTTCTTTCAGTAACCAAGGAATATATTACAGTGTATAGACTACGGTGACTTAAAACATTCGCCATTGCTTTATTCAAGACATAATGTAAGGAAAAAAAACCACAACAAACCACAAACCGCAAGCCCCCCCCCCCACCCCCCCAAAAAAAAAAAACCTGAAGCAACGCTCACAGGTAATCTTTGAGAGGCAGTTAACTTCTCCTGAACTCAAACAGGGCATGATGTCTGAACCTCTCTAACTCACCTCGCTTTGGCTCAAGTCATCAGGATTTTAATTGCCTGAAGACTAGGTGTGTTGACAGCACCATCGAGAAACACACCTTAGGGGTTCAGAGCCCATTTCCCTCTGTGGATGAAACCCGAAGCTGCAGGTCCCATGTCCTGCCTCTTTGGTAGTGCTGGGACATTTCCCAGCACAAAGGTTTGCTCTGCAGATTATGAGGGAGCATGCATGGTCAGCAAATTTTCTGTTGTCCTGTTTTCACATACCATGGGTTACAGCTTATGTTACAGCTGCTGTGTGAGCCCCAGGACTGTAACAGGTGATACTGATAGATCAACTCATTTTCACACAATGCAATGCTACTAAAGAATTTAGACATTTCTGTATTAGTTGTTCATAATCAGCCTTTACCTACATTCTCATTCTGTACCCATTACTTTCACATCTGAAGGTGCTCTCTCTTCCCCGGCACAGTTTGTGCCCAAACAGAAAAGAATCACAGCACAGACTGCAAGGATTAATCTCCAGAGGCAAGAAGTGTGTTTTTCTGTCTTTAACAAAGTACTTCACATGGAATTCAAGACTTCATTCTCTCTTTCAAATACAGATTTCTCTGGCCATTCCTCCTTAAAGCAGAGAAACAGAATACCGTTAAGCATACTCTGAAAATACCAAAGTGAAGATTACAGGAATATAAAGCAAGTAACTATAACGTCACTATAGAGCTAGTATATGCTACATTCAGCAAAAAAGTAGCTATTAAAAACTACACATGCAATATATTCTCAGTCTTCACTGAATCTTAAGGTACACATCTGATTTTAAGAATCACAACTACAGCCTCATCTAGTATAAGCTGGCACAGCTCAGCTGACATCCAAACTACTCTACATTTCAACTGAAATGTAATGACACAACACAAATACAGAAAATAACAGTATTAGTGATGCTCAGGTATCACCAAGGCTTATCCTTTCTACTCCCTTCGATACACATCTCACATTCTCTAGACATTCTCTCAAGATAAGCATAAAAATATGTCACCTTCCTCATTCCAACTACGTAGCTTCAAAGAGAAAAAATTAGGATGGCATGCAGTACAACTTACATAAAACTTCTTATGTTTCACAGCATGATCCAGTCTTGTCAGATGTGAAAGACCAGTGCCACCATCTGGTGCCTTTTAAGTTTTGGATCTTTCTAGTCAGAAAGGAATTCATAGTTTGTCTAGTTCAATACATAAAAGAGGGGGAGAGAAAGGTAAACAGTTCTGAAAAATAGAGCAGAAGGCTTAAAAAAAACAACAAACCCTTCGATGCCACTGTTGCAAAAGGACTCCAATATGTTAGAACGAGCAAAACACAAATATTAGAAGCTGAAAGGGATTAAGTAAGTAAAATAAGCAAGCAAGGTCTTGGCAAAGAAAAAAGGATAAGTCTTAAAAAGACGACACAGACCATGATTCAATTTGTATCTGTAAAGTCAGCCTTCATGAGTTATGAACTTTTAGAAATATTTTTCCGAAGCATTGCTCACAAGGAGGTTGGGAATCATCCAAGCAAAGCATTAACTATTTCTTCTATGAGCTGCAGACATAGAGGAAAAAAGCAATCACAATTCAAAATTACTTACTTTTCTTCAGTTATTACTCTAAGAAAACAAAGTCAGCCCCTGGTACAACTCAATTTAAGAATTATTCCTAAGAATCAAATAAGCATCTTGATTTTAAAACTGATTTATATGTAATTTAATTGATTTTACACTGTATTTGGGGATGTTTGGGAACCCTCTGGAACAATCCTGCCTGTACCATTCTTGAGGTCAGGGAAAATGGCAGCAACAGTCATTAATATTTCCTCCCTTACTTCTTTGAGTGGATTCTTAAAATGGGAGCTACTTCACTTCTGTGCTTTTACAGGGGTCAGGTTAGCACTCTTAATCACATGAGCAGTGAGAGCGCATCACAGCCCTGCTCACGGTGCAGAACGGCACTGGCAGAATATCCTCCCCTGTGCACCTGTGCGAGGGAGCTCTGCTGGCACAAACGCACCGAAAAAGCCTCCGTGACCTACCCGTGCACAAGCCTAAGAAGCAGTTTGTGACAAATGGGAGACTAAAAAGCAAAAATGAGAGGAAAGCAGTCAGCACCACAGCACTGACCTGTGCGCAGCGTAGCCGAGGCAGGCCCTGGGTGCAAAGTGCCTGGAAAGCGAGGGAAGAGCACAGGGAGGGCCTGTAGAACTCGGTCCTGGCCTCTGCTTGATCAAGGCCTGACACCATGCTCCAAAACTCAGTGCTTTTTACTAAAGTGCCAGTCTGGCTCATACCACATGGACATAACAAAAACCCAGCAATAAAACCAAAAGGCAAACAGTAAAGCTCTCCACGACAGCAGTTTGCAGGGAGCATCGTGCTGCACGGCTCGGAGCAGCTCTGCGCAGCCCCTGGCTCTGGTTCAGGCACAGCACCGTCATGCTGCGGCAGCAGACATGGCCTCGCTAATCCCAGTGCCGAGCCACACCAGGGCATTTCAGACTGCTTTCACTCTATTCACAGCCTGACTGGCTCCACTGCCCAGAGCAGACTACCCCACCAAGACACACTTCTTGAAATTATGCAGAGATGTCCCAATTCCTTCTTACACAGATGCCCCATTTCCATCTCCAACATGCCCTTCTCCTCTTTTGCCTTCAGTGGCTCACCCTGCCAAAACAGCTGTAAAGGATACAGCAAGTACCTGAGGTTTTGCTCGTTTAACAACAGAAAAACAGCCTAATTCTTTGCAAGTGGTTAATGGAAGTTGTAAATCTGAATATTAGACATTGATGATGTAGCAGGTGAGGCAAAACTGAGAAGATGCAGACGCACAGCCAGTTACATTTGATACTGGTTAGAATCAAAGTTTAGGCACCTTAACATTCAAAGCACAGACACACTAACTTTTCCATCTTCCTTTGAAGTGGTAACTGCTCAAGTTGCAGCCTTCAGAGCCCTCAGCATGACATGCATCTCTTCCTATATAAAAAAGGCCTCCAGCTTCTACAGATGCACCCCCTATCCCATTAACCAGCAGTTTGTTTGCAAAGCCATCAATCCACAGGACCTCCTTACAGTTAACAGGGTTTGTCATTCTGACTCTACTCTTCAAATTCCCTTGCAGAGGCAGCCTGAAACATTCTGTCATGAAGCAGTAAGGATGAATTACTGAGTGGACATTGCCAATAGAGCTTTGCATTAATTATTCATAATCATGGCAAAATATTTCCCATATTCATAATTTAGTAAATTACTAATTTAGGCTCACCTTAGTCTGAGGATTATGACTCACATAGCCAGCATGCTGTAACACTTACCAATTCTTGAAAGTTAAGGCACCTGTCCCACGAAGATTACAAGAGCAACATCTAAACTTTAACAAGTTTATAGCTAAACAGCACGATTAATCAGTATTCTTACCAGAACAGTTTGATCCATCTTTGTCATCTCTGCCTAGCAGTGTCATTTAATTGCTTTCCACCACTAGCTTCTCATTGGGCCAGCTTCATTAAAAGAATGGTTTATGTAAGCAGCTTTCTAAAACATTAATTTTTACAAAGCCTAAAGTTTGACAATAATAAATGAAGACTCACATATATCATACATGCTGTAATTGCTATGTCAGAGTAACGACATATAATTTTAATCCAGTGGAATACAGTATTTATTAATATGCAGATCTGAAAGGTAGAAGTAAGCAGTATTTATTTACATCATCTGGTAGTAGGTATTGGTATTCTCCAATATACCTGGTGAACATCTAAAGTACTGCTAAGGTAGATGGAAACATTCAGGTTCTACCAAAGTTGGACCTGAAGCCTAATGCAGTAACCTATGGATTCTTTCCGTCCCAATGTCGTATATTAGCTGGTAGGAACTTTGTTCTGTAAGACAGCAGCAAAGGCACACAATTGTAAGTCCCTACTACACAATACATATTTTATAAAAAAATCTGATCCCCCCCCAACAAACCAGAAAATACTATTTTCTTTTTATACATGAAGACATTCAGGTTTTTGCTATTTCAGAGGCAGAGTTAGACAAGTGATAGATCCATAACATTATAGACCTCTGTTACGATTTTCATCACAATCTAAGAATGAAATTTTTTTACAGTCAGAACAATCATTTACTGGAACCACCTTCCCAGGGACATTGTAGAGACACCATCACTGGTGGTTTTCAAGACACAACTGGACAGGGGGCTAATGTCATCTAGGTTTTCCTTTCCCACAAACGGCTGGAGCAGATGGTCTTTCAAGGTCCCTTCCAACCTGGGCTGTTGTGTGATGATTCTACGATTTCTGGCCCTGTGTCCATAGCATGATCCAAGAGCCAAAAGCCTTTTTTTTTTTTTTTTTTTAACTAGCTTCTCACTAGGATGTTTCCCCCAGTGCCTGGCCAAGTCTTTCTTGCAGTAACTCCAGCACATTACTTCTCATCCCCAGACAAGGGGAGTGGAGCAGATCATTACCCAGTACTCCACAGATCTCTCTTGCATCTGAGAGCTGACATCATCTCCAAACCTCCCCTTCAATCTTATCTTTGTAAGCTTATGCAAACATAGTTCTTTCAGGCCCTCCAAGATCACATTTCATCTACCTCTGATCACTCTTTGCTTTCCTCCAGGCTACTTTTGCCTGGTTTGCAACCTGCTCCAAGACTGGAGCCAGAACTAGCTGCAATACTCCAGGCAGCACCTGACAGCATAACAAGCGGGGGGGTGGGGGGGGATGACCCCTCCTTTCCTGCAGAAAACTAAGTCTCCCTCATACATTCTAGCAGTCTTAATATTTTTCACAAAAGCTTGACATTGCTGGCATTGAGGTTCAAGTGAACAGAGCACAGTAACTCCCAGCATTCTCTTCTGAAGGGCTGTTCTATATCCCATGCGTGTGTAGATGCTGTTCTTGCATTTCTACCTGTTGAAGTGCTGAATCTGCTGTACCAGTAAAATTGCATGCTTTTTTTGGGGGGTTGGGGGGGCTTTCTGCAATTCATCCAGTTCATTTGGAATTCTATTCCCCCTGAGTTTAGTATTATGTGCTAATTTGTTAAATATACTCTCTATTCCTTCATTCAAGTCATTCACACACACACAAAAAGTACAGAGCAGTTCCAGCCCCAGGACAGCCCACTGAGGAACTCCAGTCAGTACACCCGTCCTCTTTCACAGTTGGCGACTTACAACTATTCCCCCGTACGGTTTTCCAGCCACTCACGCACCACCAGCAGCTGTTCTTACTAACAGAGTCCCCTCAGAAAACATGAAATACAGCAGGGACCATCCAATTTGTCCTTAGGTACAACAGCAGACCTGCTGGAGCTGCCTCTATTTCTGCCAGTTTAAGTCTGCCATAGCCCATGGTGCAGTTTACCTGTGCATGTTAAAGAGGGGAAGAAATGCAGCAATCTGGTAAGAGCACACTCCGTCTCTACCAGGCAGAACACTTTTACAGCTTCAGTAATTGATTGCCTTTGCAACAATCACACACTGCCAGCTTCATTTTTCAGAAAAACACATCAGATTGGAGCAGATGGGAGCAGATCAAAACAGATTGCACAGAGCAGCCACAGTCTAATGGTGAATTGGGAATACTGAGCAAATATAAGAAGCCCATGTGCCTCACGTCTGAATTGGAAACAGAGCTCTTTCATCGCAGCTTTGAAGTGCTGGCGTAAATGCTCTTGTATCTGTTCTGACAGCTAATGGCAAACTATCACCTATACAATAGCTTTACTTGCTGGGCAAATGCTTCAGTTGTGACCGGGACTACAGATTTGCACAAAGCAGAAGTTGCACAAAGATGGGTGCAGACTTCTTTGCTCACAGAAAGCAAGGAGATGCAAACATAGAGGGTGTCCTCGAGCCACAGCCACTCCAGCAGCCCACAGCTCATCCCTCACATGGTCATCAACATTGAACCCCCACAAAGTCAGCCATGCTCAGCAACGCTGTTCCATCCCTAATCATCTCCTCATGAACATGGAATGAATTTTCCACTTGGGAGCAGATGATCCAGAAAGCAGTTTTGGTAATGAAAAATTAAACCTTTTTAATGAAGCTTTCCACGTAGATCAAAATACTTTCCGGTACAATGAGGCAAAACAGGAAACAAGATAAAAACTGTTAAGTAGCCAGTCCATTCAGAATTGGTTCATTTCTACTCCTTCCACTGCACAGTTGTTAGATGCTGGCTCTACACCTTTTGCCTTGTATCTCCAAGGAGTGATGAAAAATTCCATCTTAAATCTTCATTTGTGGTTTAATTATATTGATGGAGTATTGCAGTGAAAATAGCAATAATTATCCATCAAATTGTCCTCTATTTTCACTCTGAATGATCTTATTTAGGGTTGGGGCAGGGGAAGGCAGGGGATGAACTTGTAGCACCGACTTTTTCTTTAGTGATTAAATCTAATCAATCAATTCTTTCTTTACATGGCAGGCTAAACATACTGTTTTCATCTCTAATTTTATAGAGCTAAAACAAATGAATGGTTCTTTGCCATGTAATTGTATCAGCTGTAGCATTTGGACCCACCCTTTTTAAAAAGGAACGCACTAAGAATCTGCAATTTCATCACTAGAAATTATCTATTTCCTAGAAAAAATAAATAAACAACTTCCAGAAATCCATAGAAAAAAAAAAGATTGCTACAACAGCAGGCTATCACTGAATGTACCAAGGAGAAATGATTAACACTTTTTTCTCTTTTTGAGTAATGTGTAGCTGTAATAAGAGTTATGCTTTCAAACAATCACTATGCCATGTAGCCAGGAGATACATCCAGAAAGTAAAGCACATTATAGAAGTTGTCTCCCCTCGTGCTCTTCCCAAGAGGATTGATTTAGGCACTGATGCAAATACAGGCTTGGGGAGAGGACAGCCTTCCCTCAGTCATTCCCATAGCTTTCTTATGCTTTCTTCAAGCTAGTGCACAAAATCCCACATGTAGTATTTCATTAGGAAAAGGAAGCTTCCACTCAAATGAAATCTATTTTTATTGTTTTATTTCTACTGACTTGTTTCTTGATGCTTTTTATTGCACTATGAGTGCCTCTACCAAGTATGCAATATAGTTTGTTAATAGAAAACTTGAGGCTAAACCAAGCTCCACTGAACTGGTTTTCCTCGCACTGTTGCTGTCCCTATTCTCATTTCTTTGTCATGCTTCCAGTCACCACAATCACCTAGTAGGAACTAGAAGTATTAAATATCATTTGGGAGTGGCAACCTTTACAGAAGACCAGATGGTAGTTCTTAGTCCCAGTGCGTACATCAGGGTTTACTACTACTACTCGTAACTATTTGGACCTACTGAATTTATACAGAAAGTCTGCCAGGCAAATAAGCCTGGGACGCTACTGGTGCTCTGACAAATTGCATGTCTTCTTATAATAAGCAGTGAAAATCCCCATGCTATGTTGAACGTAAGTAACAGTCACCTACACACCTACCC
Organism: Buteo buteo; assembly: GCF_964188355.1. Taxonomy (NCBI): domain Eukaryota; kingdom Metazoa; phylum Chordata; class Aves; order Accipitriformes; family Accipitridae; genus Buteo; species Buteo buteo. Next base: position 27,799,908 of record NC_134174.1, on the reverse strand, counting down.
ACCCAAAACCTACAGATGCTGCCACCTTTCTCATGCTGCAGGGAGAGACACCTCCCAGATCCATACCAACACTTCCAGCCCGGCTCTAGCACCATCCTCCCTTGCCACCACAGGGCAGATGGGAGCTTAGGATGAGTCTGTCCTGTGGGCAAGTATCTTCACAGGACTTCCAGCACCAGGAAACCATCAGGTTTCCTTCCAGGAACATCCGTCTCGAAACTGGCCCAGAGACCTCCCTACCAGCAGGGACCAGAGAGATGCAGCTGTTTTAGCTGCACATCCATCCTGGCGGGCACGGTGTGGATGCAGCCAGAGCCACCCCCGCTCTCTGGGCAGAGGAGCGGAACAGGCTCCCACAGCAGTATTGCTGCTACAGCAGAGAGCCGCAGAGACTGTGCTCACATAGCAGAGCCGTGAGGCTGTGCACAACAAGCATTACCTGTCCCCCAGATAGTTTTGTCTTTGAAGAGAACCTTCATATAAAAAGGTAAAAGAAAACCCCCAAAATTCATGTTTTTTTTTTTGTTTTTTTTTTTTTTTAAACAATATGCCCTGGAAACAAAAGTACAGCAATACCTCAAACTGAATGTTTGAATCCAAACATCTTCAAAGAACTAGGCTAACAGCACTTCTTTCATTGTTTTTCATTTAAATTGAACAAAATGGTTTGCTGCGTACATGCTGTTCACTTCAAAAGACCATTCTTAATCCATTAATAAAGAGCAGCCTAGAAGGAATCATACACAAGTAAATTTTTAATGCATTAGCCAAAACAGCAACCAGCAGATGTGTAGGACTGAATTAACTGTGTGAATCCTTCCCACTGGTATCTTTGCAAAGTGTGAAAATTAATAGCAGAAAAGTACTACTATAAGGCAGAAAGTTTTTCATTAATTCAAAACAAAAAAAACCCAAATAGGTTTTGTTGCACACCAGGTCAGGTGTTCTAAAATATGAATCTTTTTTTTTTAATCACATTGCAGCTGTACAATAGAAATCAAACTGTACTTGTAGCTATTGATTACATCAAAAGGGTAATGGCAATATCAAAATGGTAACATAAGGGAAGAAAAACCCCTATACTGTCACTATAACCTCTCTAGTTTCTGAGACTATTTTTGGCACACTTGAACTAGACTATTTTGAGTGAGTATCATACCACATTATAAGCTGAATTAAAATATCTGTATGAAGACTGGCTTAGCAGGTTCATAAATTGATAATTACCTGGAAGAAGTGGTTTCCACTTCTGGTAAAACTCCTCCCAACTAGTGCTGGGCTCTGACAACTGTTTGCATTGCCTTCCTTGTCTCCAATCACCCGTGCAATAGACAGCTGAAATCTGAGTTGTAAAGAAAGGTTCTCTCCAATAAAGAGGGAACTGCCTACAGGAAAAGCATCCTTCCCCACACCTTAGCATGTTTATTGACAAGAAGTTCATTAGCTTTCCAGCACAGACCAGCTTCTATCCTAATCACCCACTTTCACAGAGCCCTGGCAATTAAGTCTATTTTGATAGCGATCAAACTCCAGCCATCCTCTGCACTGTAATTGTAACAGTTTTGGAAGGACTCCTTTCAATCCCTTTTTCTGAAGTATCGGCTTTCCTGAAGATACCCCATTACCCACGAATCCTTATCCTGAAGGAAAGGAAGTTTGAAATGTGACCTCTCACACACTGAATTTCAGGAGCTATGGTGACCTTCAGCAAGTTTGGCATTAATAACAAAACCAAACACAATTCCATTAGCCTTGTTTCTGTTATGGAAGTATCACAGATCTCCAATACCCTATCCCACATGCTCTGATTTAAGGCAAAAAAAAGTCACCTTAACTGGGTACATAAGCCACTGAGTCACTACCGTGGATGCTCAAAAGGCTGCAAACATCAGTTCAACTCTCAGTGCTGATCAAAAGAGCAATTAAAAAAAAAGTGAAGCTTCTGAGTTAGAGGAGGAATAGAAAACAAACCAGATCAGCACGTCACCATTCAGCTCAACCCTCCTCTCAAGTACTGTGCATAGATCCAACCTCTCTTTCTGAAAGTAAGCATATGTTTAGGAAAGTAGAAAGGTAGAGTGGGTGATCAGAGGTACTTCTGTGCAAGGAACAATTAGGCAGGCTAAGGCTGTGATCTGTATGAATCATGACACAGCAGCACTGTAACCAGGCCTGTCAACTCAGCAGTGACATGGGAAGATGAATAAGGAATGACTATTAACAGTCTCACATTTTATATAGAAAAAGGGGACACCAAATGAAGTTATCTGATGGTAGAGTCAAACCAAGGAAATAGATTTCACAAAACTGACTGGACTGGGGAACTCATTGCCCTGGTTGCTGCAGTTACTAACATTTAAATGGGGTCAGTAAGCAGTTAAATGAATAGATTTAAAAAAACAAAAATCCATTTAGCTCTAAGTGAAAAGGTGCCATCACCACTGCTGGAATACATCTCTGATCCCTTCCAGGAAACTGGTAGTTTTCTGAAACATTATTCCTACTCATTTTCTCTGTTTCCCCAGGCACCTGCTACCAGCCACCACCAGAGAGAACCACTCTTCAGTCTTGGGACAGGTGTTCTTAAAATAATATGTAACCAAACCTGAGGCAGGTGCTGATGCAAACAGACTGATGCCCATGAGCCTTGTGATGTGTATACCAAAAAGATTCCTCCTTTCTGTTAGGGTGTTCCCTTTTCATACTAAAATTGGGATGATTTTTTTTTTCCCCCTCTTTTCCTATACCATAGTACCAAGACATCCCTTATCCTTAAAGCCCTGACACCCAAAGGGGTTTCTCATTTGCACTAAAGCAGTTTGCATTACACGCCAAGGTGTGACAATCTGGACATGTCTTCCCCTAGGAAAGGGCCACAACAAGGTGGGCTGGCTCAGCGGCAGACGCCCTCCCACCAGAGGCAGCTGCCCCACACCATCCTGCTGCGAGCAGGGGGAAACCACAAGCACCCCGCAAGTAGCTCCAAGGGGCTCAGCCGGTGAAGCAGCAGAGGTGCCAGGCAAGTCCAGCTGCCAGGCTTGGCCCAGAAGCAGGACAAGGAGCATTTCCGTCGTGCACGGGGGGCAATACTATTTGAGAGGGCTGCAGCCTCTGCTAAATAAAATGCATCTTGACACCAAGAATCTATACTTTACACTCCTGGGAAAACACTGCATCAGAGATATATTCTATGTAACAAGAAAAAAAGCAGCAGCTTTCACCTTAACCCTTAAGGACCTTCAGTTTAGAAAGGTAACAAGAACCTTAAATTAATTACCAAAGTCTGGCTTTTTCTTTCCTCCAAGCAGACATGCAGGGACTGTCATAAAACTACAGCGAACCCCTGCCCCCCCAGGCAAAGCCTTCACTGGGCTCCTGCTTTCCTCCTACTCTTCCTCAGGACTTCACTGATGTAAAACTGTCACCTTCATGATTTTGCCATGCTCAAGCCCAGTTGCTCCCACCCCAGGCCTGACACAGCCAACCTGCAGCACTTCCCTGCATCGGGGCTGGAGCAGCCAGTGCCCTGCAAAGTGTTGCGGGAACCCCCTTTCTACCGTTCTGTGAGAGACTTGGTTTTGCTTCAGGCATGCAACTTCATCCAATATATTTTCTTCTTCACAGAATAATTAAAATGTTAATCTAGCCAAAAATCTTACTGTACATACAAAGGCTGTTTGACTGCCACCGATTGTATTTATTTCTCCTCCTCCAACCCAATAAGCAAAGTACTTACCCCTCTTTTCTTTGTGATCGTTATTTGAACTGCATTCAGTTTCAATATAGCTTGAATTTAATTTAGCTTTTGCTTAACTGATTTTTGTTCTATTATCTTTTGTTCTCTGGGCAAGTATATATTTAACATTGAGAGTAAAATTGTTATAATTAAATCTGTGTTTTTAAAGGTAATATAAATTAGAGGGTAGAGATGAAGTAGTATGTAGTAGCTTGTATGGAATTACATAGATGAAATAACAACTCACTTGTACGAGCAGTGCACCATGACAGAGATTAGTTGTTACCAAAAAAGGTATTCGTTATTCAGATTTTAGTACCCACTGAAGTACTACATGATGCTTAAGTACATTAGAAAAGTCTCTACAGAAATACAAGTCTTCAACAGACTCATTCAGAAACGTCAGCTTTTCAACTCAAACTGAAGTTTTGAGTGCTTATCTCCCTGCCTGAATCCCCAAGATGATTGCCAAGGTGATGCTTATCACACAAAAGGCAGAGAAAGTCTTATAGCCTCTTTTTACCTCACTATGACACACAAACAAGTTTCATAAACAAAAAAGATGGGTTCAGGAAGGGAGGCTAGAAATCTCAATAAAATTACCATGGCCCAAAATCTCCTGCTTGTCTTATGTTTGGGGCATCAGGTCTTACCAGCTTAAGTTTGGCCTGGAACCCAAAAGGCCATTTTCTACTTTGAAAATCTGCACCTACTTATCTCCTAGGTACAATTATGTGAAGATCTTTGCAGCGTAAGATGATAAACAAATGCCCGCCCAATAGATTTTCTTTCCTCCTTTAATACAAATGATGTTTACATTTTTAGTTCCTTTTTGTATTATTGACAAGCCAGTGAGAATGGGACAAGTGCATGGGGGGCTTGGAGTATGACGACAGGCAATTTAGCTTCTGAAATGCATAAATCTTAAGGTATTCACACATGTTTTTCTTTATGTAGCACATGTGAAATATACAAATCACATGGCATTCACAAGTTAAATTATGTCCCTAATTAGTACTTTATAATAAAATGCCTGAAGGAGACCAGGCTGTTCTGATATGCAAGCAATTTTAGATTTAAATTAAGTTAGGGATTGATTTCCATTTCAAAAGTGTTTTTGAAATTTAACAAGTGAAATACAGAGCTGTGTTCAAAAAGGGACACAAAAGATGGGAATGCAAACTGTTTGATCAGGCAGTTGATATTTAGACAGCAGAAGAACTGCACGTATGAAAATATTTTTCATTGTGTTATTGTCCACTTGATTTAAGAGAAAAGAGTAGATGGACATTTTAAACAACTCTGCTGTATGAGTGCGTCAGAGCTCTATCCACAAAAGGAAAATTGCCCTATTAAAAAAACCAACAGTGCTCTTTTTAATAAAAAAACTACTAGCTCTTTTTTTGCAGGGTACTGGAATAATACCCCAAGCCATTTTTCTTCAGGTGATAATTGTAATGCCCACTTCCTATCTCTCTGGATATTTTAAATTGGTGGGCGGAGTTTGATTTTCTGCTATTTTATTTAGCTCTGATACTTCTTATTTTATAACCTAAAGCTGTATTCTTTCTAAAAACATGAAAAAGTTGTGAAATAAAGATAAGGTGGGTTTGCAGCTGCTTTGTAGGACATATTGTAATAACCAAGAGACTGAGAAATTACATTTCTCCAAAATTAAATGGAAGATACTGTTTTCCTTTGAAGGCCATTGCCATTAGGCAGGGCAGTCTCCCTTTTAACAATTTATACTTGTATAAGTTCCATTTATACTTGCATAAATTCCATAGCACAATTGCTCTGTTCCCAGATAAATAACATTTTAGACCCACAAACTCAGCACAAGAATCAAGCTGGCTGGCTGTCTTTTATTTTCAAGCTCAAGTAGTTCCTAAAAACACTGAAGAAGTTCTAAGGCATGTTACATCTAATGCTACTGAGAATGAAAAGCCTTAAAAAGGGAAGACTGAAAAAGGATTTGGCCTATCTTGTTCTGTTCTGGAAGAATAACAAGAAAAAGTCAGCAAGGTTAAGTTTTTGAAGAAAATATTTTATCGGTAAATAAACCACCCGCCTTCCAATTCTGCCTGCCACAGGAAGGTTGCAGTGGCCATTTCTTCCAAAGCTCCTTCCACGATAGAGGTTTACAATTACTGATCTTTTCTGGCCCCTCCATTCTTCTTCGGAAGATCTCATTTCATTTCATTTCTAGTTTTGCTCTGAGCTGCTGCTGCCTCCACCACTATCTCTAACCTAAGCTCAAGAATTTTCCACTCTGTAAAGTACCTCTGATGAAAGCTGCAAAAAGGCACAAGAGTGTTCGCTGGGGAAATACCACAAAGTCAGGGATGTCTGATCTCCGCTTACAATAGCTGT